>NC_077229.1:174212295-174812295 GCF_027887165.1 Monodelphis domestica | reverse complement strand
ATTTAAGGGCCTAAAATAGGCCAGTTACTGTGCAAAACACTTCATAAATTTTATCTCATTTGCATCACCCCTGACATTCTTCCACTCTAAAACCTCTGATAAGAGTCTTTCCCCCCATCTACCATGTCAGATTTCCTCCCTCTCCCAATGAACCCCACTTTTATTTTTTCATGGGAATGCTTCACTTCCCTATATCATATATCCCTATTATCAAATATAATTTGTTTTAAAGTTCCCTGTTCCCCACCTCCCCCACCCTGCTATCAGAGTTTTATCCTGAGGGAATAATGGGGAGTTCTCTTTTTTACCCCCAAGTCTCTTTATCTTCTCAGAGAGAGTAACCTGCATTTGGAATACAGACAGTAGTATTCACATAATTGTGGCAAAAATGCAAATGTCATACACTCAGGTTAAATCTCTGCAAAATTCTTCCAACTTCCCATGAAGACTGATATTCCTAGCTTTGTTGTTTTGACTGCTTCTGGGGTTTTTGAACCAAGGTTGGCCCCAACATAGGGGTCAGAAAAATATTTCCCCCAAATTCTCTGTTGAGAGTAGGGTCAAAAAGATATGGAAGCATCTAACATCATGTTTTTAATGTATGACTTGGTTTTAATATTTTTCACTTATTCATTTTCTTAAAATAACAAAATCTTTATTTAAATGACTCCCTCCCCAGAAGGTGGAAGTGAAGAGATATAGAGGAAAATCTAGGTGATGTAAAGGCAAAAGATAAACTAAAATCTATTTAAAAGGCTATTGCATTATTAAATAGCATATATTTCATGCTTGCTCTTTGGAATCCAAAAGTTATGGTTCCAATGAAATTCCTGATTTCCATTTTTGTTGGAAGCATATTACTTT
This sequence comes from Monodelphis domestica, assembly GCF_027887165.1. Taxonomy (NCBI): domain Eukaryota; kingdom Metazoa; phylum Chordata; class Mammalia; order Didelphimorphia; family Didelphidae; genus Monodelphis; species Monodelphis domestica. The sequence goes on along the minus strand of NC_077229.1, from coordinate 174,811,431 downwards.
TTAAATAGTCTGCCTCTAAATGTAAACACTTCATTCTTCCCCTTGAGATACAATCCTTAGAGAAATTATTTAAGGGACAATACTAGTAGTCGGAAACATTCATAAAGAGAATGGTACTCTTTCCTTATTTTATCCTAGTGAAGAACAGTTTATATAATGCTTTTCATCATTTTTTTGCTAAATTTCATGCATTAAATATATGATCAGGGCACAAATCTATCACTAGGATTTTTCTACTTCTTTCTATAGGAAAACCTACTGTAAGTAATGACATTAAAAAACAATATCATGTTTCAAAACACAAAATAGACTAATCTAGTGAGCCATGACAAGATTTATTATTATTTTTGTAATATGTTGATCAAAGAACTCACTCACAGATAATATGAAAGAAAATCCATGCATTTAGTCCTCAAGTACAGTATTAGTATTTGGTGCTCTAAACTTTGTAATGTGTTATGCCCAAATTAGTCTAATTCTTTTTTTTTTGCCTCGGTATACTTGGAAGTAAGTAAAGGAAAATGAAGAACATACAAAGTTCTTTTTAAGTTCTTTCTTATAACTTAGGTAATTTCTCATAAAAACAAAGCAGGTGTGGTTAAATGTCCCACATTAAGGAAGACTTTGAGCAGTCAGAGTTTAGAACACATACATCTTAATTCAATATGCATTTTCTTTTATTTGAAAAGGAATATGATATAATGCAATACTGAACTTAGAGTCAGGAATAACATGGTTCAAATCTCCCCCCCCCTCTGATAGTAGCTATGTGACCCTAAGCAAATCACTTAACTTTTCTAAGCTTTAGGAAACTCCTAAGATTATGAACTATATGTGAATTTATAACTTATCATGGTGAGGGAGCTTCCACATTGGCAAAATCAGGGACTAATGAATTCCTTTTATTTAAGAATTAGTTCAGTCACTTTGCAGTAGAATTGGAAAAGTATTTTGTTCATAGTAGCCACTTAATAAATTTTTGGTGGATTGAATTTATTTACTTGACTTTAACACTCTCAGTGATGGTAATAGTCAAAATATCTTGCCCATAATAGATATTTATTAAACATTTGTTGAATTAATAATTCATCTGTCTACTTATTCCAACCTGATTCACCCAGTAACTACTGACACAATTGGTGAGGTTATTCAGCAAATTTAAGACTTTTCCAATGAGTTTTTCTTTAAAAGGTCTCATTTCCAAGATATACAAAGTTCTAACTAAATTTATAAGAATAAGAGCCATTCCCCAATGGACAAATTGACAAAAATTGATGACAAAGGAAGAAATCTAGGCCAGATAATGATAGGAAAAAATGCTCCAAATCATTAATTAAGGAAATATAAATTTCAAACAATTCTGAGGTTTCATTTCATACCCAGCTGTTTGAAAAGGTGACAAAAAGGAAAATGACAGATGTTTGAATGTCCATGGAAAAACAAGTATATTGAAGCATAGTTGGTAGAGCTGTGAATGGGACTAACCATAATTTGAAATCTTGCTCCAAAAGTTACTAAAGAGCACATGCCCTTTGATTATATCAACCATGTCACTGCTAGGTCTATATTCTCCAAAAGATCAAAGAAAGTGGAAAAAATTCACTATGTTCAAAAATATTTACTGCAATTCTTTTTGTGGTGGCAAAAATACTAGAAGCTAAAGGATACCCAATGAGTAATTGGGAAATAGGAAAATATACAATGAACAAATTATGGTATATGAAAGTGACAATACTTTTGTGCTATAAAAATTAGGGGAAAGATAGCTTCAAAGAGATAAAGACTTATAAATTGATGCAGAGTGAAATGGGGAAGAGTTAGAAAAAATAATTTATACTTTAACAACTTTATTGTTAAAATGAACACTGCTGAAAGACAAGAACCATGCTTCCAGAGAACTGAAATTTTAGAAATGACCAATGGAGAAGGAAATGAATGCTTCATAATTGTTGTTTATTTTGTCTGTACTGCTTTTTCCTCTTCCTATTATTAAATATTTATTTAAAAGGATAAGTAGAAGGGAATGAGATATATTAAGATGAATTTGATATGAAAAAGATATCAATAAAAATAAGAATTTTTTAAAGTTCAAGATCAAGGTGTTTGTCATAGAAAAGAGTGATGCAAAAAAAAGGGCATATAAAAATGGAATTTGCTATTTAGGACTCTTTAGATTCAAGGTTAAACAATCAAACTATCTTCACCATGCTTTGCTTTTTTGTGTGTGGATGTCCCCAATTTTTTTTTTTTAGGCCAGCAAACCTTAGCTATGATTTCACTGGGATAGGAAACTCCCCCTGTAGAAATGCCCTCCAATGATATAAATCAAGAACTCATCTATAACTTAGAGACTCAGAAATCTGTGTATAGAACCAAGAGGTTAAATTAATTGACATGAATAATTACATAGTATATGCCAGTGGCAAAACTCAAACTCCTTGACTTCAAGGCTCATTTACCCATTATGATCTATTCCTTCTCATCCCAAATATATTCCTGAAATTCTGGTATTCTAAAGCTTAAAGAAGCTTGTAAATTAGCTAAGATTCATTATTTTGCTAAGCCTTGATTTTTTTTTGGAGCAGGGGGTCACAGCCTTGAATGTTGAGCAGTTGGCCACTTTCTCTCCTAATGTATGTTGTCTGTGTTGGGCCACACAGATGCTTATAAGGGGTTCTTTAAAATTTAAGGGAAGCACCTGCTGTTATATTGGGGCCTCAAATTTACTCAAAACAATTGTTATTTCTTTATTATCTTAATATTACATCATCATCCATTTGGATGATTTGAAATGTGAAAGAGAATAATTCTGTACTGTAATGTCTTTCAAGTGGAACAGCAAATCTTCAGGGATAACCAGAGCTTTTTCTTTTAAAAAATGAGTTTTCTCCAGTCTATTAACTGTTACTTTATCCCTATTTAGAGAATGCCTTTTAATCATTTTTCTTTTGGGTACAGAGGTGTGCAAAAAGTATGGTGCTTTCACCATCCTTCCCTTGTAGATTATTATTGTGTTAATTATCTCCTTCCAGTATCTGCAAGGGTAGCATATAAATAACTGTAGCTTATCCTTGGTTGACTTTTGTCGGAGTTGCAAGCAAAAAGGTGACTTGGATTGAGTTGGGGCTAAGCCTTTCAACTCTCAGAAAGATCCAAAGATTGTAATCTTTAACTCCACTGATTAGATTTCTGTCTTATAAAACAGCTTGCTGAGTACTGTGCCTATGAACAGATGAGTTAACTCTTTATACTCTAGACACTGCACATGCAAGAATTCTCCTATTCCCAAACTAGGAAGCTGTTGTATGAAATTTCACTGAATATCCATAATTAATAATAGGTAGAATTTATATAGCACTTTCAGGTTTGCAAATCACTTCGTATAAATCATATTATTTCCTTCTCTCTACAACCCTATGAGGCAGATACTATTGCAATCCCCATTTTATAGAAGAAAATGAGGTAGAGAGAAGTTAAGTGACTTGTCCAGGATCACATAGCTAGGAAGTGTATGAAGGAAGATCTGAACACAGATCTTCCTAAGAACCACCTGTCTGCCTCTAAGCTGCCACTCAGACTATCCAGGTTTGTCTATTGAGTTGTCAATGGATTGTGTGTCAGGCTGTTCACTATAGAGTTCACAGCAGCAGTTATTTATGATTCTGGCACAGAGAGATCCAAATGAAAGAAACCAAGATGTTGAAGGGCCTTGAGTCCATTTCATATGGGAACTGGTTGAAAGAATTAGAAATGTTAATTCTGGGTAAGAGAAGACTCAAGGAAGATATCATAGTTGAGATCAAATATTAGAATGGCTACTGTGCTTATGGGGAATTAAACTTATTCTGTTTGGTCTGAAAGGACAAAACCATGAGCAGTGGGTGGACACTGCAAAGAGGCTTTATGGAAAGAAAAACCTTTGACCAAGTAGAGTTGTCTCTAAGTTGAATATGGCAGCTAGCATGGGAGAGAATTCCAAGCCTGAAGTCTTTAAGACTCATCTTCCTAAGTTCAAATCTGGTCTACACACTTACTAGTTGTGTGACCCTGGGCAAGTCACTTAATTCTGTTTGCCTCAGTTTCCTCATCTGTAAAATGAGCTGTATCCAGTATCTTTGCTTATAAAACACCAAATGGTTATGACACAAATATGGTACTGATTCGAAAGCCAGGCAGACCAAAAATAGAAAACAAAAACTATAGACCAATTTCCTTAATGAACATGGATGCAAAAATCTTAAATAAAATACTAGCAAAAAGACTACAGCAAGTGATCATGAGGGTTATTCACTATGACCAGGTGGGATTTATATCAAGAATGAAAGGATGGTTTAATATTAGGAAAACTCTCCATATAATGATCAGTAACCAAACCAACAGAAACCTCATGATTATCTCAATAGATGCAGAAAAAGCCTTTGACAAAACACAACACTCATTCCTATTGAAAATACTAGAAAGTATAGGAATAGAAGGGCCTTTCCTAAAAATAATAAACAGTATATACTTAAAACCATCAGCAAACATCATCTGCAATGGGGACAAATTAGAAGTCTTCCCAATAAGAACAGGAGTGAAACAAGGATGCCCATTATTACCTCTATTATTTACTAGATTACTACATTGTACTAGAAACACTAGTGGTAACACTTAGAGAAGAAAAAAGTTGAAGGCATTAAAATAGGCAATGAGGAAACTAAGCTATCACTCTTTGCAGATGATATGATGGTCTATGTAAAGAATCCTAGAGAATCAACTAAAAAGCTAGTGGAAATAATCAATAATTTTAGCAAAGTTGCAGGATACAAAATAAACACATAAATCATCAGCATTTCTATATATTTCCAATATATCTCGGCAGCAAGAATTAGAAAGAGGAATTCCATTTAAAATCACCTTAGACAATATAAAATACTTAGGAATCTATTTGCCTAGGCAAACACAGAAATTATATGAGCACAACTATAAAACATTTTCCACACAAACAAAACTAGATCTAAATAATTGGAAAAACATTAGCTGCTCATGAGTAGGATGAGCTAACATAATAAAAATGACAATCCTACCCAAATGAATTTACTTATTCAGTGCCATACCTATCAGACTACCAAGAAACTTTTTTATGGAATTAGAAAAAATAATAACAAAGTTCATTTGGAAGAACAAAAGATCAAGAATATCAAGGGAACTAATGAAAAAAATGTTAACGATGGGCATCTTAAACTATACTATAAAGCAGTGATCATCAAAACAATATGGTACTAGCTAAGAGGCAGAAGGGTGTATTAATGGAATAGACTTGGGGTAAATGTCCTTGACAAGATAATGTATGATAAACCCAAAGATCCTAGCTGTTGGATATTGGTTGACCTGGATGACTACTGAGGTCTCTTCCACTGTTTGACAAAAACTGATGGGAAAAATGGAAAACAGTATGGGAGAGATTAGGTTTAGATCAACATCTCACACCCTATACCAAAATAAATTCAGAATGGGTAAAAGACTTAAATATAAAGAGGGAAATTATAAGTTAGGTGAACATAGAATAGTATACCTGACAGATCTCTAGGAAAGAATTTAAGACCAAACAAGAAAGATATAGAAAATATTATAAAATGAATAATTTTGATTATATTAAATTTAAAAGTTTTGTACAAACAAAACCAATGCCACCAAAATTAGAAAGGAAGCAACAAATTGGGGGGAAAATCTTTATAACAAAAACATCTGACAAAGGTTTAATTTCTCAAATTTATAAGGAACTAAATAATTGTACAAAAATATCAAGCCATTCCCCAATTGATAAATGGTCAAGGGACATGAATAGGTAGTTTTCAGATAAAGATATGAAAACTATCAATAAACAAATGAAAAGGTGTTCTAAATATCTCATAACTGGAGAAATGCAAGTTAAAATAATGCTGAGGCACTACCTCACACTTAAAAGTTTGTCCAGTATGACAGCAAAGAAAAGTAATAAATGTTGGAGAGGATGTGGCAAAATTGGGACACTGATGCATTGCTGCTGGAGTTGTGATTTGGTCCAACCATTCTGAAAGGCAATTTGGAATTATGCACAAAGGACTTTAAAAGACTACCTGCCCTTTTATCCTATCATACCACCGCTGGGTTTATAGGCAAAGAGATATTAAGAGGAAAAATGTACAAAAATATTTATAGCCTTGCTGTTTGTGGTGTCAAAAAAAAAACAACAAACAGAAAATGAGGGGGTGCCCCTTCATTGGGAAATGACTGAACAAATTGTGGTATCTGTTTGTGTTGGAATATTATTGTGCTCAAAGGAATAATTAACTGGAGGAATTTCATGTGAACTGGAACAACCTCCAGCAGTTGATGCAGAGTGAAAGGAGCAGAACTAGGAGAACATTATACACAGAGACAGATACACGGTGGTACAATTGAATGTAATGGACTTCTCTACTAGCAGCAATGCAATGACCCAAGACAATCCAGAGGAACTTAGGAGAAAGAACACTATCCACATTCAGAGGGAAAACTGTGGGAGCAGAAACACAGAAGAAAAACATATGATCGATCACATAGTTCATTGGGGATATGATGGGGGATATTGTCTTTAAATAATCACTTCTTTGCAAATAGTAATAATATGGAAATAAATTTTGAGCAATGATACATGTATAACCCTGTGAAAATGTTCATTGCCTCCAGGAGAGGAGAGTTTGAAAAGGGGGGGGGGGGAGGAATCATGAATTATGAAACTGTGGAAAAATATTCTTAATTAATTAATCAATTTTTTAAAAAGAAAGACAGAAAACACCAAATGGGGTCACAAAGAGTCAGAACTACTAAAAAGTGACTAAAACAACAACTAAGTAGAATGGACTGCTTGAAGAAGAGGTGAGGAGGTCTTGGAGCATAAACTTGTCATATATATGTTGTGGTGGGATTTCCTTTTGGATATAGGTTGACCTGGATGACTACTGAGGTCTCTTCTAACTTTAAACATCTATGATTCTATAAATATCTCTTGAAAAGTGTCAAGACTGATGATGGGAAATAATTATTCAAAATAGCCTATGGAAAAGATACAAAGCTGGAAATCATCTTGCCCTTAACTCCAGTACTCTTGCTTAGTTTACAGCCTTGTATATTCATAATGAACATAGGATTATAGTGATAATAGCTATCATTTAAATAGGTTTATATATGAATATATTTATATATATAATATTTTATAGAGTTTATATATATTCATAGTTTTCTTCAAACTTTGTGTATTATGTATATGTGTTTATATATATATATAAAGACATGGGAAACATGGGAAAAATATATACACATATAAGCACATATATGTTTAAGATTTGAAAAAAACACTATAAATATCATCTCATTTGATCTGCATGACCCCAGGAGATAAATACTATGCTTTCTCCATTTTATAGATAGAGTAACTGTGACTTAGAGAGTGATTTGCTCAGGGTCACACAACTAATAAGTATCTGAGGCTAAATTTGAACTCATCTTTCCCATTTCCAGGTCTGCCACTCTATCTCCTAGCTATCCTTTTAAATTTAATGGTAAAAGGAACATTAAAGGTCAACCAAGTCAATCATTTCAATTTACAGATAAGGAAACAAGCCTAGAATGCTGAAATGACTTGCCTAAGGTTATACATGTAGAAGAACTGGTATATTAACACAGGTTTTCTGACTCTGAACTCTGCTTCTCTCTGCTACAGGAGGAGGATAGATGAGAAAAGTGAAAGAGACACATACTGAGAGGCAAGGGAGAAAGAGAAAGACAAAAATGGAAGAGAGGAAGACAAGAAGAAATATGGGGGATAGATAGGAGGAGAAAGAGAGAGAGAGAATCAGACAGTAGGGGGGAGAAAGAGAGACAGAGACAGAAACAGAGACAGAGGGAGAGAGAAAGACAGAGAGAGAGGGAAAGAGAGAGAGGGAGGGAGGGAGAGAGAGAGAGAGAGAGAGAGAGAGAGAGAGAGAGAGAGAGAGAGAGAGAGAGAGAGAGAGAGAGAGAGAGAGAGTGAGTACGGGGGTCTGTGGAAGCACAGAAAACATTACTTTTATGAAAAGTTTACCAAATGCCAGGAACTGTGATAAATATACAAACACAAGAAAACAGGACTACCTGGACCTCCAAAGACCTTATATGGGGAGGGGGTGTTAACTTATAAAAGGGAGTGGGAGGTCAGGGCTTGGGGTGGTGGGGGAACATTGAAGGAGAGGGCAAGGCTGCTAGGAAAGAGAGAAGTCCAGTGAGTTGAGCTCAAAGTGAACTGAGCATGGCTGGGGGCCCTTCAGATCTCAGTGCTGGAGGTGTAGCCAGGGTAAGAAGGCTCTTAGCAGGGAAGTCAGGAAGCCCAGAGAATGAATTCAGCAGCTTTTCCTGAAGAATGAATTCTTAATATTCCTCTTATGCCCACCTCAGAATTGTCCAGCATGAATAATGACCTCCCAGTTAGGTAGACACAAAGCAGAATCCTTCTTATACATAATCCATTTATTCTATTTAAGACAAGCTTCATAGTTTTCTCTTTTTATTATTTCTCAAGAACATCATTTAGGTCCACTTACATTAGAATGTAGGGCCACCACTCTAGGGTTAAGCAGAGACTTATGATCATCTCATTCAGCATCCTCCTTTAAAGAAAAAGAAATGAAGACTAAAGAAATTAAGTGACTTGCCCAAAGTCATACAGCTAGTAAGCGACAGAGACAGGATTTGAATAGTAGTAATAACAATCATGGAATTTATTTAAAGCTTACAAAGTACCTTATACATGTGATCATGTTTGATTCTCAAGCCCACCCTAGGAAGATTTTTGTATTATTCCATTTTACAGATAAGGAAACTGAGAGTGAGAAAAATAAGTGACTGACCTAGTGTCACATGGCTAGTGTCTGAGGCAGGATTTGAACTTGGTTTTTCTTGACTCCAAGTCCAACACTGTATTCACTGGGCCAGCAAGTCTACACCGCTAAGTCCCCTGGACCACCTTGTCTCAAAATAGAGCCATTTGCCATTATGAAGCATTTTTTAGCTTATCATGCAGCTATCTTAGAGAAAAAAAATTAAGAAATAGGCTTTTTATTGAGAGTTTTCAATGGTCATCCCTGTTTGGATTCCACTCAGGCACTATTCTGCTGCCTTATTGTAGTAAATGGCTTTATTCTAGGTTTTTTGAAGGCTGCACTGGGGAGTGCAAGATCTAAAAGGTCTACCAAGCAGAGGAAGCTTTGAGCATTGTCCCAGGACTATCCTTTCAGTCTGTCATCCAAGCATCAGTCTGGATAATTTGAGGAAGGGTTCATTACCAGGTTGTCCGCCCTACTGAGGGTTTTTTTTTTTCATTCACAACAACTTGGTTATGAGGATCAAGTATGATAATATATATAAAATACTTGGCAAAATTTAGAGCATTCATATAAATATTTTTAGGACTATTATTACAATCTTATCTTTGATGCTTATAATACTCAGAGGCATTCAGCAAAAGTCACAGAAGGGTAGAGATCTGTGTTGAGGTAGGGAATGTCCACATGGAGGAAATCACAGATCCTGTAAGTATTCTGGGGAGCTGAGACACTAGTTATGCCTCCTGTACTTTCTCAGTTCCACAATAAAATATGTACTTATTTATGTTAGTGTTATTTTTTATATATTTATATATATATACATATATAAGTTATAAGTTAATTTATAAGTTATTTATAAGCCAATCTGCATCTATGCTATGGGACAGATATGTTCTCTTTCCATTTAACTCACTGTCTTTGTTACTGAAAGAACTATCTTGCATTTCCAAGAAAGGCAGTAAAATATCTCTGGCTTAAGAAACAAACAAAAAACATATTCCCTCTCCTGTATAGCTCATCCTCTTCCAGAGTGCATCATGGTTACTTGGTTGTTAAGAGAGAGCTGAATGGAGAAGCCCATTTTCTTCCCTTCATTTCCCTACTCCCTTTCTCTTCTCAAGGCATAAGATACTTAGAGCTCCGGGCTAGGGCCTCACTTGACTGCTGGGTTTCAATTACTGCCATTGTAAGGTCACAGGATCCCTTCCCTTGACTTCCCTCTTCCTAAACCTGATTGAACCTTTAGAAAATGCTTTAATAACCGACACTAGTCACCTCTAGCCCGGCAGGCTGCAGCGGTCCATTGTGCTACTATGCAGGATGTCCAGATAAGGGTATGATTACAGGTCCAGCACTTCCCAGGCTTCGAGAGAGCATTTGTCGCCATTGCTTTGCCTGTTAACCCTATCTGGAGAGCCATGAGGATGGGGCTCCTTGGCTCCGCTGGTCATCCCCAGAGTCCAGTAGTGCTGGAGGGGGAGGGGGAGCAGAGAGGAGGTGGTGGCTCTCTGCCCCCTCCTTCCTCCAGAAGGCAGATAACCAGCGGTGTTGTAAATGAATGTAAAAAGTCAAAAATGCTGGGCGCCCAGTGTTTCATTTGTTTAATTGCTTTTCCTAGGGCTTCGGCCAAAAAGGACCCTTCGCCTGGTGTTGTGGACTGCTGAGGAGCAAGGCGGCGTCGGTTCGCTTCAGTATTACCAGCTCCACAAGGTAAAAACTCATCTCGGCACAAGGCTGAGGTCTTTGGCTACTATTTCTCTTATCTAACTGTGCACATGGGCGCAGTGTCGGGTGCCCTTTCCATCCCTACATAAAGTTTTGCAATTAACTTTGACTTATCTAGAAGGAGCAGAGAACCCGTATCTTAAGTGATTTTATCTTTTACAAACTTTTTGCCCTCTTGTGTATGTGGCCCTGATTTCCAAAGGATGTGCCATCAGTGAATATTTTCCTCCCAACAGATGAAGGGAATGAGCACTAGACTTGGAGTCGGGAAAACCAAGGTTTGACGCACTGTGCAACGCTGGACTAGTTGCCTGAATTCACAGAACTTTAACTTTCTCATCTGTAAAATGGGATGATAATGGTCATCTCACAGGGTTGTTCTGAGGATCAAATGAGGTCCCAGATGGTAAAGTGCTTCTTAATTGCAAAGTATAATGCTTGCTGCCGGAAACTTCTTCTCCAAGGACAAAGGATTGGGGGGAGGTGGGGCTCAGCTGGTTCAGTCAGATAGGGAACTCTAAAATGGTTCTGGAAAATTCTTCCACACTTAATATCCCTATTCTGGCGATTGTTTTGAATAACAATAGTAGCATTTATTTAGTGCTTTCTGTATAGTGCTCCTGTGCTCAATTCTTTACAAAAATTATTTCATGTTATCTTCCCCCAAACCCTGAGGGGTAGGTACTATTTTTATCCCCATTTTGCAATTGAGGAAACTGAGATTATTTGCCTGGGGTCACACAGCTAGTAAATGTCGGAGGCCAGATTTGAACTTGGATCTTCTTGACTTCAAACCCAGCATTCTATCAACTGCACCAAACTAGTTTCTTTCTAGGATCTGAAACAACACAAGCAGTGCCTTTGGACCACCATAGACACCTGTGAAATACATACACAGACACAAACCTTGAAGACACAAAAAGAACAAACCAGGAACCTCACCACTAAGGAAACCCCTAGAGTTCAGTATATCTCCCAGCCTGATTTGTTTCTCTACCTACACCCTCACCATACATACTCTGTTTGCCTTCACCATATGTCCCACTGATGCCCAGCTCTCTACCTAGAACAGTGACCCTCTTGACTTGACTTCCAGAAGCCATACCCTGGGAAGTTAATCTAGTCAGCTTTGAAATCCTCCCCTGGTTGTGAGATGTTCTGATTTTGCAGGGAAGCATGGGCAATGAAGACTTTCCTAACCAGTCATTGATCTATCAGGCATCTTAATATCTGCCCTGTGGCTTGACCATACTTTGTTTCCATCCTCTAGCCCTCTTTTTCGCTCATCTTGGTCTATCATTGGTCTCTCATCTTGGTCTCTCATCAGTACTATCCTTGCTGCCAAAAAACAAAACAGTTGATTGTCCAATGGCCAAGCTCACAATCTCTGAGATTCCCCAAACTAAAACTCTGTCCTCTATCTCTTTCTTCTCTATATGCATTGATTTTTTCATTAGGGAAAGTTTTTTGAGGATAAGAACTAACTATTATTTGCTTCTCCTAGAAGTCTGGATGATGAGAGAGTGCCCCTACATGTCTGATAAAATGAAAATGGCGAAAAGTACACGGAGATTTAGATAGGGGCTTAGAGTTTGCAAAATGGTTTACATTTTTACATTCTCATTTATAAAAGCCATGTAAAGTGAAGAAGGCAGGGATTATCCCCATTTCTAGGTAAGGAAATTAATTAATGAGAGATTAAATGACTTTTATCAGTACTAAGTTATATAAATTGTCTTGATTAATTGATTTGATAATTCTCTGGAATTTTTTAAGTAAACTTTTATTTGATCTTCAAAAAGGGCTAATTTTGTCTCTTTGACATCAATAGTTATGCCTCTAATCTATTTCTCATCTTACTTCTATTAGTAGCATTTCTAGAACTCTGATCACTAATAGTGTTGAAGAAGCAGCCTGGTATTGCTTCTGTATTTATTGGAAAAGCTTCTAGTGTTGCCACTGGTAAATTATCATAGCATTGGGCTTTAGATGCATTGTTTTATTAATATAAAATGGTATTTCAGTATTAAGTATTTAGTACAAGTGAATGTTTTCAATAACTAATGGTCGATCAATGGCCATTTCTTTGTTTTTTTCCATTTCTTCTTTAAGTATTAGGACCATATTTGTTTCACAAAAAGGATAGAACATTTCCTTTGTCAACTTTTTATAATAATTTGTGTAGTAAAGGTATTAATTGCTCTTTAAATCTTTGATGATTCCCTTCTAACTCTGTTCAGACTAGAGTCCTATCATCTCTCTTCCCCCCAAACCCTGTCCCATAAGTTCCTTTGTTCCTTGTTTAACACTGCATAGAGCAGTGGCTTTGAAGTCAGAATGACTCTAGTTTGAATCCTGCCTCATTTACTCCATCTGTAAAATGGAAATAACAAGAACATCTACTTCCCATAGCTGTGAATATCAAATGAGATTCCTCCTCCTCCTTCTTCTCCTCCTCCTCCTCCTTCTTCTTCTTCTTCTTCTTCCTCTTTCTCTTCCCCTTTTCCTGCTTCTCCTCATCTTCCCTGTCCTCCTCCTTCTTTTCCTTTCTTAGTTGTCTTCTCTTTCTTCTTTGTCAATGTCATCTCCTCCTTCTTTTCACCCTTTTCTTCCTTCTCTTTGTCTTCCTCCTTCTTAATCTCACCTTGTTGTTGGTGTCATTGTTATCATCATCTGATATTGTTTAGAATTTACCCAGTACTCTTTCCCACTCTATGGCATTTCTACTGCCAGGCTCTGCCTGGAATAGAAAGACAAGAATGAAAGAGTCTCTGCCTCAAGAAAGGCATTCTCTTGGGGGACTTCAGCACATATTAAAGAAAGAAAATACAAACTATACACACAACAGTTTATGAGGAAAGAAAAGTTGAAAAACAAATCACTTCTTTTCTCTGGGCCTCAGTTTTCTCCTTTATAAAATGAAAATGTTGAACTAGACCTTCTCTAAGGGCCCTTACAGCTCTTAAATCTATGATCTAAGTCACTTTAACTCTCTTTTTTCAGTTCTATATCTTTAAATTGGGGAAGTCAGTATATAGAGAAATATTCCCTACCCACTAAAAACAAACAAAAGCCCTCCAAATGTAGACTTTTCCTCCCATAAATTTCAAAATCTATTCTACAGTGAAAGTCCTGCAAAAACTATTTCTTAAGTAACTCTTCTAGGCTAAGAAGGGTATTGGAAAATAAAATTAAATTAAATGGGGTATTAATTTTGTTGTTTTCCAAATTTAATAATAATTTTATTTTTATGACTGTTTTCAACTTTATAATAACACATGACATTTACCCAGCACTTTAAGTTTTACAAATCTTTCTGCCAAGAAAAATGTGGAATTAAAAGAAATTTGAATTATATGGCAAACCCAGGATCCAAGCTCATCTGTCACTTTCTAAATTGTGTATGGTTTCTGTGTATAAACTCTGTGCCTTTTACATTAATGGTATAGATAAATCATGTGTGACTATAGATTAGTTAATTGGCAATAATGTCAAAGAGGTTATGGATTAGCTAAAGCACTTTATAACCTTACTACTCAAATATTAACACAATGCTATTATTTTTGGTTTAATTAAACTGTTTTAAAGACTATGGGGATGTGTGGTGATTGTGCAAAATGCTGTTCTTTTGTATAAACAGCTTTCACTGAAATGCCTCTGAAACACTTTTCAGGGAAATAAGCTTCTAAACTAAAATGTTTGATAAGGCAGTAAATAGGAGATGCTATCTTTAAGTGAAGCAAACACATATTAAGGTTTTCCTGTAGTTTAGAATAAGCTATTAATGAAGTTATCCTAGGTCTCTTTGAGCTAACATCTGTTCAGTGTTAGAATGGGTTTGTGCATAAAATAAGAAAAGCCTTCTTTTTCCCTTGTTTTCTCTCTTGATGCCTGCTGCCCAACTCATCCACTAGAAGTGGAAATCTCCATTTCATTCCCCTGAATAAAGTTTGAGGTAGTAAGAAAGAGGAAAAAAGCATCCTGGTGTGGTAAAAAGAACAATGACTCTAGAGTTGAAAAGGCCTATGTACTAACCTCAGTCTGAATCTGAATGAAGGGATATTTACAAAGTAGAAGGGGGGAAAATAATAACAACCCAAGAATAACATCAACCAGATTGCTGGCCTTTTTTTTTTCTTTTAGGCAAAACATGATCTTGCATAATTATAACAAGTCAAGTTATCCAGCTTCTAGAAAGCCTCATTAGACAAGGTAATCAAATAAACTAGATTGATATGTTCTATTCTAGGATGAAAAAAATATTTTAACCTTTTCCTGATTTATTGCACAAACTTTTGGCAATTGAATTACAGGGAGTATGATCGCTGCTTTCCATGGTAGTCATTAATAAGAGCAGTATTTTAAATAGAGTTTATTAAATGAAGGGTGGTTTATATGAGCTGCTGAAATGCATAGATTATCCTAATCCTAGCCAACTATGAAGCAAAAATGGTCACCTGAACCTATGTAGTATTTTATTGAATTTCCTGTCACAAAAGTATTCAAAAACAAATTTTAGTACAGCCTGTGTGGGGGATGCTTAGAATAAAAATATGCAAAAAAATTAGACTCTCCTTTAATTATGAAAATCTTGCCAAATTCTAAATGCAGAGCAGCTTTGTCTAAAAACTGAAAAGCATACTGAAAATATAGAGCTTAAAGGGACCTTAGAGATCATATCATTCAAACTCTCTACTATTATCGCAGTAACCAGGTAGCACAGTGCTTATAGTCAAGAAGACCTGAGTTCAAATGTAGCTTCAGACACTGGCTGTGTGACCCTGGGCAAGTCACTTAGCCTCCGTTTCTACTTTTATAAAATGAGGATAATAATAGCACTTCTATCCCAAGGTTTGTAAGGATCAAATGAAAAAGCTCTTTATAAATCTTAAAGCACATATAAATTCTGCCATTGTTCTTCAGTTTTGTCCAACTCTTTGTGACCTCATAGACTATACTATTCATGAAGTTTTCTTGGTAGAGATACTGGAATGGCTTGCCATTTTCTTCTCCAGTGGATTAAGGGAAACAGATCTGCAGAAGTATACCTTTAGAATTAGGTAACAGAAACTGAATTGGAAGGTATTTCAGAGTTGGTCCATTCCAACCTATAATAAAAAAAAAAAAAAACCCTCTAGGGTCACCCAGCTAGTGAATATCTGAGGCTGGAATTTTAACTCAGTTTTCCCTGACTCCAGGCCCAGTGCTCTATCCATTGAGCCATCTAGCTACCTCCTATCTAAAATTGCTAGCTAGTATTATTTCGGAAGAAGAAATGGAATCCTAGCAGAGTAAATTGATATGTCAAGGGCATATCACAAAAGTAGTAAATAACAGAGTTGGGCTTTAATGCCAGCCTTCTGACCCAAATGAAATGTTATTTCTATGCCACCACTTTAGAAATATTAATTGTATATGGATAGATGGGTTTCTTTAGTTTTCTTTGTTTTGTTGATCCATCAGTGTACCATTTGGGTTTATATAAAGCAGATTTAGTTATGGTGACATTGCTGAAGTGGGAATAATCTGGTTTTTATATGCAGCTATGGAAATAACAAGAATGCTCTAGCCATTCAGTCTGATTTCATCTAAACTCTGTTTCCAAAGCTAGCTTGGCTTATTTCTTCACTGTTCCATGCAGTATAGATTTACTAATTACAGGTTATTGTCACCATCGTTACAGTTGGGCTTTTGAACAGCCTGGGCTTTTCTTTTGGAGATTAGATATTTGCATGAATCTGTCAAAAACAACCCAACATTTCTTGGATTTTCATTTATCATAGGATGCCATTGGTTCGCAACTCTTATTTTTCCAAAATTCATTTAATTTCCACAATACTCCTGGGAGTTATTTAGGCTCTAATAGTATTTGTTTCTCTTTTGAAATGTTTATGCTTTGGGGGGCAACTGGGTAGCTCAGTGGATTGAGAACCAGACCTAGAGACGGGAGGTCCTAAGCTAAAATCTGGCCTCAGACACTTCCCAGCTGTGTGACCCTGGGCAAGTCACTTGACCCCCATTGCCTAGCCCTTACCACTCTTCTGCCTTGGAGCCAATACACAGTATTGACTCCAAGATGGAAGGTAAGAGTTTTAAAAAATAAATAATAAAAATAAATGTTTATGCTTTGTATTTATTCCCATCCTCCTGGATATCATATTGTGTCTTGTGGCTAGCATCTCATGCTCGCTTATTGATTATAGATAGAGATTTATCAACCCAGCAGACTCAATGCAGATCAATTGAGTACAAGGTTATCAATGTCTGCAATGTTTAAGGCTCTGGAATTGGCAGTGAATAAATGCATGAATGAATGAAAAGTGTGTATTAAGCACTTAATTCTTGCCAGGCACCATGCTAAATTCTGGGGATGCAAGCAGGGCAAAGCAGTCCCTGTTCTCAAGTTCATATTCTAATGTGGTAGACAGTCATGTTTAGGAGGTTTGAGCTACAAGCCAGATGGAAAGAACCAATGATCTTTATGGTACAATAACAAAGAAAATGATAATGCATTTTCTTTCAAACCATTTCTATTCATAAAACTATATTATTTTCTGTTGTGGAACCATTAAACAAGTGCCAAAGACTTTGATAGCAAGAACTTTCTTTCCCATGCTTTCAGTAGCTCTCTGAAGACGATGTTGCCCAATTGCAATTATGGGGGCTCAGTTGGCAGTAAAATCAGGCATCTGAGATATGTTACAATCTTCAGGGCTTTGGAGCATATCTATCTATTGGTGGTCACTTGTCATTTATTTTGTGGCATCATGGGTTGGGAAGAAACCACAGATCAACATAATGAAAAGTACTGTGTAATAGGGACAAAAGAGAGATCCATAGAAACTATTTAATGAATATTTGAGGAAGGACAGAATATTTTCAGATGAGGAATCAAATGAAGGCTATATTACTTATCTGTGAAAAATCCCATAGTACATCCCTACTTCATATAGAATAAAAGACACATTTCTAAACCTAAAATAGAAAGTGTTCAAACTTATCTTTAAGTTTTATGTCCCATTGACCTCCTTTATAAAATCTACATTTCATTCAAACTTAACTACTGGATGGAGAATTATGTGTACTATCTTCCATGCCTCTAATGTACTACTTCCTTTTCTTCAACTTTCAGGATCATTCTCATCTTTCAAGGTATATACACAGGTATTGTATCTTATATAAAGCTTTTTTAATTTCCATAAGCAAATTTTGCAGAAGTATACCTTTGGAATTAGGTAACAGAATCTGAATTGGAAGTACTATCAGAGATAATCCATTCCAACCTATACAACCTCTCCCTCAAAAAGTCTCCTCTAGAATATACTGGATAAGTAGAAATCCTAACTCACAGAATCATGGAATTTGAGGTTGGAAGGTTACCCCAAAATCCATGCTGTCCAGCCCATCGATCTACTCAAGGAATCTCCACTACCCAACAAATAAAACATCTAACCTTGACTCAACAATCCCCAAGGAAGAAAGTCAACCATCTCTTGATGTAGTTCATTCCATTTTTTTAAACAGTTCTAATTGAAAAGAAATTTTGCCTGAGTGTAAACTGAAATTACCCTATTCTACTACTCCTAGGTCAGCCCTCTGGAACTAAACAAACCAAGTCTAATTCTTGATGACAACTCCACATGACAACCCCTTAAATACTTGAAGACAGTTGGCCTGCCCCCCATGAGTGTCCTCTCTTTTAGAACAAAAAATGCTCAGTCCTTTTCATTGATTGACTGATAACCAGGACTCAAGGCCCATCAGCATCCTGATCCCCTCCTCTGGACACTCTTCATCTTAACAATGTCTCCTGAACTATGGCCCAGCAATGAACAGCTTTCCAGAAAAGGTCTGAAAAGGACAGAGTGTATTGGGATGATCACATCCTTATTGCTGGAATCTCTGCCTCTCTTAAGAGTAGCCCAAGATCACATTAGTTTTCTTGGTGGCTATATCATACTTTTAGAGATCTTAGTCCATTAAAATCCCTAGTGATATTTTAAAAACAACTGTTGTCCAACCAAGAGACCTCCCCTCTTATACTTACGAGGTTGAGTTTTTTGTACCAATTTCAAGATCTCAGATTGATCCATATTGAATTTCATTGCAGTCAGTTCCTTGTATGGCAAGACTTTTCCCCTCTCATTGCCCTGATTGTTCTATTGTGGTCATGTCATGGTTTAATATGGTCAGCCAAAGGCCAAATCCAGCCTGCTCTCTGCTTTTTATACAGCCTGAACTAAGAATGGTCTTTGTGATTTTAGCAAGATTTGGCCTGTGGACCCAAGTTTGCAGACTATCTTCCTAAATATCTAATGATGATAATTTACTATATGACTGTCTGAATATGCAGAAGAATATAACAGGACTATCACCTCCCCCTTTCTGGACACTAGGCTTCTATCAGTGAGATATGAGATATCATTTCAATTTGGAGTTGACATATTACACTTTTGACTCATATTAGTGATCCCAATAAAATCTGTCTCTTATTCACTTTATTGTCTGGGACTGAAACTTAACTCATTCTGAACTTTTGCGTTTTTTTTTTGGTAACTTACTTACTTTGACTACATTTGATCTAGAAATACAGAAGAATGAGTGAGAATTTGTGATATAGTCGATAGATAACTAGACTTGGAGTCAGGAAAACCTGGGCACAATTCCTACCATTGACACTAGCTGTGTGACCATGTTACATGTCATTTTAATTTTCTGAGCCTTGGGTTTCCTCATCTATAAAGTGGGCAAACTAATATCCCTAGTACCAACTTTCCAAGGTTGTACTGAGGTTCAGATTAGATAATATGTGTAAAAGGTCTTAGCAAACTTTAAAATTCTATATAAATGTCAGTTATTATTATTTAGTGGATTCCTGACAAAGCTTCCTTGAAAATAGCAGCTACCTTCAATCTAGGAAAAGTCTTAGAATAAATTGTACTTCTCACTCTGTCTCACCTCTTCATTTTTCTTCTCTCGAATTAAATTTCAGATGCTTTCTCTTCTATCATACCTACTTGCTTCTGAATATTTTCTCTTTTAAGTCTTCATCAATCAATCTACAAGTATTCACAAAGTATCTACTATATGCCAAGCACCATACAAGGTATAAAGGGTATAAAGACAGAAGCACAAGAATACATTCCTTCAAGAAGCTTATATTCTAACAGGAAAGACAGCATGCACATATATAGTTATTTACAAAAGACATACAAAACAGATCTTATCCAACCCACACCTGAACAAAATATACCTTGTAGGGGGATCATCTTCATGATATATTTTGAGGGGGAAAGCACAACTACCAAAGATGCCTTGACTGTTCCCTTCCTATGCCAAGAACATATTCCTAAAATCACTAGTTTCCCTCAAAAGAAGGGAAAAGATCAGATCTGGAATATAATATTCAATTTCATCTGTAACATTGCTAAAAGCACACTAAGAGGAATCATTTCTATGGGAAGGTAATCTGAGCAATGAGGGCTCAGAATTATGTCATAGAAGGCTTAGGAAAAAAAGAACTAAGACTCTTTATTTTATGGAAGAAGATATTTGAGAAGAACATGACTGTGGTCTTCAAATATTTGAATCGTATCAAAGAGAAATTGAAGTAGGGGGTAGAGTGATGAACTTGGAGTTAGGAAAACCTAACAGACAACACTAGCTATGTGACTCTGGACAAGTCACTTGGCTTCTGCCTGCCTTAATTTTCTTCTCTGCAAAACAGGAATAATAATAATTGTAGCTTCCCTCAAAGAGTTGTTGCAAGGATCAAATCATATAATATTGACAAAACTCTTTGCAAACATTAAATCACTATATAAACACAACACTCATCTCTGTAGCTCTATGATGCAGATCCAGGACCAGTGGGCAAAAGTCACAGGGGAACACAATTTTGGTTTAATATAAACAATAATTTCTATAAATTCAGAACTATCAAAATAAAATGGGTTTCCTAGAGAAGCCTAGAGTTACCTTTCATCAGAAGTCTTCACTTGGAGATGACTTTTTGTGACTATAGATTTTTTTCTAGCAGAACTTAGACTTGATTCCCCCTGAAAATCTGACTGTATTTCTAGGATTACCACTTTTTTCTCTTTGCTCAAAAACCACCTATTTCATAATTAACTCTAGAAATTTTCTGTGTATTCATACTAGACTTTCAGATCTAAAACTAAAAGTGGAGAACATTATAATTTGTATACAACAATTGTAATGGAATACGATTGTGCCATAAGAAACACCAAACAGGGTAAGTTCAGAAAAACATGGAAAGATTTCTATGAACTGATGCAAAGTGAAGGGAGCAGAACCAGGGCAACAATATATATGGTGAAAGATATATTATATGATGATCATCTATGAAGAATTATTTCAAATCAGCAAAGCAAGTTTCCAAGATAATTACAAGGGACTCATTATGAAAATACTAATCATAGCCAAAGAAAGAACTACTAGACTTTGAGAAAGATCAAAACACACCATCTTTCATTTTATTTCTTTTATATGATTTTTCTTGTATTGTGATATGTCTTCTATAGCAGCATGAGCAGTATGGAAATAGGTGCATTGCATGAAAGTGCTGCTGTAACCTGTATCAGACTATTTACTGCCTTGGAAAAGGGGGGAAAGGAAAAGGCAGAAAATCTGAATCCTAAAATATCTGAAAAGTTGTCAAAAATTGTTTCTACATGTAACTGAAAAGAAAAATTATTATTTTTTAAATTAAGTTGAGTGGCCTCTTCCTTCTTCGCCCTTTTTGAAAATTGGGACTTTTGTCCATCATCAGTCATCAAGTAACTCTTCTTTTCTTCTCAGTTCTTTAAAAATCACCATGATCACATCTATAAGCTATTTCAGAATCAGTGTAATTTTTCTGGGATAGGACAGTTGAAACAATTTAGAATAATTTAGTGAACTCTTCCTATCTCTTCATCCATCTCAGGCTTGATTTCCCTCTTTACCATGTTTATTCCTCATTTCCTTTCTTTGCAATCTGAGTATCATGCTTCTTGCCAATGAAAAAACAAGCAAGACTTGTTTAGTCTGATTGAACCTTACAAAATAAAGCCTAAGGCATAATTCCTCTCTTCCTTTTCTTCAACAAAAAATATAGTTTTACAATCCTCTTTTTTATCTTTATATTTTTTTAAAATTCTGTTTCTTTTGAATTTGGGGCTTGATATTATTTTTCTAAGTCAGTGCCACTCTTTTGTATTATATTCTCCTGTTTACACTTTTTGTCCCTGTCAGAATTGGAAACCTCCAAACCCTGTCAATTCCACTTTGGACATCTTCCCCACAGGAATTTGTACTCTGCTTTAGCACCATCCTGATCTCAGAGGATGACTTTTCACTGTATCTTGCCCTGACCTAGGCTTCTATTCCACCATCTCCAAACAAGGTCAGCACATGCGTATCCTTACTTTCCAGTCATCTTTATGTATTGTCTTTATCCATTGTCAGGATAGCTAGGTGGAGCAATGGATAGAGCATTGGGTATGGAATCAAGAATATTTATATTTATTAGTTAAAATATGGCCTCAGACATTTAGTAGCTGTATGATCCTGGGCAAGTCACTTAACCCTATTTGGCTCAGTTCCTCATCTTTAAAATGACCTGGAGAAGGAAAACCCCAAAATGAGGTGATAAAGAGGATGAACTTGACTAAAACAACTCAACAACAATAACAAAAATTACTTATTATATTGTCAATTTCTTGGGTAAAGGGACCGTCTTGCATACTAATATTAGCACAGTCCCCGGCACATAATAAGCTCTTAATAAATGCTGCAAATAAGCTGGGGTTTTTTTGTTTGTTTGTTTTACTGGAGACCTTCTGATGCCCTTCCCTTTAAAAAAATCTCTTTGGGATTATACATGATTATATCATTAAAATTTCATTTTTGAAAGTCAGTCTCTGTGATTTGTTGTAAGAAAAGTGCTTTGTAAACTGGAAAGAGCCATAGAAGTGTGAATTATTATCATTATCTCTCTTAAGTCATCTTCCTTTTAGAGTCTCATGGGATCAACCCTCTCTTCCTTGGAGTTTTGAAAGTATACTTTTATTAAATCATACCATTCCTTTCCTGGGTTATCATAAGTGATAAGATTGTGGTCTTATTCTCCCAAGGTTACTGCCATTTCTCTTTCAGCAATTGTTTTCTCATTGGCCAGAATTCAATCCAGTGAGTCTATTCTTCAGTACTGCTTCTTTGTCCTTCTAAGAATTGAAATAGCCAGCAAAACAAATAAATTAGATATTCTGCTTATAAATAGATAAGATTTCTGTAGCTCCTGTGACATCTGAGTAGTCAAAGTCCCCATCCCCAATCAACCAGCAAATATTTATTAAATACCTACTATGTACCAGCAACTTCCTAGGTACTGAGGATATAAAAAGAAGGGGGTAAAAAACCACTATTTTATGCCTGTCTCCATGCCAATTTTGTGATTGCTACCAAGAATTTATTTATTTCTCCTGTTTGTCTAGGTAAGTTCATCAGTAAGCATTTATTAAGGTCCTGCCATGTGACAGAAACTATACTAAGGGCTAGTGATTCAAGGAAAGGAAAAAAAAATTCTATTGTCAAGGTGCTCACAGTCTAATGGGATAGGTGCTCCACAATGATATCTTTGATATTTTGCTTCTTAGTCTTTATGAAGGGCAGAAACAGTGTTCACTGTTTCTGACACTTATTGACTGTGTGACCCTAACATCTTATTGCTCTCAATAGCCCTCTATAGCTGTGGGTTGTACATAAGGTGCCAACCTACATTGGAAGAGTGCTTTCCTACCCTAGAGATTTCTCTATACCAGGGAATTCAAAGGTCCATCATTGCACTATCCTTATCTTCATATAAATTGCTCTCCTCTGCTTCTTACTAAATTACCTGGATTTCTGTAAACATGGCCATCTTCTTGACATATGGTACTATATGTCTGCCTTTTTTGTCGGATCTTGTTCTTTTAAGCAAAGATATCTTTCCATTACTAGACTCTAGTCATAAACCCCATTCTACCAAGACTCTCTTCTCTATGAAGTCAATATTTACTTCCTTGAGGTAAAATTTTATATTGTATTTATTACTTGCCCAAATTCTACATGTTGATATATAGATAGCTGAGACCCAAAATGTTATTTTTGATACAATTTAGTCATTTTTCCCCATTAATGATCGACCATGTCACCCAGGCTGTTCCTCCACTTGTCTCATTTCCTTCTTTTTTGTTGTTATTTAGTATTTTTACTTGTGCCAGATTCTTCATTAACTCATTTGGGATTTTCTTGGCAAAATACTAGAAAGGTTTGTCATTTCCTTTTCTAACTTCTGACTTCTTCAGGAAGCAACAAATGGTTACAGCAGAATCTGGTACTTGATCTGAGTTGCCAAGAATTCCAAAATGAAGAAACTTTACAGATGAGAAAACCAATGCAAACAGGGTTAAGTGACTTGTCAGGGTCACATAGCTGATAAGTATATGAGGCCAGATTTTAACTCAGGAAAATGAGCCTTCCTAACTCCAGACTCAGCTCTGAATCAAATGGCCTTAGATCCTTCCTAGAATCCAAATTTATAGTCCTTTTATCATACTCACCACTGTCCTATAAATGTACTGCAGTTCATCAATATCCTTCTAAAAACTATAGCATGCAGAACTGAATACAACCCTGCAGATATACACAAGGATTAGTACCTACCAGTCTCTAATTTATAATCATTATCATTGATCCCAATTTCATAAGCAATCATTATGTGCAGTGCAGCCTAGATTCTAATAGTTCTACTAGTAGTAGGAAAAGCTAGATGCTGTGGAGTTGACCCAGGTGATAATATAATACTTTTGTGATGACTTTCCAAGTAAGCAGGGATTTTCAAATCATTTTGCATGTTCTAAAGAATGATGCATGCCTAGAAGGCTCTTGATCTTGTTTACTTCGACTCTTTCATTCCTGGCTTTGGGTACTGCCTACCCTCTATTCACTCTCTTCAAGAGTCTGTGGGTAAAATATTATCTTGTGAGCAACATAATAAAATCAGCCTTAAATTCTTTCAGTTGTTCAGTAGTGTATTTCTAGATAATATTTCAAATTCTTTCCCATTCCCTCTTACAAGTTTTTAGTCAATGATTTAAATTCTTAAATTCCATTAAAGCACACCTTATTGATAAAGATTCAGTGACCTGCTCTAACTCTGTGTTCAATACATAAAAAAATATTTTAAATAACAACTATAAAAAATACTATAAACATTTTCTTGTAGCTTTGACTTTCAATTAAGATGTAACAAAAATTTTTCAAGGTCTCATACGGTTTTCCTGAAATACTACATTCTTTCTTTTAAAAAAAAATACTATCTTCTTCCAAAGAATCTTAGAATTGGAATGTATCAGTCAATTAAAAAGGCATTTGACATGTAATTTTAGAGTTAGAATTATTTCTCATGTTTGTACCATATTCAGTTTATTAGAAGTAATTTTCTCTCCTAAATGAGTTGGCCATCTTTGATCATTCAAATTTATCTCACTTTAAATAAAAGATGCTTTCCCAGAATTTTTGCAAGGAAAAAAATATCATTTTAATAAGGCACAGTTTAGTGACACTGGCAGAAATCAGTCGATCCACAAGTATTTAAGTGCTTACTCTGCACCATGTATGAATGTGGATTTTTATATAATATATATATGTATATATGTTCATAAAGGATACTTTTATATCACTATTGGAGGATGACCATAGAGAGGAACTTCTGACTCCTGCAAGAAGCAACAAATGCTTACTGCAGAAGCTGGCATTTGATCTGAGCTTCCAAGAATTCCAGGATGAAGAAATGAGGAGAAAGAGGGTATCAGGAAAGAGAACCAGCCAGTGAAAAGGCAAGGAACTGGGAAATAGAATGCTGTGTGAGTGAAGGTCATTGTGGCTAGATGGTGCATTGGAGATGAGGGGAGGAGCTGAGGGGAGAGAAGGAGAAAGTCATGAATAATATTGGAATGAAGTGACTGAATTATTGATAAAATCCCAAGAGTTGGGATCTTTGTGTTTATTCATTCTAAGGTATTATGTAATTTGCTTCTGTATTTTCTATTGGTCACTCATGTTTTAACCAATATGAAATTATTTTAATATTTACTGCTTAGTTAGTGATCTGGCCCTACTATGTCCTTTTTGTTCCCATTTCTTTTCATTATTTTTCTTGAAATTCTTGACTCATCACTCATATGAATAATATTATTTTTATATTTCTATAAAGTAATCCGTTGATGTTTTATGAGTATAACATTGAATAACAAATTAAATTAGATAGTATTGTCATTTTTATTACATAGACTACTCCTACCCATGAGCAATTAATATTTTCCAATTATTTAGCTCTGTCATTTGTTTCTGTAAACTATTGTTTGTAGTTATATTTCTATAATTCTTGTGTGTATCTTAGAAAGTAGGCAGCAATTTTTTATGCTTTCTATAGTCATTTTAAATGGAATTTCACTTTTTCTTTCTTCCTAGGTTGTATTGGTATTATATTAAAATGCAGATGACTTGTGTGGATTTATTTTATATTCTTTAAGTTGGCAGGGGTTATTATTTGTCTTTTTTCAATTCTTTAAGCACACCTTCATATCATCTTCAAAGAGTGATTTTTAAATTCTTCTTTAACTATAGTTATACCCTCAATTACATATTTATCCTTATTGCTATAGATAGCATTTCTAATAGTTTCTCAAAAAAGAAGTTATGATAGGAATAACCTTGTTTTAACCCTGAATTTATTGGAAAGAATTCTAGTTAAATATTATTAAAAATAATGGTAGCTCTTGATTTTAGATATAGATATTATTTAGAATTTTAAAGGAAAAGTCCAATTATTCCTCTGATATCTAATGTTTTAATGTAAGTAATAGATATTGTATTTTGTCAGAAAGCTTTTGCTGCATCTATTGATAGAATTTTTAAATTTTGTTGCATAAATTTCCCAATATTAAACAAATCTTATAATTCTTATATAAATTCAACCTGCCCATAATGCATAATCTTAATTATGTATTATTTTAGCCTTTTAAAAAATTTGCCTCTGAATTCATTATGGATTTTAATCTAGAGTTTTCTGTTTTGAATCTCTCTAATTTATTTATCAAGATCATATCTGTAACTGAGAGACTCTTGGTAGGATCCTTTTGTTATTTTTTGCTAACATTTATGCAACATTAGAATTAACTATTCCTGAATATTTTATATCAGAAGACTTACTATTCAATAAAAAATAACTCTTGAGGAAATTAGCCAACAGTATGGAAAAATATTAGACTTAAACCTAAATCTCACACCATATACAAATTAAGCTCCCAAATGGATATGTTACCATAGATAAAGAATTCACATCATAAACAAATTAGAGAATATGAAACAAACTTCCTGATCTCTGTATAGAATAAAAGTTCATTACCTAACAAGGAATAGAGAGGATCACAGAAATAAAATGCATCATTTTGATTATGCAAAATCAGAAAGTATTATATAAATAAATCTAATCAACATAAAATTAAAAGAGAAACAACTGGGAAAACTAATCTTTGCAGCAAGTATCTCTGATAAAGGTCTCATTTCTAAAATATATAATGTACTGACTCATATTTATAAGAAAAGAAGCCATTACCCAATGAACAAATGGTCAGAGGATCTGAATGCATTGTTCTCCAGGGGAAACCCAAGCTAATTATAGCCATTTAAAAATATGCTCCAATTTGCTACTAGAGGAATACAAATTAAAGTAAGTCTGAGATTCCATCAGAGTGGTAAAGAGAACCAAAAAAAAGGAAATGATAAATGTTGCAGTAGTTATGGAAAAACAGGCACATCCATGTATTGATTATGAATTTGTAAGTATGTCCAACCATTTTGGAAGGCATTTTGGAATAACATACAAAATGTTATGATATAGCAAACTCCCTCTGACATAGCTATACTATTGGTGGACCTGTACTCAAAAGATATCAAAGAAGGAAGATAAGGTCCTATATGTACAAAGAGATTTACAGCATATCTATTGTGGTGTCCAAAAACTAGAAACTGAAGTGTTGTCTAGTTGAGGAATGACTTCTTAAGTGGTGGTACAAGAACATGCTGGAGTACTGTTGTACTGAAAAACAATGAGGAAAAGGATGATTTCAAATATGGAAAAACATATAAACGTCACGGAGAGAATCAGAAAAACAATTTATACTGCAACAATGAGATTATTAAAATGAGCAATTTTGAAGACTGTAAGAGTTAAAATAGTTGAAGATATAAATTGTAGTAGATATAAGAGTGGGTGAGTAAATTTGAGACCGCAGAAAATATGTTTCACTACAGTGTCTTGGTTTTAAATCAAATATAAGGTGGTCGCCAGGGAAATATTCCCAATTATGAATATACCCAAGTCAACTGGGTTTTATAGAGACTTTAATTAATACAAATGAGGAATTAAAGAAAAGAGAGAAAGAGAAAAAAAGGAAATAAGTATGAAGGGCCTTAAGCCAACATGGCCTAGACCTGAGTCTTAAGAGAGAGAGATCAGTCAGTCTTTTATTACTCACCACAAGGTCTGTCTAAGCAAGGATTCTAGTGATAGAATCTCCTCAGAGAGAGTTCCAGCCAGAGTCCTCCTCAAAGAGCCTTCCAGCCAGAAACTGTTTCAAAGGGCCTCTCTAAAGAGCCTCTCTCTGATCTTCCTCAAAAGGATTGATTTTCAAGAGATTCTTCTTTTTCTTATATAGGGGGTTTTCTCTCCCCTAAGTTCTTCCATCTACCAATCACAGTAGACCTTTTCCAAAGGACAACCCATTCTAAAAACACTGCTGGGTCGACTAATCCCTTTAGTAAGTTTGTACCAGAAAAAACTTCTGAATAAGTTTTCACCTCTTTGCTCCTGGCAAGTTTACAAGTTGCCTGACCTTTAATAGGTATTTAGCACCCCATTGTATTAATTCTAAAAATAGGCATGGCTTAAAGAACTTTTTGTCTCCTTACAAGTATGGGTTTAAGTACTTTCATTGTTTAGCAAGGAGTATTTTCCCCTAAAGCAGTCTTCATTTCTGATCCAAGTAGAGTTCTCACTGTCAAAATGGGGAATGTTCCCAGTAGGGAATTGTTCCAATGGAGAATTCCCCAATGTGGAAATTTTTAACATTCACAAGTCTGAGAAATTTCAAGATTCACAAGACATTCATAAATGGATAAAGAATGAAATAACCAGAGAGAGAACAAGTTATACAATAGCAACAACACTGTAAAAACAAATAATTTTTAAAATTATAAGAACTCTGATCAGAACAATGACCATTCATAATTCCTAAGTACCATGATGAATTAGACTATCATGACAGAGAAGTGATACATTTGGGGTAAAGAATGAGACATATACATATATTTGTGCATGCCTACTTGTCATGTAAAATTTGTTTTCTTTTACTTTTTTTTCCAATGGGGTAGGGATGAGAAGGAAATAAAATAGATTTCTGTTCATTTTTAAATAAAATAAAGAAATGAGGAGTTCCATAGACATGAAACAATGCATGTACTTTCACATGAGGTCACTGTATTATTAGTTTTACTTTGTTACAATCAACCTCTCACAAAATTGGGAGTAATCTATAAAATTTTGTAGTGTAAAAACAAAACATTAACAAAACTTTTTAAAAAGAAAAAAAAATGAGAGAGGATTCTGATGAGTACTTATCCAGCCTTAACTAAACAGAAAACAAAATAACTTTTTCTAAATTTAGTCATTTCAATCAGGCGTGGAT
Organism: Monodelphis domestica; assembly: GCF_027887165.1. Classification (NCBI taxonomy): domain Eukaryota; kingdom Metazoa; phylum Chordata; class Mammalia; order Didelphimorphia; family Didelphidae; genus Monodelphis; species Monodelphis domestica. The sequence continues at coordinate 174,782,051 of NC_077229.1, read as the reverse complement.
GGGCTGTGATCTTCATTGTTGAAGCAAAAACCTCTATTAATATAATTACAGTCATTAGAATCTTGGAGTAATTATTAGAAATTTTGTTCAGTAATTATTACTGCACCAAAATTTCTCCCCATAACTTATACTTGTTTTAATTCTGCCCTCTGGATCTAAACATGTTGGGTCTTATCATGGGTTTTTCTTTTCTTTTTTTTTTTTTTTGGATGGTAGGACTTCAGAGATTTGAAGACAGGCATGCTGGTCTCTAGGAAGGAATGTCCTTATTCCCTTCAAGCTTTCCTCATATGACATGTTTGGAGTCCTTCCTCTTTTCTGGTTGTCCTATTCTGGAGACAGGCTAGTTTGCCAATTTTGCTTTTAAAGTGTAGTGCCTCCAATCAAAAGCAATTGTTCAGCTATTGTCTAGCTGGCACAGATGGAGATTGTGGCAAATGGAGTATCCCTAACATGTTCAGGGAAGAGTTCCCCGAGAGAGAGAACTATGCATAGCCAGAATGCTTCATTGACAGGGAATTCTAGATTCTTTGTATCCCTTAGCACATAGTAAAGCACCTAATGAATGCTTATTGATTAAGTTGGAGAATCCTAATCTAAATCTGTTAAGGATTATTAATTTTAGTAGAACAATGATTACTTTGGTGGTTGTCAACACTATTAGACTAAATGAAGGTTGAATTAGGTCTAGTACAAGATCTTCCTGGAAAGTTCTCTTTCACCATCCAAGCTCTTTGTCTTTTTCCACCCTCAGATATTTCTGTACCTTCTAATCCTACTTTTCTCTTCTGAACTCAACACACCACAAACATGAATTTTTTTGGTACAAATAATAAAATAATTGTCTATGGAATGTGAATCTATAATAATCCCAACTGAAAAAATTATTATTTAATTTATGATGGTTAATAAGCTATTGATACCATCAGCAGAGGAGATGTAAATGATTCTATTTGCTCACTTTAAGCTTAGATAGATCTTGCATATTTTTATTCATTTCTATGTCCTCCTGCAGATGCCCAAATGCCAATCCCCAGTGACAGACAATGGCACACTGGAGGGAAATAGTGTCTTATGATTTAACTTGTGTTCTGAAACATTTTCATTTTATGTGACAGGAATATGTATAAGTTACTCTTCTCATTCCACTAAAAAGGGAAAGAAAATTCTCCATTGCTTACAATTCACACCTCTTAAATGCTTAGAGGCAGCTGAATGGTCCAGGGGATGGAGTACTGGAGACCTGAGATTAAATTTAGCCATGGACACTTAACTAGTTGTGATCCTGGGCAAGTCACTTGGCCTATTTGTTTCAATTTCCTGAACTATTAAATAGGGATAATTACAGCACTTGCATGGTTTACATAATTATTATGACAGTCAAACAAGACACTATCTATAAAATACTTAACACTGTGCATGCACATTTGTTGTTCAGTCATTTTCAGTCATATGTGACTTTAACTGACCCATTTAGGATAACTGGACTGGTTTGTCCTTTCTTTTCCAGCTCATTTTACACATGAGGAACTGAGGCAAACAGAGTTAAGTGACTGTTCTAGGTTCACACAGCTAGTAAGTATCTGAGATCAGACTTGAACTTAGAAGGATGTCGTCTGGTGCTCTATACACTGTGCCACTTGGCTGCCCTGGGCACAAAGTAGATGCTATATAAATGCTTATTTCCTTTCCTGCCATTCTATTAGCAAATCTTCAGAAAGAAAATTAATGCTTGAGGTTGCAGCAACAGTCCTGGGTATTTCCTGGGTCCTTTGTTAGTAGGAATCTAAATACATATTTGACTCATTCCATTCTAATGAAGTACCAGGGAGGATGGGACTTATTTGAGTAAAAATGGCAACCAATTTAAACTTCTAGCATTATAGTCACCTGAAGAATGCTGTGGGTTCCTTGTTATTTCAAAGTTGAAAAATTTCCATATTAAAGCACATCCTTACTAGCTTCTATGAAGATATTTATGTTAATTTGCTATTTCACACAAGTCACTTTCATTTAATGAAATAATTATCTGAAAATTATATTTGCATTCTTTCCATTTCTACACAATGGGAATGTCAGTATAATTAGTCATTAGCTATAGTTTTAGCGAAACGAAGGTAGATGCTTTGTGTGAGTGTATTTTTCTTCCTCTTCATTTCTTCCATTCTTGTCTTGATGATTTATAAAAGGATGCCTAAATAGGGCTATAGACTGGAACCCTCAGCACCGTTTGCCATACTATGTTAACTGCCTAAAAGATGAGAAGATAAAAATGACTGGAGGTCAAAGCATCTCCAAGAATAAAAAGAGGGGGGAAAAAAACACAAAAAAGGATAGTTCTGGTGCCTCTGGCTCCTATTATTGTTTGTGTTTCTGAGTGCTTCTTTCCTTCTCCAGGTTTATTGCTTTAGCCTTTGGGTAGGTGAAAGTCACTTTTGATCATCGATCTCTTTCCGATCAGTTGGCACCAATGGAATAACTCACAGGAGATGTTATTAATAATCTGAATTATTAATTTGAAGATGTCGAATCAAATTAGAGTACCAAAAGAATGCATACAACACTCCTCCTAACTTTGGTTGTCTTCCAGGTCAAGAATGTCCCCCTTTTCTCCACATCTCCCAGTTTTCCCCTGATCATTGAGCCAGTATGTGTCAGAGTATTTCAACTCCGGTCTTCCTAATTTATCTATAATGCCATACTACTTCTCCTGAATTTCTCCTGAATTTGCATTCAAGCCAGTCATTTATTATAAACAAGTATTAAAAAAGCAGGTAGATTGCTCAGTGGATACAGTTCCAGACCTGGAGTCAGGAAGAATCCTCTTAATGAATTCAAATCTGGCCTCAGACACTTAATAGCTGTGTGACCCTGGGCAAGTCTCTTAACCCTGTTTGCCTCGGTGTCCTCAACTGTAAAATGAACTAGAGAAGGAAGTGGCAAAACACTTCAGTATTTTTGCAAGAAAACACCAAATGGATCATGAAGAGTCAGACACATCCAAAAACAACTGAACAATGGCAACACTAAATAAGCAACTTAAGTTGTCTCAGGCTCTGTGGTAGGTACTGGAGATACAAAGAGAAAAAAAAAAAAGAAAGAAATGATCCTTAGCCTCAAGGAGCTTACCCAAAAAGGAAGAAGTTTTTGAGCTTTTCAAAAACAAATAATTTTTTTCATCTTCACATTTGTTTTTTTTTTTAAACCTGGACTTTATGCTTTCAAATTTATCCAAAAATTGTTCTTACTTCTAGCTTTGTTTGTTCCTTAAGGTGTTGCTCCCTATCCGTAAGATAAATAGGAATTAAAGACTTATTAAATTCTGAAACCAAAAAGCTACCATTTTAAAAGAATTATCTGCAACAGGACAATAAATGATATCTCAATAACACCTAAAAATTAGCCATCGGGGGACTGCTGTTTAGCTAGCTTCTACTTGCAAGATGCAAAGAAACATTTGGACAGGTAAAATTTCTGCCACTGGAGGACTCTAAAAACAGGAGAGTCATCCATCTTGTATGTTTTGGCCACAAGCCATCCTGGAAACATGAAGGTAGATCTGATTTTTAAGGGTCCTTATGGTCCTAATCTTCCCTGGTTCTGTCCTTTTAAAAAACTTTATGGTATTTTTTTGTACCTCTTTCAGGAACTTTCCTAGTCCACTTGGAATTCTTTGTTCAATCATTTTTTCAATTATGTCCAACTCTTTGAGACATCATTTGGGGTTTTCTTGGCAAAGGTAATGGGGTGGTTTGCCATTTCTTCTTTATTCCTTTTACAGATGAGACTGAGGCAAACAGCACTAAGTGATTTGCCCACGTTCCCACAGCTAGTGAGTGTCTGATGCTGAATTTGAACTCAGGTTTTATCAATTCCAAGTTTGGCACTGTCTCTGAGCCATCTAGTCTCCCTGACTTGGAATTCTGTTCAAAAGTGTTATATTTACTTGCGTAAATAGTTTCCTTTCACAACCCCGCTGGGCTATAAACTCTTTGAGGGCAGGATCTGCATCTCATTCATTTTTGTTATCCCTCTTAGTGCTTAAAAGTGTGCCTTACAAATGACTAATAAATTCTGGTTGGTTAGCAGAACTTAATTTAGATTTTGTCCCTTGTTTGCTTAAAAACAAGATGAAATATTTATTTTTGTGCTTTTCCCCCAATTGTAAAAGGTTATGTTTCTGTTTTTATTTTCTTTTATTCTGACCTAGGAGGCAGCTGGAGTTTTCCTAATGTGTTTGCCCAGAGTGCCTCTATTTCAAAGACTTTTTTTTTTTATTGCAGTTGGACGATCCTAAGGTTGAGCCTCAGAAAAGGCCTTTTCCAAGGTCTCCTCTATTTAGAATATTTCTCTTCCCTCACCTTCAGACTTTTATGGGTGAACATTGGTTTGAAAAGCACATCTTTAGTCCAGCCTAAACATTTACTTGTCATAGACTTCCAGAGCTTTTTCCCCAAATAACAGCCCGAAGATTGATTTTGATGATGTGACTACTGGTTCAGTCACTCAGCTAGTATTCTCCAAGGGGATTCTGCAGGCTTTCTTTATGCACAAATGCACACAATACTTAGAGTTGCATTTTCATATACTCCTCAGAAAGCACAAATTTGAAATTCAGGTAGTTCCCAGTGACAGATGGTGGCAAGAAAGGGTGATGGGGAGTGAAAATGGGGAAGACGGATTGAGTAGACTTGTCCCTTATCTTCTGATGCCCCAAACATCATCAGTAAGCTAAACAAGCCAAAGTAATATATTCATTTATTTACAGTTGGTCACTCCTGTTACCTGGTCAAAATATTTCATTTAAAATAATGAAGAGTTTACTTTAATGTGATTTACCCTAATAGTTTTCCATGACATCTTTGCTATTAAATAATTAGAATAAATAGAATGTTTGAATTTGGCTTTTATAAGGGTTTCCAACCCTTATACTCACTGGAGGATGGGCAAACATAGCAGTAAAGGAAACATTTGTATTAGTCATTGCCCTGCCTCTCCATTTTAGCATTCATATCTTGGCTCATCTCATCACCAAAAGGCTAGCCATTACTTAAGTTTTGGTGGCTTCAGCAACTTACTGCTAAGCACAGAAGAAAAGTATGATCTGCTTTAGGAAATGTGTTACCCACATTGACAATTTTACTGATTCTTGAAGTATTTTTTTAAAAATCTTTTCTTCTATCTTTAAGCCTATCTCCCTAGACAATACTCCTTTCTTCAGTACCTCTCTCTTCTCACTCACTCTCTCCATACCTCCAATTGAAATCCACTCTTATTTTATCCTCTGGTTCTATGATTTCTGGGCAGCTTTTCTTTACAATTTCTTGAAATATGATGTTTGGGTCTTTTTATCTTGCTTTTCAGGGAGTTCAACAATTACTAAATTATCTCTCCGTCATTTTTTAAAAACTTATTATTTTGTGTCTTTTAACATTCTTTTTTGAATTGAGTTTTGAATGTTCTCCTTCTATTCCAACTCTCTCCTACAGATTGTGAAGGCGAGAAATGCAATATCAATTGTACATGTAAGAGCATGCAAGGTATATTTGCATGTTAGCCATGTTGCAAAAGAAAACAATGAAACAAAACAAGAAAAATAAGGTGAAAAAATATGCTTCAATCTGCATTCTAACTCCATCAGTTCTTTCTCTGGAGGTGGATAGCATTTTTCATCATAATTCCTTCAGAATTTTCTTGGGTTATTGATCAGAATAGCTAACTCATTTACCATTGATCCTCATTCAACATTGCTGTTACTGTGTACAATGCTCTTCTGATTCTGTTTCACTTTGCACTGATTCCCATGTGTTCCCAGTTTTTCTAAAGCCATCCTCTTTATAGCTCAATAGTATTCCATTACAAACATATGCCACAATTTGCTCAGTCAATCCCCAATTGATGGACATCCCCTCGATTTCCAATTCTTGTCACCACAAAAAGCTACTATAAATATGTTTGTACAAATAGGTCCTTTTCCTATTTCTTTAATATCTCTGGAATACAGATGTAGCAGTGCTGAGTCAAAGAGTAAAGTTTTATAGCCTTTTGGGTATAGATCCAAATTGCCCTCCAGAATGATTAGGCAGTTCACAACTCCATCAACAGTGCATTAATGTTCCTTTTTTTCTATATCCCTTCCAGTGTTTATCGTTTTTCTTTTCTATCATGTTAGCCAGTCTCAGGTGATATTTCAAAGTTGTTTAATTTACATTTCTCTAATTAGTGAATCTGTAGAACTTTAAAAATATGAAAATAAATACCTTTGATTTCTTCTTCTAAAAAGTACCTTTTCATATGGTTTGACCATTTATAAATTGGTTAATGGCTAGTATTCTTATGAATTTAACTCAGTTCACTAAGTGGATTTGAAAAATGAAGCCTTTACCAGATAAACTTTCTGTAAAAATTTTCCCCAATTTTCTGTTTTCCTTCTAATCTTGACTACATTAGTTTTGTTTGTGCAAATGCTTTTTAATTTAATGTAATCAAATATCCAGTTTTATATTCCATGATCCTGTCTGTCTTTTCCTTGGTCATAAATTCTTCTTTTATCCAAAGATATGACAGGTGAAATTTTCTATGCTCTTCTAATTTGTTTCTTTATTTAAAAATTTTAATACCCATTACTTTATTTTTTCCAGTTTTATTTAATTAATTAATTTAGAATATTTTTCAATGGTTACATGATTCATGTTCTTTCCCTCCCCTTCTTCCTCTCCCCTCCTGGAACTGTCAAGCAATTCCCCTGGGTTTTACATGCATCATTGTTTAAAACCTATTTCCATATTGTTAATATTTGTAATACAGTGAACATATAAAGTCAACATCTTCAATCATAACCCCATCAAACCATGTGATCAATCATCTGTTTTTCTTCTGTGTTTCTACTCCCACAGTTCTTTCTCTATATGTGGATAGCATTCTTTCTCATAAATTCCTCTGGATTGTCCTGGATCATTGCATTGCTGCTAGTAGAGAAGTCCATTACATTCAATTGTGCCATAATATATCAGTCTCTGTGTACAATGTTCTCCTGGTTCTGCTCCTTTCACTCTGCATCAATTCCTGGAGGTCTTTCCAGTTCACATGGAATTGTTCCAACTCATTATTCCTTTCGGCACAATAGTATTCCATCACCATCAGATACAACAGTTTTTTCAGCCATTCCCCAATCGATGAACACCCCCTCATTTTTCAGGTTTTTGCCACCACAAAGAGTGTGGTTATGAATATTTTTGCACATGTATTTTTCCCCATTTATCTCTTTGGGGTACAAACCCAATAGTAGTATGGCTGGATCAAAGGGCAGGCAACTTTTAAAGTCCTTTGGGCATGGTTCCAAATTGCCTTCCAGAATGGTTGGATCAATTTACAATTCCACCAGCAATGCTCTCCAACATTTATTACTTTCCTTTGCTATCATATTGGCCATCTGCCAGGTATGAGGTGGTACCTCAGCATTGTTTTGATTTGCATTTCTCTAATTATAAGAGATTTAGAACACTTTTTCATGTGCTTATTGATAGTCTTGATTTCTTTATCTGAAAACTGCCTATTCGTGTCCCTTGCCCATTTATCAACTGGGAAATAGCTTGATTTTTTGTACAATTGACTTAGCTCCTTATAAATGTGAAAAATTAGACCTTTGTCAAAGGTTTTTGTTATAAAGATTTCATCCCAATTTGATGATTCCCTTCTAAACTCTAATTTGCTTCTGATATAACCCTTTATTTCTAAATCTTGTGCCTATTTTATCCTTATCTTGGAATATGGTGAGATGTTGATCTATCTCTCAAGTCTCTATGAAACTGCTTTCTAGTTTTCTTTAAAAAAATTTCAGATAGTAACTTCATGACCAAGAACTGGGATCTTTGGGTCTATCAAATACTTGATTACTGTGGTCATCTGCTATTTTGTATTGTGTACTTAATCTATTCCACTGACCTACTACTCTATTTCTTAGCCAGGACCAGATTGTTTTGATGATTACTGTTTTTAATACAGTATGAGAGCTGGTATTGCTAAGCCACCTTCCTTCACATTTTTTCTCACTGATACCTTGATATTCTTGACTTTTTACTTTTCAAGATGAATTTTGTTAATATATTTTTCTGGCTGTATAAAATAAATTTTGACAATTTGGTTGGTATTGCACTGAATAAGTGGTTTAGGTAGAATTGTCATTTTTATGATATTAGCTTAGCCTACCCATGAGAAATTAACATTGTTCAATTGTTTAGATCTATCTTTTTTTGTGTGTGAAAAGTGTTTTCTAATTGTGTTCATATAATTCCTGGGTTAGTCTTGGCAGATAGAATCACAAGTTTTTGATATCACCTGTAGTTATTTTATTTTATTTTGTTTTTAAACCTTTACCTTCTGTCTTGAAATCAATACTGTGTATTCGTTCCAAGGCAGAAAAGTGGTAGGGGCTAGGCACTGAGGGTGAGTGACTTACCCAGAGTCACACAGCTAGGAAGTATCTGAGGCTAGATTTGAACCTAGGACCTCCTGTCTCTAGGCCTGGATCTCAATCCACTGAGCAACCCAGCTGCCCCCTGTAGTTATTTTAAATGGAATTTCCCCTCTCAATCTATTTTTAAAATAGTTTACATTTTGTTTTGTTTTTATTTTTTAATTGTAACTGTTTATTAGAAAAATCCTATTATGTAGCTATTTAAACATGTTATAATATTCTTTCAAATGGACATATAATGTGAATCTGTGTCCTTTATAAAGAGAAAAGGTAAAATAAAATAATTCTTTTGCAGAAGGCAATGAATTCCAGAAACTCTCTTTTATTATTCTTAAAATATTTGGTAGGAAAACAATTCATTTTTATTATAAATATGTAATAAAGTATAATAAATATGTTTACCCAAGAGAAACAAATTCTAATATTAGCTATGTCCAATAATCTATGTCCCATTCTTTTTTCTTCCATCTCCAATCCCTAACCCCTCCCCAAAAAGAAAGACAATATTATATAGATTGTACATATATTATCATATAATACATAATTCCCTGTTCATTGTATTGTGAAAAAAAGAGATATATTACATACAGTAGAGAATAATTCATGGAGAAAATAAAGTGAAGAATTGTATGTTTCAATCTGTATTTGAACTCTGTCTCTTCCTTTTATGGAGTGGATAGACTTTTTCATCATGAGATCCTTGGAGTTGTACTGGACACTTGCCTCATTGAAAATACTTAAATCATTCATAGTTAATCATAATACATTATTATTGTTACTCTATATAGTGTTCTCATGGTTCTTCTGACTTCACTTTGTATCAGTTCATATAAGTCTTTCCAGTTTTTTTGTGATCATGTTGTTTGTCATTTCCTGTACCATGATAGTGTTCCATTATGATATACCACAATTTTCTTCAGTCGTTCCCTAATTGATTCCCTTCAGGCTCCAGTTCTTTGCCTCCACAAAAAAAGAATAGCCACCATTTTACTTTGAGTTGTTTTATCAACTAGAATACCAATTTATTTTTGAAGTTATTTGTTTTTCTGATAAAATATTTCACCTTTTTTTTCTTTTTTAAACCCTTTGTCTTTGTTTTGTTTTTGATGTCTCATGGAGTCATTAGCTTCCCCTTGATCTTTAGTTTTTAAGGAGTTATTTTCTTCAGTGAAGATCTATACCTCTTTTACCAAGCTATTAACTCCCTTTTCATAATTTTACATTACTCTCATTTCCTTTCCCAATTTGTGTTCTACTATTCTTATTTGATTTTTAAAGATCATTTTTGAGCTAATATTTTTCTTTAGCTCTTCTAGAATTCTACTTTGAATTGTTTTTATCTCCATTTTTTCTTTGAGACTTTGCTTCTAGATGTTTACAAATGATTGAGTTTCTGTCGAGCTTCCCTGTCACAATAGAAGATTTTTACACTTGGGTTCTTTTTCTTTTTTTGCTCATTTTTGTTCAGCCTATTTCTTGACTTTGGACATTATGATAGAGTTAAGCTCTGTTCATCTCTGAGTGGATTAGGGAAGAATGGTCAACCTGAAATTCTATACCTTTGTCTGTGAACATGTATGATTTCAGTGCTTCCAAGGTGATATGACCTAGAAATAGATGTGGTCCCTGCCCTCCTGATCTGTGTTCTAGTCCTTAGTGAGTTATATACCCTCTACTCTCTCATGAGTATAATTGCTATTCCTTGCCCAGGAATTGTGACCAAGAACTGTATAATAAGCTTAATCTGCCAAATTGCTATATCATGTCACCAGTTCCAACACAGGGGTTTTCTAGAATTATTCTCTGGCCAAATGATCAATCACCTTACCCTCCTAAGTGTTTGATATAGATGGTGCTTTCAATGCTATATGGCCACTGACATCTCCAAGGCTAGTACCAGTTAGTTGGTGTTACATTCCCAGCCATCCCCTATCCCAGTGTCTTTAGACTCTCTTAACTATCCTTGACTGGAACAATGTCTCACTGAGTTGGCTTTTTGTTTAGATTTTGATTGGGCATTTTCTTTGGTCATTTTATAGGATAGTTTTTAGTGGAAATTTTTTAGTTGTGACATTTTCTATCCCTTTTATCTGTTTGTTGTGAGTGAAGTGAAACATTATTTAGATTTGCAATTTTTTATGACTAGGGCTTTGAAATCTTTGTAAAATTGTTCATAGTGACAGTTATTTTGAAAATGGATTGCTTTTATCTTTGATCATTTATGTTTTGGGGAATTACATTTTTACTCTTAGATATTTTGTTAGTTTCCTATATATCTTGGATATCAGATGCTCATTAGATATTATTGCCACAAACTTTTTTTCTGAATCATTTGCTTCCTTTCTGTTCTGAATTGCACTAATTTTGTTTATGCAAAAACTTTTCAAGGGAAGCAAAAACTTGGAAAATGTTGCATTTTTTTAATTAAAAAAGAAGATAGTTGAGTCTGAAAACTTTATGCTAGGTAAATTGACTTTAATTCTTGCCAAAATTGTATAAATTATATGTATGCTATATTTTGGTATTATAATGCCAAATGTATGGTTTTATATTATATGAACATCCAGAAAAAATGTGATAAGTGCCAGTTTCACTTCAGTAAGAGCACATAATGCCAAATTGAATTTATTTTTACAAGATTACCAAAAGAGTAGATCAAGTATCAACTACCTAGATTTCACCAGAGCATTTAACAAAGTCTCTCATGCTATTATTTATATAGATAAGATAGAGAAATATAGGTTAAATATAGCACAATTGTATAGCTTTGGAATTAGTTGAATGACTCAAAGTTTAGTCAACAATGTATTGCTATCACCTTGGAAGTTTGCAGCCCTCAAAGACTTGTTCTTAACCTTGTGTAATGAATATTTATTATATTGTTTTTAAATTTCAGGTTATGCAAAGAAAAGTGTGATATATTATCCAGCATGGGGCATGACAGAGTAAAGTTCCAAAAAATTCTTGACAGGATAGAAAAATGGGCCAAACCTAATAAATGAAATTTAATAGAGAAGAAAATTCCTAATTTTATTTTAAAAATAACTTGAAGAGATAGGCACCATAGGGGATAGACTGTTGGACTTAGAGCCATGAAGACCTGAGTTTGAATCTTGCCACAAAAAGAATATACAAGGTTAAACTTTGTGACCTAGGTAAGTCACATATCTATTTGCCTCAGTTTCCTCAGCTGTACAATTAAGGGTAGAATTAAATGGCCCCTAAAATCCCTTCCAACTTCAAATCTATGATCCTAAGTTGAAAGACTTTCAGAGAAATTGGGTGGGTTAGGGACTGCAGATCACATAATAAGGTATGCAAATCATTTTATGGGGTTGGAGATGTTTAGCTTGGAGAATAAAAAATTTGGTAGGGGAAGAAGAAAACATGAAATATTCTCAGGCCTCTGAAAGCCTTTCCTATGAAAGAATGAATTAATACTCTGCTTTCCCTCAAAGGCAGAAGTAGGAGCTAGGTATATGTTTTTGATAGGCAGCATTCAGCTCCATGACACTTGGAGTTATGACAAAATAAAGAAGAGAACAGATGGGGGCATCTGTGTGACTCAGTGGATTGAGAGCCAGGCTTAAATATGAAAGGTCCGGGATTAAAAATTGACCTCACTAATCCTGTGACTTTGGGCAAGTCACCTAACGTATTGTCCAGCTCTCACTGCTTTTCTGCCTTAGAACTAATACACAGTATTGATTCCAAGATGAAAGATAAAGAGTTTTTGTTTTTTTATTTAAAGAAGAGAGTGATTATTTACTTGTCAGGATCATGTAGAAAATATTCTTCTTGGGGAACTAAGAGGAACTGTCGATAGCATGTTGGACCTGCAGTTAGGAAGACCCAAGTCCAAATCTGGTCTCAGATACTTAAAGCTGTGTGATCCTGGGCAAATCACTTAGCACCTTTGCCTCAGTTTCCTTATCTATAAAAGGGTGATAATAATAGCACCTGTCTCAAAGGGTTGTTGTAAGTATCAAATGAGATGATAATTGTAAAGTTCTTAACACAGTGTCTGGCAAATAATAAATACTATATAAATGATAGCTATTATTATTATTAGAAATTACCTGTGAACATGAAAAAGTGTTCTGAATCTCTTATAATCAGAGAGATGCAAATAAAAACAACTCTGAGGTATCACCTCACACCTAGCAAATTGGCTAACATGACAGCAATGGAAAGTAATGAATGCTGGAGGGGATGTGACAAGACAGGGACACTAATGCATTGCTGGTGGAGTTGTGAATTGATCCAACCATTTTGGAAGGCAATTTCAAACTATCCCCAAAGGGCTCTAAAAGACTACTTGCCCTTTGATCCAGCCATAGCATTGCTGGGTTTATACCCCAAAGAGGTAAAAAGGAAAAAGATTTGTGTAAAAATATTTATAGCCTTGCTCTTTTTGGTGGCAAAAAAAAATGGAAAAAGAGGGGATGTCCATCGATTAGGGAATGGCTGAACAAATTATGGTATCTGTTGGTGATGAAATACCTTTGTGCTCAAAGGAATAACGAACTGGAGGAATTCCATGTGAACTGGAACGACCTCCAGGAACTGATACAGAGTGAAAGAAGCAGAAACCAGGAGAACATTGTACACAGAGACTGATACACTGTGGCACAATCGAATGGAAAGGACTTCTCTACTAGCAGCAAGGCAATGATCCAGAACTCTGAGGGACTTATGAGAAAGAACACAATCCACATACAGAGAAAGAACTATGGGAGTAGAAACGCAGAAGAAAAACAAATGATTGATCACAGTTCAATGGGGATATGATTGGGGATGTTGACTTTATATGATCACTCTATTGCAAACATTAATAATATGGAAATAGGTTTTGAACAATGATGCATGTAAAACCCAGTGGAATTGCTTGTCAGTTCCAGGAGGGAAGAGGAAGAAGGTGAGGGAAAGAATATGAATCATGTAACCATGGAAAAATATTCTTAATTAATTAAATAAACTTAGAAAAAAAAGAAATTAACTGCATGGTACACTCCAACTCAGAGATCCTATGACACTGTAAAATCAGTCTCAACAAGCAGATGCCTGATTTCTATACATTTAAGGATTTTTTTCCCCCCAGGGTGAATGAAATGATAAAAATATGAAAATAAGATCAGAAACATTCTTAGAATTATAGATTTTAAAAGATATTGTTCTAAATGTAAATTTTATTATGCACTATCTTATTAAATTCAGTTATCAGTCAATCAGCATTTATTAAATATACCTATTATGTGCCAGGTACTGTGCTAAGTGTTCATGATATCAAAAAAAAAAAGGCAAAAACCATCCATGTTCTCAAGGACCTCACAATTCAATGGAGGAGACAATATGCAAAAAACTATGTACAAACAAGCTGTATACAGGATACTCTGTAGATAATTAGCAAAGGGAAGACATACAGAAGTAAGAGGAATCAGGAAAGGTTTCCTATGGAAGAGAGAATTTTATCTGGGACTTGAAGGGAACAAAGCCATGAAGTGGAAATAGAAACAAGCCTGCTCTATGTGCATAAACAAGAACTTTTTAATAAACATCTCTCCACCCAATATTAGGCTTCCTTCTCTGTTTCCAAAGTTTTCCAACCAAAATTATAAATCCACTTGATCCTCTCTTATTTGACACTGAAGAAAACAATTAAATTTTGTTATATATTGTTTGCTGTAGCCTTGGAAAGGGAATTAATTGAACCCTCTGAATTGCAGTTGCATAGATCTGAATATAGGCACAGAAGATTCCCTTCATGAATTGAAAAGAGAATTTCTTGCTTAACTTTATTTCTGCCATTTACTTAAGATGAGCTGGTAACATAACCAGGTAGAGTCTGCAAAATCAAGCTGAGACAGCAACTATAACCCTGTTGTTAACTGGTTCATATTGATAATACTTGAGATAGTAACTATAGTTCCAGTATTTATCAACATGCATATGCTCACTCCCTCTCTCTCTCTCTCTCTCTCTCTCTCTCTCTCTCTCTCTCTCTCTCTCTCTCTCTCTCTCTCAATCTCTCTGTCTCTCTCTCTCTTTCTCTCTCTCTCTTTCTTTCTCTCTCTCCCCCCGCTCTCTTTCAGGAAATCAAAATCCTCAAAACCAGTTCAGTTATATGACTATTCTCACAAATACCAAAAAATAAAAATAAAAAAAATAAGCTGTGTTTCTATCCACTACTGTGTTAACATGAAGGATCCAGTAAACCAAACCTCTGATCTGTTTTGCATCCCACTGGATGGATTCTTTTCATTCAATTTTAGAATCCCTTCAAAACAAATTGTAGTCCAGTTTTTAAATGGGTCTTCATATTTTACTTAATTACAAACCTACATCATAAATCAATTCTAAATCTTTTTTAAATCTTAAGTTTTCTACTTAAATTGTTCTTTGTATGTTTTTATTGTTTTTCTGGCAGGCATAACGGTTCTTTTAAAAGTAAATTCTGGAGAAAATTTCCTCCAAGTTCATTCTGACTCCAAAATAGTTTTAAAAAAGGGGTTGCTCATTAGCAAAGACCTCAGCTTCCAAGGGGAATAAATTTAATAGATGGAAGGCTGGTACCTGTTGAGACGACCATTAGTAATGTCACATTAAAATAAACAGAAAAGGGGGGTAAAGGATCTGAAAAAATAAGCCTTATTTTTATTGGAAAAGACATTTGTGGGAATTCACATTCCTCATGTTGAGATCTGTGTGCATGAAATCTCATTTCCTATTCTATGGAGTTTTATATAGTTAGAATGTTGCCATTCCTTTTTCCTACCTGATAAGACAACTCAAGGCAAAATGGTGGTTATTTCTTTATTTCTATCTTTTAAACTAACATAAGATTACCATACCATTGACTCAGAAAAAGGCAATAGGACAGTAGCTGAGGACGAACTGTCAGTACTATGCAAGGATGCTACAAGTCTTAATAATATCTGGGGAAAATTCTGATTTCAAAATAAGGACACAACTCTGAAGTAGAAATCATTATTCTATTTAAGGTTGGAGATAAAACCAAATTTAGGTTAATTGAATGAAATAGCAGAAGGTTAATGAGAAAACTATCATACTGAATCTAAGTGTTAATTTCTTTTAAAACTTGTTCTTTTTGAGTTTTAAGTAATAGAAATTAATGGTTTGACAAAATATTTTTCTTGTCTACTTTATGAAAATATTCTTTTAAAAATATTTGTCAAATTCAAAATCCTTTTAAATTTAAAAATAGAAAACTCATACTTTATAAATATATGTATATAAATAAAAATAGTGTTCTTAGTGTTGGCATACTTATCCAATTCTGATTTTTCTAAAAAGAAATAATTTGTATGCAGTTACTTTCTACTAAATTATACCATTTTGTGTAGCAGCCCAAGTCTGAGGTGTAATTATTGCCCCATATTCCTCAGTTTTCTCATATGTAAAATGAGTACAATGGTTGAGCCTATCTCTCAAAGTTGTTGTGAGGATAAATGAGAAAATATTTGTAAAGTTCTTTGTAAGCCTCAAAATGCTAGTTTTTTTTAAAAAAATGATTGTTTTTCTTATTGTCATATTGATAAGGAAACATATGAAACTGGGAACTGTTAAGTGACTTGTGTGTGAGATAACATTTTAATTGAGGTCTTCTAGATTCCAAGTCTAATACTCTTATAGTCACTTACCTACTTTAAAATAGGCGACTCAAGAACCTAAGACATAAAACTTCATTCACTTAAGTTCTGGGAATCTTTCTCATCTACTTGGTTTCCTTAGAGAGAGGCCTAACATCATTGAAACTGAATCAAATAGGAATACTTCAAGATTAATAATGAACTACCTGGTCATAAGCAACAGAATATGGAAACCGAGTTACTTGGTCTCTAGGCATGCTCAAGATGTACAGGTTAGGTAAAATAAACAAACATGAATCAAGCACGCAACTCTTTTTAATAGTTTTCTTTATTTTTTAAATTTTTATTCAGATGTTTTATTTTTCTCAATGCCATGTAATTACCATTTTCAACATGTTTTCCAAAATTAAAGGGTCTAAATTGTCTCCATCTCCCCCTCTCCCCTCTCAGGGATGGTAAGCAATTTGATCTGGGCTATACATATATCATGAAAAGCATTAGAAGTCCTTCAGAATTGTCCCAGATCATTGTATTTTGGAGAATAGCTAAGTCTTTCACAGTTTATCATTCAGTATTGCTTTTACTGTGTGCAATGTTCTCCTGGTTCTGCTTATTTTATTCCGCATCAGTTCATGTAGATTTTTGCTTATTATTTCTTTTAGGACAAAAGTATTCAACCACCAAAACATACCACAATTTGTTCAGCCATTCATGGTCTTTTTTATGATGAAAATGAATCTGATAAGACACCACCTACACTAATTTATTGATTTGGGTACTTAGGCAGTACTCTCCAAAGCCACACTTATTTAACAGTTGCCAAACCTTGACACCCACAGTATTAAGTAATCTATATAGGTTAGTAGAATTGGCAAAGAGGTTATAAAACTGTTTTCTGCATATGACAGGCTGAAAAATGCCCATTAGGTATGCCTAGATTATAACCTGAAAGTGTTGGAGATTTATATTATAAATGCTTCCAGAGACCTCTAGCCAAAATCTCAACAATCAGAGAAAAATGTTCAAATTCTATTCTAGCTATCATAGTCAGACTTTTAAATTTTCTCTCTCTACTCTCTTAATTTTCTTTTCTGTAAAAAAAAAAAAGAACAAGAACAAGAAGAACAAGAAGAAGAATCGCCCTGACTGCTAAAAAAGATAGGGAAAAAAATCTATTTAAAGTAACTACAGATGACAAAAATATTTGGGAGTCTACCTTACCTGCAAACACAAAACTAGGGTTTATATGAATGCAATTATGAGACACTTTTCCAATAAAGGAAGATCTAAACAATTGGACAAGTTGGTTATGGGTAGACTGAGACAATATAATAACAATGATAATTCTTCCTAAGCAAATTTACTTATTAAGGGTTATATCTATCAAATTACCCCAAAAAAATTTATAGATCTAGAAAAAATAATAACAGAATTCATCCAGAAGAACAACAGGGCGGAAATTCCAAGGTAATCAGTAAAAATAATGAAGGAAAGTGGTCAAGCAGCACAGATATTTTTTTCCAATTATGGAAATAACTTTATCATACCATCATTCACACTGAATCAACCACATTCAAGAAATTGTATAATGTATATTAGGGTACTAGGCTGCTCTCATTTTTTCAATCCAATATTCTCTTGGTTGATGGATGATATGGAACACAACAAAATTAGTAAAATCATTCAACCATCAATTTATTAAGTACTATTTCCAGGTATTATGCTAGTGGCAGGGGAAACAAAGACAAAATTGAAATAGTCCTTGCTTTCAAGGATTAATATTCCGCTGGGGAGGCATAAGAGACAGGTGGAAGAGGAGAGAATTTAGAATTCAAAATTTTTAAAATAAATGTAAAAATATTTTTACAATAATACTTAATGAAATAAGTAATAGTGCATTTTTTAAAAAAAGAAAGGTCACTACTAAAGGAAGAAAAGAAACTGAGTTATTTTATTGACAGAAGGCACAATGTACACTACTTTCTCACAGATAGAGATAAGGATAGCAGATATTTGCTTTAAGAGCTTGGTGGAAAGCTGATAAATGCAGAATAAACTCATCTGAGTTACAGTGGGGTGCTGGTAAATAACACCTAAGTTGGGGAGGTGTGCATACAACACAGTTTTACATTTAATCTGCATTATTAACTTTTTTCATATCATTTCTTAAGACTAGACAATCAACAAAACAATAAGTATGATTTGTAGCATTTCCTCATTTCTGAGATGTAAATGCTCACACTGAAAACTTAACAATTTGCTCTACTTTCTAGCAGGCTCCCTCATGCTCTTTCCTAAGTATCAGATCCTGGGGGGGAGGGGGGGAGCGGGCAGAAAATGGTAGGAAAGTGTGCTATAGATTGAAGCCTTGCTGAGGGAAGTTGTTAAAAGTCTGGCCTTAAATAGGCAAGGTATAAGTAGATGGTTTGTGAAATCCAATGGGCAAGAAGAGGAGGAAAGAAAGTAATCAAAGCTAAGTGGGCCCCTACTCATTGCATTGAGGCACCACGGGCAAGAAGTTTTTAAGGGCAGATCAAACGCTCTTGGGCAAATAAAGGTGGAAAAAGCCCAAGAGAAAGGTGGGAAAGGCAGGTTCCATCCAGTGAAAGAACCCTTGACACAGCCATGAATGCAGCAGCAAAAAAACTGGGGATCTCAGCTCCAGCAAAAGTAGAGGATAAAGGCAGAGTCTGGGGCATCTGCCCAGAGAGGAATACATTCATGTTTCTGCTAGTGCTAATTAATAACTACAGGTACAAGACATCCAATTTGGTATTCCAACTAGGGGGCCAGGTGAAAAGGCCAGGAGAAATGCCTCCTCCTCTCCAGGTTATCAGGAGACTGAAACCTTCTTTGTTTTCCTTCTACTGGAATTTTTAGTAGTTTCCCTTCTAGTCGAATGAATGAAAAAGAACTTACAGGGTGCTCACTATGTACCAGACACTGTGCTAAGTGCTGGTATTAGCCCAGCGCTACTATAAAGAACACATATTCTCATAGAAAAAGAGGACACAGATAGCGGAGGGATGGCCAGGGAACAGTTTGATATGTGGAGTCACAGGGATGAGCAGTTGATTTATGGAGCATTCAGCTAATAGGCTCCTTCCAGAAGCAACAGTAGTTTTGATTCAATTCAGTTGTGTCCAGAATGAGAGAACCTGGGAAATAAATGGAGGGGGTGGGAGGGGTATGGAGTGGGAGAGTCTAAGTACAGGCAGATGGCTGAGGTGGGTGCCTGGATACCAGTCAGATGTAGCATGCTAGGAAAGTTTGCACTCACTTATCTAAGAATCAGTCCCATTCAGCCTCAGGGTCCTTCAGGGACTAGGGGAATGTTTTCTAGGTCAGGACCTGATGGTGCCACTCCAGGTGGAGAAAATCAGGGCAGATGCAAGGTATCTGAGATGGGCTGCCAGATGAGATGGGCATGAAGAGTAGTTTGTTCTGATGCCAATAAATAGCCAAAGTTATGCTCATTTCCTCACCAGTCAAGATGAGAAAACAGACATAACATGCTTCCAAAGTCAGAGAGGAAATCTGCCATATGTTGCAGAATCTGATCAATCAGAAAGGGAGTAACTCATACTTCAGTCCTCCAAAAGGAGAATGAGTAGACTGCCTCTGAAATTAGTGGGTTCTCTATTACATGAAGTCTTCAAGTAGAGGTTGACCCCTTGTCTGGGTTATTGAGGTGTAATGGAGAAAAGGTTTGGGGATGGTAAAGGGAACAGGATCTAGGAGATGACAGCTGATGTTTAGGGTTGGCTCAGAGACAGGAGAGGGGGTTTGAAGATTTCCCCCCTTCTGCCTTCCCTCCTTAGCTATTATTATTATTAGCACTTTTCCTTTAGTGCCAGGCTCTGTCACAGAGGAAATGAACTGCTATTTCATCCATGTTTTAAAAGAAAGTCCTGTTCAGGAATGAGTTGGATCCATTGACAGCTAAGATCCTTAGCACTGTCTTGATTATTGTGCAATTCTTGGACCCTGCAGAGATACTAGTTATGACCCTATGGACAGATCACTCTAAAAAAAAAAAACCAACAAATCTTTCTTACCTCAGTTCCTCATCTGTAAAATAGGGGAAGAAATAACTGGTACTACCTGCCTCATAGAATTATTTTGAGGAAAATGTTTTGTAAACCCTAAAGCTCTCTATAAATATAAGCTGCTATTATTATTATTAGGGTGTCAAGATGCTGCATATGAAGCCCTTAAGTTCCAAAAAGCTTTCCCACTGAGACAATTTGCTTCTTGCTTTATGGGCCAGGGAGAGCAGGGGCACATCACTAATGCAATCCCAGATTCAATTGGAGATTCATCTTTTCCAATACTGTAGTGAAACATTCGCCTGGTTTTATATTTTAACAGCATGAGACTATTGCCCTAAGCTACTGAGAACCCAAGTATTTAAGGGAATGAAATTTTCACCCACAGCTGTGAGTTTCAGAATCCTGATCCTTCTGCTGCTTTTTGACATCTGTTTTGAGCCTGTTCTCTCTCCTTCCCATTTATGCCATGTTTGTTGCTTCCATTGTGCTGGACTAAAATTAGAAACTGAGATTGACATTATTGCTATGTGAGTCTAAGTGCATCATCTGAATACCCTGGTAATTGTCTTCTTTCTTCTTTTTTTCCTGCCAAACAAACACTTGGGATTTTTAGCATATGTTTTTGCCATATTTCTCCATAATGATCTTGGTTTGCCATTGTTACCATAGTGATCTTCGCCAAGGATTCATGTGGATTGTTGGGGATTTTTTTTATTAAGTTTAGAGAGTGATTCTTTGAATGTAACCAGCCTGTAACCAGCATTATAGGACTGTTCATTGAGATCAAGGCAATCTCAGATGGCATCCTGGAAAATTGCTGGTAAACACAAATTTGTCACACATAGGCATCAGATCTCTGTCTATATATCTAGAATACCAATACTGGAAAGAGAATTCAAGAAATTGCCCATTCTCCTCTCCTATTTGGAACTCAGACTGAACTTACATCTCAATTGATTTCAGCCCTCATATCACAAACAGTACCATGACTGCCCATTTTCCCAAGCTGAAACCAGGTGAGCTGTCAGATAAAAACAACTTGCAGCCCTCCACTTTGTCATCATGCTTTTTTTCCTGCCTTTTCGTAAGCAAGACCAAGGTTCAAAGCTGAGCACTGGAGACTATGTCAGAGAATCAAATGCTGAGCCACAGGGTATAAGTATCTCAGCAGTTAGCCATGGAGGGAAACACTATTCTTGGCTTTGTCTGGCAGGGAGATGACTTGTTGCAAAACAAAGAAACATTACTCAAGCTCTGAGAAGAAGCACAGATTGCATATTCTCTTACTCTTCCTCCCTTCCACTTTTCTCATTTGAACTGGGAATTCCAGGGTCACAGTTGCAGATGGAAAAGATGATGTGTGGTGACTCAGCACACTTACCGTGTGAAAATATGCCTTTGGAAACTCAACTTGAGGCAAACACCTGACCAAACATCACTAATGTCTGAAACATGTTTGTTTCTTAAGGCCAAGCCAATGAATTTTGTTGGCCTGTTTGAGACCGATGTTTCCTACTCAAATGACCAGATGAAGTCAGGATTAACTGGAAGGTAGTAGGAATCCCCTTGTCTTTGGATGGAACCAAAGGAACCTGGCTAGTATACAATGAAACAAATACTTTAAAACAAAGAAGAAAAATCTAGGGTTTAAAAAAAATCTCCCCAAGGAAAGAATCAACTGAAAATTCTAATTCTGCAGCTTGTGGGACTAATATATTAGAGTCCTTTAAAAACACAAGCAAGCATTTTGTAAAGCCTAATAAATGCTACTACTAGTAGTAATAATAATTCGCTTTTCTATAACTCTAAGTTTGGAAAGCATCTTACAGATGTTAACATATTTGGTTCTCAAAAAAATACTGAGAGGTAAATGTTTTATTATCCTATTTTACAAAAGAGGAAACTATGTGTGAGAGAGGTTAAGTGTAATACAACCAGATTGCCCAGTGTAATACAACCAAGAAATATCTGTAGCAGAATTTGAACTCAGGTCTTCCTGGCTCCAAGTCCATCATCCTATCCCTTGAGGCATCTACCAGCCAATATTTATTTTAAGGGTACTTCGTTGATTTAATATGATATTCCATTTTTAAAACAAGACTATTAATATAATTCAGCCATGGTTACCAAATTCTCTGGGGAACCAGTTATCTGACCCAAAGAGACAAAGAAAAATTTAAGGGACCTGACTTTTTGGCAAGCCCAGGTCACAGTTCTTTATCTTAGCTTGTAGAGGCTTTCCCACTAATCATCATAGAGAATGCTAACCATTGCAGTAACTGTCCAGCAGACTGGGGGAAATGAGGGCAATAAATTACAATTTCACCAGCTCTTAATTAGTGTCCTGGTTTAAAATGCAGATTTTAAATGGACATAGAGAGAGCAGCTAAGCTAATAGCTGATCCAGGGTCCATCCTACAGCTCTGTGTATCTATTAATTTCGTCAAAAACTACCCACTGGAACAAATCCAGCCTCAGCTTGTTTCATTCGGAGTGGCAAACTCAGCCGTGTTCCAAGAAGAAATAAAATATTCAGTTACATGAAATATGTTTAGTCCAACACCCTGAATATTGAGTTATGTGAGATGATCTGATCTCCAAGGGCTCTTCCCTCTCTAATGTTCTCTGAGTCTATTCTAAAATGGGCTACATGAATGAACTCAGGCTGCCTCTGTTGGAGCCCAGGGTGTTCTGTTCTCCAAATCCACACTAGGTGTGTCCCTAATTACTCATCATAGTTTAAGGGATATGGATGTCAGTGAAGACATTCTAGAGAAGCCAATATTCCTAACATCTCAGTGACCTGGTTTGCTCATCCCCAATTTTCTGTGCAAAGACATTTTGTTTTTCTGACCTCCTGTCCATGTGCTAACAATTAGATAGTGACTCTGTAAATGAGGAGAAAAGGCAATGTCCTGTACTGTGGGTGGTTTGTTTTTTTAGGTTTTTTATTGAAAACATATGTGATCATTTATATATAAATAGAAAACAATGGGAGGCTGCCATCATTTTAGTAGCAACTTATAAAATTTAGCATGAGTAAAAATCAAGCACTTCTTTTCCTAGTGGTCCTAGAGCTCTGGTGTATTGATATCTATGTATACTGACTAATTCACAGCAAGACCAAGTTTTATTGTTAGACTCTTTATTTTTTTTTTTATTTCTCATCAGCTCTTTATTTCTTGTCAGCAGGAACTGTTTTGTCAACAAGGAAAGTTGGCTTGCTCCATTTCTTACTTCCTTTGCTTAAGCAAATTACTTTGAGGATTGGAGCAAGGCACAACAAAAGGCCTCCTTCTACCTCCTCTTTCCCCAGTGGATGTTTACTTATTTCCCAATTAACCTAATGATATTTTCCTAAAGTTGTTTGTTTTTTTTGAGGGATCACAACTTATGCTTACATAACTGTACCACAGAGTGCCAATTAAATGATGCTTTAGACAAAAAGAGGGCTGGACCTGTGACTTCATTGATATAAGGACCTTCCATCTGTTATCTCTTCCCTCTAACCATATGACCAGTCCATATTCTTTTTCACTTACAGATTTCTTTAGTGGCATCCTTTGCATGGCTCTTCTTTTTAATCCCATGTTTGAAATGCATTGGAGCCTGCTCATGTCCCTTCTGCACTTCTCCGTTGACCTTTTGTGATTGTTAATTTCAGTTTTGTGACTTGCAACCAGACAACCCTGCCAGGAGAATATTAGTATTAAAGGAAATTCAAATTAATTAAAAGAACTTTACAGTTTCCCAAAGCCAATCCAGCCTGCTTTCTTATTCTTTTGGGATTTGGGATCCAATTTATTTACCATTTGTAATACCTGCCATTTATGTTTATATCTGTGTGTGTGTGTGTGTGTGTGTGTGTGTGTGTGTGCTGACAGATGAATTCTGTAGATTCACATTCAACTGAAAAATAGGGATTCTTCTTCTACTTGTTTTCTCCATGTAGAAAAATATTTGGAATAATTATGGATCTAATCTAGGAATCTCTATTATGTATCCAAATTAGATGCAATCAGGATAATTCCATCCATAAAAAGAGAATTCCAGAAGACCTCCCCCCTTCCACACTTAAGAGATTCTTCTTCCCTTTGAACTCTGATCTGGACCTCCTTCATGATAGTAGCAAAAAGATTTGAGGAGAATGTCTCCTTTGTTGTAAGAGGGAGGTTGAAAAAGCTTATTTATTATTATTATCTGTTGTCTTTCAAGAAATCTTGTATAATTTTGACACATGGTTGACTTTTTTTAAACTGCATCTGTGATTTTATTAATAGAGAGAACTCTCAATGGGTAAATTACCTTTGCCAATTCAGACTTCTTTGCATCTTAGTATCTTCTTTGCAGCTTTGCAATCCTAGAAGATTGCTTGGGACACACACACAGATAGATAGATAGATAGATAGATAGATAGATAGATAGATAGATAGATAGATAGATAGATAGATAGACAGATTGATAGATAGATTGATAGATATTGATATAAATATCAATATAGGCAACTATATTGATATATAGATATAGATACAGATATAGATATAGACATAGATGGCAGGCACTGCAAATGGTCAGTGAGTTGAACCAAGAATGGAAAAAAGAAGAGAATAGGCTAGATTGACTTTGGGAAACTGTGAAGTTATTGTAATTAATTTGAATTTCCCTTTAAACTATTTTTAATAACCAATATTCTCTTGGTGGTGTTGTCTTGTTGCAAGTCACGAAACTGAAATTAATCATCACAAAGGGTCAGTGGAGAAGATTGCCAGTAGATAGCAGTGGCTAGACCTTTATGACTCTCTGGACAATTCTCTATCTACTGTACCTCACTGACCCTTGAATGGATGGCACACATTGTTCTTTTAAGTAGCTAAAATTCTTGTTTAGGCATTCTCATTTTTTTTCTTTTGAGAATGGTATTAAAACCCAGATTACAGATGGAGAAGCCAAGGCTAAGTAACTGGGATATAGGGGGAAGGATTAGCTCTTCCCCTAAGGTAGCTCAACTTGTCATTTATTGAACTAGAAGTAGAGAACAAGGTCTCAGGAAATTGTCATCCCAGGACTCTCTCCATTGAACCCAGCTGCCTCATTAGCACTTAACTGTCAAAGCATAACAGTTCACTTCTATACTAGTCTCCACTTTTAACCTAAATGGTAGATAATAAGGCTGTTGGGTTTTTCCTTCCCCCTAAAGAGCAGTTCCAGGATCAATGTTGGAAGCCCTCTTCTATGGCAGACATTTCTGTTTTTGTTTTTATGCTGTGGTTGTGTTTGTGTATGTGCTGTAGGAGACAAAGGAGGGGAAGCTGATGAGGATTGCAGAATTTCATGGAGGATTTGCTGACCAGACATCACCAAGCTAGTTAAATCAGGCCTGAACTTGATATCTGAATGTAACACAAATCTCACACATTATTAACTCTAGTGACATTACCACAGTGCAACATCAGTAGCTAAAGTTGAGGTATTATGTCTAGTAACATAACCCTACTATGTCAATAAATTAAGTTTGTTCTCAGAAAATTACCCAAAAAATCTCATAGCTGATAGATAGAGGCAATATAGTCTAGTGAGAAGCATGCAGAGCTTGGAATCATGAATCTAAAGTCTAATTCCAACTCTTCCTACTTGGGTGGATCACTTGCTTCACCTGTGAGAGTCAGTTTCCTCATCTATAAAATGGAGATAATATTTATAGTGCCAACTTGGCATCATCATTGTGTGTTTTATATGAGATGTATACAAAGTGTTTTGCAAACTTTAAAGTTCTACATAAATGAATGTCAAGGGTGCTATTTTTTTTTAAGCTTGGATATGTGATTCCTTTGATGAAAGGAATAGTGAGTAAACTTCCTCAGCCAAAGAAGACTTTGTAGCTTGTAGTCTTAGACAGTTTCAGTAGCCTGGGACACTACAAAATTTTGTGGCTTGTCCAGTGTAATATATATCATACCACTTCTAACCAATGCTTAAAACCTTATAAATAACCTTGAGTGCCACTGAAGAAAGTTTTTCTAAGGATGCCAATTAGGTAACAGTTTGTGTAATATATGATTGTGATTATGATGAAAAATATTATTGTTTTATGAGAAATGATGAAGGAGAATATAGGTGGCTTAGTAGATTGAGAGGCAGATCTAGAGATGGTATGTCCTGGGTTCAAATTTGGCCTCAGATGGTTCCCAGTTCTGTGACTCTGGGCAAATTATTTAACCCCTATTGCCTAGCCTTTAATGCTATTCTGTTTTGGAAAAACACTTAGCATTGATTCCAAGATGGAAAATAGAGGGAGGAAGGAAGGAAGGAAGGAAGGAAGGAAGGAAGGAAGGAAGGAAGGAAGGAAGGAAGGAAGGAAGGAAGGAAGGAAGGAAGGAAGGAAGGAAGGAAGGAAGGAAGGAAGGAAGGAAGGAAGGAAGGAAGGAAGGAAGGAAGGAGATGGGTTTTTAGAGTGAAAAGAAAAAAGTGAAGGAAGCAGAACCAGAAGTATAATCAACAAAATAATATTCTTATAAAGAACATCAATTGTGAAAAACAGCTACTCTGATCAATACAATAATTCAACATAATTCCAAAAGGCTCAGGATGAAAAATTATACCCCCTTCCAGGTAAAGAACTGATGGACTCAGAGTATAGACTGAAACATATTTTCCCACTTTCTTTGTCTTACATCCCTCAACATATCTAATGCAGAAATATGTTTTGCATGACTTCATATGTGTAATGAGTATTATATTCTTTGCCTTCTCAATGGGTGCAGGAATGAGTATTGGGAGGGAGAAAATTTTAAAGTGATAATAAAATAAATTTGAGTAATACTTTTTTTTTTTCAAAAAGGGAAAGCTTTCCCTTAAATACCAGATAGCAAATGATAACTGTTCTGCTATGCTCCAAGCCTGGCTAAGGGTTCTTGCCCATTGCTTGATTTAGCCTTCTCAATTATTGTTAGTGTAAGTACATGAGTAAGATCTTTCTTATTGTTCTGGGCTCCAGAGCATTGGTGATCTCCCTCAAACCTTTATTCCTCCAGTACTTAAAAGCATATGAAAGAAAACTACTTATAACTAGTCTCTTGTATATAATCCCCTCCTACACTAGAAGACAGCAAGAAAGGGTAGAAAGTTCAGCAATGCTATGTCATTTGCCTTGGGTCTCTTCCTCTAGGTGATCATTATGCTGTGGGGAAGAGGGTACTCTAAAAACCCATCTCAGCTCGATTTCATTTTATTTTCATCACCTTTTGTATTTTAAATACAAATACAAAACTTTAAATTGGGGTGCTGTTTTATGTATATAAAAACAGCCCATTTATCTGTGGACCAGAAAAAGGAAAAACTATCATCAGTTTTTATTCCAATTCTTCTTGATGCCCCATTTGGGGTTTTCTTGGCAAAGATACTGAAGTTGTTTGCCATTCTCTAGTTCCCTTTAAAGATGAAGAAATGGAAGCAAACAGGGTTAAGTGAGTTGTCCTGTGTCATACAGCTGCAAAGTGTCTGAGATCAGATTTGAACTCAGGAAGTTGAGTCTTTCTGACTCCAAGCCCAGCACTTCAATGATTCTGCCACCTAGCTGCCCTATAATCTGCTGCATATGTTTGAAGATCCCTTCTTAGGTTTTATGATTCTCTCAAGTAAACTTTCATTATTACAATCAGAAAATATGCATAGTCTCAGAAGTATTTTGTAGAAACATTTATCTAACCTAAAAAGCTGGCATATGTAAAATTTTATATAACCTGGGCAGCTAGATGATGCAGTGAATATAGAGCACTGGGATAGGAACCAAGACCTGAGCTCAAATCTAGCCTTGGGTGCTAGCTGTTTGCCTCTGTTTCCTTATCTGTAAAATGAGATGCAAAAAAAGAAAAAAAAGACAAATGATTCCAGGACTTTTGCTAAGAAAACTCTAAATGGAATTGTGAAGGGTCGGGCACAACTGAAAAATCACTAAACGACAATGACAAAATTAAAGATTCCTAAAACACTAGTGTAGAAGGAACCTCAGAGATGAATTTGTCTAACTCCTTCCCTTTTTAAGATAAGTTAGCTGAGATTCAGAGAGAGAGAGATTGCCTTGACAGATGTCACACAGCTTGTTAGTGGCATAGATTGTACCAGAATTCAAATCTCCTGCTTTCTAGTTCAGTGTTATTAGTAGTTTCGCTGCCTGAACCAAGTAGTAGCTCACAAGATAAGTTTATTCAGATTATTGTAGAGTTAATGATTGGAGGAAATGATAGATTTTCAGACGTGTAAGGGTCTTGCAAGGTTAACTAGAATAATGCCCTCCTTAGAGCATAAATCCCTTCTATAATATCTCTGACCAGGAGTCATCCAGCCTCTTTAAATATGAAGTGACTGTGAACTCACTTCTTCACAGAGGAGCCAGTTCCTGTTGGGTGGCTCCAAACGTAATAAGATTCTTCTTCTTAGGACCTAAAATCCATTTCCCTATATAATTCAGAATAAGGATTACTTAGGATTGTAGATTTTGAATTGAAAGTAGCCTGAGAGGCCATCTAGCCTAACTCTATCATTGTATAGATGAGGAGAATGAAGCCCAGGAAAGTTTAAATGACTTGACCATGATTGCATGGATAGAACCAGGATTCAAACCCAGGTTTTCCCACGCTTGATCCAATGCTCTTCCCACTGGTCCCTTATTAATTTACTACTTGTTATTTGCCCAGTGACTATAGTTATAAGGTAAGAATATTATTACTGATCTTACTGTATCTTAGAATGATAGCAGCTAGAGTGAATCACATGAAGATGCAGATGGATGCTGCCAAACAGATGGGTTTAGCAGTGTGAAAGGACTTTAAACTTGTGGGATTTTAAAAGCCAAGCAAGTTTAAGGCTTGGGTGCCTTTGAGCTCTGTAACCTGCTGAGAGTATCTTGTATTTTAAGCTCTCCCACTGAAAGCAGAGTGCTTTCCAAGCTAACTTTATTTAGAAAGAGTTTCTACTTGGGCTGCTCAGGCTCAGCCACCTGGGAATGGGGCTCTGCAGTTTTACACCAGGGAGACTAGAGTTTGATGCCTTGAACTATTACCTCCTGCTCTGGGGATTCCACAGAAAGAACAACAAAATCAGAAACTCACAGCAAACCTGCCAGACATATAAGAACCCAGGCTTCGGATGGGATTGGATAGTCAGCTTACAGAGATCTGTGAAGAAAACAGCTCATGGAACACATCTTTTACTCTCTAACCCAAGAGAAATGGAAAGCGTGAGAATGTACCTTTATTTAGTACAAATACGTTCATTGAGTCATACAATGTGATCTAGACCAACTCTTTCAGTTTGCTGTTGAGGATATTCAGGCTAAGGGAAGAGGAAAAGGAACTTGCTCAGTGTCACAGAGTTCTGAAGTAGCAGAGCTAGATTTGAACCCAGGTCTTTTGGTTCCAAGTCTTGTGCTTTTCCCCCCTCTCAGAAGAGTGGTATAACAACAATAATAGTTAATATTTATTTGGTGCTTTAAGATTTACAAAATAGGCTATATATTATCTCATTAGATAGAATCTTGGATTTGGAATCAGGAAGATATAGACAGATAGAATGGTAGACTTGGTGTAAGGAAGAATTCAATTCCCACCTATGCATGACATTTACTAGCTATAGAACCCTGAGCAAGCAAGTCACATTATCTTTCTCAGCCTCATTTTCCTTATCTTTAACTGTGGATGCTAAACTTGTAGGATTCATCTTCTAGGGTTCAAGTGAAATTGAACATACAGAAAGTGCTTTGCAAATCTTAAAGCCCCATTTAAATATCAGATATACTATGGATAATACACATTCACATTACAATTTTTATTTTAGACAGTGCTTTATTATCTTCGTTGGCTTTCTTTTTTTATATAATCCTTACCTTCCACCTTAGAATCAATACTATGCATTGGTTCTAAGGCAAAAGAATAGTAAGGGTTAGGCAATGGGATTAAGTGACTTGGCCAGGGTCACACAGTGTCTAAGACCAGATTTGAACTTAGGACCTCCCATCTCTAGGCCTGGCTCTCAACCCACTGAGCCACCCAGCTGCCCTCTATCCCTATTAATTATCTTTCAAATAGACTTCTAATCTGGGCAGTAGAAAGTTCCTCAAAGACAAGACAATATTTCTTTTTTGTATTTATAACTCCAGAACTAAGCACATTGCCATGCACATAGTAGGCACCTCATTAATGTTTAATTATGTGGAGTAGGCATCTGCTAATGTTTCTAGATGACAGGCTGCTTTTCTCTACTTACTACATGACCCGATGATACTTAACCCTTCTGAGTCACAATATTTCTCATCGTGGGAACAAGTGAGTAAATAATTGGCGTTATTGTAGCACATTCTCAAGAGAAAATTGATGAAGTGAATGAATGTGAATTAAACTGTTTTCTCCTCTTGTGTTTAGGGCAACATCTCCAACTTCAGCCTGGTAATGGAGTCTGACTTGGGCAATTTCATGCCCACAGGTGTAGGATTTACTGGAAGCGATAAAGCCAGGGCTATTATAAAGGAAGTCATGAACCTGCTACAACCCATAAATATCACCCAAGTTTTGGGGAATGGAGAAGGAACTGACATTAACTACTGGATCCAAGCTGGAGTACCTGGTAAGACTGCTTGACTTGGGAAATTGGAATGTAAAGTTGAAGTGAATTGTACAATCACGACTTGTAAAATACCAAAGATATGTTCCAGTATGACCAGATGGAAATGCCAGAGGTGAACCTGCACACCCTTGGTTTAAGCAGCTACCTGAACCTTGTGGTTTGAGGAGCATCTAGGAAATCCAGGAAAATCTGCTGAAAACCTCCCCATGACCTAGATCCCATTATTTTGAGGTTCTAGTCTCCAGAGCTCAGCTAAGAGGTGGTCATGCAAAGAAAAGTAAAAACATGGTCCCTGCCTTCAAGGAGCTCTCATTTTGATGGAAGAGAAAACATCTAAATAATTATGTATTGATATATTATAATAATTATGTTATATATAAGAATACATATAAAATGCATACAAGATAGAAACCTGAGTGTGAAAGTGCAGTGTAAATCTCAGAGGGAGGCATTAGCATTGAGAGAGAGTGGGGTGACTGAGGCTCTTGCAGAAGGTAGGATTTCAGCTGAGGCTTAAAGGAAGTCAAAAACACCAGGAAGTGGAGGTCAGGAAGGAAACAATTCCAGGTACTGGAGACAGCTTGTGAAAAGACACAGCCCTGAGATACCGAGTACATGGAAGAAACAAAGTGTAAGGAAATTCTCAGTTTAGAAAGGTCCAGGTTATAAAGGATTGGATAGAGGATTTTTATTTGGTTCTGAAGGATCATGTGTGTTTCTTTATTGTGTTGGGTTTTTTTTTTTCCTTTTGAGACAAGTGGTGTAGTTCATATAGCTCTAACAGGAAGTCATGGGTTCAGGTATGGCCTCTGAAATACTACTACTATTATTAATAATAGTTTTTATATATTCTTAGCTATGTGCCAGGAACTGTGGGAAGTGCTTTATAAATATTATCTCATTTGACCCTTTAGACACATTAGGAAGCAAATGCTGTTTTTATCCCTATTTTACAAATGAGGAAACTGAGGAACAAAGAAGTTAAATGCTTTGCTTAAGGTCACATAGCTAGTAAATATCTGAGATGTGATTTGAATTTAGGTCTTCCTGACTCCAGACCCAGAATTCTATCTACTCTG
Organism: Monodelphis domestica; assembly: GCF_027887165.1. Lineage (NCBI taxonomy): Eukaryota > Metazoa > Chordata > Mammalia > Didelphimorphia > Didelphidae > Monodelphis > Monodelphis domestica. Next base: position 174,750,217 of record NC_077229.1, on the reverse strand, counting down.
CTATCTACAATTCGTATGACTATGGACAAGTCATTTAATCTCAGTGGGCATCAGTTTCCTTGTCTGTAAAATTGGAATAATAATAGCACTTGCCTCCCACAGTTGTTGGGAGGATTAAATGAAATAATAATTATACAGCACTTGGCACAGTACCTGGCACATAGTAAACACTATATGAATGTTAGCTATTATTATTAATGATTATTTTTTATTATCCATTATCATCTGTACAATAAGAGTCTTTGGACCAAATGGTCCCTATTTGCTCTCAATCTATGAGTTAAAAATCTTATTGGAAAATAAGAACATATGAACCAATTGAGATAAATTTATGAAATATTGTATGATAATGATTTTACACTTTAAACTTGTGGTCAAGCTAAGAAAGTAAACTCGACCACAGAATTAGAAGGAAGGGGTCCAGTAATGGCTCACTAGAACTTTGGAGGCATTGATACTCAACCATCTGCCTTTCCTCCTCCAGTGACCATGGAGGAAGAAAGTATTTTTGTGGAGAAGAAAACTTCCTGTAATATTAACTCCCTTCTTGCCCCCCACCCACCACCAGAAGATGTAAGAGAGAATAGAAAGTGCAGCTCTATAAGAGCATTTGAGCCTCCTACCACCTTGTCATCATCATGGCATGAAGGTTGTTCGTAGATGTTTGCTTTGCTCAACGAACTGGTTTGGTTGCTATGGAATTCTCACATCCTGCATGTAACAACATAGGATCAAGTAACAGTAACAGCTGGGAGATCAGATTAAGTCTCATGTTTCAGCTTATCTGAATTTTGTCAACTGAGCTTATTTCTACGTCCTGTCTCTAAATGGGGGAGAAGACAATATTTGGAAAGAGAAATAGGCAACCTCATACTAGCCTGCCCTAAAGAAGCTAAGTCTCTACTGTCAATGGTTGTTTGATTTTGAAATATTATTTTAATTCAATTTGAAAAGCATTTAATTAAGTGACCACTATATGCATGTACAATGAACAACAATAGAGATAATGTAGAGGGGGGGGGGGGGGAGAAACATCAGTCCCTGCTTTCAAGGAGCTTGTATTCTATTATTGTTGACCCAATAGAAAGGCTTAGAGTCAAGAAAATTCAAGTTAAAATTTGGCTTCAGATCCTTACTAGCTATGAGACCCTAGGCCAGTCTCTTAATCTATATCTGACCCAGTTTCTTCAACCATAAAATGGAGATAATAATAACATCCTAATAACACTTTAGGGGTATTGTGAGGCTCAAATAAGGTAATATCTTTAATTGCTTGGTATAATCGTGGCACATAATAGATGCTTAATAAAATTTTGTTTCATTCTCATTCCCTTTCTATTCCCTATCAAGTACACAGCTTTGTGAGAAGTACTAGAGATATAAGAAAAAAATGTCACCATGCTGACTCCTGCCCTCAAGGAGCTTATATTCTGTTATCATTTTGAAAAGTATTTCTAGGGACAGCAAGGTGGCTCAATGAATGGAGAAGTCCTAAGTTCAAATCTGACCTCAAACACTTAGCTGTGTGACTCTGGGCAAGTCACTTAATCCACTTAACTCTGGTTAAGTCATTTAACCATTTTCCTGCCTTTGACTAATACTCCATATGGATTCTAAGACAGAAGGTAAAGGCTTTAAAAAATATATTTTGGAGCTACAAACAATTCATAACTATAAGTGCAAATAACTACTCCTTCCTCCTTACACATACACAAACAAGCCAGCTACTTTTTATTTGAAAAGTAGATTTCACCAACCAGGTACTACATGTGTTTAAATTGTTGTTGTTGTTAGTTTTTTAATGACTCATATTCTACTTGTGACACTGCAGATTGCAATCATGTTTTTGGCTTTAAACCTTATGATAACCTTTTACGTCTAAAAATAGAATAAGCTATCAAAAAATAAATATAGGATCACATACTTTTCATTCTTTCTGTGTATATGTGTTAACCAAATTTTGAGGTTGTAATAAAGTAATATTCCTATTATTAACACAAGTACATTGTTTAGACCAGACACCTCAAACTATCCCAGGGTGTAAAAGTTGATCCACAAGCAATGTGCCAGAAACTATTAGAAACAATGGATGCAAATATTATGTGAGATGGTCTTTGATCTGAAGGGCCTGACACTCTCTTGGAGGGATAGAACAATTTTGTGCATAAATTAATAGAGAACATAGTTAAAATAAATAGAATGTTATTTCAAAAGAGATGAGATGCCAGCAGTTGGGAGAATTGAAGGACCTGACATTTGACTTGACCCTAAAAGGGAGCCAAGATTTGGAGATGAGAAAGGAGAACATTTTAGGCATGGGGCAAAAGTGAACAACCTTTGCAAAGGCATGAAGATAGAAAATGAGATGTCAGATAGAGGGGAAAACAAGTAGGCTAAGTTGGCAAATGCTGGAATCCATGAGGGTAATTATCCTGGAAAAATATAGGTGGGATCTAGCCCTATAGGCAATGGGGAACTTCTTCTGCAGGGAAGTTAGATTGTCTTGAGTCTTTAATTGCTATTATTCAATGACATTCAACAAATATCTGTGAAGGGTCTATTATAGTCAAGGCATTTTCTTATTGTTATAGAGAAAAAGAAGAATAAGAAGCTGGAATATCTGCCTTCACTGAAGGCAATGGTTGATAATACTATGAATTGGAAGGACAATCATTTATTATTATCATTCCTTCTTTAGTTGGTCATCATTTTAATGTCAAAAGGCATAGTTAGTGCTATTTAAATTATACTAAAGAATCCTTTTTCTGAAATTCTAGTTTTTCAGTGGAAAGTTTCTTAAGATGAATGAACCAATGAAGAAAGCATTTACTAAACATTTGCAAAAAAACAAATCAATCCATTTATTATCCATAGCCTTGAGCAAAGTTTTGTCCATTTATGGGAGAGTAGAGAGAGGGGGAGAAGGGAATCACACTATGGCTAAAATTAACTAGAATTATAGAATTTTAAACCTGGAAGCAAACTTGGAGATCATAACTAATCATATCCTCTCATTTTATAGAGAAGTTAAATGATGATACCCAGTTCATAGAAAAAAATCAATGGCTGATATGGGACTAGAACCTTCATCCAATGGCTCAGTATTTGTGCCTCTACATCTTACTGTTGGAGATCATCAGTAGAACACACATTTCCATGATTTCTATCTTTCTCTCTGAGCTGGAGAGTGGAGATTATTTTTTCACATATTTTTATATGTAAATTGTTTTTTCATGTATAGATCTTACATAAAATCAAATCTATTTGGTAATGATAGACTGTTATTGATAACCTGTTGTTTAGTTTTGTTAAATTATCAACTTTGATTTTTTTCTGCTTTATTGAGATGTGAGGAGTATCATGGCTACCAAAAAAACCCAGACTCTTGGGCTAGCATGATCAGGATGTCTGAGCTAATGAAATCCTGTGGTATATTATTTGAATTACCTTTAAGTTCCTTAAGGGAATACTTAAACACATTTCTTTATTTCCATTGGTATGAATGATTTCAGTTCACCTCTCTACCAAAGTAATTTGTATCTAGAGGAAAGGAATATGTTCTAAATAACTCCATTTTTTTTTCATCTCTCATTCCCTTTGCTGCTCCTTTCTTCTTCTGTACATGAGGAAGGCTATTGTAGTCAATGGTTCATTTAAAACAATGGATGTTTTCCTGGAATTCTCTTTAGTTTCCTTTTGAGACCTATGATTGGAACTGAATGGTTGCTGTCTTCCCTTTATTTCTTTTGAAACTAGTATTGGGTATTTCAATTTTTTTTTACTATTCCTAGAAGTTAAGATGCTGCTGCTTAGGTTTAAATTCTTATTCCTTCCTGAAAATTCAGGAACTAGAAATTTGAAAAAAAAAAAGATGAAGAGCAGTTAGTATCAAATGGAAAAATTTTAAAATACCAAGTGTGTTCTCTTTCCCCTTGGACACCTAATATACTTTTATGACTAAAAAGCAAGCATTATCACCAATATACGCATACTAACTAAAATGTCATTTTAAAATCAAGTCCTTTCCTTAAATTGTAAGGCAAAGGCATTCTGCAGCACTGAAGCAAAGTATTTCAAACTGTGAAGTGAGAACTTTTCAGTTCAATTCAACAAACATGTATTAAATAGATACTCTGCATTGATCCTGAGGATACAAAGACAAAAGTAAAAATAGTTCTTGCCTTCAGGAACTTTACGGAAGAAAATTATATAAATAAATTCACTTTAATACAAAATATTCAGTCATATGCATGATAATTTGGGGACAGAGATTGCTAACAGCTAAGAAGAGATCATTGAAAAATTCCTTGAGTAGGAAATACCCCCCTGAACTAAGCCTTTTGATTAGAGTTAGGGGTTCTAATAGTAAAAAATAAAGTAAAAGAGCATCAAGATAGTCAGTGAAAACACACAGAGGTAGCATCTAGGTAGCTCAATGGATTGAGAACCAGGGATAGAGATGGGAGTTCCTGGGTTCAAATTGACCTCAGACACTTTCCAGCTATGTGACCCTGGCCAAGGCACTTCCCAATCCCTTAGCCCTTACTGCTCTTCTGCCTTGGAACCAATACTTAGTGTTGATTCTTAGACAGAAGGTGAGTCTTTTTTTTTTTTAAAGAAAAGAAAGAAAGGCATGGAGGCAGGATATGGAATGCTGTATAAAAGAATTTTAAAAAGTAAACCAGTTTGGCTGGAATAAAAAGTACAGAAATAGAAATATTGTCAGACACGCTGAATTGGAACTGGATTAACTAAAGTTTACAAATCTCTAAATACTAATCTGAAGAGTTTTTATACTAGAGTAAGTGGAGAGTCATTGAAGCTTGCCATATAGTGGAATGATATGGTTAGATCTGTGATTTAGGAAAGTAATTTTTGCAGTTGGGTAATGGATAGATCAATGAAAAGGGAAACTTGAGGCAGAAACAAGTTAGGAGTTTATAGCAATAGTCCAAGTTAGCAGAGATATGAACCTGAACTGGAGGAATCTCTATGTGAATGAATAGAAGAGTCCTGATGCAAAAAAATGGGAAGGTAGGATTGACAAGACTTGGCAACTGATCCAATATGGGTAATGAAGAAGAGGAGAGAATCTAGAGTGACACCAAGATTGAAAACTGGATTAACATGGAGGATGGTAGTGTGAAGAGTGTGAATCAAACTTTCTTTGTCTATCAATCAGCAACTTCTTTTCTCCCAAAGAATCACAAGGAGAGAAGGGGATTTTAAAAATAGGATTAACTCCCCCTTTCTATTTTTAGCTAAACAAACCAAGAACTTAAAAGTACCCCTACTTAGTACCTTACTAGTCACTAAGAAGGGGTATTTAAATTTTTGATTGATTAACTTTTGATTAAGTTGCTGATTGATAGACAAAGAGAATTTGATTCACTCTTCACAGTAGTTACCCACAAAAGAAGTAGGGATGTTGACAAGGAGAGTGTTTTGGGGAAAAGTTGATATCTATTTTGATCATGTTGATTTAGATTGCCTATAGGACATCCAAATGGAGTTGTCCAGAAAACAATTAGTGATGTAGGCCTAGGAGTTAAGGCCAAAAGCAAAGGCTTGATAGACTGATTTGGGAATCATCTGCATGAAAAATGGTAATTCAATAGTTGGAAGTTGAAAAGATCACTAACAAAGAGATTGTAGGGAAGAAAAGAGGAAGACAGGGAAGAAAAAAGGAGAGGAGAGGAGAGGACAGGACAGGACAGGAGAGGAGAGGAGAGGAGAGGAGAGGAGATGAGAGGAGAGGAGAGGAGAGGAGAGGAGAGGAGAGGAGAGGAGAGGAGAGGAGAGGAGAGGAGAGGAGAGGAGAGGACAGGACAGGACAGGAGAGGAGAGGAGAGGAGAGGAGAGGAGAGGAGAGGAGAGGAGAGGACAGGAGAGGACAGGAGAGGACAGGAGAGGACAGGAGAGGACAGGAGAGGACAGGAGAGGGGAAGAGAAGAAATCCTTAGGATATATCTATGCAGAAATGGTAATCCACAAAAGGACATGGGAATAATCAGACAGGTAAGGGGAGAACCTGGAGAGATCATTGACACAAAAACCCAGGAATAGAGTATGCAGGAAGAGGTGCTCAATAGTGTCAAACATTACAGAGAGCTCAAGAAGGATAAGAACTGAAAAAGGTGAATAGATTTAGCACTTGTATACTTAAAGAGAAAAGTTTCAGTCAAATGATAAGGTCAGGAGACAGATCACAGAGTGAAAGAGGAGACTCTTATATTACAGTCCCTGTGGTATAGAAATGGCATTAAAGAAAACCAAGATGAGAAAACAGCTGGATTGGATTATATGTATATAGAGGAGATCCATGCTGGAGGAAATACAATTGTGAGGTTTTGATGCACCAATATACAAAATAAAGAAGGAGAAGTTACCAAGGGCATTAAAAAAAAATCAGACCTTGTTAGTACAAAAAAAAAAAAGGCTACCAAGAGAATATGAATAACTGCTTACCTATGTGACTAATTTCCTATCTATGCAAAATCTTTATATTAATCAAGGTCAAACTCATTTTTTAGAATTATTAAAGAAAATGTCTTTTGCAAATGATATTTAGCCATCAGACACATCTTTTTTATTTTAAAATTATTCAAAAATGTAGAAGATAAAAGATTCCATTGTGCCTATTGTTTGTTGATTGTGGGAAAAAAAAACAAAAACATTTGATATGGTAGGACAAAACACCACCTTACTTCAACAGAAAGGTACCTCTCATTTATACATCAAAATTATTTAGGATTCTTTGGAAAATATAACAGCAGAAGTTACCCTTTCAGTGACCCTGTAATAATAAATGTCAGGTAAGACATAAAACAGGGAAATGTATGCTTGCCAAAGGCATTCACCCCTGTGATAAAAGAGATCCAATGTGGAGTCAGGTCAAAGAGGAATTATTATCCATGGATAGTGAAGTCTTCCAGATGCTACTGTTTGCAGATGATATTGGGGTGATTGTATGAGATTTGTAATTATTCAATAGAGTTTGTCCTATATGTCCACACAAGAAAAAACAAAGAGATGAGGAATATCTGTTGCCATATTTCAACATTCATCTGGAGAGACATCCTAATGAGCTTGTTCACCGGTATCCTTCTATGTATCCTTTTTCTATATTTATTATTATATATTATATAATATAGTATAATATCTATATATTACAGACACACACACACATATCCAGGACAGATAGTGCAAATTGACAATGAGTTAGACCCAGATCCTTAAGGATCACAGGCTTTCTGTGAAAAGCAAGGCCCACCTTACTAATACTGCATTCTATTGGTATTATTGTATGGCATTCATGAACTACAATAGCCTCTGAAGAATTAAAAACAAGTATGACAGAGGTCTGTGAGTAGAGAGGAATCTGGTGGGTATAAGAAGGCTACCACACATAACCAAGGAGAAACTTTGTGAGAACAGGACTAAAGAATGTTATCTAGGAATTATATGTTAGAAAGAGAGGGTCACTTGGCAGGAATGAAAGGATGACAAAAAGACGGCCAAAATATTTCACTCCTCTCAATGTTAGGTGAAAGGAAAGAAGGCAACCAGCAATGGACCTCTTGTGGGGAACTTATGGGAGGGCATGGACAAGACATACTCAATAGGCATGGATAGGTTGCAATTGGCATCTTTGTAGGGAATTCTAGAATCAATAAAGTGATGAATTTCCTTGACTATTACATGATGAGAATCAGAAATTCAATTAATCCCTTTGTACTCAGGACTGGCCAGATCCTTAGAAAAATTAACTCTATAATTTCTAATTATTTTTTTCAATGGGCCAGCTTTACCCAACTAAGAGGATCATAGCTAAATAGCCACAGGGAATGACTTAAAGTATTGAAAGGTCCACTTTGTGAGTGTAAAGCAAACTGAGATGATTAGACCCAAAAAGAGAAAATCATAGAGAAGCTGAAGATAAATGATGTTAAATGGACTATTTTAAGAGGCCAAAGTCAGATGGAATTAGAGTGGACTGTAACCCCGGCCATAGATGTAAGAGGAGGGGAGAAAGTCAACAGGTGCTATTAAATAGATTAAGTTTTGGGGTGGATATTAAACAGAGAAGCAATTAGCATTGTGACCATGTCTGGATTTTGCCTTCTGGTCCAGATCCTATTATCTTGTCCCATATCTTTGTTCAGCATCTTGAACTTGGGTTCAAGCACAGACTCTGATGCCAGCCTGGCCAGGCTTCCTGGTTTATGTTTGCTTGCCTCCAATTCAGATCTCGTCCCTTTACTCCCTAAGAAAAGATTACACCTCAATGCCTGGATGTTTACCTAATTACTCACACATGTTGTTTGAGCCTTCAGAGGACCTGACAGTGTTTTCTGGCTCCTAAGCAAATAACCTAAAGTTTACAGTAACAGAATTGTTCACCATACTGCAAGGCTCCTCTCTATAAATCTTACCTCACCCCAACCTAAAAAGGTTCTTCAGAAATGGCAAAACTGTAGTCATGGCTACCTTATAACCTCTTCAAACTTGGCAACATTCTATAGTATGGTTACCACTTGGAAGACAGCAGAGTCATGGCTTAGGCAGGACCCTACCATGCCCACCAAGAAATCCTGCCATAATTTAGTTGATTTGTCTACTCAGAACAAGCCCTACTATGAGTTTCCATTTATGTTTGATGTTTTTTTTTCCTCAATTTTGCCTACTGTGACAAGGAAATCACTTTAAAAGACTGATATATATTAATTTAAGGTCGCCAAGGAATTCAGCCATGTAATTCCTAAATGAAAACTCAAGTCAGCAGTCAACCTTTTATGGAGTTTAATTACAAACAGGATGAAGAAAGGTATTAGAGAGAGAGAGAGAGAGGGAGAGAGAAAGGGGAGAGAAGGGAATAGGGCTTAAATACCCCTTCTGTTTAGACTGGGCCAAAAGGCCCAAGCCCTTAGATAGCTGGGGCAAAGAAAGGAGATCAGTCCCTATTACTCACGTGACCAAAATGGAGAAACAGTCTCAGGGGCCTCCACCTCCAGCTTCCTTCAGAGCAAGCTTCTCAGAGCACCTCTCTAACCACTCAGAGCCAAAACTCTCCAACCAACCACCCTCCATCCTCAGACCCCTCTATCTTTAAGGAAACCATCCAAGTTCCCTCCCTTCAGTTCTCACATCTACCAATCACTGTCCATGTCTTCCCTGTGCCAATGGTGGCTCTAGCTTAACCCAGGACCACCCAGAGGTCTGTGGCTTTGCACATGTATGTTGAAGGTCATATTCTCAAATAATTAAATCTTGATCTTGCTGCAGCCCTTCCTAAATCCTGTTACTCTAAGTAGGGTGGAGATTGTATTTTCCAAGACCTGGTTCTGTCATTCCAAGTATCTCTATTGTATCAATTCTAAAATCAATCATGACTCAAAGAAATTCCTGTTCTATGCTTAAGCATAGGTCAAAGCCCTTTCCATTGTTCAGCAAAAGGTTTCTGTCCTAAAGTAATCTTAAGAAGGGAGGAGGAGGAACCTCCCATGCCAATGGGGTTCACATTTTTCCAAGTATGAAATTTCCCAATGGTGAAATTTCCAACATTTATAAGTCTAAGAAATTTTAAGGTTTACACTACCTACCACAATTTCTGTGGTATGTAACTACCTAGAAAAGTTGAGACCACCCAGGCTAATTCCTATGATGTGCTACATGCATCCAAAATGGTTTAGCCTGTGGTACAACCTGCCTAAGATCCTCACAAGCTGAAGCTCAAATTGTTGAGGTTTACATTGGTAATTTACTTTTATGCTTTCCTCTTGACCCTGCTCATTTGGAAAAGTCACAATTGCTAAATTTAATTTAGTTTAGTTTAGGTTTGTGTATTTATTTAATAGATGAAGGAAAGAGCTTTGAAATAGTAAAATGCTTAATCAGAATATAAATGAATTTTAATGAATGAATAGTGACAGAAAACTGTATTAGAGCACATTTCCAAACAAGTAAACTCTCATCTCCTTTCTTTCTCCCAAGATAGTTTGGGAAAATACCTTCTCCAAAGATTTATAGCTCTAATAGGGAAGGCATATTTTTTTCTTCAACTAGAATTAGAATTTAATGCCTATAACGTAGATAGGCTTAGCATTTCTGTTTAAAAACTGCTCCTGCTAGAATCTCCAACCCATCTTTTTTCATTCTATAGGTTAACATCATCTCTGTAAAGTTCCTGTCTTGGTTTTGCTCATCACTTTTCCTGATTGCTGAAATCTCTTTGCTTTCTTCATTTATCTCTCCTTCCTTGTGGTCACTAAACTGGGCAGAGAGCTCCCTTACTTCCCCATATTCCTTCAGACTCCAACCACTATGCATAGAAGTCCCATAGATATACATCCAAAGGGAAAATGGAGCCTTTGTTCTCATCCAAGGAACATATTTGCCCTATGGCAAGACAAGTTGGGAAGTATAATCTTTCTCTTTTAGGCAAGCCTGTTACATCCTTCATCTACTTAAAAAATAGTTTACTTCCATTTACACTGAGGATATCTGTGCAATTTGTAGGCTAACCACAACAGCATTGCAGGGGAACCCTGGTGCATAATAAACTTACTTTGATTATCTTGCCACAATTTCCTCATTCATAAAACTTTTAAACACTGGTTTAAAAAAAGTAGTTAGCAGTGTCCTTCCTTATCACTCAGTTGGTTAGATCCTTTCCTTGACTTTGGAGTATACTTCTTCCTCAGTATTCTTAGTGTGTTTCTAGGAATCCTTGGTGTGTTGAGCTCATCTTGATCCTTCCCTCTGCCCTCTGTAAATCTGTCCTAAGGTAATGTCACCCTTATGGGAGATATTGGAGGCTTACTCAGAGATTAGAAATCTAGAGCACGAATAGACATTCTGTGTTGATGTACTACATAGATGAGAGCAGCCTTTTTTTCCATTGTCAGAAATATTAGCATCTTTAAAGTATCCTGACAGCAAAAGCTACATTAATGTACGAGAGTAAAGGATTTCTTCCTCATAGCAATACCCTGAAATAAGAGGTGAGGACTTCCTCTTATTCCTGCCTCTTCCACCCCAACCTTAAGCCACATAGCCCAAAAGTGGGTTGAAGGGTTTGACCTTTATCTTCATTCTTTAGTTTTCTCCTTATAGGAAGTAGAATCTCTGGGCTGTCTGTAAACATTAGTCATAAGGAGTCTAGGAGTCTAGGCTGGGTATTGCAACTCTTAGCAGTGATACCCTAAGGAGCATGAATCTGGAGATACTAACCCACTGGAGCTTCAGGTTGGAACTTAGTGAAACTAATGCTATATAGGAACTAAGCTAAGCTGTGAACCTGGTCCCCCTCTTCACTCCAACCCTACATGCCACAAAAATAATATGTTATGTGGAGAGAGTGGATTATGACCCCTGAGTTTTTTTTAATTTTACAAAACCAAAGTACATGTATTACTCTTTTTTAAGTTTATTTATTTAATTATCTGATTTAGAATAGTTTCCCATAGTAACATGATTCATGTTCTTTTCCTCCCCTTCTCCCACCACCCTCCCATAGCCAACAAGCAATTCCACTGGGTTTTACATATATCATTGTGAATCTTAAAACTGCTCAGACTCTACCTTAGAACATTTGGTTAAGGCTATTCCCTTATTGTAACAATGGAGGTACTTGATCAGGAATGTATTGGGAATTTTAACATTACTCCACCCATACTTAGGCATACTTTAGGGGAAGATAAGTTGTAAACTCCTGATGGAACAATGAAAAAAGTCCCTAACTCATACTTATAGTAAAGCTAGAACCTTAAGCTAGGTCTATTTTTAGATCTAATACAAAAGGGTGCTAAGTACCTATAAATTAATCACTAAAAGGTCAAGCAACTTACAAAAAGCAAGCTTAACAAAAGAGGTGTGAAGTACTCAGAAGATATAATCTACCCAGAGAAGGTGGGAACTAAAGAGTAGTGAGAACTAAGAATGGGCAATCCTGGGAAAAGTGTCTACAGTGATTGGTAGATGTAAAAATTTAGGGGAGGTGACACAAGAGAAAATTTCTTTAAAAGGAAGGGACTTACTGAATTTGAGTTAGTTGGAGTTCAGACTAGTTGGAGTTCAGACTAGTTGGAATTCATAGTTGGAGTTTGGAGTTAGTTGGAGGAGCTGGGTCTCTGAACTCAGTTCAGGAGTTGAGGATTTCAGTGAAGGACTGGAGTTTTGCTTGGGACAAATCTAGTGGTGAGTGATTAAAGACTGACTAGTCTCTCTTAAGACTCAGGCCTAGGCTATTTGGTCTAGGCCCTTCATACTATTTTCTCTTATTCTCTCTCTCTCCCTTTCCTTAATTCCTTCATTTGTATTAATTAAAATCTCCATAAAACCCAGCTGACTGGGGTATTTTCATAATTGGGGATTTTTCCCATGGTGACCACTTATTTTTGATTTAAAACAAGACACTAAAATTTATCTTTACAGTTTTGGCAATTCACAGTCTTGAAACCCACATTTTCGCAGTCACATCATTGATCAAAAACTATTTCCATATTGTTATTATTGGCACTAGAGAGGGATCATTTAGACTCTAAACTTTAGAGTCTACATCCCCAATCATATCCCCATCAAACCATGTGATCAAGCAGTTGCTTTTCTGTATTTCTACTCCCACAGTTCTTCCTCTGAATGTGAATGGCGTTCTTTCTCATAAGTTCCTCTGGATTGTTCGGGATCATTGCATTGCTGCTAGTAGAGAAGTCTATTATATTTGATTGTGCCACAGTGTATCCATCTCTGTGTACACTATTCTCCTGTTTCTGCTCCTTTCACTCTGCATCAGTTCCTGGAGGTTGTTCTAGTTCACCTGGAATTCATCCAGTTCATTATTCCTTAGAGGACAATAATGTTCCATCACCAACAGATACAACAATTTGTTCAGCCATTCTACAATCGATGGACACCCTCTTACTTTCCAATTTTTTGCCACCACAAAGAGTGCAGCTATGAATATTTTTGTACAAGTATTTTTCCCTATTATCTCTTTGGGGTACAAACCTATCAGTGGCATGGCTGGATCAAAGGGTAGGCAGACTTTTAACACCCTTTGTATGCCCCCTAAGTTTTGAGGGAATATGCTTGTTCATGCTATATTTTTAGAAATAAATATCCCTTTGTAAAAGCTAATCTGATGTTAATTGAATAAATGGAATTGCCTGTAATTAGACTCCTGAAATGGGTGTAATACATTGAATTGGGGGTTTGGACCAATGACAGAAGAGGCTCCTAGAGAACCTTGGGGATAAGGACATGGTTAAAATGTGACCTGCTCTTCAGAGAGTGGATCCAGAGTCAGACCATATTACACATGGTTCATGATATCCTTGATTCCCCACTATATAGGAGCTCTATCTTATACCTAGTGGATGGGTATGCATGTAAGCCCAAGGAAAATGTAAAGAAGCCAATATACAATATGCATACCTGAGTCAGTATAGATCATGTAACCATGCCATGGCTCTGATGTTTAGAGAAATGTTCTATAGAGAGGTATCACATAAGAGCCCACCATTTGATAGGCTTGGCTGAGACAAATGTGAGCACAGTAGATCCTTCCCTGACCATATGGGCTCACTGTTGCATAGGAATACAAGGCATCCAGTAACCACTGCCTCGTTATGAAGGAGGGACTTGTGTAGCTCGATGAAAGCCTTTAATTTAGGTTTCCCAAGATGGACAGGTAATAGTAGAGAATTCTGATAAAACCTGATCCCCTGGAGAAGGAAATGACAACCTGCTCCAGTATCTTTGCCAAGAAAACCCTACGGACAGCTGTTCCACAGGGTCACAAAGTTTCATACATAACTGAATGACTGAACAACAAACCGGCATGACTTTGGGATCAAGACACATGGCCAGTCTTAAAATACTCCATTTTGCCACTCAAACACTCCATGAGTAGTTGCTGATCACTTACTAAATATATAGCCTTGTACTGGTGCTATGGAGAATACTCAAAAGAGATGAAGACGGCATGACCTCTTTCTATGTAAACTAGAGCATTTGGGAAATTAAGTAATCACATGATTTGACATATGCCTGGCTATAAGTCATAGTGTCACTGTCACATTGAAAAATATTCAGGACTTCCTACATCTACTAAATAAAGCCCAAATTCCTTAATCTGGCTTTCAAGGCTTTCCCAACCTGTTTCAGTCTTTGGAAGCCTTATCTTCTGCCTCTACCCTACATATAGGCAGTGCTCTGGTGAAGCTTGATTACATGATTTGTATGAACATATTTTAGGTTTTCTCTCATTCTCTTATCCATTTATTCTCTTGCCCATTCATATCTCTCATTTGTTCCCCCATTATCTAACATGCCTTTCCACCTCCAATTTTGACTATCAAAATACTATCTTTCAAGGCTTGACTCCTGAAGAAATATTTCCCTTATTGAACTTAATAGCACTACATATGGGGAAATTCAAAGTTTAGGTATAACAATTCCTTTCCTCTTCTTAAGCTTATAGTCTAGTATGGGACTTAAGACACATACAGTATATGGTGATGGTCACACACAAAAATACAAAAGATGCTTTAACAGAACAAAAGATAAAGTGCTTTGTGAGATCCAAGGAGGAAGGTCATCATGCTGTACCTCCTATACCTCCAGTGCCAAGTGGCATGCTCTGCATATAGGAGACATTTTTAGAATATTTATCCAATTGAAATTAATTGAATCCTATTTTGTTTGTGATAAAGAGCAATAATGTGTTTGTAGTTGTTAATAATTCATCTCTTAAATATTGTTTGGTTTCAACTCACAACTCCTTTCTAAACATCTTAGTTTCCTGTACTTTGCTAATTGTGCCTCATTTATCTTGTGATTTGCATTTTGTAAATGCTCCCAAAGTACTTTGCATTGTAGTTTGGAGGAGGATTCTAATGGAATTCACAAATTTCAACAAATGAACACTTATTATATATAAATATATATTGCTTTACATGTGTGAGGACATGTGTGTATGCATATAACATACATGTATTCTGTATATGTCTGTGCACATATGTAAAATGATTATATCTGGATTTTTCTTTTCAATGTCCCTTCTTCTTTTCTTCCTTATAGATAACACAGACTATAGTTTTATCCAGCCTTTTGATGTTTTCTCCTTTGGGTTGTGTACTTGCCAAGAGACATTTCCCTTTAGGGAATGTCCTCTTCATCTTGCATCAATATGCATTTCCTGATTCCTCCAAATTACTGGGGTCTTTCCCCACTCTCTCAAACTACCTTGTGTTTATTTTGTTTCTACTTACAGTATATTGATACACGTTGTTTTCCCTGATAGAACATAACTTTGTTGAAAACAGGAACTTTTTCATTTTTGCCTTTGTACCTTTAACATCCTGCATAGTGCCTGGCACACAGTAGTTGCTTGATAAATCCTTGTTGATTGATTTATAGTGATGAGGGAACTAATTGAACTTAATAGAACAGTTTGTTGAATCTCTTTTGATTCCAACATGCATTAAAATGTTGTGACATTTCATCAGTTTCACTTAAATACTTTACTAAGATATGCTTAGCAATTTAATATACTTAATAATTATGGAATTATGAAATCAATGAAGAAAACACACAGATCAAGGGATTTGGGGACAAATTGGTGCTAGATAAAGATAGTGAGTCAAAAAACCCAAACATATGCGAACAAGGCACAAGGACAGTTCAATCCAGCCAACCGTGATTAAGAATCTTCTTTGTGCTAGGAGATTCAAAGATAGAAAAAAAATGACACAATCTCTTTCCTCAAGGCTTATATATCCTCAAGATTGTATCATCTAAAAGATAATAGGAAATATGAACAAATAAATATGGATCAAAATAGCACATGACAGAAGCAAGGGACAGATCCTAACAAAAGAAATTTGGGGGTCAGAAAGACTGCTTTCAACTAGATGAGGTTTCCTTGATATGGATAATTCATTTCAATTATGGCACCCAAAAAACCTCCTTTGGGAGATTTCTGTGTTCTATTTGTATTTCTATGTTCACACACCACATGGAAATCTTTAATTCTATAAATAAATCTCATCAATTTTTTTTTCTAAAAGCTCAATACAAGGGGCAGGTATATAATACAGTGGATAGAGTACCAGGGAGTCCCTGGGCAGGTCACTTAATCCTGTTTGTCTAGCTCTTGTTCTTCTGACTTAGAGTTGTTACTAACGGTTTAAAAAAATGGTCAATGAAATTACAAAGATTTTAAACTTTTAATTCTTTATTCCAAAGTTAAAATGGCTCTCCAGTCCTGCTATTATGGAACTAAACCTTCTACTGTTTTGACCATCAGTCCTCTCATAAGAAAGAAGTACTGATGAGTGCCATGAAATCAATTGAAGACATGCATGCCTTTGGGATGTGAGCCATATTGATATGATATGATACACATATCAACATGTGTAATAAAACTGAATTGTACATTTTGTATCAGTTCTTTCCTATCCCCTCACATTCATGTGAATTGAGAAAATTCACATGCTAATTATATATTTATTACGTTAATATTATATTAATTAATTATGCCATATTTTCCACATTCTTTTATTCTATATTATAATGAAAAACTAGAAAAGAAATTTATTTATTGACAGAGACATAAGGACCTTGACTGCAACTAGACTCAGGGCTATCCCATGAAAACACACCAAAAAATGTTGAGAGAATATGGGTTCAGATCCTAGTTCTGCCACTTGCTATTTGTGTGACTTCTGGTCAATCATTTAACTTTTTTAGACTTCAATCTCATCATTTATGAACTGAAAGGAGTTGGACCATAATTACTATTAGAAGTCTCTTCTATTGTTTAGTGCCCCAAATGTTTCTAAAAACAAAAAGACTTGCTGCATATGTCTTTACAAAATCCATCTTTGTATATGTGAAAAGTTTTTAATTATTTTTTCTTACTCACTGAACAAGTTGACACAAACTTAAGTATCATTTAGCTCCCCTTAGCTATGTGTATTGTCAAAAAAAAAGTAAAAAATTTAAAGCAATTTTCTGGGTAATTCATTCCTTTCCCATCACCTCCATATTCCCTCTTCCAAAGTTAATAAAAGTCAACAGTGTTATAGTGTCTTAAGATTTACAAAATGCTTTACATACATTGACTCTTCCTACTAACCCCACGAGGCAGATACGATCTCAAGCCTTTGTCCCAAATATCCAGGTCATTGCGCTGCAGACTTGGTGTTATAATTTCAATTGCCCAGAAATAAAAAATTGCTTAAAATGCTCATTTTGCTTTGCTAATGAAGACCAGCTCACTGCTCAAATCAGCCTGAGGCAAATATTTTGGACTAATTATTAAGGAACTTGTTTCATTTTGGAGTGTTTTAGTTAGTAGCTCTGACCTAATATGTGTAAAGGATGACATCTGGGATTGATTAGACATCACTTGCTACTGTGAGGCAATGAGATCTAAGAGGAAATTAAGATATGGAAGGATAACCTGAATCTAAAGCACCCTGTCACTTAGTTCATCTAAATATGATCTCCTCACAGATCACATTTATCTTCCTCAAAAGGAGATTTAAAGGGAGAAGCTAGGTAGAATAGTAGATAGAGTGACAGACCTGAAGTCAGGAGTACTAGGGTTCAAATTTAGCCTGGTTTGTGACTTTGGGTAGGTCATTTCACACCCCCACTTGCCTAGCCTTTATCACTCTTAGACACAATCACAACTTAGAATCAAGAGGTTTTGTTTTGTTTTGTTTTCAAGTAGATTTAAGAGGCAACACAGTAGAGAGGTTAGAGTTCTACAATTTGATTCAGGAAG
Organism: Monodelphis domestica; assembly: GCF_027887165.1. Classification (NCBI taxonomy): domain Eukaryota; kingdom Metazoa; phylum Chordata; class Mammalia; order Didelphimorphia; family Didelphidae; genus Monodelphis; species Monodelphis domestica. Next base: position 174,732,423 of record NC_077229.1, on the reverse strand, counting down.
TTGTCATTGGTCAGCTGTTTTTCAGTTGTATCCAACTATTTTTCACCACAGCCAGGTTGCCATTTTCTTCTCCAGATTATTTTACAGATGAAGAAACTGAGGCAAGCAGGGTTAAGTGACTTTCCCAAGGTCACATGGCAAGGAAGTAACTGATTTAAACTTTGGTAGATGAATCTTCTTGACTTCAGGCCTGGCACTCTATCCATGTACCATCAGGCTGTCCTGATTCAAGAAAACCTGGGTTCATGTTCTACCTCAGATACTCTCTAGCTGCATGCCTCTGAGCCACCTCTCTGAAGATGTTTTTTTTTTTCCTTTGCAAAATGGGAGTGACAGTGGTGTCTAATTCATGTGCTTGTTTTGAGCATCAAATAAGATCATCTAAGTATAGTACACTGTGAAATGATTAAAATAAGAAAAACTCTTTTGTCTTATTATCTTTAATAAAATAAGAAAAACCAGTGTTTTCCTTGGCTGAAATTAACTAACTCCCTAAACCTTGGATCTTCTCAGATTCAAAATTCCCTCCTAGGCTCAGGATTGGTCCTTATACAGACCAATCCTGCACCTGGATGTAGGGGGTATGGTCCTCCCCCAGCACTGAATTGGTCCATTCAAGACCAATCCCACTTTAGCAAGTAGTAGGGAGGGACCCCTGAGGCACACTCGGGGATGCAGTTCCCTTGGCCCCAACACTTTAAAACCCACATCTGCAAACTTTAAAGAACAATATAATAGCTTTTAATTATTTAAGATGGCAAGTATCCCTTTGACTCATAATCTTAGAGTTAGAAAAGACTTTGAAGATATTCTTCCCGTGTGTGTGTGTGTGTGTGTGTGTGTGTGTGTGTGTGTGTGTGTGTGTGTGTGTGTGTGTTTAACTCAAATGTGTGGTTTTCCAATGTGGGAATTGTCCCCAGTGACAGAGAATGGAAGCTTACTATAATTTATAGTTTTAGAAGTCAGTAGAAATTCTGAGAAGTTAAATAAATTATCTATGGTTACATAACTAATTCAGAGGTAGTATTCAACTTAGGTCTTTCTAATTCCAAGGCCAGTCCTCCATCCATGTTGCTGAACTATTTTTCATTATCTTCCCTAAATTCCACTCCATAATTCTCAGACAGGCCACAAGCCTATGGATGGTTTCCTAGAAAATAAAGAAAAATGGTGTCATGATTACAGATATTCATAGAATTTTTACACTCAAGAATACTTGCTATGTGGATCCCCCCAAAAGAATTCAAAGAGCATCTTACATTTGCTAAATTCTTTCATGCTTCTTATTCTTTTGAAAGGATCACAAATCTAGAATTGAAAGAAGGCCAGAGACAATCTAATCCAACCTCCTCATTTTACACATGAGGAAACTTGCCCAAAATCACACAGGTCATATTTTTTTTTTAAACTTACCTTCCATCTTAGAATCAATAATGTGTATATTGGTTCCAAGGCAGAAGAGCTGTAAGGGCTAGGTAATGGGGGTTAAGTGACTTTCCCAGGGTCACACAGCTAGGAAGTGTCTGAGGCCAAATTTGAACCAAGGACCTCCCATCTCTAGGTCTGACTCTCAATCCACTGAGCTACCCAGCTGTCCTCACAGGTCATATATTTAGAACAAGCAAGGTTCTTAGAAATTTTCTAGCCAGCCCGCTCATTTTACAAATCAGGAAACTGAGACCCACAGAGGTTAAGCAATTTACCCAAGGTCCCACAGAAATACATAGTGGAGATGAGATTGGAACCTCGTTCTTTTGACTCCTACAGCAAATCTTTTTCTACTGTATCACTGCTTTCTTCCATGGGAAAGATCCCATTTTAGCTTAGTGTATAGTATAGTGGTATTTATCATATGCCAGCAATATCAGGAAATCAGAAGAGCAAAAGTCAGATATTTGGAGAACAAGAATAAATTCTTTTTTGTATATAAACATTTTTCATTGATTATGTAAAATATGCTTTCTATGGCTTTTTAGTCAATCAAAGTATCAAGTATATTTTGGTGAGAGAAACACAGGAAGAAAAAGGATGTGTATCATGTGCATGTTTCACAACTTTAATCTCATAAAATCACATGCCTTATAAAACATATTATTTAAGCTCATTAAGGTTTATAAATCACCTTCCTTGCAGCAACCCACTGAGGTAGGGAAAACAAATGGCATTATTTTTATTTTATAAATAAAGAAACTGAGGGTCAGAGAAGCCATTCAGTTTGCCCGTTATCAATATGTTTATAAGTTTACCAATATGTCAGTTTCATTGTGAATCCCAGTCTTTATTCTTTATCTTTCTTCTTTACTAGAGGCAGAACACATTCCTAATGAAAGAGGGAAAAAATGATCATGAGAAGAACTTAGGTTAGTTGCCGGGGAAAATTTGACATTGAGGGCAGTAGAATAGAATGAGTGTTATCATAAGATGTTTTGAAATCCTTCACAACAGCTATTCTTTTATCTGGGTATCAAATACCCAAACTAAATAAACAGAATAAGGAATGGAAGCATGAGGCAGATAATGAGAGTTATTATTAATATTAATAATAGTAATAGTAATAGTCAGTTGATTTCCATAACAACTCTGTGGTAGGGGCTATTCATGTCCTTATTTTCCAGATGAAGAAACCAAGACTTTGAGAAATAAAGTGCCAAGAGTCACACAGCTAGGAAGTATCTTCAGCATGTAAGGATGATATTATAAATAAGTATTGTTTTATTAGGTTAAGAAATGAGAAGTAAAGTTGCTGGCTTGAGAAAGAATTGGAGTTTGAAGCACAGCTGAGAGAGTGTATTAACTTCAAATGTTGACAGTTATAACAGTTTTTCTGTGTCAACTACTCTCTCTGGCAGTTGGGAGTTAGACTCTGGCAGTTGGCAGAGACACACTCTCAGAGACTCTCAGGGCTGGAAGAGGTAACATTTTTGCCTTTCTTTCTGTCTGAGGGAAAGATCTGAAGGAGCTCAGTGTTTTCCTTTCCCAACTTGGGAAACACTATTGACTATCTATTGAGGTTTTTATAGATTGGTTTATATCTGAGAAGACCAAAGAAAGATCTGGTCTTTGGTCTCTTAAGTCTCTTAAGACTCAGAGTGCTAACTTGATTCTTGTTGAGTCTTAACAAGCTAGCCTTTGCTATTTTATAATTTGAAGGCAAAGTTAAGAATTATAAGCATATAAGGTATATAGTGGTATATATATGTACATATATATTATATAAGGATAATAGTGGTCGTTTTTATTTAGATAGTATAAATTTGGGTTGGGAGGATTAGGGAGGATTAGTGTAGCCTGTGAAACATAGAAGAAGCAGTTCCTTGAAGAACCACGGAGTTTATTTGGGTGGAATTATAATCCCTTAGAATTAGAAATCCTTGTTATCCATATATGTATATATGTATATATATAGATGTATATATATGTATATATGTATGTATATATATATTATATCAATAAATATTTTATTTTTATAATAAGAGTCTCTTTAGCATCTTTCCACCTGGCCCTGAAGGGAAGTTCACATTTGAGCTTGACTTAATCACTGAAGATACTTTGAATTACCTGTATCAAAAGTATCTGAACAGTTTTGAACCAGTATTGGTGAGTTTTCCATCTATTTTTATAACTTGCCATTTTTTATTTTTATAAGAAAGATGTGAATTCATATTTTCTTGACTCCTAGGTCTAGCACTCATTCCATTACACCATAAGTATTATCTGTTCCAGGGCACAGAGATCATGGTCAGAAAGTAGATGTCATGTTCCTGCCAAGAGTAATGATTGTTGCTGTCTTGCTGAGTCTTTTCAGTCATATCTGTTTCTTTGTACCCTGGATTTTGGGGTTTTCTTGGCATAGATATTGGAGTGGTTTGCTGTATCCTTTTCAAGCTCATTTTATGGATGAGGAACTATAACACAGAGGGTTAAGTGACTTGTTTGAGGATATACAACTAGTAAATATCTGACAGGTTTGAACTCGTGAGGATGAGTCTTCTTGATTCCAGGTAAACTGGAATCCTAGGTAAAGGTAAAACAAGTCACAGAATACAACAGTATACTCACTGCTGAACATTCCATTCCAGTGTGCCATGTCATTTGCCAAGGGTCAGAGATACCTGATGAGATGTCCAAATCTAGAGTCATCAATACAGAATACTGAGTCAAGACAACAGAGGTTCATTTCCTGGAGGACAACATAATCAGGTTGTTGGTGAATGAACTAGTGGGGTGGTTAGTAAGAGCTCTCTGACTATTAGGGTTAGGTCACAAAATCACAGAACCTTAGCTTTAGAGACCTTGCAAGGCAACCTAGCCTGATGTTTCTCTGAACAAGTCTCTCCAGTGCAACATGCTTCCATAATCTCTACTTACAGACCTCCACTGGGAAGAAACCCACTCTTCCTGTTTCTTCTACTTCAGAATAGCACTAATTGTTATGCATTGTTTCCATATATTCAACTGAAATCTGCTTTTCTGCAGTCCCCATCCTTTGTTCTTAATTCTGTTCTCTGGGGCCAAAAAGAATAAACTTTATCCCTCTTCCTCGTGACTGTCCTGCAAATGCTTGTCAGCAACTATTATGGTGCCTTTACATCTTTGAAGGAAGCTAAGAATTCACAGAGGCAGAGGCAGGGCAAGAAGAAAGTACATTTTCCAACTAAAATATTCCTAGTACCTTCAGGTGTTCCTAAGGCATGGGCTGTGACCCCTCTGTGCTTCTTAAAATGTAGCACTTGAACTGAAACTCATATTCTGGATTCCAGTCATAGTATGACCAAGATTAGTCCAGTGGAATTATCCCCTACCTCTTTCTGGGCATTCTACTTAATACACTATGGATTAGCTCTATTGATTTATATTGAACTTGAAAGTCTCCAGAAGCTCCAGGGTTACACAACGGATAGCACTCTGGACCCAGAGTCAGGAAGACTTAAGCTTAAATCCAGCTTCAGACAAAATTACTAGTTATAGGATCCTAGGTAAGTCACTTAACTACCATCTGCCTCAGTTTCCTCAACTGTAAAATGGGGGTAATAATAATATCTACCTCCCAGGGTTGTTGTGATAATCAAATGAAATAATTTTTAAAACCTTTGCATAACATATATAATGTATAATAACATAATTAATGTGTATAACAAGCATAATATATATGCCATTAATATTATTACTTAGCACAGTGTCTCACATATAGTAGGTATTTAATAAATGCTTCTTTCTTTCCCACCCATTGTCTTAATCATCTTATACTTGTAAAACTGAATTTTTGAACTCAAGTATACATTTTTGCATTTGTTCCTATTAAATTTGACCTTATAAAATGCACCTTATCATTCTAGCAGATCAAGATCTTTTGGCTCCTGACTCCAAAATGATCCAATATCTTGTTTCTATCACCTACAAATTATATAAGCCTGACCCTGGTGTCTTCACACGTGGGAGAGAGAGTAAAGTACTGGAGGGAACCCTGGGAATAAAGAGAAGACCCTGTGGTCCAGGCTCTTTGATTTAACAACTGTATGGCCCTGGACAAATTGTCTACTTCAGTGAGATTGTTTCTCTCATCTGTAAACTGAGGATAAAACCCCCAATCCTGCTTATTACCTCACAGGAGTGATGTGAAGAAGCAATAAAATCCCTTAAAACACAAAAGCACCTCATAACAATAAAGACAAAAAAAATGTGAGGGATTACTAGTAGGTAAAAATCAGGAAATGACATATATCACACTGGAATGGAATGTTCTGCAGTGACTATAAAGTAGCTCAAAAGACTGACAATTTGCCATCTCTACAACGGGAAATGTTTTGATTATTAGAGTATCCTGAGGTTGTAGAAATGGGCTTTTTTTTCCACATATGACCCTAGTGCCAATCTCATTTCCTCTTCTACTGATGGGACTTACATTCCTCAGTTACATAATTTATGTGGCTCCTAGTAACATCCATCCTATGCTAGAATACTTCTGTATTTCAATTCCTTTTCCCATTTTCTTCTTGGAAGCCCTGAGGGGAAGGGGAGTAGAGAAATGTTTCTTTTTTCTTTCTGTTACTCAGTTGTTGGATTTCTTGATAAACTTAATGAAAAGATGAATCAGACAGCTTAGCACAATTAAGCAGTGTGCTGTGGCCATCAGTGCTACATTTATCAAAGACGTTGGTCCTATCCATCACCAGAAAACAATGAGTGCTAACTAGAAGCTGCTGTTTCCCATCAATTGGCATGCCACATCTGTTGAAGATTACAGAGGAGCGGTTGATGCCAATCACTCCATGGCATATGCTTCTCTGTGCCTCTATTTGACGAACCCTCAGGGACTTTGTACAAAGCATGTGCTTTTTACTGTCCTGGAACCAAAGAGTTTAATTTTGCCCAGGAATGTGTTTATATGCCTTATAAAGGAACTTTTTTTGCCTTCTCTCACCCTTATTAATTTTTGTATGCACCAAAGGAAAGCCAACTTCTGTAAGAAAACGAATAAAGGGTCTGTTGCTTTTTACCCATATACAAAACTTCTTTCTATGGATCTGGCTACCTTTTTAATTTATTCTTTTCCGAATAGCTTATTTTTTAGGTTTTCTAGGGCTTTGCCCATTTATTATTATTATTATTATTAACAGCCTTATGTTAAATTGTTTTCTGTACTGGCTATTAAACCACTGGCTTTTCTTGTGATGTTACTTCAGCCTAAAGAAAGAGACTGGGTAAGATACTAAAAAAAGGATGTTTCCTTTCTCTTCCCCCAAAGTACTTCAAACTACCTAAAGGTGTGCCATATTTTTTTTTCATGAATACTGTATTTTTTTTTTTACTCTTCATGTCCTACATGGGGAGATATACACAGGCTATTTTAATGAGGAAATAGCTACTCACAAAGGAAGTGAGACTATGTCTGCATTAAGTCAGATCACCAGATAATGTGTTTGTCTGATCCTAAACCCCCAGATTTTTGGAAATGGTCAAGTGTGAGGACCTCTGAATAGTAGTCTGAATTATAAATGAAGGAGAAAAAGGGAAAACACTGCATTTCAGGTAATGGAAAGGACTATGAGGAAAATGGAGCCTGGAGCCAATGATGGCTTCATTCTTGGTGGTTAATGATGTTGCTTCATTTTAAAGAATCAGGTGCTATAATGCTTAATTATCCTGAATATTTCAATGGATTGCTGCCATGATGTGGTAAGTGAAGTGCGGATTCTTCAGTGTTTGCTAAAAAGAAACATCTTGAGCAACCTTAGGAATTCAGCAGAAGGCAAGCTGTTGAATTATTAGTCTTTTGAGCCACTGAGGGCTCACCTCATCCTGCTGGAGGGAAAGGAGATGCAGAAGTATGCCTCCCCACCCACATCAATTTTTGCATAGCTTTGGAGCTATTAAACTCAAGGAGTATGCTAACAGAGCAGTTTTAATTGCTTGGCACTTGAAAAAGCTAGCTGTGCTGCTTAGTAGGTTAGAAAGATTTTGAAGTTGAGATTACATTTAGAACTATGAAGTTTACTTGCAAAATAATTGGACTTTGCCCCTAAATAATCCTTATCTGCCGAAAATAAGCAACCAGAGTTTAGAGTCACCATAATCAATTATAACACACTTAACTAGAGTGACACAGCACATAGACTGGTATACTTGAGCACATAGCATTTGGAGCATAAGCCTTCTCAGAAGTTAACTAAATTAATCTAATAAATTGTCAACACCCTCTCCCCAAATAATGTAATCACAGAAGATCTCAATATCTCAAATGAATCTATCAAAAGTAAAATTCTTCAGAATATGTCCATAATCAATTTGAAAGGCTTGTGGGAGCTTTGGATCTTTAGATAAAAGCATGGATGCCACATTGGCAGTATCTTGTGATCAGATAAAAGAATCAGCCTATGTGTGTATAGCACAGCAGCGCAGTTCTGAATGGCACATCCCTGTTGGGTTGAATATAGCAGGGAAGGACTCCTGACAGGACATTGCCCCAGGAAGGGGGAGCAAGTTGTTCTTCCTCCCCATTGGATCAGGGGTCAATATTATGAACTTCCAAAAAGTCAGAAAATCTGGAGTTCTTGTAGGTATAGTAATTATGAGAGCAGTTCTCCAGGAGCAATAGTGGCTCATGGCAACATCTACACTGGGAAGTGGGAGAAACAAAGAGGATAGATTAAGTATATTGATGAAAGGTTTCTTCAGAACTCTATGGGAATATTGATCCTCAGCACTCAGCTGTACCTAGTGGGACCTTTATGAAAATTCCATGAAAGGAGCAAAAATCTTCAGGTAATCTGGAAGAGTTTACCTTTTGGATGCTATGTGCAAGGGAAGAGTGTGACCCTGGTTTGGGGAGATGTTTCCATAATAACTTTCCTTGCTCTATACTTGCTTAGTAAATAGCCTTTTTAATTAAGTCTGGCTAATAATCAGTGGGAAGCATACCAGTGGGAGCTTATGAGAAACAACACTCCATGGTTGCTGATCTCAGCAACCTCAACCTCTCTAAGAGAGAGGTTTGAAATAGTTGGCTTTCTCCTGACTAAGCCCACCAATGTGAGCAGGTAGCTGTGGGAGATTTAGACCCCAAATTCTAAACCCTCAAAGCCATGCCAGATCTTCCCTTTATTTTGGGCTTGGTAGACAGTTTCAAGGCACTAAATTCCATTATAATTTTAATAGATAATCGTAATTCACTTTCTGTGATGTGTGATACAAGTGTCATCAAGTCCGTATCTGGGACAGGGATGTTTGGGGATTTGCTCAGAAGTTTAGAGACGGTTAAAATGGAGAGGTTGTTGAGAGTCCCTTTCCTGAATAGACTTCCTCATACTAGTTACCACACTATAAATGAGCTCTTCACCATGACTGCCTTGTCCAGGTATTTTTTTCCTCAGAACCTGGACTCCAAACCTCATTTTATCCCATTTCTCAAGCAACAACCATTTCTATTTTGTTTTTGTACATAGTACTCTGAGGCATGTGAGTTCCTCCCAAAGAGTCCACAAATGAGCCCCCTACCTTCTCACACTTGCTCCAGGAGCAAATGTTACTGCTCAGGATTCTGAATAAATTATCACTATCTTACATATGAGTAAACTGAGGCTCAGAGAGATTAGCTAACTTGCCCCCATGGCTTCTAAGTGACAAAGCATTTTGTCACTTAGAAGCAAAATTAGTAACCTGAAATTATATATATATATATATAAATATAAATACTAAATAATTGTTTATTTAGATAAGGGAGGAAAAGGGAAGGGAATCGGGATGATCTATCTTAAAACTATGTATAACTTCCTCCCCCCCAAATCTAGCTGATAACCTACCTATTGAATACTTTTCTACCTAATATTCTAATGTCTACAACTAGCTAAATTAACCTCCCACCCCTTAGTTAATATATAAAAGTGGGGAAGAATTGAAGGGAGCAGGAACAGGGCTCAAAGGAAGGTCTCACTGACAGCTGTCCTCTGGAGTCTTGAGCAGCTCTGTGGGAAATCACTCTCAGCATCAACAGGATCCACAGGGACAGGCTGGATCACAAGGAAAGCCACAGGAGAGAGAATATCTAGCTCTGTGTCCACCCCAGGGGACTAGACAGCAACTCAACTGCTGGTTGCTCCACTGTCTCTCTGAGAAGCAACCCTGTCACTCTCCTAGAATTCTGGAACCTTGCTCTTCTGCCTTACAGGATCTCCTGCTCCTGCTTTCTTATAACAGAAGCCATGGGGCAAGTTAGTTAATTATGAAAGGAGGGAAGGGAATAAAGCATTTAGATAGTGACTACTATGTGCCAAGTGCTATGCTAAGTTCTTTCTACAATATTATTTCATTTGATTCCCTCAAAAATCCTACAAAGAAAATACTATTATTATACTCATTTTATAAATGAGGCAAACAGAGGTAAGTGACTTCCTCAGGGTCATAGAGTTTTACTGTATCTGAGGCTAACTTGAACTCAGATCTTCCTCCTTCTTGGCATAGACCTCTATCCACTGGATTACCAATTGCTTCTTGGGTCTATTTTCTCCTGATACAGATGCCATGAAAGTCATTTTTGTCTTTGGAGCATTACTACTGATGCCTATAGAAACTCTGTACCTTCAAGAATCCAGTGGTTTTTTTCCCCCTATGTCCTGCTGCCAAGTGAAATGGGCTTGGTGTCCAAGTGAAAAGCTGGATGTGTTTTCTTATATTCATTAAATATGTGCTGTCAGCACTAATAAATCTACTTTTAAAATCTCATCATTTTGATTTTTTGATTAACATGCCATGCATATATGGCACGTGGCTAATTTGACATTTTATTAAAAACAGAAGAAACATTTGTTAGGGATGGTCTAGGGCCCTTGAGGCTGACCACACACATAGCTGAAGAGTACTCTCGAGTTTATCTGGTAGATCTAAAATATTCTCATCATTCAACTCATCATTGCCTGCCTAGACATCTAGGTTTGAGTTCTGGCTCTGCCATTTTGTAGCCATGTGACCTTGGGGAAGCCTCTTAATTTCTTTGTGGTTGTTTCCTTAGCTGTAAAATGAGGATGAAAAACTTTTTTCCCTTTCTAGTTCATATTATGAAAAAAACATTTTGTCACTTTTGAAGCATAATGTAAAATGTGTTTGGTTGTTTTTGACAGATATTTCATTTCATTGGTATAGCGGGACTCCCACTGAGGAAACTCCCTCTATTAGTGTAGTTTGGGACCTGGAAGGTCATTTATAGCCTAATTATATCAGGCACTGGGTTAAATGCGTTCTTTACAAATATTACTTCATTTGATCCTCGCAACAATCCTGCTGAGAAGGTACTGTTGGGCTCTGTTACAGCATTTTGCAGTTAAGGAAACTGAGGCAGAGAGAGGTTAAATGACTTGCCCAGGATCATATGGCTAGGAAGTGTCTGAAGCTGGATACCAGCTCAGGTTTTCCTGGCTCTAGATCCAGCACTCTGACCACTGTACCACCAAACTGCCTCCAGACTCTACATCTTAGTCTTAGAAAACTGTCTGGGGTACAAATAGGTTAAGTGACTTGCCCAGAGTCTCATAGCCATATGCCAGAGACAGGACTTGAACCACAGGTCCTGCTGAATCTGAGGCCAGCTCTTCATTCACTATTCTATGTTGCCTTTTACCAACTCAGCTATTATTTGCTCATTCTCATCTTTATCAAAAGGAATTTATATACTAATACTGTGACCCTGAGCAAGCGTTAGCCCCAATTACCAAGCCCTTACCTCATTTCTGCCTTAAAATAGATATTTAGTATTGATTTTAAGTCAGAAAGTGAGGTAAAAAATAAAAAAAAGTTTACATAGAACATAGTCCTGAACCAAATTCCTATCCTACTATTATTCTCCTATATGACATATTCTGTGGACTATTATATAGGTGAATAAAATGACTTCCTTTTCTGGTTGAATAAAAGGGCAATGGTATGAGTTCATCTTTAGTGGGTTCGCTGAAAATATTTGTGTCTGGACAGAATGATAGGGATGAAATATATGCTTTATCCTATTTCCATTTGGTTTTTATTTCCTTATATCTATATAATTACCATTACTATTATTATTGTTGCTTATTCCTCTGTTTATCCTTGTGTTTCTATTACTTTGGATGCTGGTCCCCCCCTCTCCCAGGTTGGTGCCAAACGATGGCTACTACTGCATTACACTTATATTTAGAGAGTCCTGCTAACTAATGCTCTCATAAATATTCAACAGAGGCAATTTTGTAAAAAGGGCCAGGGAATTAGGTGACCTGCCAAGTCTTTTTCATGTCTAATATCTATGATAATAGCTGCAAATTACATGGGACGGAAGAAAAGGAATTGTACTGTAGAATCCCTAATGGATATAAGGAACAGAACTTGTCCCCAAGTCTCATGTGTCCAGACCACATCACACCAGTGGTATCTGATGCTTGAGTCAAGTGTTCACCTTTGAATAACAAGCAATATTGCCATGGAAAATCTTTAACCACAATACTGTTGTATTGCTTCCTTTAACCAATCTTTTGAGGGTTTTAAAAAATTTTAATTGACATTGCATCTTGAATAGTAAATGAAGAGATCCAAACTAGAATTTAAAATCAAAATGCTTCCCCATTAGGAATCCAGGGGCATCAATTTTGGGGACTGAAGTTAAGCTAAATTAGCCAACTTTGTGCATTCATTACCCCTACCCTAATCCTTAGAATCACAAATGCAAAATGCTGTCATTACATCTGAGAACTGACATCAGTTGGGATTTCTTAATGTGAATTCTAAAAGCTTAATTTGCAAAATTCTTTCTCAAATGATTGTTGCCAGCTCTGATATTTCCTCTTTAGATCCAATACTTGATTAAAGATAGATGTCTATTTCTCAGTACCCAATTAAAGCAAAAAAGGATGTATTTGTAACCACTTGTTCCTTATATCATGTCATACATTAAAAGACATTTGAGTTCTTATGATTTACAATGCATAATTGGAAGTTTAATTTATCATAGCAAAACTCAGAAATTCCTCCAGCCAACTCTGGCCTCCTGCCCTTCCATATTTCCCTATGCCTCACCCCTCCTAAACCTACTCTTTACAAGTATTAAAATCTCCTGTGACTCTATAACTCCTTCCTCTGTCCTTACCTTTCTCCCTTTAAGATTTTGGCTTTATAGCTAACCAGTTTAATGTTACAGTCTTCTACCCTGCAATCCCTCATCATTTTTCTTCCTGAATCTTAGCCCCACATGACTTCCCTGTCTTCCTACTCCTGGAGTGGCACTTTTAGAGGGAGTCAGTCACACAGTTTTACCTAGCCTCAAAATCCTTCCCAGGAATCATTTTACCTTTCCCTGATCAACTCCCTATTGCATTCCTTGCACACCTGTTCTAACCCGTCTTCTCTCTCACACCACTCCTTCATATTTCCTTATAATCAAGGTATCTTCATACTTTGCCAATAAAATAGAAGCTCTCTTAAAGGCTCATTTCCCACAGTTCCATATCTCAACTCCTTTTAAGAGCATCTTCACTCTTTTCCTCCTTTCCTCATCCTCTCAGGAAGAGATGGTCTTCCTTCTTCCTAAAGCCAGGTCTTATGTTTGAGTCTTTGCTCCCTCTTATTTGTTTCTTCCATGAACTTTCCTTGTTAATCATCCACTTAACACTTATCTTTAATCACTCCTTTTTCCATTTGTTTCCTCTCTGCTAACTACAAACATGCCCCAGGAACCCCTACCCTTATGCAAAACTTTCACTTGGTACTGCCATCTCTTGACCCATATCTCTCCTCCCTTTACTACCAAATTCGTAGAAAAACTACCTATACTCATTGTTTCCATTTCTTTACCTTCTATTTCTTTCTCAGTCCCTCATAATGTGGCTCCTAACCTCATCAATCAATGGAAACTGGTCTACCTAAAATTATTAAAGAACTTGTAATTTCCAAATCCATTTCTTTCTCATCCTTTTTTTGACTCACTGTGCCTTTTAACACTGTCTGCCTCTTCTTCCACCTATAAACTCTCTTTCCTCTAAGTTTTCATGCCTGAATTCACCTTTTGACTTGTCTGAGGAGACTTTATAAGTCTTCTTGAGTGGATCACCATCATCTTCTATATTGTACCCTCATATGACTATAGTGGTCTGATTTGGGGCCTTTTGCTTTTCTTTCTTTAATCTCTCTTGAAAATCTCATTCCTTCCATAGGTTTCATAGTTGTTGTTTTTTTTTCATAGTTTCATAGCTTCTGCAGGCTTCCAGTTCTTTATTTAGATTCCTCCAAAATCCACATATCAAGGTCTCATCTCTCTCTTGAGCTGTAATCAAGCACCAACAACTAAACTGTGTTTCTCTACTTGAATGTCCCACAAATGCTGCAAACAAAACATGGCCAAAGCATAACTCATTGTCTCAGACACACCTTTCTTCCTTACTTGTCCATTTCTGTAGACAGCAACACTGTTTTTAGTCATTTAGGTTCAATATCAATCATCCTTGACTTTGCTCTCCCTCATCTGCCCATTCCATGGAGTAGCGATCAATTGCTAAGTCATTGATTACAACATCTCTTGGCTATTCCCTTCTTTGTACCCCAATGGACACCTTTCTAGGTCAGCCCTTTATCACCGCCCTCCTGAACTATAGAACTAACCTTCTAATTGATTTCTTTGTCCTTAGGCTCTCCTCTCTTCAGTCCATTACCCATATACCTGAAAAATTGATTTTCCAAAAGCACAGGTCACACCATGTTATTCTCTTGCTTAAGAGGTGACTCCTTAATGCCTGTATTTAAAGATGTATATTCTTTTGTTGGCATTTAAATCTATTCACAGTCTTAACTCAACCTATTTCTCCAGACTAAATTTATGAGAGTTCCCTTCATATACGAGAAGCAGCTAGGTGGTATGGATAGAGCATGAGACCTGGACTCAGGAAGACATAAGTTCAGGTATGGCCTTAGACACTTACTTTGTGACCCTGCTCTTATCTTTTGATCTCTATCTGCTTCAGTCTCCTCATCTATGAAATAGGAAAAACAACAGCCCTCTCCCCAGATTCATTGTGAGGACCAATTGAGATGTTTGTAAAGTACTTCAGAAATGTCAAAATGCTGTATAAGTACTAGGTGCTATCATCACCATCATCATCATCTCTATATTCCTGATAGAATGACCTATTAGCTATTCACCCAACATGATTTGCCATCTCCTGTCTTTGTGCTAGCTATTTTTCGTGTCTGAAATACCTTCTCTCCTTCGTTGTAGAGTCCTACTTCCCTTTCCAAGCACATATTAGGCACCACCTCCTACAGAAGGCTTTTCCTTATTCCCCTCATTTTTAGTGCTTTCAACCCACTTTAAAATTTGCTTAGTATTTTTTTTAAAAACCATACTTTCTATCTTAGAGTCAATATTGTATATTGGTTCCAAGGGAAAAGAGCAGTAAGGCTCAGAAATGAAGGTTAAGTGGCTTGCCCAGGGTCACAAAGCTTAAGAAGTGTCTAAGGCCAAATTTGATCCCAAGACCTCCCACCTCGAGGCCTGGATCTCTATCCACTGAGCAACCTAGCTGACCCTCAATATATTTTTGGGATAAAATGTCATATAACATAATGTCCTTTGATCCAGCAATACAAATACTAGGTTTGTATCCCAAAAATCTTAAAAAAAAAAGAAAAGAAAGAAAGTTTCTGTTCATACAAACCCATTTATAGCTATGCTTTTTGTGGTAGCAAAGATTTGGGAAATTAGGAGGTTTCCTTCGATTGGGGAATGGCTGAACAAATTGTGGTATCTATAGGTGATGGAATACTATTGTGCTGAAAGGATTAATGAACTGGAGGGATTCCATGTGAACTGGAAAGACCTCCAGGAATTGATGCAGAGTGAAGGGAGCAGAACCAGGAGAACATTGTACACAGAGACTGAAACATTGTGGGACGATCAAATGTGAATGACTTTGCTACTGAAAGCAATACAGTGATCTAGGACAATGCTGAATGACTTGTGAGAAAGAACACTATCCACATCTGGAGAAGGAACTGTGGGAGTAGAAATCCAGAAAAAAAAAAGATTTTTCACTTTGATTATATGGGTATATGATTTGGAGCTTTGGTTTTAAAAGATTACTCTATTACAAAAATGAATAATATGGATATAGGATTTGAATAATAATATATGTATAACCCAGTGGAATTCCTTGTCACCTTTGGGAGGAGGGAGGGAAGAGGAGAGGAAGACAAGAAGAATCATGTAACCATGGAAAAATTTAAAAAAAAATAAATTTTTTTTAAATGTTACTTGGCATAGTAGATTAAGGGTTGACTCTGGAATCAAGAAGTATGAGGTTTGATCCCAACCTACCAGCCTCTCATACATACTGACCATGTGATCCTTGGCTATTCTTTTCATCTCTAGTGCCAAAAAAGTAGCCAGTCTGCATTGACAGGAGTTCCTTCACCCATTTCCCATGAAATTATCCATCTATCCCACACCTACCCAAAAGATTAAAAAGATATATAATACATATATGTAGGCATGCATATATATGTATGTTGTTATTAAGTTATTTCAGTTTTATCTAATCCTTCCTGACCCCATTTGGGGTTCTCTTGGCAAAGATACTAGAGTGGTTTTCCATTTCCTTCTCTAACTCTTTTGACAGATGAGGAAACTGAGGTAAACAGGGTTAATTGACTTGCCCAGAGTCACATAACTAGTAAGTATCTGAGACCAGATTTGAACTTGGGAAAATGAGTCTTCCTGACTCCAGGTCCAGTAATCTATCCAATATACATATATATGTATAATGTTTGCCAATAAATCATTAAGCATTCATTAGGTATCTACTGTGTTCCAGGTTCTTGATCAAGGGATACAAGTACAAATAATAAGACAATCCTTACTCTCAAGAAACTTGTGACAAGTATACATATTAATACAGAGTGTTAATATAGAAGTGAATAAATACAAATATGTACAAGAGAGTTAAGTGGGTTTGGCAGGGAGGACATTGGCAGTTGAAGGCATTAGTTACTTGAGGTGTGCTTAAAGAAGAAAGGAGTTCTTTGAGGTAACGGCAAAGGAAAAATGCCTTCTAAGCAAGTGGGACAACCAGTAGGAAGGGACAGAGATAGAGAATGAAGGGTCAAGTATTAGGAACAGAGAGGAGGTTAGTTTGACTGGAGTGTGGGAGAAGGAATAATATCTTATGAGTCTGGAAAGATGATTGGGGCCAAGTTGTGAAGGATTTTAAATAATAAACAGAAGAGTTAATATTTTATCTTAAAAGCAACAGGAAGCCCCTGATGTGGAAGGAGTCACATGGTCAGATGTCTGATTAAGGAAAATTACTTTGGCATCAGTGTGTAGGATTTACTGTAGTGGTGAGAGATTTGAGGCAGGGAGACCAATTAGAAAGCTGTTGCAATAATGTAGAAGAGGTGGTGAGGGTCTGAGCTCAGTTGGTAGCTGTGCGAGTGAATTGGAAGGGTCAGATGTTGGAGAGTAGAAACAGTAAGATTTGGCAACTGATTGGAGATGCAGAGTGAGGAGGAGGGAGAGGTCTGGGATAATGCCAAAATTATGAACCTGGGAGATTGGAAATATATTGGTGCCTTTGGGGGGGAAATAAACAAACAAGGAAGTTTGGAAGAAAATGTAAACTCTTTCAGCTCAAGGATTATTTCATTTTTCTCTTTGTATCCTGAGCATCTAGCATGATGCCTACCACAAAGTAGGAACACAATAAATGTTTGTTAAATTAAATTAAAAATGTTGTTATCAAATTTTCTCTAACATCCAATGATTTTGAACTGTGGTTATTGTATGTCACACCTCAGTACCATAACCTGAAGCATTTGGAGAAACTTTTCCATTTTGAGGCAAAATGGGTGGTGCAATGGAAAGAGCATTGGGTTGGAGTGTAATAAATGGATACTGGGGTTGCCTATTGATCTAATACTGGATGGTTGCAATAAAAGGGATACTGGGGGGGGGGGGATTTCTATTATAATAAAGGATATACTTGGAGATAGAGAGATACTACCAGAGGGTGTCTATTGTAACAGAGAGATACTCCTGGGGGGTGTCTATGGATCAATACTTGATGACTTATGGATCTAGACTTTGCCTACACTCCTCCCTCAAAGGTCACCCATTTTCCCACCCTCTCCCTCCAGTCTCCCTTCCCCTTTTAGTCATCCACCTTCTATGAAACTCAAGGTGAAACTATGAGGTTTAGAGAAGATACTTTTTCTCTCTTTTGCAAGTAAGGAGGTTTATTGGGGAAGACCGGACAGGATGGAGGATGAGGTAAGAGGGATGGGCGTTTCCCTAATCTATACAAGGAATCAGGAGGACATTGGGAAATGCCAGTTCTGCCACCACTGTGACACAAAGTCTATCAGGGAAACATGAGGACAATTATTTTCTTCTTTCTTCTTTTCCAAACAGCCAGATAATCTCAGCTTGATTAATTCAAGTTCAGAGACACAATTATCTCTTCAGGTTCCGCCACCACCATCAACCACACAAAAAAACCTTCTTCTTCCCTCCCCTCTCCAAAGCCAAGAGAGTTAGTTCAAAAGCTTCTCCCCCAGCTCCAGATGTCACAAGGGTCTCTCAGCTTAGGTCCAAAGCTAAGAGGGGTCCAGTCAGAAGCCTCTCAGCCTGGTACCAAAAGCAAGTCTCCCAGTTCATCCTGGCTTGGTTCCAACTGCTTCTCCTGGGAACATTCCAATGGAATGTTACTTTTGATTGACAGATAAAGTCCTTTGCATGCAATGCAGATTCTCTCTTTTATAATTCCTCCCTTTTTTGTCTTTTTTTAAATGCACTTTGCATATTTTTAATGATACTTACCTCTGAGTTATATATCTAACTAATTATTCTTACCTCTATACTATCTTCAACATTCCAATGGAACTGTCACCTTGATTGATTGATTGGCTTGAAGATTCTTCACTATTTGTTTCTAGACTTAAGAATTGATTCTGCCATCTCTGATAAATGGTCAATGTATGTGGTAGGATGTTCCCCTTCGTTCTGTACAATCTTATCAAACCTAGCCCATGCATTTGGTTTCTAGAAGCATTGTTTTATGGCCTAAAGCAAATCCTCCCTGCATTTCCTTAGATAGGACATGCTAGTAGGGTTAGCAAAGTCCATATCTACCCTTTGCTCCACAGTGGGTCAGCTAGTTAGGTTACTATCAGATCTTGTCTTTTCTAGGAACTGTCTTTGTTCATGGGAGCTGAACAGTTCTGAGAGGAGAAACTCAACATCCTCAAAATCAGGATCAGAAATCCCCAAAGCTCGTTTCAGTTCCTTCTGCAATTTGAATGGTTGTTCTATGTATTTGGGGAAACGTCTTTTTAGAGATTCAAGTTCCTGTGAGGTGAATTGTCTATGGACCTTAGACTACAGTACACCAGTTGTACTGGATTGCTTGGTGACCTCTTTTAATGGACAGATTTTCTCTAGTTCACTAGCAGACACAGTATCCTTGTCACCTTCATTTCCCTTATCAGTGACTTTAGCTGTCTTTTCTTCAGAGACACTGTCAGCCTGTCCATTGTCCTTGCCAATAACCTGATCTAGCCCTTTTTCCTTAATCAATTCCTAAAACAAGATCTTAATCATGCATTCCAGGTTGTTATCAATAGCCAGTATCTTTTCTGTCTTCAGGGGAATCACAAATCTAAAGATTTTCTTTATTTGGGTCAGAGTCTGTAACACTGCCATTAAAATCACATAAACTTGAGCCAGGACCTGCCAGAGTATAGGGTCTGTTTGGAATGGAAACTGCAACATAGACATGGTTATATTGCCTATGTAATCAATAGATTCAATGATCATGTGGGTTATTCTGCTGTACAGTATGTTGTAGACCCAGAAACAAGCAATGACAGCCATCACCACAACTCCACAAATAACTTGTTTAAACATCTTTACTCTTTTCTACTCTGCCTCTCTAAGAATTGTGGAGTTCAGTCAGTCTTAGAGGTGCCAGTTGTAATAAATAAGATACTAGAGGGTTTCTGTTGTAATAAAGGAGATACTTGGAGATAGAGAGATACTACCAGAGGGTGTCTATGGGTCACTACTAGATGGCTAATAGATCTATATTAGATGGCTTATGGACCAAGATTTTGCCTAGCCTCCTCCCTTCAAATGCCAACCATTTTCCTCCCTTCTCCCTCCTGCCTCCCTTCCCCTCCCCCCTCTTAGTCATCCACCTTCTATGAAACTCAAGGTGAAACTATGAGGTTTAGAGAAGATACTTTTTCTCTCTTTTGCAAGTAAGGAGGTTCATTGGGGAAGATAGGACAGGATGGAGGACAAGGTAAGAGGGATGGGGTATTCTCTAATCTATACAAAGAGTTAGAAGGGTATTGGTAAAGTGGCAGTTCAGTCCCAACTGTGACACCAAGTCTGTCAGGGAGTCACTAGCAGGGAAAATTATTTTCTTCTTTCTTCTTTTCCAAACAGCCAGATAATCTCAGCTTGATTAATTCAAGTTCAGAGACACAGTTAGCTCTTCAGGTTCAACCACCACCATCAACCACACAAAATCTTCTTCTTCTCTCCCCTCTCCAAAGCCAAGAGTTAATTCAAAAGCTTCTCCCCCAGTTCCAGAAGTCACAAGTGTCTCTCGGCTTAGGACAGAAGTTAAGAGGGGTCCAGTAAGAAGCCTCTCCACCTAGCTCAGAAGAAAGTTTCCCAATTCAGCCTGGTTTGGCTCCAACTGCTTCTCCTGGGAACATTCCAATGGAATGTTACTTGTTGATTGACAGATGATGTCCTTTGCTTTGTGTTGCATGTTTGGCTTGCTTGCAGATTCTCTCTTTTACAGGAGTCAAGAAGACCTGAGTTCAAATTCCCTTTAGATTCTTATTAGCTGTATGACCTTGGGCAAGTCTTTTAAGCTCAGTTTACTCAACTGTTAAAAGGGACAACAATAGTATCTACCTCCTGGGGTTTTATTGAGGTTTGAATGTGATAATATTTGTAAAGTGTTTAACACAGTATTGGACACATAGTGGGCACCATATAAATACTAGATATTATTGTTGTAGTCATTATAGGTATTATAATTATCAATGTGAGCTGTCCAAGACCCTGATGAAAATTTTCTCCCTAGTTTTTATTACTTAATCATTAACACAAGAGACACTAAACTCTAGTCTGAGAATTGTGTTTTTAGAGCAACACATATTTTGCATTTTCTGCTACAGAAGCCTCCTTCCTTTATTGGTGACTTCTTCCTGATGTTTCTGTTTTGAGAGTCAACCAACCTTCATTCCCCTCCCAGGGGTACTTCTGATCTTCTGGACTTTATACTGTCCCCACACTGGGTACCTTGAACAACTCCTCCAACTTTCATCACCCTCTTGTGTGCCCCTTAATGGCAAAGACTTTCTTTTTGTATTTATATCTCCAGTGCTTAGCATAGAGGTTGGTACATAGTATTTAATAAATACTCATTGCCTTATTGCCTCAGCCTTCTGCCCAACACCTTCTTATATTGTTGCAGCATAGTGTAGAAGAAAGAGAAACATGTGCCCAGCACCTCCTGATATTGTCTAGCTGGGATATCAGTTAGCATGAGTTCAAAAGGCAATTAATTAAAATTATCAAATGAGATAAAATATGTAGAACACTTTTCAAACCACAAGATATTCTGTAAAATTCAGCTGTTATTATTTTATTATGTCATGATTAATTTATTAGGGATTAGATTATAGATTTTACTGATAGCTCCAGTTACTAATGACATTGATAGAAAAGAAAAGACATGGGCTCCTTCTCTACAATCAGAATTGCTCCATAATTCTTCTGAGACTCTACTCTCCTTCCTGACTACAATTCTTGAAGTGGAAAAAAAATAAAGCACTGGACTTGGAGTTCAAATCTGGCCTCAGAAGCTTACTAACTTTGAGACCAAGTCACTTGTCTGCCTCAGTTTCCTCAAATAAGGAAAATGCAAATGAGTGAGAATGTAAAATGAGAATAATAGTGCCCACCTTCCAGAGTTCTTGTGAAAATTAAATGAAATGTATAAAACACTTCACAATCCTTAAAGCATCATATAAATGCTAGCTAATATTATTATAGTGATAATTATTATTGATATTTTTACTATCACTACTAAGTAATAAAAGGAAAAGCTCTGATCAGTTTACTTCTTTAGAATGGGAACTCCCATAGGAGAAAGACATGCCATTTTTTTACAATTAATTTATTGTTAGAGCCGTGAATTGGTACAACCATTCCAGAAAGCAATATGGAATTATGTAAAAACAAGTGAACAAAATGCCCACACTCTTTGATCCAGAGATTACATTGCTGGATGTTTAACCCAAGAAGGTCATTGGTCAAAAGAAAGACTCAATGTTCATCAAAATATTTATACCAGTACTTTTTGTGATATCAAAGAACTAGAAACAAAGGAAATGGTCACAGATTAGAGTATGTCTAAGCTGACTGTGGTGCAGGAATATAAAGTGTTTTGCTGCAAGAAATGGAGACCGTGACGAATACAGAGAAGGCTTACATGAACTGATGATAGCAAGTAAAGTAAGCAGAGCCAGGAAAACACATACAACTACAGCAATGTAAATGGAGAGACCAACCACAAAACATTAGGAACCAAGTGTTATTAAATCATAAAAAATGAGCTTGGCTCCAGAGAGGAGATATGAGAAGATACTTCCCCCTGCTTCTTTCTAAAGGTCATGGATCAAGGATGTGAATCGTTTTATTTCACATCATTTTTTTTAATGTGTACATGGGTTTTGCTGAATTTCTTCCCCTCTTCATCTTTTTCTTTCTTAAAAAAATTATTAGGGTTAGTTCTCTGGGAGTTTGGGAATGAGAAGGGGTACAAGGGAAAACCTCGGGTGATGTAAAAACAGAAGATATTTTTAAAAACTATTCTTAAAACCATTTCATTCCTCTTATGAACCCAATATAGCAGGTTACATATATTAAATAAAGCTAAGGAAATAAATAAAACTAAGGAAAGAATGATGATGATGAGCACTATATAAAGTTTACCCTCTTTAAGTGTAGCTCATATTGTCTAAAGTAATTGCCAACCTGGTAATGACCTAAAATTGGATTTTTTTTCTTCTTTGATTATTAGAATTTGCTTTTACAAATGACTTTGTGCTTCCTGTGTAGCACGTTTAATTATCTGTGCTCAAGGTTACCTTTTGGTCAGGGGAATCTAAAGGGCTCATTGATTTCATTTAACACACGCTGTTTGGTTCTATATATTTCATGCAAGTCCCAAAGCAGACCATCCAGGGATCTGTCACCAGTATTAGATTGTACACCACCTGGATTTTCCTTTTCAGGACCAAAGTGTGTGGCTACATTAAGAATGATTAACTGTGCCACTACTGCTGAATAACCTTATTAGTTTCGATGGTGAAAATTAGAGTAATTGAGATCTAAATGCTGTTGTGGTTAATAGCTCTCCCAGAGGCTCTGTTACCTTCTTTCTTCTCTTCTGCGTATATTGTCAATGCTCAGTGAGAGATTTTAGCAAATAGGATTCAGTGTCTTTATGCTCTGTGACTTCACACCTGGAGGTAAAATTTTGTTTGGTCATTTTTCAGTTGTGTCAGAATTTCCATGACCCCTTTTGGTATTTTCTTGGCGAAGATACTGGAGTGGTTTACCATTTCCTTCTCCTGCTCATTTTACAGATGAGCAAACTAAGGTAAACAGGGTTAAGTGACTTGTCCTATTAAATGTCTCAGGCTAGATCTGAACTCAAGACTTTCTGACTCCAGGCTCTGTGCCCAATCCACTGCTACAACTAGCTGGCCGGCAATAAAATAAATTTCTTAACTTACTAGATTAGCTTCTACCTTTGTTGAGGTCAAGTTTAACTTGCTTGGTCCATGTGTAAGATGAAGGTCACATAATAAAAATAGCAATGACTGGGTTCAAATGCAAGCTCTGATGCTTACTAGTTATATGACACTGGGCAAATCATTAATTTCTCTAACCCTCAGTTTCTTTATCTGCAAAATGGCAATGATCATAATTGTACTTACCTTCAAGATTGTTGTACAAGATTGTTATTGATGGAAGGATTTTAAATATCATATGGAAAGTCCTCTGCGAACCTTAATGCTCTAAAGAAATGTCAGAAAATCACTGCTTCAGCCTCAGTTTCCTCTTTAAAGTTAAAGAATTGGACTACATGGGTTTCAGAGTCTCTTCAAAATTCTAAAACTATGATTCCACATTTCCAATTGGAGAACTATTTATAGAAAGACAAATACCTAGCCCATTACATGTACTCAAAAATAGGAGCTATATGGAAGGAAAGCCATGTTTGCAATAACTTTTGTGGGGAGCCAATGAATTTTTAAAATACTTTGAAATAATGGTATCCTTAAAATGTTTGCTTTTCAACACAGCCATCATTAACATTATTAGCCCTCTTCTTTCTGTTTCTCTGATTTCTCTGGGCATATCCAAGAACTACAAGCCTGGAGAATCTAGAAATGTCATCAGTTCCAGGGTTTCACAATCAGTTAAGACTACAACTAAATACCATACATACTTAGTCTTTTCCTATATGCTATTTTTTGAAAGTCAGTGGTTTTTGTTTTTTTTTTTTAATTTTTTCATAGGCATAAAAGCTACTTAAGTAGTATACGGAAAGACATCCTAAAATCAATCCATCAATAAGTATTCACTAAACACCCATGACATCCTGGGCCAGATGCAACATGGCATAGTTGATAGACTTCTTTCTCAAAGCCAGGAAAAAATTTGTTCATCTTCTACCTCTGATACATATTGTGTGGCATTGGGCAAATTGCTTAACATTTCAATATTTAGGCATCTAATATCTTCTTGTTGCTGTTGTTTGTCCTTCGTTTTCTGAAGGCTAATGATTTTACAAATGTGATCTTTAAAATTTTTTTTATTTTAATAGCAAATTTCCACATCAATTTTCCAAAGTCTTATGATCCACATAATTTCCCTCCCTTCTTCCCTCCTTTCTCCTGAGCTGACAAGCAATTCAATCTGGGTTATACATATATTATCATGCAAAACATATTTCTATATTATTCATTTTTGTAAGCAAATAATCTTATAGAACCAAAATCCCAAAATATATACCCAAATAAACAAGTGATCAATCATATGTTTTCATCTGCATTTCTACTCCAACAGTTCTTTCTCTGGAAATATATAGAGTTCTTTTTCATAAGTCCTCAGAAATGCCCTGGTTCATTGTATTGCTGTTAGTAACATAGTCTATCACATCTTATCATTCCACAATACTGGAGTTACTGTGTATAATGTTTTCCTGGTTCTGCTTATTTCACTCTGCATCAGTTCATGTAGCTCTTTCCAGTTCTTTCTGAAATCATCCTGTTCATCATTCCTTAAAGAACAATAGTATTTCATCACCATCATGTCCCACAATTTGTTCAACCATTCTCCAATTGAGAGACATCCCTTTATTAGTTTCCAGTTCTTTGCCACCACAAAAATTGTAACTATAAATATTTTTGTACAAACAGGTCCTTTCCCATTTTTTTTATTTTGGGGGGATACAGACCCAGAAGTGATATTACTGGATCAAAAGGTATGCATTCTTTTATAGCCACAAGGGTGATGTCTTGGCATGTGGATGAGTTGGATTTAAGTGAGGCAGAGTTGTACAAAGTCAGATTCTCTTTCCAGAGTCAAAATTCATGGGAACGAATCATGGCTACTAAGGGTAATATTGATTAGAGTAGAAAGGTATTTGCAAAACATTATGTAGAATATGAATAGATCACTATGAGCAATACTAACTAAAAAACAAAACAAAACAGAGCTAAATGATTAAAGAAGAAACAAGCCACTATCCACAAGCAGAGGATAAACTGTGGGAGTAAAAACACCGATGAAAAGCAACTGCTTGACTACAGGGGCTGAGGGGAAATGACTGAGGAGAGACTCTAAATGAACACTCTAGTGCAAATACCAACAACATGGAAATGGGTTCGAATCAAGAACACATGTGAAACCCAGTGGAATCATGCGTCGGCTATGGGGGGGGGGGGAGGAAAAGAAAATGATCTTTGTCTTTAATGAATAATGCTTGGAAATGATCAAATAAAAATTATTTTAAAAAATATTAAAAAAAGAAGAAGAAACAAGCATGCAGAGAGCTTGATATAAGATCCAATTCAGATTAGCTTGTGAATATTCGTAGATGAAAGGAACACAACAAACATTGTAAATGCAAATGATCTGTCAACATTTACAAACTCATCTATTCCTTTTAGTGACAATAGTGAAACTCTCACATTTGGACTTGAGTATCAAATGTATTATGAACAAAAATGGTACTTAACTGAAGTCATGAAAAGTGACAACTTCTGATCAAATATATGCAGACCTCCATACTACCTGTGATCAAGTTGGAAAAGCACCCAATTCTCAGTTTTCAAAAAATCTCAAAGAATGGGAGCTTTGGGAAAGAATGTTATATATCAGACTGCTTTTATTGAAAGGTGACCAAGAAGACAACAGTAACTGCAAATGTTTGTGCCTGTTTTTTTCAGCTCTGCGTAACCTTTATGAGAATGAGTTATACATACAATAAGGATATCCCTGATGAAAACCTAAGGGAAATAGGGAAGAGAAATGGAAGAAGAGATGGAGAGTTGTAGAATGAGAGGATCACAGATATAGAGCTGGAAAAGTCTTTGGACATCAAGTCCAGCCTTCTCATTTCAATTATTTCTTTTTTTCATTTTTAAATCTTTTTTAAAAAACATACATGAAATTGTAAATCTGTGTTACAGAGTTTGTTTTCCTTCTAAAATATATAACAAATCCAATCTGTAACTACCAAGGCTTTCCTACTTTTCTCTGATTTCTTCTGAAATTCTTTATCTTCTTATTGTTCTTTTTTTTTTAATTAGAGAACCCTACCCCAAGTGAAAAAGAAAAGAAAAATACCTTTGAAACAAATATGCATTGATCCGTTCAATTGTTTTTCAGTTGTGCCTAACTCTTAGTGACCCTATTTGGGTTTTCTTAGCCCAGATCCTGGTTTCCCATTTCCTTATCCAGTCCACTTTATAGATGAGGAAATTGAGGCAGTGACTTGCCCAGTAACACAAGTAATAATATCCAAGTAATATTAACAAGTAATCATAACAAGTAATAATTCCAAGGCTCTCAGATTTTAACTCACAAATAAGTGCTCCTGACTCAAGGCCTGGTACTCTATCCAGTGTGCCACCTAACTGCCCTACTGAAGATGCTATAGAGCTATAAATCATAAAATGTCCTGATTTGGGAAGAATTAAAAATAATCCAAAGGACAATGTAAATGTGCTTGATGAGTGTAAATGGGCTGCAGAATGTTACCAACAATGGCTTGTATGGAGAAAGTAGGATAAAAGGTATTATTAGGATCATGAATGAATGTCTCTGTTATTTACAGAAAATGATAGAAAAACAAAGATAACTAAGTATTAGATTGGTATTCCTTCCCACTCATAAGACAGAACAAAGGAAGGTTTCCACAATGTAGGGTAGGCTCTCTATAAAGAATTTATGTGAAATAAAAATTAGCTAGAAGAGGTAGAAAGACCTGAGTTCAAATTCATCCTCAGACATTTACTAGCTGTGAGACCTGAACAAGTCACTTAACTTTAGTTTCTTCATCTTAAAATGAGCTGGAAAAGAAATAAAAAACTACTCCAAGATCTTTGCCAAGAAAACTCTAAATGGGTTTATGAAGAGTCAGATGTGACTGAACAATAGCCCTGATGAAGGAAACAGAGAGAATTAAGGAGAATTAAGAAAAGGTTAACTTCTAAACTGAGAATAAAATTCAAAATAAATCATGGGAAAATTATAAGGAAGAGGATAAAATAAACAAAAACTTCTAGAAAAGTGACAACCCAAAAAATATTGCTTAAAGTTTGAGGTAGGGGGATGCGGTGAAAATGTTGATCCATATGCTTAGCTGCGCAGAGGAAAAGGAAAGGTCATAAGATGAAAAGAAAGATAAGTAAACAAATAAAAAGAAAGAAATAGAAATTAAATTCATGTAAGGAACTTAGTTTAAAGCAGGCAAATAGGAGGAGTTGGTGGGGAGGACTCTAGATCATAGATTTACAGCTAGAAGGGACTTAAGTCCTCAATGAGTCCAAGCCCCTCATTTTACTGATGAGAAAACTGAGACCAAAGAGATTAAGTAATTTGCCTACTTATCTAAGAATAGAATCCTTTCTGTCTGACACCAAATCAAATAAATTCTCTGTCCACTATACCATGGTGCCAACTCAAGGAATAAATGAGCATCCATGTGCGATGAGCAAACCTAATCATAAGCATACAGTGCTAACTTTACAAAAAGACTAGATAAAAATCAATGCAAGAGAAATTGAGGTAAACACAAGCCTAACAACCATGTGTGGATGTATTAAATGATCTGATTAAATGAGAATGAAAGAATGTTTAAGAAAATAAATTTCGAGTTATTGCATGCAGTCAACATCTAAAAAGTCGACTCATATAAAAAAAAGAATTTATGAAAAGATAAGTGTAAGAAGCAACCAGGTTGAAAAGGAAGGAATCATCTGGGAGTCAGTGTGGTGTAGTTTAAAAGAATATGGAGTTTGAGGTTAGGAAAATAACCCAACCCTAGTTTCTTAGCCTCAATTTCCTCAGGAATAAGTAGAGTTAGATATAATAGAACCCACATCAGAAGATGTTTATATGTACCAAATAAGGTCTATAAAGCACATTGCAAACCCTAAAGTGCTGAATAAGTATGAATTTCTTTTATTATAATTAGTATCATTATTATAATTTGCCTCCATTAAAGGAGTATGCACAAATGAATTCACAATTCCACCAAAGTATCAGTGTCTAGTATGACAAAGTTACATTTATAATCATCATTCAGTCTATCACTGAATCCACTTGTGTAACTATTGTACAATGATCTAATTTCCATGCTCTTTTATTAATATTTTATTTTATTAGCATTTTATTTCACTAGTAAACTGAGACTCCACTTTAATGCTCATGTTGTCTGGATCCGAATTTTAAAATTTTTGAAGTAGTTTTTATTTAAGGAAGATATAACTTCATCCAATAGATCGTGAGATCTACTGGACCCAAACCAGGAATCATTTGGCCTCAGTTATATCACCAGCTCCATTGATGATCATATGGATAACCTTTTGCAAGTCACTTGGTGTTTCTGTGACTCCTTTCCCCAGTGTGTGCACAGAGATAAATGTCCTTTCCTCTTATTTATCTAATAACAACACTAGGACAAATGATGAGGTACTGTTTGTGGAACTAGACCAAGATCCACATGAAAATAGTTACATCAGCAATAAAAATAATAATGATGGTGATTATTATTATCACTGTTGTTCTAGAAATAAACCCAGGTCTTCTGACTCCATTTCAGATGCCCTTTCCATTATATAAAACACCAGGAAAGGTAGTATTTCCATAACATTTTATTTTGGAATACTCAAAAAACCTTCTCCCTAACTATCAATATAACCCACATCCTGCTCAAATTATTTTAAGGTATTGAGATGCCAAGATATATGCTATATTCCTAAAAACCCTCACTCCTTGCCCTTGGGATCCTTACAGTTCCCACACTCAGAACCTGAAAGGTCACCATAAATACATCTGACTCACTGAAAATAGAAAACAGCTGTTAAGCTAGTTTGAAATGCACTGACTTAAAAAATGGATAAAACCATAGAACCATTTCCATTAGTGATTCAGTGTGTGGGTGCCCCACAGTTATGCAAGGCCTCATTTAAGAGGTGGGAAAGGAGTATAAATGAGAAAAAAAATTCTCAAAACTGATTCACTATAACTAGAATACTGGAAAGAAAGATTCATTGAAAAAGTCACAAGGAAACATTTCCATGGATGGGGAGGCATATTAGTTCTATCTTATATCTTGTGTACCATATGTCTTGGGTAGATGCTACAGATGAACGATGGACTAGGCTGAAAATTGTTTAGAAGAAGAATGGACTGGATGGGGTTTAGAAAAATCGTACTGCATTTTCAGTGATCCCATACCATTTGCTAACAACAGCAATAATAACACCAGAACTCATCTATTTAAAATATCAGTATTCTTTTAGCACTAATTTTTCTTCCCTTGCAAATCATAGAGTATTGTGATCTTGAGTTCATAGAAACTTCAGGTGACTTAAATGTAAAGATTCCAGATGAGTGCAAGTAGTTAACGGCATATTTCCAACATGACTTGCCATGACAAATACAGAAAAGATGGCATCAAGGACATATATGGAGATAGGCCAAGTGCTTTGTGACTAGAATGAGTGTGGGATAAGATGAACAGCCCATCTGGAGCAGTGTTCTCCATAAAAATATAAAAGAATCTCAGACGGTCCTCTAACACATTGGATGTTTCTTCTATGGAAGATTTATGGAAAAACACAAACAAAAATTTCACAGAAAGAGAAGAATAGCAAATCGCATTTTGAACTGATAGAAAGGCTGCACATATCCAAGGCTTCATGGATCTATTGAAAGTAGAAATTATCAAAGGAAAAACATATCTCCATCTTCTTGCCATCATCATCTTCATTCAATATGAATTTTACAATCTGCATGTGTCACTAAACTTAGTACAATTTAGTAGGCATTATGTTTCTTGACCAATTTTTTTCTTCCAAACTCTTGATTTTTTTGTTTTGTTTTTAGTTTTTAAATTTGTTTCCAGATTACAAAATTATACAACTTTCAATCGTCATTTTCTGACATTTTGTGATCCATCTTCTCTCCCTTCCTCCCAACCCTCCCCAACCTCTCCAAGATGTCAGGTAATATAATATAGGTTGTACATATATTATCCTAAGATATATATTTCCATGTTCATCATGTTGTGAAGGAAGACATCACTTATGCTAGAGAATAATTTGTGGGGGAAATAAAGTGAAAAATG
The DNA here is from genome assembly GCF_027887165.1 of Monodelphis domestica. Classification (NCBI taxonomy): domain Eukaryota; kingdom Metazoa; phylum Chordata; class Mammalia; order Didelphimorphia; family Didelphidae; genus Monodelphis; species Monodelphis domestica. Next base: position 174,701,968 of record NC_077229.1, on the reverse strand, counting down.
GTATGCTTCAATCTGCATTCAGACTCCATCAGTTCCTTCTTTAGCAGTGGAGAGCATTTTTTATCATGAGTCCCTTGGAGTTGTCCTTAATCCTTGCATTGCTGATAATAGTTGTTTTTCACAGTTGATCATCATACATTATTTCCGTTATTGTCTATAATGTTCTCCTATTTCTGCACACTTCACTTTGCATCACTTTGTAGAAGTCTTTCCAGTTCTTTTGGTGATCGTCTTATTTAGCATTTCTTATGACACAATAGTACTCTATTATACTCATATGACACAGTTTGTTCAGTCATTCCCCAAATGATAGCTAGCCCTTCAGTTACCAGCTCTTCACCACCACAAAAAGAGCTGCTACAAATATTTTTGTACAAGTAGGACCTTTCACCTATCTTTGATCTCTATGGGATAAAGGCCTAGTAGTGGTCCTGCCAAGTCAAAGGGTATGCACAGTTTTATGACTCTGGGCATGGTTCCAAATTGTTCTCCAGAATGTTTGTGGGAGTTCATGGCTGCACCAGTAATGCATTAGTGTCTCAATTTTTCTACATCCCCTTCAACATTTATCTTTTTTCCTTTTTTGTCATATTAGCCAGGCTGATATATAATACCTCAGAGTTGTTTTAAGTTGCATTTCTCTAATTAATAGTTATTTGGAGCATTTTTCAGACACTTAAATGTACTGTTTTATTTCTTCATCTGAGAATTTGCATGTTCATATCCTTTGGCCATTTGTCAATTGGGGAATACTTTGTATTCTTATAAATGTGACTCTGTTCTCAATATATTTGAGAAATGAGGCATTTGTCAGAGATGCTATGAAGTTTTTTTTCTCAGTTTGATGTTTCCCTTCTAACCTTGGTTGCATTGGTTCCAAATTCTTTTAAATATTTCTTTTGAAAGAAGTATTTGGATTTTTGTACTTGGCATTTCAGAGTACCCTTTATGAGTGTCATGGTTTAATCCATATCTCTGCCCATTTTTACTTAGGGCCAATCACTCCTATTTGGGTAAATATACCAAAGGATCATAGACTTAGAGCTGAAAGGAGCATTCGAAGCCAGCTAGTGCAACCCTCTCCATTTTACAGGTGAAAAAAACTGAGGACCAAAGAAATTATAGGATTTACTGAAGGTCATATTACAGTAAAGCAATTAAAGATAGTTCTGCATTTTTCTTCCTTGTGAAGATATTGACCAACTAGAAGGGCTAGACATATTCTTCTTTGAGATGAGATCCTTTTCCTCTCCGTTAACTGGTTAACGCATGGTGCTGTTGCATTGCTGTAATCAGGGAGCTAATTCCTTCCCCATATTATACTCTAAATGTGAAGCCTCAGATAGATATTCTCAGAGAGTCATAAATAGCCAACAGAGTATAGGGCAAGCTTTAATTAATAATAATATTAATGATAACTAACTTTTATAGCACTTATATGTGCCAAGTACTATGCTAAATACTTTATAATTATTATCTTCATTTGATTTTTACAACAACCTCACAAGGCAGTTGCTAGTATTATTTCTATTTTACAGATGAGGAAACTGAAGCAGTCAGTGGTTAAGTGACTTGTCCATGGTTATACAGGTAGTCAATGTGTGATGCAAGAATTTAATTCAGGCCTTTCTGACTCCAAGCCTACAGCTCTGTCCACTAGCCTTCAAAGATTATTCCTTACTATTCAATCCAACTTAACTCATCAAAGATTTGTTGAATACCTATTCTTGTCAGCACGGTGCTGGGCACTAAGAATATAAGTATAAAATGCAAGAAACAAAAAACAGCTGCTGCCCTCAAGATGCTTGCATTTTACTGACCACTTTACCAGTAATCAAAGTAAAGTTGACTGATGATCTAAAAGCTGTATGATTCTAAAAACCTGCTTCTTTTATTTACTGCCATGTTGCACATAAGTAGAGACGTGCACAAGACTGGCTATTTTTTTCTTTTTCCTTGTTTCATGGTTTGTCATGACTTAAAAAAAAAATTCTTCAATAGGTGGTCAGCCTCTTGGAGTCATATCTCTCCTTGGTTAGTTAGGTTAGTCTTTGGAAAATGGATTTGGTCTAGACTATAAACATATTTGAAACCTTTCTACAATGATAGAAACTACAGATCTTACAATCCACTGACATGTATTTTAAGAATACAATCATCTCCATGCCATCATGGGACATCAGAAAAAGATTTTGTAGAGGCTTCAGTTGAAACCATAAGAAAAAAGGTAGATTAAATCAAGAAATAGTTTTTAAAGCTGTCAATTCTTTTACTAAAATTTCTATTCTTAATTGTGATTTTCCTGGGCTTAAAAACTCATTGTTGAATCCCTTTGTGAAGTATATTTCAAGGGGAATGACACATTATTTGCCAAAGCTTCTGGGAAACTGGACAATAGTCTAGCAGAAATTAGGTTTAGACCAACACTTCACACTGTACACTAACATAAGTTCCAAATGGATGTAAGACAATCTTTTAAAAAAAAAAGCAAAGGAAGGAAGAAATTACCTTTCATATTTAGGAAGGGAAGAAGAGTTTATGATTAAATAAATCATTGAATCAACCATGAGAAAATGAACATATTTTCTTGCATTGGATATGAAGATTTTTAGTCTTTCTTCCTCCTATTTCATTTGTGCATGTTTAGTCAATCACCTAGTTGGTAAGAGCTAAGTAGCATTCTTCATTATGTCCTTTTAAATTATAGTTGGTCTTTGCATTGATTAGAGTTGTTAATTCACTATATAAAAAAAACCTACTATATATTTACATGAATGGGTCCTACTCCTCTTTCTTTCATCTCTAAGGAGTTTACAGTTCTAGTAGTAATCCAGTATGCTTTTTTCCCATTGCCATATCACCTTGTTAAGTTATAGTGAACTTTGTTGTTCGGTCATTTCAATTTTGTTTGATTCTTCATGACCCCATTTGGTGTTTTCTTGGTAAGAATACTGAGTGGTTTGCCATTTCCTTCTCTAGCTCAGTTTATAGATGTGGAAAGTGAGGGGAAAATGGTTAAATGATTTTTAACTGGGCACTGTTAAGTGGGGCACTCAGCTAAGGCCAAATCTGAACTCAGGAAGATGAGCCTTCCTAACTCTGGGTCCAACGTTCTTATCTACTGTGGCTGCCACCTAGTTGCAGTCTATAGTGAGCTTGTAGTCCACTAAAATCCTGAGATCTTTTTGTCAAGCAAATGGCTATCAAACCATTTTTACTTGTGAAGTTGATTTTTGTGTTTGCCTAAGTGTAAAACTTTGCCTTAATCACTCCTGAAATTCATTTTATTAGATTCAACCCAACATCCTAGCCTGCTGTCATCTTCTTGGTTCCAGATTCTGCCCTCCTTTGTGTTAGCCATAAGCCTTGATGAGATCATTTTCCTTTTGAATGATTCTGCCATCACTGCCTTTATCCAAGCCACTAAGAGAAATTTTAGAGGGTAGCATCAAGCACAGATCCTTAGTGTACTCTCATTGAAGGTCCCCAGTCAAGTTGACATTTAAACATTAATAATGATTCATCTGAGACTAGCCATCCAACCAGTTCTGAATATTTTAAATTATATTGTCATCTCATTTACTTCTGTCTAGCTTTTCCACAAGAATAACATGAGATATTTTATCTAAAACCTTGCCAAAGATCTAGGTAAACTAAATCTGTAAGCCTTTCCCTCATCTCCCATTTTAGTATCTGTGCCAATGAAGGAAATTTGGTTAATTTGATATGACCTTTTCTTTATGAAGCCAAATTGGCTCTTAGTAATCATTGCATCTCTTTCTAGATATTTACCAATCATCTTTTTTTAATATCCTTACCTTCTGTCTTAGAATTGATACTAAATATCAGTTCCAAGGCAAGAAGAATGGTAATGGCTAGGCAACTCAGGTTAAATGACTTGCCCAGGACCACATAGTTAGAAAGTGTCTGAGGCCAAATTTGAACCAAGACAATCTCATCTCCAAGCCAGGCTCTCTATCTGCTGAACAACCTAGCAGCCCCCAGCCATCTCCTTAATGATTCATTCTAGAATTTCCCAAAGAACCAGTTAAGTTCCCTGGCCTATAATCTATAGACTCTAATCTCTTCTCTCTCTCTCTCTTTTTTTTTTTTAACCCTTACCTTCCATCTTGGAGTCAATACTGTGTATTGGCTCCAAGGCAGAAGAGTGGTAAGGGCTAGACAATGGGGGTCAAGTGACTTGCCCAGGGTCACACAGCTAGGAAGTGGCTGAGGCCAGATTTGAACCTAGGACCTCCCGTCTCTCGACCTGGTTCTCAATCCACTGAGCTACCCAGCTGCCCTCTTCTCTCTTTTTTTTTTTTTTTTTTTTTTTTTTTTTTTTAAATATATTTTATTTGATCATTTCCAAGCATTATTTGTTAAAGACATAGATCATTTTCTTTTCCTCCCCCCCACCCCCCATAGCCGACGCGTAAGTCCACTGGGCATTAGATGTTTTCTTGATTTGAACCCATTGCTTTGTTGATAGTATTTGCATTAGAGTGTTCATTTAAAGTCTATCCTCTGTCATGTCCCCTCAACCTCTGTATTCAGGCAGTTGCTTTTTCTCGGTGTTTCCACTCCCATAGTTTATCCTTTGCTTATGAATGGTGTTTTTTTTTCTCCTGGATCCCTGAAAGTTGTTCAGGGACATTACACCGCCCCTAATGGAGAAGTCCATTACGTTCGATTATACCACAGTGTATTAGTCTCTGTGTACAATGTTCTCCTGGTTCTGCTCCTCTCGCTCTGCATCACTTCCTGGAGGTTGTTCCAGTCTCCATGGAACTTCTCCACTTTATTATTCCTTTGAGCACAATAGTATTCCATCACCAACATATACCACAGTTTGTTCAGCCATTCCCCAATTGATGGGCATCCCCTCGTTTTCCAGTTTTGGGCCACCACAAAGAGCGCAGCTATGAATATTTTTGTACAAGTCTTTGTGTCCATTATCTCTTTGGGGTACAGACCCAGCAGTGCTATGGCTGGGTCAAAGGGTAGATATTCTTTTGTCGCCCTTTGGGCATAGTTCCAAATTGCCCTCCAAAATGGTTGGATCAGTTCACAACTCCACCAGCAATGAATTAATGTCCCTACTTTGCCACATCCCCTCCAGCATTCATTACTTTCCTTTGCTGTTATGTTAGCCAATCTGCTAGGTGTGAGGTGATACCTCAGAGTTGTTTTGATTTGCATCTCTCTGATTATAAGAGATGTAGAACACTTCTTCATGTGCTTGTTAATAGTTTTGATTTCTTTATCTGAGAACTGCCTATCCATTTCCCTTGCCCATTTATCAATTGGAGAATGGCTTGATTTTTTGTACAATTGATTTAGCTCATTATAAATATGAGTAATTAAACCTTTGTCAGAGGTTTCTATGAAGATTTTTTCCCAATTTGTTGTTTCCCTTCTGATTTTAGTTATATTGGTTTTGTTTGTACAAAAGCTTTTTAGTTTGATGTAGTCAAAATTATTTATTTTACATTTTGTGATTCTTTCTATATCTTGCTTGGTTTTAAAGCCTTTCCCCTCCCAAAGGTCTGACATGTATACTATTCTGTGTTTACCCAATTTACTTATGGTTTCCTTCTTTATGTTTAAGTCACTCACCCATTTTGAATTTATCTTGGTGTAGGGTGTGAGGTGTTGATCTATTCCTAGTCTCTCCCACACTGTCTTCCAATTTTCCCAGCAGTTTTTATCGAATAGTGGATTTTTGTCCCAAAAGCTGGGATCTTTGGGTTTATCGTATACTGTCTTGCTGAGGTCGTTTTCCCCCAGTCTATTCCACTGATCTTCCTTTCTGTTTCTTAGCCAGTACCAAATTGTTTTGATGACTGCTGCTTTGTAATATAGTTTTAGGTCAGGGACTGCAAGGCCCCCATCATATGTGTTTTTTTTCATTAATTCCCTGGATATCCTTGATCTTTTGTTCTTCCAAATGAACTTTGTTATGGTTTTTTCTAAATCAGTGAAGAAGTATTTTGGTAGTTCAATGGGTATGGCACTAAATAGATAAATAAGTTTGGGTAGGATGGTCATTTTTATTATATTGGCTCGTCCTATCCATGAGCAGTTAATGTTTTTCCAATTGTTCAAGTCTAGTTTTAGTTGTGTGGCGAGTGTTTTGTAGTTGTGTTCATATAGTTCCTGTGTTTGTCTTGGGAGATAGATTCCTAGGTATTTTATTTTGTCTAAGGTGATTTTGAATGGGATTTCTCTTTCTAGTTCTTGCTGCTGAGCTGTGTTGGAGATATATAGAAAAGCTGATGATTTATGTGGGTTTATTTTGTATCCTGCAACTTTGCTAAAGTTGTTGATTATTTCAATTAGCTTTTTGGTTGAATCTCTAGGATTCTTTAAGTAGACCATCATGTCATCCGCAAAGAGTGATAACTTGGTCTCCTCCTTGCCTATTCTGATACCTTCAATTTCTTTATCTTCTCTAATTGCTACTGCTAGTGTTTCTAGTACAATGTCAAATAGTAGAGGTGATAATGGGCATCCTTGTTTCACTCCTGATCTTATTGGGAATGCATCTAGTTTATCCCCATTGCAGATGATATTAGCTGTTGGTTTTAGATATATACTGTTTATTATTTTTAGGAATGACCCTTCTATTCCTATGCTTTCTAGTGTTTTTAATAGGAATGGGTGTTGTATTTTATCAAAGGCTTTTTCTGCATCTATTGAGATAATCATGTGGTTCTTGCTAGTTTGCTTGTTGATGTGGTCAATTATGTGGATGGTTTTCCTAATGTTGAACCAGCCCTGCATCCCTGGTATGAATCCTACTTGATCATGGTGAATGATCCTTCTGATCACTTGCTGGAGTCTTTTTGCTAGTATCCTATTTAAAATTTTTGCATCTATATTCATTAGGGAGATTGGTCTATAGTTTTCTTTCTCTGTTTTTGACCTGCCTGGTTTTGGAATCAGTACCATGTTTGTGTCGTAAAAGGAGTTTGGTAGAACTCCCTCTTTGCTTATTATGTCAAATAGTTTGTATAGTATTGGGGTCAACTGTTCTCTGAATGTTTGATAGAATTCACAGGTGAATCCATCAGGCCCTGGGGATTTTTTCTTAGGAAGTTCTTTGATGGCTTGATGGATTTCAATTTCTGATATGGGATTATTTAAGAATTCTATTTCCTCTTCTGTTAGTCTAGGCAGTTTGTATTTTTGTATATATTCATCCATTTCTCCTAAATTGGTGTATTTATTGCCATATAATTGGGCAAAGTAATTTCTAATGATTGCCTTAATTTCCTCCTCATTGGAGGTGCTGTCCCCCTTTTCATCTTTAATGCTGTGAATTTGCTTTTCTTCCTTCCTTTTTTTAATTAGATTGACCAGTACTTTGTCTATTTTGTTTGTTTTTTCAAAGTACCAGCTTCTTGTCTTATTTATTAAATCAATAGTTCTATCACTTTCGATTTTATTAATTTCTCCCTTAATTTTTAGGATTTCTAATTTGGTTTTCTGCTGGGGGTTTTTAATTTGATCGCTTTCGAGTTTTTTCAATTGCATTTCCAATTGATTGATCTCTGCTCTCCCTTGTTTGTTAATATGAGCTTTCAGGGATATGAATTTGCCTCTGATTACCGCTTTGGCTGCATCCCAAAAGGTTTGAAAGGATGTTTCGCCATTGTCATTTTCCTTGATGAAATTATTAATTGTTTCTATGATTTCTTCTTTAACTAAACGGTTTTGGAGTATCATATTGTTTAATTTCCAATTGGTTTTAGATTTGGTTTTCCATGTACCATTACTAATCATTATTTTTATTGCCTTGTGATCTGAGAAGGCTGCATTCATTATTTCTGCTTTTTTGCATTTGTGTGCTATGTTTCTGTGACCTAATGTATGGTCAATTTTTGTGAATGTGCCATGTGGTGCTGAGAAGAAGGTGTATTCCTTTTTATCCCTATTTATTTTTCTCCATATGTCTATTAATTCTAATTTTTCTAAGATTTCATTCACTTCTTTTACCTCTTTCTTATTTATTTTTTGATTTGATTTATCTAAATTTGATAATGGTTGGTTTAAGTCTCCCACTAGTATGGTTTTATTGTCTATTTCTTCCTTCAATTCTCCTAGTTTCTCCATTAGAAATTTGGGTGCTATATTATTTGGTGCATACATGTTGATTAATGATATTTCCTCATTGTCTAGAGTCCCTTTTAACAAAATATAATTACCTTCCCTATCCCTTTTGATCAGGTCTATTTTTGCATTGGCTTTATCAGATATCATGATTACCACTCCTGCCTTCTTTCTATCAGTTGAGGCCCAGAAGGTCTTACTCCATCCTTTAATTCTGACCTTGTGGGTATCAACCCGCCTCATGTGTGTTTCTTGAAGACAACATATGGTAGGGTTTTGGATTCTAATCCATTCTGCTATTCGTCTACGTTTTATGGGTGAGTTCATCCCATTCACGTTCAAAGTTATGATTGTCATTTGTGTACTCCCTGGCATTTTGATTGCCTTCCCTAATTCTAACCTTTTCTTCTTCGGCTCTACCTTTTAGTCCAGTGATTTACTTTGAATCAGTCCCCCTTGTCCCCTCCCTTGATGTTTCCCTTTTTAGTCCCTCCCTTTTTGTTCCCTCCCCCTCCCCCCTCTCTTTCCCTCCCTTTTTGTTCTCCCTCTCCCCCTCCCCCCCTTGGTTTTCCCTTCTCCTTACCCTTGTTGGGTAAGATAGAATTCAAGATCCCAATGGATCTGGATGTTTTTCCCTCTCAGAGTTGATTTCCCTGAGATTGAGGTTTAAGTAAACCCCCCCCCCTCTCTTCCTCTCCTTCTTATAGGAGTTTTCTTCCCCTCCCCTTCCCCTGTGAATCTTTGTGTGAGAACCATTATTCTATTTGGTCTTTCTTTACCCCCTATTTATACATTACATTTTCCCCACATATTAGTATACATAGGTTGATATAAATGTAGTCCTTATAGAAGAGAGTTTGAGTAAAAGAAGATAACATTTTTCCCCTTTCCTTAATATTTACCTTTTCAGGTATTCCTTGCTCTTTGATTTTCGGTATCAAACTTTCCACAGAGCTCTGGTCTTTTCTTTGCAAAAAGTTGGAAGTCTTCTATTTTGTTGAATGCCCATACTTTCCCTTGGAAGTATATAGTCAGTTTTGCTGGGTAGCTGATTCTTGGTTGGAGACCCAGCTCTCTTGCCTTTCTGAAGATCATGTTCCATGCCTTACGATCATTCAGAGTAGAACTTGCAAGGTCTTGGGTGACCCTGATTGGCATTCCTTTATATCTAAATTGTCTTTTTCTGGCTTCCTGTAGGATTTTTTCTTTTGTTTGATAGCTTTGGAATTTGGCAATTACATTCCTGGGAGTTGTCTTTTGGGGGTTTAGTGTAGAAGGTGTTCTGTGAGCTCTGTCAGTGGATGTATTGCCCCCTTGTTCTAGAATCTCTGGGCAATTTTCTTTGATTATATCTTGTATCACCATGTCCAGTTTGGTGTTTATTTCTGGCTTATCTGGGAGTCCAATTATTCTTAAATTATCCCTTCTCCCCCTATTTTCCAGATCTATCACCTTGTCGGTGAGATATTTTATGTTCTCTTCTAATTTCTTGGTATTTTGGCTTTGCTTTATTGCTTCTTGCTCTTTTACACGATCATTGTCTTCCAGCTGCCTGATTCTGGCCTTTAAAGCCTGGTTTTCTTTTACAGTTTGGTCAAACTGGTTTTGTAGATGCGTGAATTTCTTTTGCATTATTTCCAACTTTTCCTCCCAGAAGGCTTCCATCTTTTTGGTCATTTCTGATTCAAATTCTTCATAGGTTTGTGGAGAGTTTCCATTTCCTTTGGAAGGTTTTGGAGCATTTTCTTTTATATTATCTTCTGTCTGCTCTGTATTTTGTATTTTGGCTCCATAGAATGTGTCCAAAGTCGCCCCTTTCTTCTTATTTTTCTTGGTATTTTGGGGCTTCTGTGGTTCTGTGGAGTTTGCCATTTCTGAATGTGGAGGATTAGTTTTTCTTGTCTCTTTCTGGTGTTCAGGGGCTTTAGTCCTGGGCAGATAGTTCTATGAGCTTTCCCTGGGTTAAACTGAATATGCCTCACTGGAACTGGAATGGAAGGGTCGGACCACGAGGCCACACTCTCCCCCTGGCTCGATTTCCAGAAGTTGCCTTCAGAATCGCTGGCCCTGAGGCTGTTTCGTCGGCCTGCGGGGGGGATGGGCTGCCGCTTCCCCAAGCTCCGAGAGCACAGACTTTCACTGAGACTTGGATAGCAGGATCCAGCCCGTGAGGCTGTCTTGCCCGCCCTGAGGGTTGCTGTTGTTTTGACCAGCTCTCTGCAGCGGAGGCCCCAGGCAGTAACTTTCACCCGGACCGACCGGCTCTTTGACCTACCGGCTCTTTGCAGCGGAAGCCCCAGGCAGTAACTTTCACCCGGACTGGGACTTGGGTAGAAGACCCTGAGGGTTGTTGTTCCTCAGACCCTGCTCTCTGAGCCCGGCGCGGCTGCCGCTTCCGGGAGCCTTGGACTCTGCGCTCCTACCCCTGAGGTCCGAGGGATCTCGGGTTCTGGCTTTTGAGGGGAGCCGTACCTTTTGAACCGGGTCCAGGTCCAGGAGGAGGGTTCCCAGGGTCTGTGCTGTTGATCGTTTTGAATTTCGGCGCCTTAGGAGCTTCTAGTTTGAGATCGGTCGGGAAGGGTTTTCCGGAGATCTGAACTTCAGCTTTCTCTAAGCCGCCATCTTAACCGGAAGTCTTCTCTCTTTTTTTTAAATAAATTTTATAATTTTTTTTTTTATAAATTAGAACATTTGCTATTCTCCAATCTTGTGACAAGATATCTGAAAGGTATCACATTCAGATTTCACTGACAGTCTCTCAGTCATCATATCTGCCATTTTTTTTACTTGCCATTTATCTCCTTACCTTGGAATAATTCTATGCTAGATAATCCCCCATTTTTACTTTTTATTAGTGGTGATTTAGTTTCTAGTGTAGAATGCTAGCCGGAGCCTCTGAATTCACTGACCAGAGTATCAGATAAATACTAGAGTCAATCCTCTATAGCAAAAGTTTTTAAAATGGGATCCATGAACTTTAAAAAAAATCTGTTTATAAGTGTGGTTCAGTAGAATTCGTTTCCTTCATAATACTCTATTTTGTTTGAGAGATTTAAAAATTTTATTCGGAGAGCTTTACCAGACTGCTTAAATTGTCTATCACATAAAAAGCTTATATAGTCTTTCAGTATAGGGGACTAGGCTTCCATTGCTCACAAAACATGCTAGGCTTGTCTGCCTGGTGAGCCTCAGGTTTTTATTGTTTTGTTTTTTATGAATTTAGAACTTCAGGTTTTCTCTTATCTGTGCACAAAGATTATTTTTGAAATGCTCTATGTGTGTGTATCTGATCAGAGAACAAATATGTGAGATCAGACCCCCTTAGGCCTTCAAATATAAGTTTAATTTAACACAGAAAGTCAATGAGAAAGTTCAAGTTGCCAGATTTCCCAAGATTTGTGCTCTGGCATTTGTCCTAACCCTCCTTCCCACATCACTTTACATCCGCTTTAGGAGGGGCTGCGTTTTCTGTTCACTTTTCAGACTACACCCTTGTTAATTTTAGTCATAATCACATTTCTCACAATCTGCTTTGCTGGACCAAATGGCACCTCCTTAGCTAACCTTTTGCTTCTCTTGAAATTCTGTTAAAAAATAAGCCTCATTTTCCCTAAGGAAAATAAAAATATATAAAAACCAGTGATCTCAAAAATTCATAACTCCTTTTAAAATGTTATTTTCAAGAGTAATGGAGCTTTCCTAGAATATATCTTAGAAATGGACATAAGTTGTATGTAGTAGGGCATGCAGGAAATTCCCCCTTCTCTAGGCAGAGTAAACCCATTTCTCTTCACAGACTGTTTTCTGAGTTTCTGGTCAATGCCACCCAGAAGTTCTGTATTCTATATTCATGTACCCTTTTCTTATCTGGGGAATCAGGGAATAATTAGGCTTCTCTGGCATCTTAAAGAATGTTCTTATGTAGCCTCAGACTTCAATTCAATTCAGTAAATGTTTACTAAGTGACAATTAACTGAGCCAGGCACTATGGGAATATTTTTTTGAAAAAAGACAGAAGCTAAACCTTGCCCTTAGGAAGCTGACAATCTAATTATAATCAATTTAAGCTTCCTAATGATTACTAGCTGAGTGACTCTAGGCAAAGCACTTTACCACATTGAGGTCCAATTTCCTAATCTATAAAATAAGTGATTGAAATAAATGGCTTTAAGTAAACAGTCCTGTTCTAAATCTATGATCCTATACTATACTGTGACCTTGAACAAGTCATTACCTTATCTGGGCCTCAGTTTTTTTCATTTATAAAATATTTTGAATTGGTTGAGATGGTCTCTGAAGTCCCTCCTAACTCAATAACAATTGTTATAATAATATAATTAATATTGCAATAATAATCATCACAATGTTAGGAATTGACCTAGATGGCCAGATGACCTCTAAGATCTCTTCTCAGTCAATAGTAATATTATTAATAATAATTGTTAGTTATTGTTATTTCAATTATAATAGCTATAATTAGGGGAGGGGGCAGCTAGCTAAGTGACACAGTGGATAGAGTGCTGGGCCTACATCTAGAAAGACCTAGCTTCCTGAATTCAAATCTGCTCTTAGATACTTATTAGCTGGGCAAGTCCTTTAACCCTGTTCACCTCATTTTCTCAGCTATAAAATGAGCTGGAGAAGAAAATGGAAAACTACTCTAGTATCTCTGCAAAAAAAAAACTCTAAATGTGATCACAAAGATTTGGTCACAGATGAAAAATGATAGAACAACATAATATATCTAGAACTTTAAGGGTTGCAAAATACTGTACGTATATCATCTAATCTTCTCACAGGCACTGGTAAGTTCTATCATTATATCCATTTTATAGGCATGGAAACTAAAACCAAGAGGCATTAAGTGATTTGTCCAAGGTTATACTAAAGTTCTGAGGCAGGAGTTGAGCTCAATACTTTCTGAATTTGCCCACTGTGTTATATAGCTGCCTAACTCTAATCTATGATAAGATTCATGCAGTGAATGTTTTATTAAGTACCTACCATGTGTCAGGCACTGTGCTAAATCTTGAGGATAGCAAAAAACAGCCCCTGCCTTCAATGAGCTTACAGTCCAATAGAAGATACAACATGTAAGCAAATATATAGCATTCTAACTAAATGTAGCTTTAAAAAAGGAAATAATTTTAAAAAGGAAAGCATTGGAATTAAGTGGGGTTAGAAAAAGCTTCTTGTTGAAGGAGGGATTTTTGTTAGACTTAAAGGAAGCCTGGGAAGTCATTAGTTGAACTGGAGGAGAGTGATTTTCCAGGCATAAGGAACAGCCAGAGAAAATGTCAGGAGCCAGAGATAGATTTTAGGATTTAGCACTGATAAACACTCTAAAGATTACAGAATTATGGATGATAGAATTACTCTATGGTGAGGACGCTAGAAAGCAATAAACCCACATTCTTTCCTATGAAACAAGCTTATACTCACCAGTTTAGCGCCTTCCTCCCAAACTTCAGTTTGAGGCTTCCCACTTTAGAACAAATATTAACTAATGGAACATAGTTCATTAGAGGGATATCAGGATATTCTGAAGATTAAGGATCTCACTTCATGAGAACCAGGTGAAGGAAAATCTGACTCAGAGCAACTGAAGAATGGTCACATGAAAGTGGAAATCCAATCATTCTTCTTAACAATCTAGAGGTATGCCAAGTACAAAAGATGGTTCTTGCAGAGAGGAAGGTTCCAGGTTACAGATCTCAAAATTAGAAGAGAACTCAGAAGCCAATGAGTCCAACACACATCTGAGCAAGACTACCTTCTACTACGTACTTGACAAGTGACCCTTCACTCATTGCTCAGAGACTTCAAGTGAAAGGGATCCTAGAACTTCTGAAGAAGCCTATTTCACCTTTGAATAACTATAATTACTAGAAAACTTTTTGGTTGAGTTGTTTCAGTCATGTCTAACTCTTTGTGACCCCATTTTTGAGGTTTGGTGGAGACAACGGAGTAGTTTGTCATTTCCTTTTCCAGCTCATTTTTACAGATGAAGAATCTAAGGCAGAGTTTAGTGACTTATCTAGGATCACACAACTAGTAAGTTTCCAAATCCAGATTTTTAACTCATGAAGATGGTTTTCCTGATTCTAAGCCTAGTGCTCTATCTACTGTACAACCTAGCTGTCCCTATTAAAAAGCTTTACCTGATATCAGAACTAAATCTACTTTTTTTGTATATACTGTTCATATAGCTCTATATTCTGGAGCCAAATAGAACACATCTAACCACTGATTGATTGAGTAACCTTTCAGAAACTAGCCAGCATGTTCCCCTTATCCCCAAACCTTTTCTTTTCCTGGCTAAACATTCCCTGTGTTTTCCTCTTATCCTCATATGGCATAATCATGATGTCTTTCACCATTCTGATCACCATCAGACTTATCACTATCTTTCCCAAAATGTGGAACTTAAAATGGAACATGATATTATTGTAGTTGTTTGTCCTCTGTTTTTGAAGAGGATCAATGACATCATGGGGTGATATCTTGATTTGTGCATGAATTGGATATAAGGAAGGCAGAATTACCCAAAAGTCATCAGCCTCACTTTTTCTTACAGAATCATTTAAGTTCAGTATTAAGTCAACATTCAGGACAACTGGTGATGGCCTGGGATACAGTGGATGGCCTTGGCTTCTTCAATATTTGACCAAACTCGAGGTCCTCCAAGCACCTTTTTCTACACCTTCATGGCTATTGAAATAAATTGTTCTCATCTAGACCATTCCACTGGGGGAAATCTTCACCTGCTTGGAGTAGGCACTCCCTTAACTCACCAATGGTTTTGAAGCCAGTCAGTTACCCTCTGCTTTTGGTTTGACCAAATCTGCTGAGATAGTGTACCAGAGTGTGACCACTGTGCATGCTCCAGCTTTTTGGAATCACAGGTAAGAATTGAATGCCAACTGGACACCAAAGGCAGATGAGTAGCCCTTAAAAGGAGAGGGTTCTCACAATGACAGAGCATAGTGAGTCAAGGACCTCTCTAATCCTTTATCTCCATTAAATTTGTGAACAACCATTGCTGATCCAAAGAGAAATCAAGGCTGCTTCAGAAGGCAATAGGAGATCTTCAAGTATAGATTGAATGGCAATTTGTCTGAGAATAATATAAAGATGATTTCTGTCAAGCTGGTGTAGACATTTCTGAGGTCCCTTCCAACTTTGAAATTCTGTGTAATTCTGTTCAGAGGGTGGGAAGGAGCAATTGGAAAAGCAGAAATTCAGTGTTTGTTTAGTGAATACTTTCAAAGCTCAGTAAGGGAGAAAATATTTTGGATTTCTAGCTGGATATTTGAAGTGATATTTCAAAGTAAAATTTGTCCCACTGCTGTAAATCAAAATGTGCATTTAGTTCTGCAAAGTTATTATGTGGGAGGTAAGATCCATTCAATGAGTCAGTAAAGGAACTTGCCTAGAATAATACCCAAAGGTACCTGTTTTGTCAAGGCACATTAGACAAAGATTTATTGTTGTTAAAGATTCCTGCCACGAATAATATTCCTCATCTTAAAAACACTTGATGAGAACAAGTCTAAACTTCTTTTCAGCCTTATTCTCAAAGTCATAGTTATTGGCCCTGCCTAGCAGTATAATTCAAAACTTGGTAGTTATACACTACAGATTATTAAAGAAGAAGCAGAAATTTAAGGTCAGATTATTGGAACAAAGATCCAGAGCCTTACAGGTCATCTTGTCCAACTCCCTAATATTGAAAATGAGAAAACTGGGACCCAGAAATGTGAATGGACTTATCCAAGGTCATATGGTTGTAAAAGATTCGTTTCAAACCCAAATTCCATGACTTCAGATTCCATCTTCTTCCTAATGTGCCATGCTGCCTTCTTACCCAAACAGATTAAATATACATTTCATGACTGAGTAGGGGCAAGGTTCTGGAATTCTTTACATTGCCTGAAATAAATTTTGTAATGTAGTCTAAGGATCCAATAATCATCATGTTTAATTCAAGAAAAGTCTTACTCTTCCCAGGGCCTTGAAAGAATAATGATGACATTCATAAGTGTGATATTTTAATAATCAATTTTAAAAGCACTTTCCTCACAATAAAATACATTGCAAACTCTTGGGATAAGAATGTATCCTATTTTATAGATAAGGAAATTAAGGTTTAGAGATATTAAAGTGACCTACCATACAGCTGAGTGGCAAAGTCAGTCAGAACTTGAACTCCCCCTCTTCTACCTCTTAGGTCTTTGAGTATTTGTAATATATACCAAATATGCTTCAATTCCATGGCATTTTGTTGAATTATTTTTATGTTTTTAACTTCTCAATTAATTAGTTTGTTACATGAAAGTTCCTAGGTATCTGGCTCCTTCCATTTCCCTCACTAGAGAAGGCAGCATTTTACAAACACATAACTATGTCTTGCTTGTTTCTGTTTATAAGTTCTTTCCCTGAAGAGAATTTTGAATATAAAAGTTAATTTTCAAACAATATTTCAGCGTTGTAATATGTCCCGAGTTTCTGAGGAATTGGAGGGCAGAGATTCAAATCCTACCTCTAATGCTTACTATCTGTATAACCTTAGGTACACCACAACCTCATTGGACCTCAGTTTCATTTTTAAAATGGACTAGATTACATGTCCCATTCTAGGTCCCATAAAAGGTCTAGGTCTATAAAATTCTAGGTCTATTTTACTATGATCTTACAATATACTTCAGACCTATAGAGATTTACTTTCCTCCCAATAAACAGAATGCCTTTCCATTTTATGTTGGAATTTCATTGGAAAATAAAAGCAGTGTGGTCTATTAGAATGAATTCTGCAGAATTAGAATCATAACACATTACTTATAATCCCTGTTGTCTGAGCCTTTTTTTTTCCTAGTCCATTAAATAGAAATAGTAACAGGTGCCTTACTGATCTCCAGGAGTGCTTATAAGGATCATTTGAAATAAGTTATAATCCTTTCAGAACCATTACTAGAGGACTCCTCTTAACAACTAAGTATTAATGAACTGTGCAAGTACACAATGCCTTATACTTTACAAGGATGTCCCTGAAGAATCATGTAAATAAAATTTTCTAGAAGTTAATTTTTGAAGCATGTTAATGGCATTCTATTTAATGGCACCTGATGGTGAAAGCCTTCCTAAAGAGGATGATTTTATAAAAGTAAAAAATCCCTCCCTAAAATGTCTGCCTTTAAGTTTAGGTATTTTTTTTTCCTGAGCTCTCTTTAATCAACCCACCAACCTGCAAGCATTTATTAGATATTTGTGCTATAAAGACAAGAATGAAACAGTCTGTGTCCTCAAGGAGCTTATACTCTAATGCAGGAGACAGCACATACATATTTAAGTATATATCGAACATTTGCAGTAATGAATATAAGGTTATTTGGGAAGGAAAGGTTCTAGCAGCTGGAGGTGGGAAGGATCAAGAGAGGCTTCGTGTATGTAGAAGCTGACACAAGTTGATTTTCTAAAGAAACCAGGGGTTCTGAGAAGTGGACTTCTTTTGAGTATTCAGTGGTGTGATGTCTCAGTTTTGAAAATGAAGAGGGTAGTGAAGCTGGCAATGAAATGGAAGGATGGGGGTTGCAACTACCTTAGGAGACTGTATTCTGGTCTCCTCATTTTACAAATCAGGAAAATGAGACCCCAATAGAGGGAACCAGTGTTCCTTCAGATCAGCAGTAGTCAGTCAGTCAATAAGCATTCTACTAAGCATTAGGGATACAAAAAAAGCAAAATACAGTTCCTGCTGTCAAGGAGCTCCCAATCTCAAGGATAAAACAACAGTAAACAAATACATACAAACTATATAGAAGAAAATTAGGAAATAACTAAAAGAGGGAAATTGGCATCTAGGTGGATTAGAGGATAGAGAGCCAGGCAATGGAGATGGGAGGAATTGGGTTCAAATATGGCCTCAGACACTTCCTAGCTGTATGATCCTGGGCAAGTCACTTCATCCCCATTGCCTGCTTCTTAATGTTCTTTAGCCTTGGAACCAATCCTTAGTATTGATTCTTAGAAAGAAGGTAATAGTTTGTTGTTGTTGTTTTAAAGGGAAGATAGGTTGATTATTTTTTTTTATTACCTATTTGGGCTGTCCAGAGACCTCCCCCTTCCCATTACTGATCATTGTGTTATTAGCTATATCTGTTCAGTTTCTGATGGTTAAAGCTATCAGATAAGTGATAAATGACTATATATATATGTATACATATATGTGTGTATATATATATGTATACACTATGTCTTGCTTGTTTCTATTTATCACTTTCTCTGAAGATGGGCATGCACAAGTTATTCTTCAAACAATATTTCAGCATTTTAATAACTACTTAGTTTTGGAGGAATTTCTGATGAATAAATAACAAAATAGGAAGGAATTTCAGTGTCCATCTAGTACAATCTACATCCGAATAGGAATCTTTTCTTCAACATGTCTGACAAGGGATCTGGTCTTTGTTTAAAGACCTCCAACAAAGGACCATAGTATCTCCCAAAGCAGCCTATCTATTTGTCTACATCTGGGGTCAGACCAGAGTTCTCATTAACTGTTAGAAGTTTTTATTGACATCCTGCCCAGATTCATCATTTTGCAGTTTCTACCCCAAAGCAGAACAAATCTAACCCTTCTTCTACATGCCAATCCTTCATATATGGACTCCCATTTCCTCCGCTCCCCATCTTCTTTTCTCTGGGCAATATATTCCCAGGTTCTTCAATATATCTTTGTGCAGCTTATTCTCAAAGCCTTTCACTATCTTGGTTGTGATCTTGTAAGTGGTACCCATCTTATCATGACCTTCCTGAGCTGTGAGGCCCAGGACTGAACAGCCCTCCAGATAGGATCCAACCAGGGTACAGCAATATGGAATGATCTTTTCTTTATTCCTTGAAATTATGCCTCTCCTAATATAGCCCAAGTTCACAGCTTTTTGGCATTGTCACAGCATAGTGCTGACTCATATTGAATGTGCAGCCTCTAAAACACCCAAATTTGCTAAGGCAAACTCTTCCTCTGCCATCTTGTTTTTATACTCATGGAGTATGGTTTAATTTAATATTCTTTTCCTTTCCTCCCAGTCTTTCATATGGACTGATGTTTCATGTGATAAATGACTCCTGGTGTTCCTGGACTTTGGAATTCCTCTGTAAGGCCCTGATTTGAGAGGTAGCTGCTATTCCTGGGACTCTTAGAAGCAGAACAGAAAATAGAGAGAATACAGAGCAATTAATCCTTCAATATTACATTGATGGGGTAGGGAGGAGGGGAAATGACCTTTTTTATATCCTAATAGGGCTGCTTGGTATAGTAAATAGGGCCTTGAATTTGGAGTCAAGATGATCTGGTTCAAATCCTATATTAGATATTTATTAACTGTATGATCCTGAGCAAGTCACCAGCCTCTTTGTGCCTTGGTTTCTTTGTCTATAAAACTATAATGTTGAACTCAATGACCTCTAAGATCTCTTCCTACTCTAAATCTAAAAATCTTAGCATCCTATGAATGGAGAAGGTTGTTGCACATTTCAAACATCAGACTTACAAAAAGAAAATAGAATTGAAAACCCTTGGCTGTGTCCCAAGACAGAGCAGAGAGTTCATCTCCAGCTCAGATGAGGCTGTGTGCTCTAGCCAATGTCATTTCTGCTACGTCCATACTGGCCAAATCACAAAAGCTGGCAACGCTGTCTGGTAGTTCTGTGATTTCCAGGAGGCAGATGCATGAAGCCTCCTATTGTGGGGCCTTTGCCTTTTCCTCAGTGGCTGCTGTCAATGGGCCCTCATCTTCCTCATTTTTCTGACACCATATTCCATTGGAGACTCACCAGAATAATCCTGTGGAAGGCAATTGCTCTGGAGAGTGTCTGCTCTGAATGCCGATGACAACGACCAACAAACTGAGTTGATGACATTGTCAGAGAGATTGGGTGGTTATGAGTCTTTGCAGCAGGTTTCATCTGTTTCCTTAATAGATATTTATGAGTGTTTGTGTTTGTAAAATCAGAGATACTCTGAGCTCAGCCCTGTGGCCACTTAGGGAACATGCTACCATCTAGTAGATAGTCTGTCTAACCAGTGGGTGTCAGGGAGCCTAGAATTAGGAGCTGTGGATTAATCAAAAGCAAGGAAAAAGGAATCAGATTAGTAGTTTACTGAATAAACTACTAGACTCAGAATCATAAATGTTTGAGTAGAAATAGAACCTCAAATCACCATGGAAAACTAAATTTACTCCCTCAGCCTCAATCTCCTCATCTTCAAAATGGGAATAATAATGATACCTCACAGGGTTGCTTTAAGGACTAAATAACATGATATTGTTAAAAGAACTTTGTAAACCTCAAAGCCTGTAGAAGCATTCTCTATCATTGTTACTGTTGGTACCCTAACCCTTAGGGTGGTCATAGACTGTTGAGTCTCTAGACTATTCAGGTGAAAGAGAAATTGGAGATCATTTAGTTTCCACGTGTAAAAGATAAGGAAACTGAAGGCAGCAGAGCCCAGAGATGGGAGGTTCTGCGTTTAAATCTGGCCTCAGACACTTCCTAGCTCTGTGACTCTGGGTAAGTCACTTAATCCCCATTAACTAGTCCTTACTGCTGTTCTACGTTGGAACCAATACATAGTATTAATTCCAAGATGGAAGGCAAGAGTTAAAAAAAAATAAAAAGACAAGGAAAATAAGGCCTAGAGATGAGAAATGACTTGCCCAAAGTCACATGGGAAATTAGCAACAGAGTCAGAGATCTAATTCAGGAAAAGTTAAATTCTCCAAACAATAAGTATCCAAAAGAAAAATGGTCAGCTTTGGAATACAGTGAGGTTTCCTCTCTGTAGAGGTATTAAATCAGAATCCTTGGAGGGCAGGAACTGTTTTATTTTACTCTTTATGTCTCCATCACAGTGCCTAGTATATAAAAGATATTTAACAAATTCCTGTTGTCCATTTGAAACTGGATTTTTTATGCCAAAAAAGGTTGTTGTTTTTTCCAGGTACAGATTGGGCTCTGAAATCATTCTGGGATGCTGTGACTCATGACTCCCAGATGAAAGCTCTTTCTCTTCTATTACTCCTTTTTTGCAAAATAAGCATGATAGAAATAATATCCACATCTCCCCTTTTCATTGGGTCATTATTAGGATGAATGAAATAATTTACATTAGTTAACATTTTTTTTAAGTTTCTTAGAAGAAATTGTGCTTTACATACACAGTTAAATCCAAGTAGAAGTAGTGAGGTCTGAATTAGGATGCTGGCTGACCCAGAAGAAAGGAACAGATGCAAAAAGTTAGTGGCAAAGATTGAATGGCCAACATTTGGCAACTGTGTACCTTCAACAAAGAAGAGATACAGAAGAATCCAAAATGGTGCAATAAACAATTCTCTTTAACAAAATTGTGTTAATTCAATTTATTGAATTGTTAAGATGGAAATCAATTGTTCAGTCAGCTAGCATCCATTAAGCACCTACTGTTTTCCATACACTTAACTAAAAGGGTGTGAAGATGGGAATAAAGGCAAAAAAAGAGCCCTTGCTTTCTAAGAGCTCACATGGGAATGCTATTGTTTAGTCATGTCCAACTCTTCATGACACCTTTTGGGGTTTTTTTGGCAGATACGAGAGTGGCTTGTCATTTACTTCTCCAGCTCATTTTACAGATCAGCAAACTTGGGCAAACAAGGTAAAAAGGCATTCCCAGGATCACACAGCTAATGGGTGTCTCAGGCCAGATTTGAACCCAAGAAGAGTCTTCCTGATTCCAAGCCTAGTGCTCTATCCTCTGCACCACCTAGTAACAACATGCAAAGAAATATGTACAAACAAGATCTGTGCAGGGTAAATTGGAGATAAGCAACAAAGGGAAACATGATGAAGGCTTCTTGCAGAAGGTGGAGTTTCCACTAAAACTAGATGGAAGTCAGCAAATGGAGATGAGGAGGGAGAGCATTCAGGCCTAGGGGAAAATATTTGGAGTCTGGAGATGGAATGCCTTGTGGGAAGAACTGGGTGGAAGGCAGTGTCCCTGAATACAAAGACAAAAATGCAAAAGTCACTGTCTTCAAAGAATTTGCATTTCATTGAAGGAGAGGATGGGTACATAACTGATGTAAAACAAAGCAATTTGAAGAGAGTAAGTGGGGCTAACAATAACTGGGGAAATCCCAAAGACTTCCTAGAAGGAGTGGCATTTGAGTTAATTTTTTTTTTAATATAGCCATGTGTGACTACAAAGATGAAAAGCACCATAGTCCCTCCAGGCAGTCTCATAACAGGAAAGAGGTGCCTCCATGAGTAAATCTAATGCAAGTTAAGATAGGGTTCATTGTGGGGATCAGAGTAGCAAGAGAAATCTGAAGGCAAGAAACTCTTCAAATTGGGAGGAATATAACATATCAAATATTAATCATGACCGAATAGCAGCTTTTTCCCTACTCACTCCCCTCTACCCATCCCCTACCATCCCACCCACCATCCCCCATGAAGGCCAACATCTAATGAGGGATAAAGGCAGCAGTGAAACTGGCAGGATACTGTGCTAAGAAACATGACAAGGCAGCAACTGTCCAAGATCAATACAGTCTGAATGGTCCAGCTGTGTATTACAATATTGCAGAGTTAACATAAAGGCTCACATTGCCATTTGTTATAGCCTTCAGGAAAGGCTTTTTATCAGATTCATAGTGGCAAGTGAGACAAACTATTGGATTTCTCCTCCAACTTGAAAAGAAAAAGGCTATTTGCAGCTTTGGGGAACTAGCTAAAATGAAGAATTGATCTTACCTGTAGGTGTTTTATTTCTGTTATCTCAGGTAGCTGAGCTTCTTCTGTAGCTTAGGGGTTCTGAAGCTACTAGGGTTCTGGACACCCAGGGGGCAGGCAAGCTCTTGGAATGAGGAAGGTCTCAGTTTAAGGAATAGGCTAACTCCAGAGATTTGGGAGGGTTTGGGGGAGGCCAGGACAGTTGTAGGAGCTTTTGAAAATTCCAGCCTACTCATCAGGTTTTAATCTTTTATTGTAATTAAAATTTTCCAGAATGGTGGAGCTGAACTAGCCAAGCCTCCAGAAGTTACTTAGATGACTATGGGATTCTGGGGCAACAAAGGACCTCCCAGGGCTAGATCAAATGTTCAGTCTCTTCTTTAAAAATTCCAAGCGTGGTTTATGTGCAAAACATCCAACACGACTTGCTATTTAAGGGACTTCTGTCTTCTCACCTGTTCAAAATGAGCCATTCCACCTCTGATTAGAACAGTTCCTCTCCTCCCTCCTATTTGCTCCCTTTTTCTAATAATAAAACACTTCTGATCTTGTTTTAGCCATCCCTCATCATCCCAGAGTTTCTGTTTGGGAACACATGGTAAAACAGTCAGACTTCTGGGTTTATTAAAAGATACTGAGTAGAAGAAAACTGTTTCCCCTTGAGAATGAAATGTCTGGCCTGTCTGTCTTTGCTCTTTAATTTTATAACCATCTTCATGGGGGAAAACAGCCTTTCCTGCCCTTCCATCCTAGGAACCAAAACAACCCCAAAACTGTTTCTGCTTCATCATGGGAAATCTACTTCATCACAAGCATTCTTTGGTAAATGACGACTTCCCCAAGAAGTTATGTAGAAAACATTTTATTTAGAACATTGTCTTCCATTACATATATTAGAAATCATCTCCCAAAGAGAAACACATATTCCTAACAATAAAAAAAGGTGAGGTACCTCAGGCACCAAATATGTGGTCCTATTGTCCCATGATTCTTTGAAATCTCAAGTACTCCCAAATGTCTTATGCATTTTGTCTTTATATTGAATGGGACTCCTCTTTCGAGATGTTCTTGCCTCCTGACTTCTATTGTTAATTATATAGCAATGCTGGTGTTTTAAAAGGTTTATTTAGTAGGCTGTAAATTTGGCAAAAGTAATAATTATCTGTTTCTTAAGTTTACCAGCATGTCAGAATTAAATTAAGAGTTTTGATTCATCTTGGCCAACCTTTATACTTTTGATTTCTTTTATCTTATTCTTGTTGCTTGCATTTCTGTAATTCTATCAAATTATAACAGAGAAAGGAGGCATCTTTACTTTAATACTATATTTACTGGGGGAAATTCTGATGTAAATTCATCATATATAATGTATTTAGGGGGTTGATAGATTGATATTATTATGAAAAAGATTCTATGTCTATACTTTATGGAATTTTGGCATAAATTAATGTACTTTGTCAAAGGTTATTTTTTAATTTTATTAAGCACTTACTATGTTTCAGTCACTGTGAAATATAAGCAAGAAAGATAGTTAATGGTCACAATAAGCTTACATTCTAAATGGGGAAAGACAGTGAATAAAAGTGGTGCTAGAATGTGGAAGAGAGGGAAAGGGAAAGGGAATAGAGTGCAGGAGGCAAGATTTGGAAATGGCCAGAAAATGGCATCATGTTTTGGTTCTGGGTGAGATAAGGTGAACTCAGCTATCAGAACCTAAGGGCCTGAAGATAAAGTTCAAGTTCTAATGAGAGGCGGATGTGAAAGATGGCCAAGGACAGACAACATGGTTTGAAAGTGTCAGATTTAACTATTACTCAGAGTGTTGACTTTTCAAAGAGAAAGTTCGATTTAAAATTAAATGTTTTTAAGGTTTTTTAACAATGTAAATCTAACTTATAAGTTCTGTCCCATGACTCATTGTTATCCATTTTCTAATTTTTTTGTCATCTTGGCTAAAACTAATGGGAAATGAGGAGAGGTTTATGATTACAACCCCTTTTAAAGTCCCTGGAAGTTGAGATGTTAATCAAAAAGACTATAAGAGAGACATCTAGGCGGCTCTGTGGATTGAGAGCCAGGTCTAGAGATGGAAGGTCCTAGGTTTAAATCTGGCCTTCCTTAGATACTTTCTAGCTGTATGGACATGGGCAAGTTTAAAATGCCAAATTCACAGCCTAATTATTGGTGAACTACACTGAAATGATATATGTGACTGTAGATGCACTTTCTGATACAGTTAGAAATATTATACATACCCTCCATAGTATTTTACAATTCTATAAGCTTAGAGATTGCCTTCATGAAATCACTGATTCTCCCTGCTGGAAGTGATCTCTCCCACCTTGATTTACTCACTCCACTTTCTACCCCTTCTTTTCATTCAACTCAACAATATTGTAACATCTATTATCTGTGTACATATGTTGTATTTTCCTAGCAAGCAAACAGGAAGCCTTTATCAATAGCACTTACTTTACCAGTCACTGTACCAGGGTGTACAAATGCAAGAGCAGAATAATTCCTGCCCTCAAAGAGCTTACATTCTAATAGGAGAAATCACACACATATTTCCTCAAACACTGAATAAAATGAATAAAAGATGTTTGGGGGATTAAGGGCACCAGCACTGAGGAAGTTAGAAAGGTTTTATGCACTGGGTAGGACTTGAATCTTTAAAGAAACCTGGTATTCCAATAGGTAGAGGTAAGGAAGAAGCACATTCCAGGTCTGGGGGACAACCAAAGCAAAGGCATGGAAGTGGGAGATGGTCAGCCAGAAGTTCAAGTGGACCATTTTGACTGGACTGCGTAGTGTGTGGAGAGGAATAATATGCCAGAAGACCCCCAAGGTGCAGAGGCTTCCTTTACTCTCCCCTGACATTGCGAAGGTACCACCACTCTAGCTGTCCACCTGCCATCCCTCACTCTTGCCTTGTGACCAACCCATCTCTTTTTCTCATACATTTCCTCAACAGCATCTATGACTCCTATTCAGTTTCAAAGTTCTTTATTGGTATTTGTCTCAGCTTCTTCATGCTTATCCTACATCTCCTTCTGTGGGATTCATCTTTAATTCTTCAGAGACCCTTATGTTTCATTTCTCAGACATGCAGGAATAGCTAGAGAATGCTGGTATCAAAAAGACAGACCTTTTATATGGGAAGCTTGGAGTCACTGAAGGAGCCTTAAAAATTCCCAAAAGAAAAAATTGATATAATAGAAGCATAGCAAGACATAATTATATATATATATTTGTTAAATGATGCTTTCTCTAGTACTGCTAGGAAAGGAAGGGGAGGAGACATTTGAGTATTTTAATGTAACAAATAAACTTTCCAAAAGCTAATTACCTTGCCTTTAATTCTGGATCCATCTCATTGTACATCTTTTTATACTGTCCATCTCATACAAACATACTGATGGACAGGCTTGAGAGGCTGCCTACAACCTGTCCATCAACATGTGATGTGTGTGTGTGTGTGTGTGTGTGTGTGTGTGTGTGTGTGTGTGTGTAATAATCCGGGTGATAGCCATTCATCATGTCTCTGTAATATTCTAGAATCTGATTCAGCCAAGACGATGTTATGTACAAACAGGAGCATGTGAAGAACTTCACCATGTACATTAAAACCCTCTCCACTTTGGATTCTAGTTCTCCTCCATCACAGAGAGGAACCCTTTTACTGAACATGCATCTCCCTGTCCTTTGCTGCTTATGATCAGAACACTGATTTTGTTGTTCTCTCTTTCAAGGAATACTGAATGATTTTGAGGGATGAATGAGAGATGATCATTTTGTATTTTTCTTTGTTTCATGGGTTGCTATAACCAAAATATTCATCACCTGGTGGACCTTCTATGATAATGAGCCTTTCTGGACTTAACTAGGCTGGTCTTCAGAAAAGCCACACTCAAATCTTCTCTGTTATGGTAGAACTTTCCATATTTTATATTATGTTCATATAGCACTCAGGAACTCAGGATCACCTCCATTCTATGAGGAGGCATCAGAGTTGGACCTTATGAAGAGTGCTAAGATTCATCCTGTCTTTATAATACAGTAATATTCCATTATATTCATATGTTCCCTTTTTTTTTATTTTTTCCTCAATTTTTGAAAATCCACTTTGTTTCAAATTCTTTGCTGCCTCAAAGAGTGCTGTGGGGGACTTTGTCTTGTTTGAACCATTCATTACCATTGCCTAGCATGGCGTCCAACAAACATTAGTTCTTCTAAATGTTTTGAGGAGTTGAACTTTATAGAGACCTAGAAAATAAGCAAATAAGGATGCTCTTTGCCTTCCTTTTACTACAAATTTGGAAATTACCTTGAGCCTGCCAGAATTCTACCTCCTGTGTATTAATATGCTAATGGTTTAGTCAATTAATGAAGGGGCCTGGGGATTTCATTACATGAATGTGTTTGTACTAGAAAGTGAGAATCCATTTACAGACAATATGCTGAAATCTTTTACTTCCTTCAAGGGTTACCTCCTGTTCCACCTCTGCTATGAAGCCTTCCTAATCACCATGGGAGGTGGTTCAGAGTCAATAGAGTACCAGCAAGTCAGAAAGAACTGAATTCAGATTTTGGATCACATGCTTAAAAGCTGCCTGACCTGAGGAAGTCCCTTAACTTCTCAGTCTCGGTTTGGAAGTGCCTATTTTTACCTGTAGCCCTGTCCTCTCTAGGGAACTGGTAACTTCCAACCCTGGGTTGTTAGGAGGTTCAAATGAGATAATATCTGTAAAGTTCTTTGCAAATCTTGAAACACAGTAAGAAATGTTAGTTATTAGCTATTATCATGCCTCTCTTCCCCACCCTCAGTCTTCTTGGATCTTTCAGGTCCTCTGTCTAGCTTCTATGCACTTAAGTTATTATTCATAGTTATCAATCTGTAGATATAGATAGACAGACAGACAGACAGACAGACAGATAGATACATAGATATATAGATACAAAGATACAGACAGACAGACAGAGGAATTTATTAGCTGTGTGGTACTTGACAAGTACAGACCTCTGTTTGCCTCAGTTTCCTCAACTGAACTGCAAAAGGAAATAGCAAGCCATTCCAATATATTTGCCAAGAAAACCCCAAATCAGGTCATGAAGAGTCAGAACCAACTAATCAACAAAAATAATAAAGCTATATCTATATTTATTTATCCAGGTATATGTCTATATAGAGAGATATCTATATCGACATGTTTATCTCTATATGTCTATCTGTATATTGATACACACACACACACACACACACACACACACACACACACACACACATACAGATATAGTTTTCCTAACCCTCCACCAGTAAATTGTAAACCCCTTGAGGTCAGAAATTGTTGGCCATTTTGTATCCCCAACTTTGCCTATGACAAAGCTCTCTTCAAGTGTAGACATGGGAGTCAGCTGGGTGGCTCAGTAGATTGAGAGCCAAGCTTAGAAATGTGAGGTCCTGGGTTCAAATCTAGCCTCAGACACTTCCCAGCTGTGTGACCCTGGGCAAGTTATTTGACCCCCATTGCCTAGCCCTTAGCAGTCTTCTGCCCTGGAAACAAAACACAGTATTGGTTCCAAGGCAGAAGGTAAGGGTTAAAAAAAAAAGAGTAGACCTGTGTAAAATTTCATATTGAGCATAAAACCTCAAAACCTTCTCTTGGCATCATACTTTACTCCCAGGAAGTTTCCTCATTCTGAAGGCTCACCCCCAATTGTCATGCATCTGTAGAATGCCATGCAGCCACAACCTAGGTTGCGGTCTAAGTTGTCCCTATTCTGCCTTTGAGAAATGGAGCAGACTTCTCTTGTCTCTTCCCTCTGTCTGTCTCCTCTCCCTCATCTTGTTTTCCAAGCTTTGGTTAATGGACAGTTTAATGAGTATACACCATTTCCATTTTGAAAATACAGTGCACAATTCGCTAATTGGATTTCTTCCTGGACACATTTGGGTTTTTTCCACATTGATGTCTTCCTCCTCCTTTTATCCATCCTTCTCTCTTAAGGTTTTCAACCAAACTGAAATTTCCTGAGGCAGAAAGAGAAGTTGGGAGTAGGAAATGCAATGTGCAGCCTTATTGTTTCAGGAAAAACCTATTAGCTTGATTCTCACTAAAAGAGACCAACTGCTCTAAAGGCACCCCGGGTACCTTTTCTAATTCCACACAAGCCCATGGCCCTGAATATACAGTGCATGACAGAAATCTATGGATTCTTACTGAGATAATTATTGGTACTTTCTCTATCTTTTGTAATCCCAGAGTTCTGGTGGCAGGTAGAGTCCTGAACCCTTCTCACAAACCACTGAAGGCTCATTGCCCTCAATAGACTATGAGGAGCTCCTTGAGAGAAGGCACTGGTTTTAGTGGGAAGAGGGAGAGCCTAGGGGAAGAGGAAGATCAGAGAGGGAGGGTGGACACCATCATAGTAATGATTAATCAATGCTTTCAACTTGACAATCAATGGGACTGTCTGACTTAATATCTTAATATTGAATGGCTAGGTAGTACAGCAGAGAGAGAATTCTAGATTTGGGAAGACTTGAGTTCAAATCCTACTTCAGACATTTACTAGCCAGGTTGCATAACCTGGGCTAGTCATGCGATCTCCCATGGCCTCAGTTTCCTCTCTGTGAAATGGGTAACCAATAAGATTATATAAATAAAATATGCATAAAGCATAAGTTATAGAATTCTTTTGGTAGGAGGTGGGACAACAGGAGAGCTGGAACTTATATCTTGAATTCCTCAGCCTGTTAAGCATAGATCCAAGTCAGCCAGTGGTTCAGTGACTCTCTGGTTGGTGTAATCAGGCTTCTGGAACTGAGCTCCATGGGAACAGTTGGTTTGCAAACTATTTTGAGAAAACTTTAGGGGGGGTTGAATTTATTCTGCTCGATCATTGGCTGGTACCTGACTTTCGCAGGCATCATATCACAGTGGAAAGGAAAAGTTTTCTGGTTTGCATTTGGCCTGATTTAATGGATTTATTATGAGTGCATGTAATATGTATTCTTTTTGTCTGTCTGTGTGCCTATATGTAGTCAGACTTCAAATCAATCATTTGATTAAAGCAATTAATGCTTCCTCTTCTCTCTGGCATAAACACAGAGGCACAAACTGGGTAACTGAGAATTACTGCTCAGCAAATGGTGATTTCTATATATTCCTTGATGCTACATTATTTTCTTGTTGCTATTCAATCTTTTTAATTCTGTCTGACTTGGTGATTCCATTTGGGGTTTTCTTGGCAAATATACTGCAGTGGTTTGCCATTTCCTTCTCCAGTTCATTTTATAGATGTGGAACTGAGACAAACAAGCTTAAGTGACTTGCCCAGGGTAATACAACTCATAAGTGTTCGTTGCCATATTTTAACTCATGAAGATGAGTCTTTCCGGCTCCAAGCCCAGCACTCTCTCCAGTAGTCACCTAGCTATCTTATGCTACAATATAATGCACTTTAAAAATCAGCTTTTTAAAATTCTTCAACATTGACTTTTTAGCTTCAATTTCTTTTTTACTTCACTTCTCATAACTAGAATGCTTGCAATCTTTTTTCCTGCCAAAAAGGGAAAACTATCTGTGGCAGAATGAAGAGTGTTGTATTCAATCAGAGAATCCAGCTTTGAATCCAGGATCTCTGCTTGCTATGTGGGCAGCCTTGGGCAAAACACTTAACCTGCTTGGGTCTCTGTTTATTCGTTTTTAAAATGAAGGGATGCATTGAAATAAAGGGAGAAGATCTAGGAGAACAATTTATACTATAACAATAACATAGTTAAAATGAACAAGCTTGAAAGGCTTAAACCACTCTGATCAACACTGATCATAATTCCAAAGGGTTAGTAGTGAAGAAAGTTCCCCCATTGCTACCAGAGAGGCGATAGACTAATGTCAACCTTGAAAAACACAGAACCACCAAAGCAGTTAGAAAGAACAAGTCTTTAATCAGGACTAGGTTGACAATGCTCTATTGGCCACTACCCAGAGTCATGCAGAAGATACCACAGAGACAGGCTCTGGGACTCTGGGAACAGTGTCTCTGGGAAAATGCACCTCAAAAGGGGATTTTCCAATGAACTGAAGAACTTGGGGTCTTACATAACTTTTGAGGAATAAAGGACAGGAAGGACAATTGATTGGCTTATAAGAAGACTAGGGAAAGAGGATTCCAGCTAGGAAATGGCAGAAACTTCTAAGGCAAAAAGGTACCTAAGACTTAATTATATCTACTAATTCTATCTAGACTGAGATCATTGGGTACTATTGGGGACTTTAAGGTTTAGTGTTCAGTCTAAGACAAGCATCAGTCTGGGACTTCCCAAGGGACAAAAGTAAATTTGGAGATTCCATAAGACAAGGTCATCGCTAACTGTAGAAAATTAGGCACACAATGTGAGAATTCGTTTTGCTCCACTATGGATATTTGTTACAAGGTTCTTGCCCTAAAAATGCTTAATTAAAAAATTCAATGAAAAATAAACAATATTAAGGGTTCAAACTGATTATCCTCTACAATCCCTACTCTAAGCCTATGGTCCTATGACCTAAGATCATGGGTCACTGAAGAAATATTCTGAATAATATAGTTTTTTGGTGATTTTTTAAAAATATCTTAATGCGGCATATACTATCAGACATAGCCTTTGTGAAGATTGATTTTATTGACCTTTTTTCCCCATTTTCTTTATTAATTTTTTGCTGTGAGAGAAAATTCCATGAATAGAGAGTTCAGGGAAAGGGATATACTCAGGAATGAATGGGTTTTTTTTTTAAGAACATGAATTTTTAAAACTGTCTTAAATATGCACTCTGGATAATAAAATAACAAAAAGTCAAAAAAATGAAGAGGAAATTAGATGATGAAGACCAGAGCACTCCATGGGAAGAAAAAGGGAAGATAGTAAAGCAAAAGGGCAGGGGAAGAGAAAACACAGGAGAGAAATATTGGAAATGGGGAAATAATTCATGGAAGAAACAGAAGGAAAGAAGGATGACAGTGTAGAGAATATAAATAATGAACTGAAAGAAGCTTAAATAATACTAAGAATTATGGAAGTAAGGTGAGAAAGACTATCCAAGAAATGAGAACTATTGGTTAGTAATGGCTAAGAGGGAAGGGATGGAGAGTTTGATGTGTGAATAATTAATGTCTGAGTCTGGGTTTCTTAGGACAATCTGACAGTCTGAGGGAATGTCCCCTACATATGCTAATCCATGCAGAAATAGGAGCTTGGTGGACTCATTACTAGGTTTGGCCAGTTTGTAATGGAAACAGAATCCACTGATGCATGTTTAAACTGATTTTTTTAAAGCAGAATATATTAAATAAACAGTCCCCAGTTGAAACCAGAAAATTAGAATGAGGCTCAGGGTGATAAGGATTTCTATAGGGAAAGCCCAAAAGCTCTTTGCAGTGGCTCATGCCAAGTTTTTTTAGTTCCTTCTGATTCCTGAGTCTGTCTGTGTTAGCAATGGTTCCACTGCTGCCCTGTTTTAATAGTCTCAATATTTACTTTAATGTGCCATTGGCCAGGGTGAGTCAGTGGTGCCTGCCTTTGAAATCCACAGGGGCCTTTGGAAGGTTCTTCTAACTCCTTCAGCCAGGTCAATAGACCAATAAGAATTTAAATGAGTCCTCTAGGCCAGGCATTTGTGCTGAGCTCTTGGGATGTATAGACAGAAGTGAAGCTATTCCTGCCCTCAGGGAGCTTACCTATAGGATCCAACTTATTCAAAGATTTTTAAATACTCAATGCTTACCAATCAGATAGAAAGGGGAGTGAGGGAATTGGGAGAGGCTTCTTCAAAAAGGTAAGAAATGCTACTTGTAAGATAGGAGTTTCAAGAGGCAGAGATGGAGGGGATTTATTCCAAGTATTGATGGGGAAGTTGCACAGGATATAGATTATTTGGTTGAAGACCAGCAAGTTAGCAAATCTAGTTGGAATGTGGAGTGCATGAAAGGGGAAAATATTCAACAAATATGGAAATGTAGGTTAGAACCATGTTCTGAAAAGTTCTAAATGTCAGACAGAAAAGAGTGTACTTGACTTTAGAGGCAATAGGGAGCCACTGGAATTTAGAGTAGGGGAGGGACCAATTGGACCTGTACTTTCAGAAGAATCACCCTGACAGTTACATGGAAGATGGATCCATGAGGAGAGAGATTTGAAACTGAGAAACCAATTAAGAGTTCTTGCAATCCTCTTGATGGAAGGATGATGAGGGTCTAAAGTAGGGTGGTGGATACATGAATAGGATGTGAGAGGTGAGAGGAGGAAAATGAATATGGTGAATATGGAGGATGAGGGAGAGGGAGGTGGATAAGGCCAACATTGTGAATCCAAAAACTTTAAAGACAGTATATCCTCAATAGAAATGGTGAAGTTTGGAAGAGGGAGCAGTGGTATAAG
Organism: Monodelphis domestica; assembly: GCF_027887165.1. Classification (NCBI taxonomy): domain Eukaryota; kingdom Metazoa; phylum Chordata; class Mammalia; order Didelphimorphia; family Didelphidae; genus Monodelphis; species Monodelphis domestica. The sequence continues at coordinate 174,668,661 of NC_077229.1, read as the reverse complement.
TCAAAACTATTTGGGAGAGTAGAAGGACCAGGAGGAAAATGTTGACTTTGGATAGTGATTTGGCCCATGGCTTCTCTAGTAAAACTCCCATTTCTTATTATGGTTTAAGGCTGACAAGACCTTTTTCCTCACTCCCTTCTTTCCCTCCTTTCTATCTCTCCCTCCCTCACTTCTTTTCTCTTTTCTTCTCTCCTTTCCTCTTTCTTTCCTTCCTTCCTTCCTTCCTTCCTTCCTTCCTTCCTTCCTTCCTTCCTTCCTTCCTTTCTTCCTTCCTTCCTTCCTTCCTTCCTTCCTTCCTTCCTTCCTTCCTTCCTTCCTTCCTTCCTTCCTTCCTTCCTTCCTTCCTTCCTTCCTTCCTTCCTTCCTTCCTTCCTTCTTCTCTTCCCTTCCTTCTTCCTTCAATCGAGCTGCCATCAAAAATTACCTTGTGTTATCAACTTGGGCTATGACTCTGGATCCACCCCACCAAGCACATATTATGCAACCTTGTGCTAGGCACTGATGTCCAAAGGAAAATGTGAAACAGTCTTTGCCCACAAGGAGCTTACAGTATTCCTATGAGCAGCTCTGCGCTGTAGCTAACATACAGTTTCATTCCTGGCTGTTCCTCTGATGTTGGTATGGGTACTGATTCAGCATGAGCTACAACCTCAAATCAAAGCTAAGGCAGTCACCTGTGAATAATGCCACATAAATCTTGATTTCTAATTCATTTAATAATTTCTACTGATAAATAATAATACTTTGACTTTAAATAGACTTTTCTAAAAAACATGCATTCACTAAAGCTTTCCAGGATGTGCATGTATATATGGCAGACCCAGTAAAGACCCAGTAAGACAGGAGAAGAGATGAGAAAGTCATAGGCCCCAGCACCACAGGTACCATCCCTTGTGTCTCTCCTCTGATTCTCAGCCAACCTTTCCACCCCTACTTTGCTCACTCTGACTCTTGCCTCCACTCCCATTTTTCCTCCTTATTCCCCCAATATATTGCCAGACTACTGTCAAGAGCACTGACCTGTGACCTGGGACTCAAGAGGATCTGAATTCAGGTCCCAGGTCTGCCACTAACTATGTGTGGGGCCTCATCCCTCAGATCTCAGTTTATCCATCTGTAAAACAATGGGGTAGGACTAGGTGATTTCCAAGGGCCCCCTCATCTCTAAAATTCTCTGAGTTCTTTGAGTTTTCTCATGGCTCTGTGGGGGAGGCTGTTTTGGCTTTGTAGCTAGCAAGGATTTCAGCACTTTCCATGATCTAAGGGAAAGAACACACAGGGTTTTTCATCACAAGATTCTGCTGGGCCCAGCTCTGTCTCTGACTGTGTAATCTTGAGGGTAAAGAGGTTAAAAGCTTGCTGTGCCTCATTTTCTCCATCTGTAAAAGGGAGGACACTCCCACATCCTTGTTTCTTTTTCCTCAGAAAAATCTGATTAGGATAAATAAGAAAATAAATTGAAAAGCTTTGGTGTTTCCCCCTGTTTCAGGAAAAGACTAATTAAAGCCAAAGTATTATTATTCACTGGTAGAAATTGTTAGATGAGTCAGAAATGATGATTTAGAGGCCATTATTCTTTGATATGAGTTCCCTCATGTACATCAATGGGGGATTATTTAGATCAGGGATATTGTACTGAAGATGACACAGTGTTACTACATCAAAAACTGAAATAATGCACCAAAGTCTAATCTGATCACAGTATCTGTCCAGAAGTGCAGGTTTTAATTGCATCTTTATCCCTTTATCCTCTGAAGGCTGTCATTAAACATTTACCAGACAGGAACTCTGGCTTGGTCCAACATCCCTGTTGGGGGTGGCCTGGCAGCTAGCCATTTTTATACAATAGCAATGATGGAAGTACACTTTCAGCACCTGTGCCAGTGCTACTCAACAGATGAAGAGAGAGGAAATCAGGCTTGGTGTGTGAGTTAGTTTGCAGAACAAATCCATGTTTGTTCATGTAAAATATATTAATCCTTATTTGATTTTCATAACTATGCCCAATGCTTGAATTGCTGGGAACATACAATAGAATAATAACCGTTTCCTTAAACTGTTGAGACCCTTCCCTTTTCCTCCCAACAACAGGGAAAGCAAATATTAAAAATTAAAGAATCTCAGGGAAGGATCTCAGAGGCCATCTAGGCCTCCCTTTAGCAACACCCCAAACAAGTGGTTGTGTAATTCAGCCTTTAAAAACCTTAGAGAGATAGAGAAACTATTGTATTCCTAGGCAACATACTCCATTTTTCAACAGGTAGAACCGTAAAGTTTTTTTCTATAAATTGACCTCTTGACAACTACCACTCCATCCTTCTTAGTTCTTCCCTCTGTGGTCAGATAGAATAAATATAATCCCTTTTCCAACATGACAGTCCTTCAAATATTCTGAGACAGTTATCCTAGCCCTCTCACTCTCCAAGTCTCCTCTTCTCCAGGCTAAGCATTCCTAGTTCCTTCAATTGATTTTCATATGGCATGTTCCACAGTCCCCTCACCATGGGAGTCACCCTTCTCTGGATGCTCACCATCTTGTCAAAGTACATCTGGAAGAGTAATACTCAGAACTGAACACAGTAGCCTAGGGAAGAGATAATATAATATAACCTATGTTCTGGACGTTTTCAATGTTGCTTATGGTCCTATTAGTTTTCAGTACTATTTTATCATATTAATTGTATTAAGCAGAGACCACTAAATACCCCAAATCTTTGCTGACAGACTTTTATCTAGCCATACTTTCAATTCTTTGGGATTTTAGAGGTTAATGTTCTGAACCCAACGGTAGGACTCGATATTTGTTTCTGTTAAATTCTATCTTATTTGGTTCAGCCCATCATAATAGCTTTTCAAGATCCTTTTGGACTTTGTCGTTTCTTATGTTACTCCCTAGTTTTGTGCATTCTAAAAACTTGATAAGTAGGCTATGGAGGTCTCCATCCACTCTTTCTTGGCTCACTCTCCCAACTTCCACTCTCACTGGCAGAATGGGATCCTCACAGGCCAAAATCTACTACTGTCTTTGATGATTCTAGGGATAATAATAAGGGTCATTGTGCTTTTTTTAGTACTATCATTCATAAGCCCCCACTGGTGTCCTATTGATAACAACTAGACTTAGTTAACTTTTAGAAAAGGTATTTACTAAGGGAGTATAACAAAGACCGTTTTAAAAAGAACTCTGGATGTACTTCCCCCATGCAGATACAAGGAACCTGTTTATTCTGGGTTCAGACTGAAAATTCAAAAGTAGTATGGTTCACAGAGTACGTGAGGCAAATGACTAACTCCCAGGTCTGGGTTACCAGGAATTCTTTTTTCCTTTCTTTGAATCCTCTTGAAGTTCCTTTTTGGTTTTGTTCTTTGCTGGGATATAAGCATCTTTATAGAACCCATAACTGACCCTTTCTCCATTTCAAATCTAATACCCTCCTTTAGGCTGCCTTTCCTCAAGGTGTCTAGTTTGTTCTTGGTATATCTCTTAGTCCCCAGGGTAGACACTGCTATCAATGCCAATGGGAATTCCACATTTTCAGTCTGGAAATTCACATGTTGTCATCTTTTCAATGAGGAAGGGGGATGGCAAGAAAAGAAATTCACTCTTCCTTCTCCAAGGGAGTCATAAAAAGGACAGGAGATGAAAGGAAAAAAATATGAACAGGGAAGATAATAGTTGGAGCTAAAGGAAACAAGAGAAAAATGAGCAATGGTGATTACTAATCAGAGGAGATTTTGTTGAAGACGATCACCCTAATACTATAAACATAGTACCCCAACACATGTATAGTTTTTGCCTGGAATGAAAGACTGAATTCCAAATAAACAAGATATGGGAGTGGGGATCCAGGCAGGGAATGAATGAATCCAGCCCATTCCTTACTTCACCAGGCCAGGTATCTTTTGCATATCTCATTGGTATTGTGTAATTATATTTAACATATACTGTTCAAGCTAATGTTATGTGTATAATATGAAACTTCAGAGAAGTAGGAGACAATTTTCCTTCAGGAAGCTTGTAGTCTAGTTCATAATACAAGTCAATCACATTCATGAAGTTAAACATAAGGCATTGTATGAGATATGAAGCTATAGGAAGATTTTTCATGTTCAGGTAAGAACACTTCACTTCAGCCTATGCAGGACACTCTCCTGGGCACTTCACTGGAAGGTACTATAGAAGAGTGTTGTGAGATGACCAGGGAGAGAAAGAGGATCCGCTACAAGGCAGAGAAAATCTGGCCTCTACCCCAAGTCAGGTTTAGGGTAAGGGGATATATGTAAAGTGAAACATACATCCTCTCATGAAATGCAAAAGGGAATATACAAGCTTTCTTGTTCTGATGAATCATGGCTGCCCACTTCAGCCTTGTTCAGAGCATTGTGCTGGGTACCCTTCTACAAGTTACTTACCATTCTGAAAGGAGACAGACTGCCTTATACAAAGCTACTGAGTCCTGCCGTCAAGAAATTAGTCTGACTAACTGACTCACCAGACTAAAAGAAACTTAGTCTGAAAGAGCTCCAACCCTTTCTTTTATCTGTATAACCAGCTGCCAATCAAGCCTGGGTTGGCTTTGCAGAGCTATACTGCATGCTGCATAGCAGAGAGAGATGGGACCCCTAATTGGCAGAGAGGAGCCGAGTGAGATGCTCTGTACTGGCATGAGGTGCGAAGGGACTGACTTGAGACCACTGGAGAATGTTGAGGAAGACAGTTGCAAGAGAAAAGTGCCAACATCTCCCTAGAGCAGCAGAAATGAAGCCAGCATACTAACAGATTGAACTTCCAGAGCTCGAGAAAAGACTTCCCTGGAGTGCAACCTTTTTCTCTCTTGTTTGGACCTGAGCTATTTATCTCACTTTCTGCTGAAGAATCCATTCACTCTTGTGTAAATACACAATGCATCTTAATGTGCATAACTTCTCTGATTCTGTTTGCTGTTCACTTGGATAAATGGGTTTACTGTTTTCTATTTGTGATGGTCTAATGTGCAAACAGGCTTTAGTGGAGCTAACCTAGAGAGTATACGCTAAGGATTGTCCCACTCCTTACGACTGGCCAAACAAGTACCTTTCTGTCTGAACCCAAGCCCATATCCTAGTGGTTATTCACTCGTTTCAGTCGTGTGTGATTCTTTGTGACCTCAATGGAGGTTTTCTTGGCAAAGAATTAGAATGGTTTGATATTTCCTTCTCCAGCTCATTTTTGCAGGTGAGGAAACATAGAGTTAAATAGCTTGTCCAGGGTTGCCCAGCCAGTAAGTGTCCTAGGCTGGATTTGAACTCAGAAAAATTCATTTTTCCTGACTTCAGTCCCAGTACTATCCATTGTGCCTCTTAGCTACCCCATACTGTAAAGATTAAAATTTAGGGGAGACTGGGGAGACTGAGGCAGGTAGAAATTAGTTTCTCTCTGCAAAGACTATTATATTTTTTAGAGGTTTATTTAAGATTAAGGATTAAAGAAAATACAGGATAAGAAACACGTGTCCAGGCCATAGAGTGGCCTAGACACAACCTCACCTACATTATGAAAAAAAGCCATGCCTGCCCCAAAACGGAAGTCCAAGAGCCAAGAGCCCCTCAAAAGCCTTTGAATCAGCTTAAATACCTTCTCGATCTCGGCCCACCTCAGAATTCCCGTGAGATTACAAAGCATTTTGGGGAAGTGGAGCAAAGGCTTGTGGGGATTGTAGTCCTGTATTCGAGTCTATTTTTTACAATACCCTACACCAGAGATATTTGAGGGGGCAGAAAGCTATCAATCTAACCTGGTACTCCTCTTAGAGACTAGAAACAAGAACATAGAGCCCTTTAAATGTTCCTGGAACGTGCCAGCTAGTGTGCTGGTATCTACTGAGGCAGGCGAGGTCTCAGATCATATCTATCCATGCCACCCAAAAGCCACTTCTATATACTTAGACAATCCACATGGACATCCCTAGTTTCTATCTAGAAGCTGTTCTTATTCCTTACCGGTTCTGTTAGTACATTTGCATGGGTCATCTCCCAGAGGTGGCAGGATCCGAATAAAGCAAGCGAAGCCCTAGATTGGGTGCCTCCCCTCTGGCCAGTATCATGCTGCAGGATGTACTAGTCTTCAGGATCAAACCTGCGCTCATGTCAGACCAGGAGGGTCAGGGCGAATTGGAGAAATGAGAGCCCTGGAGGCCCTGCAGTGTTTAAGCTTCATCTGTTTCTTTGCTGTTGGAAGCAGTTGGGGATGTGTTATTTTCAATTCCAGCCAACCTTTGTTCTGCAGAGTGGAACTCCTTTCCCCAAGACCCAATTTCACACAATTTTATGCAAGCCTAGTTTGGAGGGAAAAAAAATCCCCAGCTGCTCCAGAGGCTTTGCAGCAATGAGTGAAAGGTTAATATATTGTCAGAGTGGCTGTGATAACTCTGAGCAGTCATTTAGCCTATTTACAAGAGCCGTAAGAATATGACTCAAATGTAGGAAATTAAACAAGAAATGCTTCACACTACATATTCCCCATCCTAGATGATGTGGTCTTCTCATGGTTTAATTAGCAAGTGAAGGACTGTAGGCCTTCTCTTTATCTTTTGTCATAAATTCTAAAGCCTAGTAAGAAAAAAGAAATCATTCTGGAAGTAAAGCAGCAGGAACCCAGTGTTATTTATAAACTTTGCTCTGGAAAACTATGTCAGGGCCTGGAGCAGTCTCCTTCCGCCATTCCCTGGCCACCCTCAAGCCCCCCACACCCCTTGCAATTGTAGTATTAAGGAGTATAAATAGTAGGAAAGCAAATGGGATTGTTATCCTTACAATGTTGGAGCCTTGTTTTGGAAGACTACATGGAAGAAATGGGTAAATAACACCTTCTCCCTCCAGAGGATACTTACAGAATCCTAGACTTAGAAAACTGAGTTGCCAGCTAGTTGAACATGCACCAAAGAAATCTCCACGCAAACCTACCCAATGAACGATGGTCATTCAGCCTCTGCTCAAAAGCCTCCAAGGAGGGAAAACTCCCATTCGAGCAGTCATGGTGTTGTGGAAAGAACACCAAGTCAGGAAGACCTGAGTTCAAATCTAGATTCAAATATTCACAAGAAATGTGACCCTCAGCAAGTTTTTTAACCCTTGTCTGCCTCAGTTTCTTCATCTGTAGAATGAGGATAATGATAAAAGTACCTACCTCCCAAAGTTGTGAGCAGTAAATATATGTAAGTTGCTTGGCATAATGCCTGGCACATAGGGCTTTCTTCTGTTGTTGTTCAGTCGTTTCAGTCATGTCCAGATCTTCATGACACCATTTGGGGTTTTCTTGGCAAAGATTCACCACTTCCTTCTCTAGCTCATTTTACAGATGAAGAAGGAACTGAAACAAACAGGTTAACCCAAGACTTTCCCAGAGTCACACAGCTAGTAAGGATATGAGACCAAATTTGAACTCACGTCTTTTTTCTGACTCCAGCTCTGGCAGTCTATAAGATAAAGTAGAAAAAAATTTCATATGTGCTTTTATCTCCCCATAGAACATAGACTCCTTGAAGGCAAGAACTGTTTCATGTTTATCTTCATATCCCCAGGACCTCCATTTTGTCTTGCACATGCTAAATGTCTGTAAAATTAAATAGGAAATCATTTTACTTTTGGTGGTACTGGCAATAATTATTGTTTTGTCATCATAAAGATTGTCTTGAAGATTGTTTTAATCAATATCAATCTGTGTTCTTGTTGGTAGAGTCTTAGAGCTTTAGTTCTAAAGGCAGCATGGGGCAATACAGAATACTGGATTTGCCAGTCAAGTCAAAAACAAAAACAAAAGACTTCAATTTAAATCCAGGTTTTGCTACTTATTATATATAGGCAACTTTGGGCAAATCTTTCTCCTATCTTGGCCTCCATTTCTTCATCTGTGAAATGATAAGCTCTATGGTCCATTTCAGCTCTGGTTTTGTGATCCTTAGAGATTATTTAACCATCTCTTTTTACAGAATGAGAAAAGTGAGAGCTTTGGTTATGGGGTTCACAAGTAAATGAGTTGCCTAAGGTTTCCCACTTGGCTTGCGGCCAAGCTAGGTCTAGAACCAAGTTCTCTTGGGTCCACTGTTCTTTTCCATGACACGATCCTGTCTCCATAACAAAACCTCTACATCCCAATGCTAGACATGGGTTGTTGTATAATAAACACACTTTAAATGGATTTCCGAGTGCCAGAATTCTTTCTTGAAGCAGAGCCAGCTAATGGGTATGCCTGTAATGGACATTTTGCTTTTAGTGAAATGTGTTCAGAGCACTGGAAAGTATATTCATTTCATAGATCTATTCTTTCAGACTTGTTTTCCTTTGTTTAGGAGTTCACAAAGCTTACATTCTTAACAAGTTGATTCCCTTGTGGAATGTAATTTTTTAAGATATTTTATTAGTTTCCCATGTAAGTTTTATTTGGGTGCCTAAAATCTGTATCCTTTTTGCAGCTACTCAGTTAAAATCACCTATTTTATTTGAGCTTCCAAGATGGGGAACCACCAAGTGAACAGTAAAAACAAAAAGCTATTTTTATTAATAAACCTGAAGGCTTTAGAAATAATACCACCAGAGTCCTCCATCATCGTGGTGATTGCCAACATCTGATTTTATTGGTTCCTCAGGTCCTGAATTGGTTTCAGGATAGATGCCATGCTACCCTTTCACAGTTTAAATCCTTTTTCAGAAACTGATTTGGAGGAGAGTTCAAATAGTTTTTTGTCAAGCCAAGTGGTTTGTACAAAGCCTTGGAATCACTGAGTATCAGAAGAGAAAGAGACCTTTGAGATCATCTAGACCACCTTTTTTCATTTTATAGATTAGGAAACTTGAGGTCTATAGAAGTTAAGTGACTTGGCCAAGATCACATGGAATTAGCTAAGCAGCAGCTAGAATGTGGGTGTCCTTACTCCCAGTGCAGTTATCTTTGGACTACATAATGCTTTTAACACATCATATCCCTGAGAAGGAGTCACATCATTATTTTAAATTGACTTTAATGGACAGTGACATTCAAAAAACTATGTTGAAGAGAAAGAAAAGCCAAGTCAATACCAAGTAGTAGAATATTTTCTGGATTTAGGAGGATTTTGCAGCTAGAAGACAATGTCAGTTTTCTCAAAACTGTTACCATGTTTAACCAAAAATCTTTGAAAGGAGTTAGTTTTGCATCTTAGGTGTGGTAGGACATTCTATGGACTTAGGATGGGGTAAGGATGGACCTGTGATTTCACTGGTCTAGAAAAACTCCTGTGTGGGCAAATTTCATCTATCAATGCAGAACAAGTCTTTCTCTGTAACTCAGAGTCTCAGAGAGTTGTCTGGAGCTCTGAGAGGGCTTTCTTTCTTTTTTTTTTTTAATTTCTTCCAGGAATGACAAAGTATTTATTTTATTACAAGTTCATCAGTTCACAGTTTACATTTGCAAAAATTAACCTCATATTGGCTACCTATTTGCCCAAAAGTTCACATTTATAAAAAAAATCACTATCTATATTTCCCATATCATAACTATTTTTGATGCAGTGTACACACTATATCTATATTAAAATAACTCAGCAATTGTTGTTAACAATGATTTAGGAACTTGCCCAGGATCACACAGCTAGTATGAGTTAGAATTAAGAGTTGAGCTCAGGTTTGTCTGACTCCAATGACTTTTCTCAAAATAGTATTTATAAACACAAAATAAAACATATAGAATCATAAAGGAAACAAATATATCAAAATGAAATCATCACAATGTTATAAATAAAAGTTCATAGACTTTAGGTTAAGAACCTCAGCTTTAGAGTCATTAAATAATTCATAACTCCCATAGGCATGTTGGGTTGTACCCATTAATCCAAACTTTTTTCAACATATAAGTGACCCTGGGTTTCCAAAAGTTCTCCCAGCTGAGTTCAAGGTATGGCAGGCCCTAAGTTAGGTATCAAAAGTGATCTCTCTTTTGAACCCAAGATCATATAGTCATAAGTGGCAAAACCAAGAAAATAAGTCTGGTACCTTCATCTTAGATTACCTCCCAGGGCATTGGAATATGCAAATTCTAAACTTTCTGTGATGTAACTCATTCATTGGCAACCTTGGTTTTCTTAACAACAGATATGCTCTTCCTTTGTAATTAGGAATTGTCTTGAATATGCAAAAACAATTTTTAGGAGGCTAGTAGAACTTACAAATAGTGAAACTGTTCCACCACTGTGTGATTTGGGGATCAATCACTTTCTTTAACATTTATTTGATTTTCCTTGTACCTGTTTCTATCCCTGTTTTCAGCTCCAAAGGACAAAATGCTGCTCCCAAAATAAACTCATCACTTCTAAATTCACCATCATGCTGTTAAGTCAAGCCTTGACTGACCACCTCCCTTAGGATCCTCTCCTCTCTAATTGACAAAGTAAAGGGTAGTACACCCAATTCCTCCCAAAGTCTTCCTTTATAGAAGGCAGAAATTGGACTCCTAGGTCACTCCAGTTTGCATCCACTTCTCTACCAGGTTTCAACTCCACAAAACAAGATGCCTCACCATAGGTACCCCCAGGAGTCTTTTTCTCACTCCTTTTGTGTGTTGTCTTCCCCTGTAGCTTGTAAACTCATTCAGGGCCAGGGACAACCTTTCTTTTTTATTAGTTTATGAATCCATTCTCTTCATTATGTTTTTAAATAATTGAAAACATGCTACATTTCATTTACAAGTTAGTTAAAATAAAATTATATTTTTTTCCTATAAAAGTTCACAGACCCCCTGAAATCTATTCAAGGACCCATACCTGGTCTAAAGGATACTCGAGATTTTATTTTTATTTTCCTGTTGTAATATTCAGGATTATATAATATTTATGATGGAAAATATGCTTAGTAAACTATAGAGTATAGAGTAAACTATAGTAAACTATATAAACTTATTGAGGGTAGGGATTATTCCAACAAAAGAGGATCTGGCTACCTCCCAAACCAGTGCATTCCAGTTTGGGATAGCTCTGATTCCTAAGGTTTGTTTTTTTTCTTAACATCACAACTAAATTTATCTCTTCATATCTTTCAACTATAGCTTCTAGTGCTGCCCTCTCGTCCTAAACAGAATCTATGTAACCTGAATTCCACAAATCTTTAGATACTTAAAGACAGCTGTCTGATTTCAACTAAACCTTCCCTTCATCAAACAACTGGGGTGCTATCCATTATACCAAGTTACCTGCTTACAGAAACTATGTTGCCTTTTCTTAATAGAAACACCATTTGTTTCAGTGCCTAATCCTTCCCTTAGGTGTGTATTTTCACTGCATCTGGTCAAGTTTCCAAATTGTCCTAAGAAGCCCTTCAGAATAGCAGTAAAACAATGATAACATAGCATTGTAAAATTTCTCATTCATGATCATAAGTGTTCCTTTATAACGTAGATATTATTTTCATCCCATTCAATAGAGAAGGAAATTAGCTGTGACAGACTAAGTGACTTGCCCAGGGTCACACAAGTAGGATTTGAACTGAAGTGTTGGTGAAAGTCTAGCCTTCCTTTTACTATACAAATAGATGTACTCACAGCCCTTCAACATCCTCAGTTATTCAAGAGTAGCCAGTGTATTATGTTTAACAATTCCACCATTTAGTCCTTGAGTTGTTTTCAAACAATTAGGTAATTCTGGTGTCCTTGTGATTTATCTTCATCTACTTTGTCAGTGATGTCTAGAGCACTTAACAACTATTTGAGCTGGTACTTCTGACTTGTCTGCTTTCTTTGTTTCTATCACCAGAATATATATAGGTGTGAAAAGCAGAGATGGGAAGTGAGGAGGCAATGAAAGAGGGAGGAGAAGCAAAGGACTGAAGAAGAGCAAAAGGGAAGAATTATTACCACTTGCCCTGAAGAGGCAGCCAGATAGTATAGTGGTTAGAGAGCCTAGACTTGAAGTCAAAATACTTAATTAGCTGTATGACCCTGGACAAGTCCCTTCTATTAGTCCCATCTTGTATAAAATGAAGATAATAATTGTCCCTGCTATTGCTTTTGCTCCCAAGAGATTCCAGTGAAATATCAGTGTAGGGATACTAGATTTCAGAATAATTCCAAATACTTGCTATTTCCTGAAAAGATTAATGTAATGGTTGAATAAAATTCTCTCTCTCTGTCTCTCTCTGTCTCTCTCTGTCTCTCTCTCTGTCTGTCTGTCTGTCTGTCTCTCTCTCTCTCTGTCTCTCTGTCTCTTTGTCTCTCTGTCTGTCTGTCTGTCTGTCTGTCTGTCTGTCTGTCTCTCTCTCTCTCTTTTTCCATTGGAGGAGAGGTAGAGTCTCATGAGCTCCTAGCTGTAGAAATAGATACTCACAGACTCCCCACTGAATCTGAAAGAAGTGTCTGCCCTCTGCTGAGTTTCGCAGTTGAGGTGCAAAACACAAATTAGGAAACTAAGGCCCAGAGGTTGTGGCTTCCCCAAAATAGGAGTGCTGTCTTATACAGTGAGTGAGTGATAGATGAGGAGTGTAAACCTAGAGCTGCTACTCCAAATCCAATGTCCCAGGATGCTATGTTATGCATTAATATCGGGCACATGGTATTTTAGAAACGAATCATAATTCTTTTCTTAGACAGTTGTGATCCCTGTTTCCTCTTTTTTTTTTCCTTACATGGACAGTGGTTTCCTGGTGTGAGTTGAGAAATGCCTTGGGCAAATTGTTTTTTCAGGTGGGGGGCTCTTGGTTGGGAAGCTATTAATTAGTTGATTCTAAGTCTCCGTCTCCATGAGACAGCCCAGACATCATAGAAGTGCCTTCTTTGAAAAGGGAAATTAAACATCTGCAAATTCCATCAATTGATTTGCTAATTGTTTTGGCAACAAAGTTTTCTCACTTGATAAAGTTGCTGAAAGACATAGTAATTTTTAATTACATTTTAAATGTATTTTTAACATTTTATGAATTCTAGGGAGATTAAGTTTTCTTTGGAGGACTAAATTAAGGACATAACACTATTCTATAAGCCCATAATTATTATGATTAGGAGAATGTCTGTTATACATTCAATGCAATTAAATTATGTCCCCAGACTGATAAAGATCTGTTTAGAAAAGAGAAATGGATTTTCCACAGCTGTAAGTGCATCTTAATGCAGTCTTTTCAGAAGTTAATGCATCACCAAAATAGCTGGTTTGTATTTTTAACTTTCAAAAGCTTTCAAATATCTTTTCAGAAACTTCTATAAAATTAATCACTCAGTTTGCTTACACTGAAATCAGCTAATTACATCAAAAGGGATTGAACTTGAGAGAGTCATATAATTTCACAGGTACAAGGGATATTAGAGTTCATGTTGTCTAATCTCCATTTTAGAGATTAAAAACCTAGCATTTTACAGATGAAGGAACTGAAGGCAAATAATTTGCTCAAGGCTACATAAGTTAATGTCAAAGGCAACATTAGAACCCAGATCTCCTGTTTCCTAGCTCACAGTTCTTTTTGCAATACCTCTCTGGATGGCTATCCTTTTTGCTAATTAATCTTTTCAGGAGTTAGCAAATGTTTGGAATTACACCGAAATCTAGTATCCCTGGCATGATATTTCTCCAGGATCTCTTGCAAGCAGAAACAATAGCAGCATACGCTTTTTAAAAATTACATAACGTAATCAGTTATCACTTCGTTATGTTGCTAGGAAATGTCACCTCTGATGAAAAGGGGTATGAAGGAATATGAGAGAGAGAGAGAGAGAGAGGGAGAGAGAGAGAGAGAGAGAGAGAGAGAGAGAGAGAGAGAGAGAGAGAGAGAGAGAGAGAGAGAGAGAGAGAGAGAGAATGTTTTGGTTTCTCAAGAACATTTAGGAGGACCCTGTCTTCATTTCCCCCTCCCCTCCAACTTTTAGTTCCTTCCCACCCTTGCCCCAAATTTTTACATTGTATATATTTGTGATGTAAAAGTTGGCTGCCCTGAGAATATAAGGCCTTTGTGGGGCAAGGACTATTTTATTTTTACTTTGTATTCCCAAGAGCTGGCACATGGTACTTTTAATAAATGTTGATTGAATGATTAAAAAAAAAAAAAGCAGTGTCAAAGAATTCTCATACATAATAGACTTCATGGTTCATTTCTTCCTTTCTACTATAGTTGCTCATTTGGATTTATAGGATCATTAATATTTTATCCAGTAAAGTATAGATATCTTCTTCCAACTCTCCTCCACTTCCCACCATCTTTTTTGTGTTGTTTTCCCCCATTAGAAAGTATGCTTCTTGAGAGTAGAAACCATCTTGTTTTCCTGCCTTTTAACCTCAGCTCTTATAGAATGCCTGGCACAAGTAAATACTTAGTAAATGTTCTGTCTGTCTTTTTATCTATCTGTTTGTTCACATATGTCTGTCTATATAAATAGATATACATATATATTATATCTCTCTATCAAATTCCACTCTAATTTCTTATCATAACATGAAACTAATCTGGAGTTTTCAAAAGTTAGGCCAGCATAATGCAAGATCTGCCAACTCCTACCAAGCTAGAAAGTCCAGGAAGTTTAAACTATGGCAAAGAAATGAGGGCTCTGTCCCAGGACACTGAGATTTAGAGGGTACAGAAATTTAACACATGCATTCTTACATCTGCAGCCTCTATACTGACAAATTTCCCTTCACTCAGCTGAATTTCTCACATCTTTCCTACATCTTATTCTTTTCAAATCATGAATAAGAAAGTTGATTTGAGGGCCATCTGTGCTCCTTGCCCTGCTGGCTAGTGACTGCATGTCTCTCATGTGGGGACCAGCTTAGCTAAGTTCATAGAGACTCATCATCAGAAATATGGCCACCAGGTGAAAAATGTCTTTGACTAAAACAAAACAAAACCATAATAATAAAATTAAAGACTGTAGAAAGATTGTAATCTACATCATTGGAGAGAATCCCTCTACCACTGAAATCAAAGGTTCCTTGAAATAGTAAAGTACTGGCATATTTATGATCTTCTGTCCTTATTGTTTAGCATTTGTTAAATAACGATCATGTGTCCTATGATATCCAGAACAACTCACTACCCACACAACTCCCACATCAAACAGTATCCCTCCATCCCCATGGCTCAGATCCTAAAGGAAATGAGCTATCCACAACCTTAGAGTAAACCTAGAAATAAAGCCTACTCAAGATATAAATATGATCATAGAGAACCATATTCAGATAGAAATACCATAAATCACTGCTAGAGGAGGAGACTGGCTTTCATATCAAAATCATTCCCTCCATGTCTCTATTTCATAAACATATTTTTTTCATGGCTCTCTGAGTAGAGTTCGCCTCCCTTTCAAAATGTGTGATGATTTGTATCCCCTGGGGTACTTGACATTACCTCTAACCCCTTACTCTGTGATCTCAGGTGCTCTAAGGAATTGAAATATTGGTTCTCCCTCCCTCCTGATCTTTGAGAATAGTTAGCAGTGAGGATGAAATGTCTTCTTAAATTTTCAGAGAAAAGTATTTTAAGGGAATTAACCTTAGTTTAGTATCAGCTGTGGCTATTCAGATGCTTGCCAATAAGGCTTGATGCCACACATTTTTTCCTCAGACATTTAATTTTATAAGCAGTTTCTAATATCTGAGAAGAAATGGGGAGATATGCACCTTTTTATAATCCACAGCACCTAAGTAGTCATGAGATTGCTACCTAATAGGCAGTCAGCTTCTTTCATTCTGGGAGATGAAGGGTATGAATGAATGAATGAACATTTAAGTGCTCACTATGTGTCAGGAGCTAACCTCTAAGATACAAGTACAAAAGCGTTCCTTCTAATAGGCAGACACAACATACAAACATATAAGGGAGTGGTGTCAAGGGACGGGCAGATTATTCTAAAAAGTCTCAGGAATGGTATGTGGAACTATAGACAGTTGACCATTAGCATGACCTTTCCTGAAGAATGTTAGTGTTGATTTGATTATATGGGGAGTTCAGAACTGGAAGTTTTGAGTTCCATTAAATTAAGCAAACATTGATTAAAGAGGTACTGTTTATAAGGCATTGTGCTGGGTACTAGAGGTAGAAAAATGACAAATGGCAAATCTTTTCCCTGGAGGAACTTACAGTATAATGGAGGGATAAGAAATGTACACAAATTGCTATTATACTAAGTATAAAGGGAAGGAAAGGTCAACACTAAGCTTTATAAATTTGAGGAGTTGTAGAAATGACTGATAGCTCGGGGATTTGGGGACAGTAGATGACACTGAAGAGATAAGGTACAGGTAGATAGCTGTCCCTCTTTCTCTAGAAGGAAATTGGGCACCTTTCATTCTAGGGATTCCTCTCATTGCTAGACTTGTCAGTAATCTGTAAGAAATGTGATAAAATCTTGATTTACGAAGTTCCCTGTGCTATTTTGTTTTTAAGGGCCTTCTGTTTCAACATGAAAACTGTCTTTCTGTAAGAAAACATGATTGCTTTTTCTCTACATATGACTTTGAAGGAAGGCAGGTAGATAGAAATTCCATTTCTGTCAGAACCAGATTCATTTTAGTTTGATTGTTTATTGGAAACTTTGGTTAATTATATAAGGCAGAGAGATCGTCTAATATGGTCTCAGCCCTCAAATGATTGGGCCACACATTGGTCAGTCCCTATACATAATACTCTTCTAAAGAATCCCTCCCTCTCATGGGTCAATGACCTTCATCTTTACAGTTACAAAAACTTCTGAGTATTTGATAATCTTGAACTATTTCCCCTCCGAGTGTTATTGTTCATAGTAAGTTGGGGAAAGAACTGCGAGTTCCATTTTTATCCCTACCTAGCATAATGTCCATCATAGCATATTCAATTAATATGACTTTATTTGGAGAAGAAAGAAGAGGTACTCAATTAATCAATCAACAAAGCCCTAAGACCATGTTGGTAAACCTATGGCACATGTGCAGGACTATGCCAGAGAGGGCTGCTCCCTTCCATGCTCCTGAGGACATTTCTCACCTGACCTGCCCCTTTTCCCAGCAGCCCAGTGGGGGTGCCTCTTCCTTCCCCAATCGAGGGTAAGGCTCACAAGTTACAGGAGGGTTGTAGTTTGGGCATTCAGTCTCTAAAAGGTTCACCATCACTGCCCTAAGGGAGCACAAAAGTGAAAGTCCCTTCCCTTTGAAATTTCAATGTTCATTTGCTTAGCGTCTTGTAATTTCTATTCCAATAAAATATAAGCTTTACAAAAACAGGGACTGTTTTGGTAGTTTGGGTTTATCTCCAGGATCTAGGCTAGTATTTTGTGCTTTGGGGAGGATAGAAAAAGTGTTAGGGAAATGACTTGGTTTGGGGTTTATGAGTTCATTTAGCATATGGAATTCATGTTCTTAAAAATTAGTACTTTCCCAGGAAATTTATATTTGTAACTTTCAGGGGCTCTGAGACTCAGGATGTGAGGTATTCAGGATCACACTGCCAGTGTGTGTCAAGAGGTAGGACTTGAAACCAGGTCTAACCAACAAGACCAGTACTTTATCCACTATACCGAGCTGTCTCCTACATTTTCACAGTGTACTTGATAAATACTTATGGATTTGAGCTTATAAAGCACTCCTATTGATGTACATTATCCAATTAACACTCACAATAACTCTTCAAAGAGCTGGCTATGGGAGGGGATTGGGAGGAGGGCAGAGAAAGAACATGAATCATGTAACCATGGAAAAATTTTATTAATTAATCAATAAAATTAAATTAAAAACAAACAAACAAACAATAACCCTGCAAAGTGGGCAGAGATGTTATTTTCTCCATCTTGTAGATGAAGACCTAAGGGTCTTAGTGGGTAAGGAACTTGCTTAAGATAACAAAGGTGCCAAGTGGCAGAGCTAGGACTAAAATTGCCTTCCTTGCTTCAATGATTGCTTTCTTTTTACACTTTATCATATATGTTCAAAATTACTTGCATTCTGTCTCCCTCCATTCAAATGTGAGGTTCTTTTTCTTTTTTTTTTAAACCTTTACATCCTGTCTTAGGACCAATACTTTATACTTAGGATCAATACTTTATATGGTTCCAAGGTAGAAGAGTGGTAAGGGTTAGGCAATGGGGGTTAAGTGACTTTCCCAGGGTCACACAGCCTGAGGTCATATTTGAACCCAGAACCTTCCATTTCTAGACCTGACTCTCAATCCACTGAGCCACCTCGCTGCCTCCATAAAGTGTAAGGGTCTTAAAGGCAGAGACTATTTTTGCCTGTCTCAAACACTTAGCACAGTGCTTGACACATAGTAAACACTTAATAAAGGCTTGTTGATTTGACTTCCTGGACCAAGTCTACTGATTCCATAACCAGCAACCTTTTCACCATATCATAACCATAGATGACAGGTGGTTTGATTCCCCCCTTTCCCAGCTGCTGAGTTAAAACCACTGTTTACACATTCAGAAATGTGAGAAAAGAACACCTTCTAAACCCAAGTGAGGTCTTTGATAGCTACTGTCAGCTTAATATATACTGTTCTCTGTGCCTGCAGACAAGCACCTGAGCAGTTAATTGTCAGTGTTTCATGGCTGAGTGATGTTTTTTATGCTTTTCTTTTGCCTCATTGGTTTACGTTATGTGTAACACCATAATTGAACTCTGAGCTGAACTTGAATGAATGAAAGGGAAAGGCTTGTTAATGAGGAATAGATTCCTGATGGTGCTTCCAACTGTGGAAAAGGCAAAGGGGGTAAGATGAGGAGGGGCTAGAAGATGTAGGCTCTTCATGACTTGCTTTCCTAATCCCAAATTAGATAGCCAGCCCTGGGTAAAATGTTAATGAGGATTTGTGCCTTTCCCTATAGCCACCCTCTAGGTATACTCCAGCCACTATAATCCTAAAAGGTGAGTCAGGACTAGGGTAGAGAATTACTCTTGTGACATTCATTTTCAATGTTTGTAGGATCATGGATCTGAAGCTTGGAAGGACCAAAGAAGTCACCTAGTCCAATCCCCAGAAAGGAATCCATAGGTTTCATCAGACTCCCAAAGGGGTACATGACACATATAAAAATTAAGAACCCCTGCCCGACCTAGCCAAGAGTTGTAATGAGAGGTGTGAGGCAAACTAGAGATGAAGTTAAGGAAAGTTATCTTCTATTCACACCCAGGTAGACATTGCCAATTCTCTTTCCCACATGTAGAGAGAAGAACTTTATTTAATTCTTCATGAAAACATAATCAAATCTTTTTTTTTTTCTCCCTAGGTGCCAGTCTAATGGATGACCTAAATCGATATTTCTCTTTCCATCATTCCCAAGGAGATACCATGACAGCACTGGATCCCACACAAATGAATTACTCAGCTGCTGTTTGGGCTGTTGTCTCCTATGTCATTGCTGATCTGGATGAGATGTTGCCGAGGTAATCAAAAGAACAAAGAAGAAGGCACATTCTTTCCGGAATCCAGTATTCTACATTGGAATGAGGCTTCTTTTTTACCCAAAAGGTTGATTTGGTTCTTGTACCTTGACTTCAAAGAACAACTACCCCTTCTGATAGAATGTCTCTTAACTCTTTCCTAATTCTCAGATTTTAGTAGCATGTCTAAAAATGTTTACTGCCAGTATTATTATTCAATTAAAACATTTTCTTAGAGTTATAAGGAAAACTGTGTCCTTGCTGAGAGTAAAACCTTGAATAAATTCTATTTTCAAGAATAATATGCATTGTGTGTTTGGTCAAGAGGATTCTATTTTGTGTTTTAGGATTAAAAGGGGAAAGAAAGAGGGTACTGCACAATTCTGATGCTATCGTATGAGCTCTAATTCTAAGAACACATTTGAGAGACAGTCACCTTCATCCACAAGTCCAAAGGAATGGACAAGGGAGAGAAAGCTTCACAGCTAACTTTCAAGCTCAGTCTGAGCTTGTTTTGGCAAACCTATGGCACACATAGCAGACAGGGCTTCTCCCCTACCCCTCTCGACTGTGCCTGAGGACATTTCTCACATAACCCACCCCTCTGCCCAGCAGCCCAATGGGAGTGCTTTCTTCTTCCACTGTCTGGGATGAGGGGAAGGGTCACATGTGGCATGAGAGTGAAGTTTGGGCACTTGGGCTCTAAAAAGGTTCACCATCATTGACATAAGACATTCTCTTGGATCCCTCAATTGGCCCAAGGTTTCACCTTGTAAAATTAAAATTAATATCCAATAACTCCAAGTATTATATTTCATAAGGTTTATTAATAATCACTTCGAGTAAAAGAAATGAAAGGACAAAAGTAAAAGCCTGAGTAAAGCCAGCTTTCCCAGCTAAGATCAGGGGAAAAGAGAGCGAGAGACAGGGCTACATCAAAATATATCCTCCCTATGTAAGGATGTAGATAAACACATAAATTGGATGCTAGGACTTAGAGTCCTGGGGAGCAGATTCTAATTATACAACCACATCCCCCTTACATCATATCCCCTGGCCTTGGCAACCTCTGCTGGTCATGGACCTCACTTGCCATGCCAGCAAACCCAGACACATGACTCCATGACTCCCCCCTCTGTGGTGAGTCTTCTGGGATTGGACCAGGTTGGAGGTCCCCCAGATATTTAATTCACACAGATTATAAGTGCCAAAAAATGAAAGAACTCCCTACTCCCAGTGAACCACACAGAAAACAGTCAGAGAATTGCAGAATGTCTAGAGTTTTAAGGGACTTCAGAGGGCATCAAACATAAATCATTCCCAACAAAAATCCCTCTTCAGTCTTCCCAATAAATGACAAGTGTGAAGATTGGATTTGGCTATCTCCTGATTGTAACAATGAAGATACTTACCTCTTCCTTGATAGTGAAGATAAAATTATAATCCCCAGTCTATTTTTAGATTTTAATCCCCAAAGTGTTAATTCAATATTTAAAGTAGATCTACCCATTTCAACTACAAAAAGGTGTTAGCTAACTACAAAAGGTGAACTAACCAAAAAAGGTGTTAACTAACCACAAAAGGTATAACTAAAAAAGGTGTGAACACCCATTTCATACATTGAGTAGGCAGTCCTGGAGAGGAGCGTCTACTGTGATTGGTAGACATAAAATTTAGGGAAGGTGACACAAGAGAAAAAGGTCTTCAAATAGAGGAAACAGAGCACGCAGAGATAGATTCCAATAAATCAAGAATGAAGAAGACTCACTCAGAGGAGAGACTGGAAGACAGACACTTGAGGAGGGTCTGGAAGATAGACACTCAGACTTGGAGTGAAGATACTTGGCTGTGGAACAGGATCCCTGGAGGAGCTTATGGAGGAGACCTCAGACTGCTTTCCCTTTAGATGGTCACTGTGGTAAGTGAAAGTCTGACTTAGTCCCCTTGCCCTTTCTGGAGGTGTGAACCTCTGAAAAAGGCCCAACATCTTGAGACTCCTTTCCCCTGGCTGGGGTTAGAATTTCTGACTGGCTCAGAGGAAGCCAGAACTCTCTCTCCCTCTCTCTCTCTCCCCTTTTCTCTCTTCCTTAATATCTTCCCTCTATTGTAAAATAAACCACCATAAATTCCATTTTACTTTAGTAATTAATTTTGGGATTTAGAAATTAAATCCCTGGTGACCACAAATTAAAAATTAAGTCCAACCGACAATAAAATTTAACATTTATTTGGCTGACCACATACGTTGTAACAAAATACCCTCAATCTTCTTAACTTTCCTAAACTTTTCCTTTACTGTGACTATCCCTAAGTCAGCTTTAAATAGCTAATTTTGATCAGCTGTAGAGGTAAGTTCAAAATTTTTTCTTTGTTTTTTTCTTAAATTAGATAGAACACAGCTGTTTTAATCTTAGCAAGAAGGCCCTAAGGTCCTATCTGGGGGAGCTGTTTCTAAATCTCCCTTGCCTTAGGGAACAAACAACCCAATTAGCCAACCCTCACTGGCAATACTAGCTGGCTGGATTGCTCTTAACTAGAAGTGAGAAAAACCTGGAGAAAGGAGTCCTACTAGAGAGAGTGATTATATTAAGTTTTAGCCTTGTCTGAGATCTGCCCTTTCACCCAGAAGAGTTAATTGGATTAAAACTTTAAAAAGGACCACACCCAAACCTGTAAAAAAGAAAATGTGATTAGAGCCAGCACACAACTTAATTAACAACTGGTTTTTCAGTAAAATGACCAAAATTGGACAAACATTGTTCTTTGTCTATCTCATAATTCCAGAGAATATATGGCAATGGCTATACTCTGTACTGCTCCTGCCTGGGATTTTAATTGTTGGAGCTGTAATATTATATCTATTTTTCTCTAAGAGATACCTGGAATCCCTTACCTCTAGCAGCAACTCATTCTACTTGGTGAGGGTTTTAATTGTGAAGTTATTGTGAGGATCAAATGAGATAATCTCTATAAAATTCATAGAATAATGCCTGATACATCCTAGCTTAATAAACACTTTGTCACTAAATTCCTATAGCATAGATTTCACCATGACCTTCCCCTCTTCTGGGATCAATTACAGACTCTCCTTTATTTAGTTTTTAAAGTTCTTCACAATCCAATTGATTGCACACTAATCTCCTTCACATGCTCCATGTTCCAAAACAAACTGGCCTGTATGCTATGTGTTGTACATGTACTTCTGTGCCTCTGGATAGATTCCCCATTGCCTGGAATGGAATCCTCCTTCCTAGTTGTAAAGGGTGATTATGGTTGAGACTGAAAAAATCTAAATTTAAATGGTTGCCAAGGGAAATCTCAAATAATAAAATACCCGTCAGCTGCCAAATTTTTATGGTGATTTAATTACAACAGGAGGAAGAAAATATTAGAGGGAGAGAGAGCGGGAGAGAAGGAAAGGAGTTTAACTCAGAACCACTCTGGCTCAGGCTGAGCCAAAATGGGTGTTAAGGCCTTGGAAAGCCAAGGCAAAGAAAGTGGTCAGTCCTTATCACTCAAGAGACCGGTCTGAAGGAAAGCTGTCTGTGGGGCTCCTCTAAGCTCAAGCTCCAGGATCAAACTGAACTCTAGCCCTCTCCACAGGAAGTCACGAGAACTCCAGAGACTTTTCTCTACCTTACTTCCTGCATCTCACATATGCCAATGGTGGCTCAAGCTTGACTTAGGACAGCCCAGAGGTCTGTCCTTTTTTTTTTGCACATGTCTGTTGAAGGCCATTTTCTCAGATAATTAAATCTTGAGTTTAATGCAGACCTTCCTAATCTTGTTAAACTAAGAAGGGAGGAGAAATATAGCCTCCAAGACCTGATTCTGTTATTCCAAGTATCTCTATTGTTATTGATCAGGAAACAGCTAAATTAGATCTTCTAAAGAATGGTCTGATTAGGGTGGAATAGTTTGAAATTCATACAGTGCTCCATAGAGCCATTGGCTTCCTTCAATACTAAGTTTAAATATCACATTTAACCCATTGTTATTGTTATTATTCAAGCGTTTTCAATTCTATCTGACTTTTCATGACCCCATTTGGGGTTTTCTTGGCAGAGATAGTAGGATGGTTTGCCATCTATTTCTCCAGCTCATTTTACAGTAGAGGAAACTGAGGCAAAGAGGGTTAAGTGACTTCCCCACAAGGAACTTATCTTGAAGACATAGCTGCTCACCTTCACCCCAAAAATTAATTATATATAGGGAAGGGGTTTCATCCCAAGGAACATATGCAAAGCACTTTGGGGATATGCATGACTGAAGGATCAGACCTTTGAGATGGTCAACCAAGCCCTCCCTTTATTGACCACTGACTAGTAAGAACTATTGATTCAGTGGAGTGACTTAAAAAGGTATGACTTGACCTTGGTATCCCCCTTTTTTTGCCTTATTATCATGTTAGGATTATTTGAGTATCTCACTGGAGTGTGAAAGGGGAACACTGCCTTTCTCCAGCCCTAGTAGCAAGTGGACTGTTCTCATGTGACATCCAGAGCAGAGACTCAGTAAGACAAGCTTGAGCCTGGGCCACTGGTGACCTCTTCTGCTTTATGTTTCTTTGCCTGACTCTATGTATCTTAACAGCAATCCTGAGATAACCTTCTGAGAGTGGCTACTTTGGACTCGGGAATACCTGGATTCTTCAGTCAGTACCCTCTACACATTAGGTGGAGACCTAAACCATCCCAATACATCTTGGAGAAAATTAGGACTAATTGAGGGATAAGGTCAAACCTCTACCCTGGTTTACCAAAAGATAAAGATTTAGAGGGAATAATTTGGATGTGAGGACTGGTGAAAACCAGTTTGACTGGTATGGCCCCATTCCCTTACCCCCTAGGATGCAAGTATGCCAAGACTAATAAACTCAGAGAATGAACATTAACCTTTTCAGTATCTTGCTGGGATGGTATCCTTAGGGTTAAATTCCTTACTCCCCCATTCTTCATTCCTAGTTCCCTGCTCTTCATTCCTCCTTCCTTATTAGGTAATTCAGAAAACATCTTCACTTTATGGTTCTATATAGATAAAAGGGCAGTTTCCCATTGATATCTTATTGGTTCTTTATGTCAAACTAGATATAAATTTATATGTACTTTTTTGAGGCATTTAAGCCATCAAACTCAAGATCACAAAGAACTTAAAGATTTGTTTGCTTAACCACTGTTCATAATATTTGAAAAACAGTGGAAAACATAAGATGTGTCTCATGATTCAAAGGGTCAATAATGGATACCTCTCTCCCTCTTCCCTGTACCCCACCCACCCTTTCCTACTCCACTATCCATGTGATACACACTCCAAACAGAAGGTCACCTCCTGAGATTTTCCCTATGAACAGCCACTCTCCTCTTCTTGTAAATAATAATAAAGTTGGTTAAGCTTTATCTCTGGGGGAAAATGCTTTTCATGGAGACTCACCTATACCATAACACAGTTCCAAATGCTCCTAACTATACTCAGCATACTGTATTTTCTCCACAATGACTGTGTAAAATTTATTTTTAATATGTATCATGTTAATATATATCAATTTGATATAATAAATATCACATTATCAAGGCTTGTTCTGGAGTCAGGATGATCTGAGTTCAACTGTCTTATTCACTTATCATCGGGGTGACCCTGGGTAAGTCACTTTATCTATCTTTGCCTCAGTTCCTCAACTCTAACATAATACCACCTGCCTCACAGAGTAATTGTGAAGATCAAATGAGTTAATATTTGTAAAGTGCCTAAGGTATAGTAGGGGACTCAGTGTTTCCTTCCTCCTTGTATGTTGACTCACTGTCTTATAGTTTTGAAAATTCCCTGCCCCTTCTATCTCTTTTCTTTCCATTTTCCTTGTGAAAATAGTAACAATATTCATCCCTTGAGTCCTGAGACATATCATATGCTTTCCAGTGCTTTTTAAATATTATGGACAGTGGTTAAACACATCTTTAAGTTCTTCATGACCTTGGATTTGATGACTTAAAATTCCTTAAGGGCAATTTAGTATAATTTTTGCCTTTGCCATCTTTATCTTCATAGATTTCAATTTCACATTGACTGTTCTTGTTTGAATCCACCCAATCTCAAGATTGTGCTCCTTGGAAGACAAAAGAAGCAAAATGGGGTCTTCTGGTTAAGATGGCGGCTTAGAGAAAGCTAAAGCTCAGATCTCCGGAAAACCCTTCCCAACCGATCTCAAACGAAAAGCTCCTAAGGCGCCGAAATTCAAAACGATCAACAGCACAGACCCTGGGAACCCTCCTCCTGGACCTGGACCCGGTTCAAAAGGTACGGCTCCCCTCAAAAGCCAGAACCCGAGATCACTCGGACCTCAGGGGTAGGAGCGCAGAGTCCAAGGCTCCCGGAAGCCGCAGCCCGGCAGGGCTCAGAGAGCAGAACCCTCAGGGCCTTCTACCCGAGTCCCAGTGAAAGTTACTGCCTGGGGCTTCCGCTTGCAGAGAGCTGGTCTAAACAACA
Source organism: Monodelphis domestica (assembly GCF_027887165.1). NCBI lineage: Eukaryota > Metazoa > Chordata > Mammalia > Didelphimorphia > Didelphidae > Monodelphis > Monodelphis domestica. The sequence goes on along the minus strand of NC_077229.1, from coordinate 174,642,847 downwards.
GCAACCCTCAGGGCGGGCAAGACAGCCTCACGGGCTGGATCCTGCTATCCAAGTCTCAGTGAAAGTCCTTGCCCGGAGCTTGGGAAAGCTACAGCCCATCCCCCCCGCAGGCCGACGAAACAGCCTCACGGCCAGCGATTCTGAAGGCAACTTCCGGAAAGCGAGCAGGGGGGGGGGGGGGGGGAGTGTGGCCTCGTGGTCCGACCCTTCCATTCCAGTTCCAGTGAGGCATATTCAGTTTAACCCAGGGAAAGCTCATAGAACCATCTGCCCAGGACTAAAGCCTCTGATCACCAGACAGAGATAAGAAAAGCTAATCCTCCACATTCAGAGATGACAAACTCCACAGAAGCACAGAAGCCCCAAAATACCAAGAAAAATAAGAAGAAAGGGGCGACTTTGGACACATTCTATGGAGCCAAAATACAAAATACAGAGCAGATAGAAGAAGATATACAAGAAAATTCTCCAAAATCTTCCAAAGGAAATAGAAACTCTCCACAAACCCATGAAGAATTTGAATCAGAAATGACCAAAAAGATGGAAGCCCTCTGGGAGGAAAAGTGGGAAATAATGCAAAAGAAATTCATGCATCTACAAAACCAGTTTGACCAAACTGTAAAAGAAAACCAGGCTTTAAAGCAAGAACTAATAAAGCAAAGCCAAAACACCAAGAAATTAGAAGAGAACATAAAATATCTCACCGACAAGGTGATAGATCTGGAAAATAGAGGGAGAAGAGAAAATTTAAGAATAATTGGACTCCCAGAAAAGCCAGAAATAAACACCAAACTGGACATGGTGATACAAGATATAATCAAAGAAAATTGCCCAGAGATTCTAGAACAAGGGGGCAATACAGCCACTGACAGAGCTCACAGAACACCTTCTACACTAAACCCCCAAAAGACAACTCCCAGGAATGTAATTGCCAAATTCCAAAGCTATCAAACAAAAGAAAAAATCCTACAGGAAGCCAGAAAAAGACAATTTAGATATAAAGGAATACCAATCAGGGTCACACAAGACCTTGCAAGTTCTACTCTGAATGATCGTAAGGCATGGAACATGATCTTCAGAAAGGCAAGAGAGCTGGGTCTCCAACCAAGAAAGCTACCCAGCAAAACTGACTATATACTTCCAAGGGAAAGTATGGGCATTCAACAAAATAGAAGACTTCCAACTTTTTGCAAAGAAAAGACCAGAGCTCTGTGGAAAGTTTGATACCGAAAATCAAAGAGCAAGGAATACCTGAAAAGGTAAATATTAAGGAAAGGGGAAAAATGTTATCTTCTTCTTTTACTCAAACTCTCTTCTATAAGGACTACATTTATATCAACCTATGTATACTAACATATGGGGAAAATGTAATGTATAAATAGGGGGTAAAGAAAGACCAAATAGAATAATGGTTCTCACACAAAGATTCACATGGGAAGGGGAGGGGAAGAAAACTCCTATAAGAAGGAGAGGAAGAGGGGGGGGGGGGTTACTTAAACCTCAATCTCAGGGAAATCAACTCTGAGAGGGAAAAACATCCAGATCCATTGGGATCTTGAATTCTATCTTACCCAACAAGGGTAAGGAGAAGGGAAAACCAAGGGGGGGAAGGGGAGAGGGAGAACAAAAAGGGAGGGAAAGAGAGGGGGGAGGGGGAGGGAAGAAAAAGGGAGGGACTAAAAAGGGAAACATCAAGGGAGGGGACAAGGGGCACTGATTCAAAGTAAATCACTGGACTAAAAGGTAGAGCCAAAGAAGAAAAGCTTAGAATTAGGGAAGGCAATCAAAATGCCAGGGAGTCCACAAATGACAATCATAACTTTGAACGTGAATGGGATGAACTCACCCATAAAACGTAGACGAATAGCAGAATGGATTAGAATCCAAAACCCTACCATATGTTGTCTTCAAGAAACACACATGAGGCGGGTTGACACTCACAAGGTCAGAATTAAAGGATGGAGTAAGACCTTCTGGGCCTCAACTGATAGAAAGAAGGCAGGAGTGGTAATCATGATATCTGATAAAGCCAATGCAAAAATAGACCTGATCAAAAGGGATAGGGAAGGTAATTATATTTTGTTAAAAGGGACTCTAGACAACGAGGAAATATCATTAATCAACATGTATGCACCAAATAATATAGCACCCAAATTTCTAATGGAGAAACTAGGCGAATTGAAGGAAGAAATAGACAATAAAACCATACTAGTTGGAGACTTAAACCAACCATTATCAAATTTAGATAAATCAAATCAAAAAATAAATAAGAAAGAGGTAAAAGAAGTGAATGAAATCTTAGAAAAATTAGAATTAATAGACATATGGAGAAAAATAAATAGGGATAAAAAGGAATACACCTTCTTCTCAGCACCACATGGCACATTCACAAAAATTGACCATACATTAGGTCACAGAAACATAGCACACAAATGCAAAAAAGCAGAAATAATGAATGCAGCCTTCTCAGATCACAAGGCAATAAAAATAATGATTAGTAATGGTACATGGAAAACCAAATCTAAAACCAATTGGAAATTAAACAATATGATACTCCAAAACCGTTTAGTTAAAGAAGAAATCATAGAAACAATTAATAATTTCATCAAGGAAAATGACAATGGCGAAACATCCTTTCAAACCTTTTGGGATGCAGCCAAAGCGGTAATCAGAGGCAAATTCATATCCCTGAAAGCTTATATTAACAAACAAGGGAGAGCAGAGATCAATCAATTGGAAATGCAATTGAAAAAACTCGAAAGCGATCAAATTAAAAACCCCCAGCAGAAAACCAAATTAGAAATCCTAAAAATTAAGGGAGAAATTAATAAAATCGAAAGTGATAGAACTATTGATTTAATAAATAAGACAAGAAGCTGGTACTTTGAAAAAACAAACAAAATAGACAAAGTACTGGTCAATCTAATTAAAAAAAGGAAGGAAGAAAAGCAAATTCACAGCATTAAAGATGAAAAGGGGGACAGCACCTCCAATGAGGAGGAAATTAAGGCAATCATTAGAAATTACTTTGCCCAATTATATGGCAACAAATACACCAATTTAGGAGAAATGGATGAATATATACAAAAATACAAACTGCCTAGACTAACAGAAGAGGAAATAGAATTCTTAAATAATCCCATATCAGAAATTGAAATCCATCAAGCCATCAAAGAACTTCCTAAGAAAAAATCCCCAGGGCCTGACGGATTCACCTGTGAATTCTATCAAACATTCAGAGAACAGTTAACCCCAATACTATACAAACTATTTGACATAATAAGCAAAGAGGGAGTTCTACCAAACTCCTTTTACGACACAAACATGGTACTGATTCCAAAACCAGGCAGGTCAAAAACAGAGAAAGAAAACTATAGGCCAATCTCCCTAATGAATATAGATGCAAAAATCTTAAATAGGATACTAGCAAAAAGACTCCAGCAAGTGATCAGAAGGATCATTCACCATGATCAAGTAGGATTCATACCAGGGATGCAGGGCTGGTTCAACATTAGGAAAACCATCCACATAATTGACCACATCAACAAGCAAACCAGCAAGAACCACATGATTATCTCAATAGATGCAGAAAAAGCCTTTGATAAAATACAACACCCATTCCTATTAAAAACACTAGAAAGCATAGGAATAGAAGGGTCATTCCTAAAAATAATAAACAGTATATATCTAAAACCAACAGCTAATATCATCTGCAATGGGGATAAACTAGATGCATTCCCAATAAGATCAGGAGTGAAACAAGGATGCCCATTATCACCTCTACTATTTGACATTGTACTAGAAACACTAGCAGTAGCAATTAGAGAAGATAAAGAAATTGAAGGCATCAAAATAGGCAAGGAGGAGACCAAGTTATCACTCTTTGCGGATGACATGATGGTCTACTTAAAGAATCCTAGAGATTCAACCAAAAAGCTAATTGAAATAATCAACAACTTTAGCAAATTTGCAGGATACAAAATAAACCCACATAAATCATCAGCCTTTCTATATATCTCCAACACAGCTCAGCAGCAAGAACTAGAAAGAGAAATCCCATTCAAAATCACCTTAGACAAAATAAAATACCTAGGAATCTACCTCCCAAGACAAACACAGGAACTATATGAACACAACTACAAAACACTCGCCACACAACTAAAACTAGACCTGAACAAATGGAAAAACATTAACTGCTCATGGATAGGACGAGCCAATATAATAAAAATGACCATCCTACCCAAACTTATTTATCTATTTAGTGCCATACCCATTGAACTACCAAAATACTTCTTCACTGATTTAGAAAAAACCATAACAAAGTTCATTTGGAAGAACAAAAGATCAAGGATATCCAGGGAAATAATGAAAAAAAAACACATACGATGGGGGCCTTGCAGTCCCTGACCTAAAACTATATTACAAAGCAGCAGTCATCAAAACAATTTGGTACTGGCTAAGAAACAGAAAGGAAGATCAGTGGAATAGACTTGGGGGAAAGCGACCTCAGCAAGACAGTATACTATAAACCCAAAGATCCCAGCTTTTGGGACAAAAATCCACTATTCGATAAAAACTGCTGGGAAAATTGGAAGACAGTGTGGGAGAGACTAGGAATAGATCAACACCTCACACCCTACACCAAGATAAATTCAAAATGGGTGAGTGACTTAAACATAAAGAAGGAAACCATAAGTAAATTGGGTAAACACAGAATAGTATACATGTCAGACCTTTGGGAGGGGAAAGGCTTTAAAACCAAGCAAGATATAGAAAGAATCACAAAATGTAAAATAAATAATTTTGACTACATCAAACTAAAAAGCTTTTGTACAAACAAAACCAATGTAACTAAAATCAGAAGGGAAACAACAAATTGGGAAAAAATCTTCATAGAAACCTCTGACAAAGGTTTAATTACTCATATTTATAATGAGCTAAATCAATTGTACAAAAAATCAAGCCATTCTCCAATTGATAAATGGGCAAGGGACATGGATAGGCAGTTCTCAGATAAAGAAATCAAAACTATTAACAAGCACATGAAGAAATGCTCTACATCTCTTATAATCAGAGAGATGCAAATCAAAACAACTCTGAGGTATCACCTCACACCTAGCAGATTGGCTAACATTACAGCAAAGGAAAGTAATGAATGCTGGAGGGGATGTGGCAAAGTAGGGACATTAATTCATTGCTGGTGGAGTTGTGAATTGATCCAACCATTTTGGAGGGCAATTTGGAACTATGCCCAAAGGGCGACAAAAGAATATCTACCCTTTGACCCAGCCATAGCACTGCTGGGTCTGTACCCCAAAGAGATAATGGACAAAAAGACTTGTACAAAAATATTCATAGCTGTGCTCTTTGTGGTGGCCCAAAACTGGAAAACGAGGGGATGCCCATCAATTGGGGAATGGCTGAACAAACTGTGGTATATGTTGGTGATGGAGTACTATTGTGCTAAAAGGAATAATAAAGTGGAGAAGTTCCATGGAGACTGGAACAACCTCCAGGAAGTGATGCAGAGCGAGAGGAGCAGAACCAGGAGAACATTGTACACAGAGACTAATACACTGTGGTATAATCAAACGTAATGGACTTCTCCATTAGTGGCGGTGTAATGTCCCTGAACAACTTGCAGGGATCCAGGAGAAAAAAACACCATTCATAAGCAAAGGATAAACTATGGGAGTGGAAACACCGAGGAAAAGCAACTGCCTGAATACAGAGGTTGAGGGGACATGACAGAGGACAGACTCTAAATGAACACTCTAGTGCAAATACTATCAACAAAGCAATGGGTTCAAATCAAGAAAACATCTAATGCCCAGTGGACTTATGAGTCGGCTATGGGGGGTGGGGGGGGAGGAAAAGAAAATGATCTTTAACGAATAATGCTTGGAAATGATCAAATAAAATATATTTAAAAAAAAAAAAGAAGCAAAATGAATTGAGTAATTAGTTATACATTCTCTATGTCATTTGTTATCACAGGCACATCTACCCCTAATCGCAACTTTATCCCTTATTTGAGTTTTCTTTTAGCTGCCAAAATATATACTCTCTCCCTATAAAAACATTCAACTCTACTTTTTATTCTTAGTATCCATCACCAGCTTTGACTCATACTGAACTCTCAAATTCCTTTCTGTATTCTTGTAGAATCATGTCAATCTCTTATAGTCATCCTCAGTTACTTGTCCCTGTTTTTATCATCTCTATATACCTTAAAAAAAACAAATACATATATCTTTTTGTCGGATGATGTCTTCTCTAATGCAGAAAGGAAAGGAAGGAAGGAGATACCTGGTATAAGGTTAATAAAAGGGATTAAGGATGGGTTGTAACAAGGAATGGAGGAGGTGAAGGGACAAAAAGACAAGGAGGGCTAGTGAGAGAGAACCACTGGGTCTGAGAGATGATCTGTGTAAGAGATGATCTGATTCTCCCTTTTTGGGCAGGCTGACTGTCCCTGTTGACTCTTTGTTGTTTAGCCAAGAATAAATGGCCAGCCTAGCCAAATACCCTCTCTTTCACCTAAACTGCTATGATTTGAATCTGACTGGGAATTTCTTCAAACAACGTTGTTTTAATAGTTCAAGTAATAAAAGGAGGGGAGATGGGTCTGTGGGAATAGGAGACCCTACAGGTTGTCTTTTCCTTCTTCAGCCTAGCCAAATTGCTCAGGCTTCAGTGTCATTTTCTCCTTCTGCTCTAATCACTGTCTCTATGCTATTCTAATCATGTGTCAGACTTCCTTCTTGGGAAGGTCAAGGGATGGAACTGGTCTTCTGGGTGACCCCCTGAAGTTCAAGGGATCACCTCTCTTCATCAGCAGTTGTTGTTCTTTTGCTTTCTTTTATTGATCATCTAAAGATGTCAGGAATCTTCTATCTTCAGGACAAGGGCAATGGAGGACAAAGGGCTTTGTCACCACAGGTTGGGATTTTAAGCTTCCATCCTAGCACCTGTCTCTCATGAGTTCACAGGGCAAAAAGATCCCTTTTCTAGCTCTCACTCCTACAAGCCCCTTCTGCTCCTCCAACTGCCGCTCCCCCTACTGGCAACATTCTAAAAGGATGGTTCCTCAGTCTCAGTTTTCCTTTCCACACTGGAAACTTTAATGTAGCAAACAAATGAATTTAAAAGAAAAAGAACTTGTGCTTCTCTATTCTAAAGAATCAGGAGGTCTTACTTGGCTTCAGTGGGTCTCCCAGTAAGTAGGGTTAGAATAAAAAGTACTAGAAGAGCAGGAATTTTGGGGGCTCCAGGGAAAGTTTAAATACCTCAGAACTGCATTCATTGCCTTCTTGCCAGTGAATAGAATTCTGCCATCAATCTCTTTGGGTTAAGCCATTATTTACTTAAAATAAATAAATACTCTAAGGAGCCATATTTAAATTTTCCCTATTTCCTCACTCCACCAAATAGAATTGTTCATTCCTCCCAGCAATTCTACCTCAAAATATGGAGTATTCCTAATATCAGCACACTTTTTAAGCTACTAAGACTTAAGTAAGTTTATTTAATAATTTTAATTGATAAAATTATTTTAATTGTTGATTATTGAATAACAATTTTTAAGCTTTAATAGCTTAAAGACTGCATTAAATACCCCCAAGTTCTTGAATAATTTCCTTTTTTTTTTTAACTTAACTACTTCACCATATTTTCTGTCCTTATCACTTCTTATCTAGGTTATTATAAGAACTTCCCACCTGGTCTTTCTTTCTCTTTTATCCTTTATTCCACTGCCAAATTGCTTTTCTGACCATCTTCCTCCTCTGCTCAACATCTTTCTAATGGTTCCATTAGAGGTATATAAGAAGGCTGCTAGAGATTTGGAGGAAGAGAACAGGGTAAGAAAACATCATTCTGTTATCCATTTGAGTAAAATTTCTCTCTTCTTGGACCTTGAAGAATCAGAAGTGGGTAACTGAGCTGTGTATAAAATTATGCTAGAGACTGATTTTTAAAAAACAATCGTACAAGGACTTTTTCATGCAAAGGAGTGTTATCTCTTTTCCCACATTGTCAGCTAGGGAGACTATACACTTATTCTAGTAATGCTTTGTTGCTCAAAATATTTTTGTAATTCTTCTCTGGGAATAGTACTAATAATAGTTTCCATTTACATAGTGCTTTGAAGTTCACAAAGTGTTTTTCATACATTACCTCAATTGATCAACATCCGCTTGTTTCCACTTAGATAGACTAGATGTTATCTGCTTTACAGATGAAGAAAATGAAGGTTAGAAACTGAAAATTAACTCATCCCCAGGTCACAGAACATGTATCTGAAACAACATATACTCCCAGCTCTTCTGACTCCATGCCTTGGGACAGGGATGATGGACCTTTTGGAGAAGGAGCGCTGGACCCAACCCATACCCCATTACCCCACACAGGGGAGGGAGAAAGCAATCAAAAAACTTTCATAAATATGCAGGAAATGGATGGGAAATAATCAGAGAATACTTACACATGCTTCTTCTGAGCTTATATGTTCTTGTGTGTGTGTGTGTGTGTGTGTGTGTGTAGATATAGATAGATGCAATTGGCGGTGTATATTGTGCCAGAGTGCTTGGAGTCAGGAAGACCTAAATTCAAATCTAGTCCCAAATACTTTCTAGTGGTATGACTTTGTGCAAGTTACTCTATTTACTCCTGTTTTCTTGAACTATAAAATAAAGATAATAATAGCACTTACCTCCTACAGTAGCACGCATCAAATGAGATATTTGTAAGGTGCTTTAGCACAGCACCTAGCACTTAGTAGGCATGATATAAATGCTAGCTATAGTAGAAGTGGTAATGTTGCTGTGCATGCTCAAAGGATGAGGCCCTCATTGGCTACACCCTTTCCCCAATCCATGCATAATCATGCCTTGTTTTATTTTGTTTGATCAAAAATAATATTCCCTAAACTGAAAACCCATATTATTTATCAAATTTTGCTATGAATGATTCTGGGTTATTTCCAAAAGTCATACTCATTTTCAAAAGATAAAGCTGTACTGTGGCTGAGGATATTCCAAAGAATCTACCACAACTCTGAAGGTGTCTCTAATTATAATAATGATCATAATGATCATGATGATGATGATAGCTGATGTAATTTATATTATACTTTGCAGTTGGCAAAGCATTTAAATGTATATTATCTTCTTCAATCTATACAACAACCCTGTGAGGTATTTATTTCAGGTATTATTGTGCTTATTTTACAGATGAGGAAACCTAGGCTCAGAGAGGTTGAGTATCTTGCCCAGGATTATACTGCTAGAAAAAGCAGAGGTGGAATTTGGATCCAGCCCTTCCTGGTTCCAGATTTATACTACTTTCTAATACACTATGCTGCCTTTATCAAAAATTCCATGTCTTTGCTCCTAACCCAATCAAGGAGAAAGGAAGTATAGAAAGTAGCCATCCACATTTGTATAGCCTGCTACTTGACTCATTCTCATGTTTACCTTTATCATTCTGTGTTCTACGGTAATCTATAGGCATGCTTATATATTTCCATTTAATGCCTTTTAATTCATCAACTGAGATCAGAGACCACTCTAGATCATTAAATGTTATTTAATTAATTAGCTGGAGAAACCTCCTTTCCCAATAATCTCCAAAAGTAAATGGCTTAAAGTTACTAAAATATAATTTATTAACTATCAACCAATGGTATTATTATTTACAACATTTTAACTTTAGAAATAATCATAGAGCTACCTCAACTTTAAATGGCAGATGGTTTTTCTTTATTTCTGCTTATATGATATAATTTACCCCCATTTTACTTCTTCCTTCCCATTTCTCTTGGTACAATCCTCTTTTTCAACTCTAAACTTTATTTTTACATTTGGTCACAAACAGCTTACTATCATACCTCTATCTATGTATACTTCTTCTAACTACTATGATAATGATAACAATTTTAAGAGTTACAGTTGACCTTATTGAAGCCTTTAAATTTTTTTCTTTCTTATTTACTGTCTTATGCTTCTCTTAAATTTTGTATTTTGACATCAAATTTTCTGTTTAAATCTGGTCTTTTCTTCAGGAATCCTTGAAAATCTTCTATTTTATTAAATGACCACATTTTCCTCTGAAATAATATAATCACTTTAGTCACTTTTGGTGGGTGGGTGATTTTTGGTTATAAACCCATTTCCCTTGCCTTCTGGAATATCATATTCTAAGCCTTCTTGTCCTTCTATGTGGAAACTGCCATATCCTGTGTAATCCTGACAAGAACTCCATGATATTTGAATTGTTTCTTTCTGGCTGCTTGAAGTATTTCCTCCTTGGCCTGGGAGCTCTTGAATTTAATTATAATATTCCTGAAAGTTGTCATTTAGGGGATTTATTGTAGGTGTTATTGGTAGTATTGATCTTGTTATTGGTTATTGATATAGATAGCTGATTTATCCTTATCAATTTGGATAGATAGGCTTGAGCTGTTAGGGTTACCTGGTTGTAGATAGTGAATGAATTTGCTGGATAAAGCTTAATCCAACCCTTATTTATTATTAACTATCAAGAGAGGTAGGGACAAGATAAAGGAGGTATAAATAAAGTAAGAAAACCCAATCTAAATCTAAGATTTCTAAATATACCCCCCTGATCAAATCTACAAGGATTTGTTTCTTGTTCACCAAAGGTGAACCTCCTTAAATCTATTCTCCACTGACTATCTAGACCCCAATTCTACCTATCTAATCTTATCCTAATATGTAAACTTCAAATATTCTTAACCTCCTTAAAATATATATTAAAAGTAACAAGTTGCCTTCTCTAACTGTATAGATCTTACAGTTAGAACTCAATGCCTTCCTCTCGCTTCCCAGAAGCAGCTCTGACACCAAACAAAACTCTTCCCACCTTCACAAATATTCTTGTAAGGTTTCCAAGTTAAGTTTAGCCAAAATTACTAACTGATAGTATCCAGAGAAAAGTCACCCACCACCTCTCAAGACAGTGAGTTCAAGAGAGTGGCCAAGAGTTCTGTCCCAGTCTTCCTAGCATGCCAGTCTTCCTTAAAGTGACCACTGTGATTTTTCTCTAGCCATATATTACAGAGACAAGGAAAGAATCCTTTCTCTAATAGTTATCTCTCTAGATTCTAATTATGCTATATAACTAATTGATAACTAATTAAACTTAACAGAGATGATCTCTGAATTCTTTCAATTTCTATTTTACCCTCTTGTTCAAGAATATCAAGGAAGTTTTCTTGGATAATTTCTTGTAATTTGATGTCTAAGCTTTTTTTTTGTCATTACTTTTAAGTAATCCAATAATTCTTAAATTACCTCACCTGGGTCTATTTTCCAGGTATGTTGTTTTTTCAATGAGATATTTCATATTTTATTCTATTTTTCATTCTTTTGATTTAGCTTTATTATTTATTGATGGCTCATGACATAATTAGCTTCTATTTGCCCAATTCTAGATGTGGATCTCAAGGTCCCCTATTGACTATGTCTTTCACTCTTTCTTCATAGAAATTTTCTAGTGCTGTTTTTCTTTCGCTGTTTGCTCATTTTCTCAGGTTTTTGTTTGTTTGTTTTTTGTTTTCTTTTTTTTGCCTATGGACTGGAATTCTGAAAGCCATTAATTCTGTCTTCTCTGCTGCTGACTTGTGGAGCTCAGCACTGTGAACTATTTTGCCCTGGGGTTAGGTCTGCACTTTAGCAGGGCAGACTTAGCTAAGAGCTATGGACTTCCATGTTTCCCTGCAGGCTGGTTCCAGGGCCTGGAACTTTAAGGGGTGGGTATGGGGTTTGCTATTGTTGGTGTAGCCTGATCCCAGGTTCCCAAACTTGGCCTATTCCCAGATTTTTAATCTGGTGCAGTAGGTGGGATAGGAGGGTGTTGACTAGCACTCCTCTGTGTGCAGTTTTGCTTCCCTTATCCCATGAAAATCAACTCTCTCCAACTACTCTTCAAATTGTGTTCAGTGATAGAGCCCTCTCATTCTTTCTTGCTGTTGGTTTTTGACTCATGTCATTTTGAGGCACTTTTTAAAGATTGGTTTGGAAGGATTGTTAGAGCTATTTCAGCTTTTGCTGCAATTAAGTCCCCATTTTGGCTCCATTTCCAAACAGACTCTTCTTAACTTATGAAAACATAATCCCACATCACTTAGTATATTCATGACAGCAGGTCTCTTCACCAGAACTTCCTTCATCCTCTTCACAAGACAAGGGTTAAAACAGATCCAGTGAGAATTGAAAGAAAGCATCTCTATCATATTTCTCTCTTTTTCAGCTCTTCTCCAGCCATGACAGGAAAACAGTATCTCTAGCATCTCTCTAGCCATTACTATCAATAGTCACCTCAAATTGATACTTAAATTTTCTGTTTCCTCCAAATTTTATTTGTCTCTAAAAGATACATAACAGTATTTGTAAACTGTTGGAGAGTCCAGTGAAAGAAGTATTTCAAGAAAATGACAAAATGATACCCCTCTCTTGAGAAAGAGGAGAGTTAGTTTTGAGGTTACCAATAGTGTTTAAAAACATTAGCTCTGGAGGGGAAGCTAGGTGGTTCAGTAGCACAAGAGCCACGTCTAAAGAAGTTCAAATCTGGCCTCAGACACTTCTCAATTATGTAACCTTGGAAAAGTCACTTAACTTTTACTCAGTATTGATTCTAATACAGAAGGTAAAGGTTTTAATTTTTTTTAAGCACCTGCTCTGCTTGTATCTCAACAGGAAAAAAGAAAGGGATATAGAAACAGACAGGGAGAAGGAGGGAAAAGAGGAGAAAGAGAAGGAGGAGAAAGCTTTTCCTACTACTTCCCATTAAAAGGGTCATATGGTTTGCCATGTGCATCCTCAACTCTACCTCCAAAGGTGACAATATCTACCTACATTGGATGTTTCATCAATGAGAAGTCAGTTTAGAACTAAGGAAGTCTGGTTCTGTTAGGTGAACAATAAATACAAAAATAAACATTTATTAAGCATCTACTATGTGCCAGACATTGTGCTAAGTGCTGAGGATTCAAAAAGAGGGAAAAGATAGTATTTGCTCTCAAGGAGCTTACAATTGAATGGAGGAAACAAATATATAAAAAGAACTCTATATACTGGATAAATAGGAAAAATTAAATGGGAAGGTATTAGAATTAAGACAGTTTAAGGAAGGCTTCTTGTAGAAGACAGGATTTTAGTTATGACATAAAGGAAGCCAGGGAAGTCCTCTGTCCATTCTACATGAATCTTGGATGACTAAATTGCCAGTTCAAGAGGGGTTCACTTTCTGGCTATTATATAAATCCTGCATCCCCTCCCACACCTTTCAATTCCATTAGCCATTTAGGGAACATTACTATAATTATAGTATTTAGGTGCTGGCTCTTCTACTTCCTTCATTCCTATTCAAACGGCTCAAAGGTTTCTATTGTCAATCAGAATATTACCAAAAATAGGAGAAACTGAGGACATAGCTCTAAGGTATCAGCTGGTAAGCCAGGTTCAACTGGAAATAGCAGAATTGAGATAATGTATCTGAGACTATAACCCATACATTTTGGCAGTATTTCAGATGAATAAATTTTAGTCTCTCTGTTTAAAAGAAAAAGTTGTTATTTTACAACCTTACTACAACACAGATACAGGCTTTAGGATTTCATTCTCTTTTTGCTGTTTCTTCCTGCTTTGTAAACTATCATTTTCACTGCTTTATAAACTATAATTTTTACTACCTCAGTTCCCTTATGTAACCAAACACAGAATTCATTTAGAGTCTAGAAGTGCCTTTTAGGGAAGCATTAGTTCTCTGATTTTCATAACTATACCCCAAAATGGGGAGCAAAACAGTGAGGTTAGTGCCAGAGGTTCAAATCCCACCTGGGTTATTTACCATCTTATGATTCTAGGTAAGTCACTTCAGTTTTCTCATCTGTAAAATGAACAAGTTGAACAGATGGCCTCTATGCTACACTTTAAATCTAAATCTACAATCATATAAGACAGGAGGAGACTAAGGATATTTTAAAAAGCCATTCCCCCTCCATTTCTCCTTAAATATCCACCTCTATTCAGTTATGGATCTCTTATCATTCCTAATAGCAAAGAATGGGTCTTGGGTAACCCTAAGATCACTTTACTCTGCTCACCCTCCCCTCTGAATTCTACAATACCAACCCCATCACTTCTAGTCTGTTCACTTGATCTTAATGGAATAGCTTGGGCTTTGGGTGTAGGTTCTTGGCTTATGTCTGTGACTGCTAATGTGTCTCTCTAACATTCCAATTCATCTAATTTTGTGATGGCCATCTCACATCCTGTTCCTGTAATCTGACTCCCTTTAGTGAATGCTGATGCTTAACTTGGATCTTTCTTCTTCTTCATTGATTTCAGTGTTTATTTTTTCAAGAAATAAATAGCTCTATTTTGGATTTGAATATCCTATATGCTCTCCTAGCCCTGGCCTCTTAGATAATATACTCTCTGCTTTGGATTTGTTGTCTATATACATATTAGGTAGATAAACAGGTTTACAATATGCTGGGTACTTATCACAAACCTTCTCCTGTTGGTGTGTTTGCAACATTCAAATATTCAGCTTGACCAATCAGGGAATCCCATCTAGTCATTTCTCTGCCTCCCCATTCTCTGATTCTATAACCTTGGGAGTTCACTCAACTTACTAGCAGTCACTGACCAAAAAAGAATATTCAACAAGCATGGCATGAATTATGTCAACAAATGGGTAAAATTCAATGTTTAAAGGAACCAGTGGGGGGGGGGGTTAATGGAGCCTCCTGTAGTGCATTTTAAAAGGCAACAGGATGGAAAAGTGAATAGAGTATTTGACTTGGAGTTAGGAAGATCTGGGATCAAATTTCACCCAAGATGCTTATCTTCTTGATCAATCTCCCACCTCAATTTCTTCTTTTGTCAAATGACAGTATTAGATTCTTCTTTGTTATCTGTAGTATATAGGTCTACATGATGTCTGAGATTCCCTTTTAAGAAGAAGAAAAGATTGAAGGGAGAAGTAAAAAGTGTTATTTGATCCAGGCATTATGCTTTGCACATTTGGTGCCTTGATGAATATATATCAAAGACAGATTGGAAGGGGTCAGGAAACCACAAATCACTAAATGCATACTGAGAGGACAATATAGAAGTATGTTAGGGAAGGAATTGTCCTCCCAGTTATGATATGTGAATTTTATATGGCTTCATACTGTCTTAGTGCTTGCTCATAACCCCAACGCCAAGCAGCGTGCTAAGGACTGAAGATACAAAAAGAGGTAAAAGACATCCTGTCCTCAAGGAACTTATAATTCAACAGGAGCCAAAATGCAAACAAATATATACAAAGTAAACTATGCAAAGAATAGATAGGAAATAATTAATGAAGGAAAGACACTGAAATTAGGAGAGGAAGCCTTTGTGGAGGAGTTGAGATGTCAGTTGGTACTTAAAGGAAGCCAGTGAGGTCAGGATGCTGAGCAAAGAAGGGAGACTATTCCAGACATGAAAGTAGTCAGAGAAAATTCCTAGAGCAGAGATATTTTTGTGTGCCTTGTTCATGGAACAATCAGGAGGCTAGTGTCAGTGGACTGAAGAATACTTGGTGGAGAGTAACATGCAAGAAGAATGGAAAGGTAGGAAGATGCCTGGGTATGAAAGGCTTTGAATGGCAAACAGAGCATTTTGCATCTAATCCTCTAGACAATAAGAAGCCACTGGAATTTATTGAGTAGGATAGTGACATGATCAGACCTCAGCTTTAGGAAAATCACTTTAGTGACTGAATGGAGGATACTCTGGAATAGAGAGATCCACCAGCAGGCTTTTACAATAATCCAAGCATGAGGTGACAAGAGCCTGTATTAGAGTGGTGGCAGTGTCAAAGAGAGAAGGGGGTATATTTGAAAGATATTGCAAAGGTGAAATTGACAGGCCTTGGTAGCACCTTGGATTTTGGGGGTGCGAGATAGAAAGAAACCCTGACTGATTCCTGGTTTCAAGCCTGATAGACTGGGAGGATGGTGTTGCCCTCTACAGAAATAGGGGAAGGAAAAAAAGTTTAGTTTTGAATATACTAAGATGTTTACTGGACTTAGAATTAAAGACTGTGAAAGTCAATTAGAGCTATAAAATTGGAGGTCAGCAGAGAGGTTGGGGCAGGAGAGGTAGATTTGAGAATCATCAGCACAGTGTCAATAATTAAATTCATGGTGGCAAGGGAGATCACAAAGTGAGGTAGTATAGTGGAAGAAGAGAAGAGCACCCAGGGAGAACCTTGAGGGGCACCAATGGTTAGAGAGGTGATCTGGAGGATAAGCCAATAAAGGAGACAGAGAAGGATCAGTCAAATAGGAAGAAAACTAGGAGAGTGGTATCCAAAAACTCAGAGGAAAGAGTATCATGAAGAGAAAGCAATCAACAGTGCCAAAGGTTACCAAGATCAAGAAGAATGTAGATTTAGAAAAGGCCATTGAATCTGGCAACTAGAAGATCAGGGGTAATTTTGGAGAGAGTAGATTGGGTGGCATATAAATCTGGGGGATGTTAACAACTGGGTTATAAGAATCAGAAGAAGTATTATACAGGATGTAGTATTTGTACTGAGCTTTGAAGGAAACCAAGGTTTACAAAAGGCAGAATTGAAG
Organism: Monodelphis domestica; assembly: GCF_027887165.1. Classification (NCBI taxonomy): domain Eukaryota; kingdom Metazoa; phylum Chordata; class Mammalia; order Didelphimorphia; family Didelphidae; genus Monodelphis; species Monodelphis domestica. The sequence continues at coordinate 174,626,208 of NC_077229.1, read as the reverse complement.
AAGGGATACATTTCAGTCCTTGTGGGCTTCCTCTTTGAAAAAGTAGAGAGATAGGAGATGGAATGGAGTATGTGAGAGAAAAGCAAGGAGGCAATTTGCCTAAACCATAGTACATGTAAAAGGGATAAATGTGGAATAAGCTTGGAAATCAGGATGGCTCCAAGTTGTAAAGAGCTTTAAATGCCAGGCACAGGAGTGTGCATTTGACCTTAGAAGTAATAGGGAAAGCACTGCAATGATCCAGGACAATTCTGAGGAACTTAGGAGAAAGAACGCCATCGACATCCAGATAAAGAACTGTGGGAGTAGAAACACAGAAGAAAAACATTTCCTTGATCACATGGGTCATTGGGGATATGATTGGGGATGTTGGCTTTAAATGATCACCCTATTGCAAATATCAATAATATGGAAATAGGTCTTGATCAATAACACATGTAAAACCCAGTGGAACTGCTCCTTGGCTATGGGAGGGGGGTGGGAGCAGGGGAAGGAAAGGACGTGAATCATGTAACCATGGAAAAATATTCTAAATTAATTAATTAAATAAAATTTAAAAAAAGAAGTAATAGGGAATCATCAGAGTTTACTAAACAAGTAAGTAACATAGTCAGAACTGTGTTTTAGAAGTATTATTTTGGTAGAAGATTTTTTACTATGGGATCACCATATTAGAACTATAAGAAAGATGGTGTGGAGAAGGGAGAGTCTTGATGAAAGAAAACCAATTAGGAGGCTATTGCAATAGTTCTGAAGAAGAGAAAGAAGGGTTTGGGAGAGGTGGTGACAGAAATGGTCCATTTCCTGCCCTGGCCTGTCACTAGAGCCTCATTACCCGGTCACACAGGAAATGATGAAGGGAGAGGCTGGAGAAAAAACATTGTGTAATATGTGTGTGTGTGTGTGTGTTTGGTGGATAAAGGGAGGAGAGATTAGAACTATGAAATTTTAAAAAAAGAACTATGAAATATATGTGGGTGGATAAATAAGATGGGAAAAGTAGTCAGAACAAGGGAAGGGTTTAAGAAATGAAAGAAAAGTCTGGTCCTTCTCTCCCCATCTTATATATCTATCCACATACATTTCATAGTTCTTTTTTTTTTAATTTCATAGTTCTAATCTTCAAGCCCTCTCCCTGGTTGGCTCCTCATGACTCTGAGCCCTCCACAGCCATATCACATGCCATATGAGTAAGGCGAGGCTTTGTGTGCTTTTCACGACCACCATCCCATTTTCCATAAACTGATGTATGGGAGTGTTTATCTGCTGGGGAACAAAACTGCATTTGCGTGGGCGTCCCATTTCCTAAGGACTCAAAAGCTTTCTGGTCTGGCTTTTGGGACAAGTCCCATTTCTGGTTCATTCAGCCATGTGGACTTAAGTGCAAGCTGAGAATGCCATTTAAATATTATATAAATGTGACAAGGGTAAATTTTGCAGCAGTAAAAGGAAAAGGATTAAAGGGAAACGTGGGAAATTGCTGGTTTTACCCTTGACGTTGTCAAGATGTGGTTTTGAGGGCCAGGGCTGAGCCTGTGAATGATTTTTCAGTCGAGGATCCCCTGGGCATTTACCTTCCTTCCAATGATTACACTAATTGACCCCAAGAGTGCTTGTAGCATTCTTACACCGCACATCGACTCGGCACATGTTCTTCCTTCCCTCACGTGGTCCCTTTGTTGGCTTCTCTCATCATAATTTGCGATGCTTCCCATTTACCTTGAGTAAATATCAAACTGATCTTGATATCTATATCTGCCTCATGAAATATACATCCTCTTGAACCGTGCCCAAATGATTAATTTACTGTTATGTGATGATTAGCATAAAAATCTCATCACGGCAACACAAGATAGAAATGTTACTGCTAATTGCCACTTGGAGTGAAGAATGTTTGCTGCATAGGAATTAATGATGCATGCTACTCAATTCTCTCTTGAACCGAGAAACATGAGACTGTTTTTGGAGCAGGGATTGCCTGTTCCTGCCTTCTCTGTCTCTCGTTTCTAAAGGACCACCAAATGATTTTTAGTTAACCAAGGAGAAGGCCGAGGCTAATGGTTAACAGCAGTTCTGTATACAAAGTGAAACTGCTGGACCCAGATCATTCCATAGAGCCTTTGATCTCTTCTAGTCAATTGACTCTAGGCAAAGAAGACCTTTCCCCCCAAAATGTTGCAGTCTGTCAGCAGCCATGACCCTTTAAAAATAAACACATAAATGTTTGGAGCATGGACGGTCGAGTACAAAAAAACATTCTTGAGGGAATCTGATCGTTGGAGGGCATTCCAGGTGTACACAATCTGCCACCCAACCCGCACTGCCCCAGATGCCTGTGGGCCTGATCATAGCCCAGAATGGCTGGCGTTTATTTACTTTTTCAGCTTTAGAGGAAGTATGGAGAGATCTGAAACCTAAAGAGGAAAAAAAAAACAAAAAACAAGAGGACACTCTCTCTTGAGGGGCCCTGGGGTCTAACTGAGTGCCCTGCGATTTAATTCAATTCCACAAACATTGATTAAGCACCTACTTTGTGCAAAGTACTATGCTGGGGATATAAAAATAAAATGTAGTGGGTGTATGTGGTAGGTGCTTAATAAGTGCCTTATTATTCCATGCCACTGCAGGCAGACATTGATTACAATGGAATTCTAGAGTCATTGTCTCCACTTCTTAGCTCCATGCTCTTGGTGGATGACTTGTCCGTCTGCAGGAGTGAGAGGGAACAAAGCAATTAGGGAGATAATTCTAGGCAAAAGATCTCCTTTCTCTTAATTACTAGTCCCAAGATTATAGGATGATAGATCAAAACTGGAAGGAAGCTCAAGGGTCATCTCGTCTAAACCCTTTCCTCCACAGAGGAGGAAATTGGAGGCTAAGTGACTTGCCCAAAGCCATGTGAATTGTGAATACTATACTGGAATATGATTTGAATCCAGGTCCTCTGACTCCTGGACTGGTGTGTATTCCATTGTTCCACATGACTACATGTAGTAAGTAGGGCACTGGACTTGTGATTGGGAAAACTTGGGTTTGACCCATACTTCAAATATTTACTACCTATAAGATCTAGGGTATTTCACTTAGAGGCTCTGTGCCTCAGTTTCCTTATCTATAAAATGCAGAGACTGAACTTGATGACATCAAAGGTCCCCTTTTGCTTTATATGTATGAAGTGATGAAATAGGTCAATATAGTACAGTGGGAATAGCATTATCATTAGATTATTTGGGACTTGCTCCAATGACCAATGCCTAAGACTAAATACTTAATGATTCAAACTCAACATTGAAGAGGGAGTCCACCAAAATACCTTGTGTTCTTAGTCTTGTGGCATTAAATATTCTTAATAATTAATCAAGACAAAGGCAGAAATGATATACTTTTCCCATTTTTAGATGATACAAAGCTGGGAAAGATAACTAACATGTTGGATGACAAAGACAGGACTCTAATAGAGTACTAGATTCCGTGTTAATGGAGCTGGTTTCAAAATCACTGCTGTGCTTCTGGTTCCCTGTGGCATCTCAGGGAAAGAACAAGAAACTGCCTTCAGGAAATAATCAGCATAACAAGAAAGATAGTGTGGCAAAAAGCACGTGCTCTTTGGGGCTGTGGCTTCAGTTTCCTTAGCTGTAAAATGAGGGAGTTCTGGAGAGCCTCTGAGTTTGTTTCCAGTTCTAATGCTACAAACCAGTAAAATGTAAACTCCCATAGAACAATGACTGTTTCTTTTTTTATCCTGGGAATTCTGGCATCTATTATAACATAGTAATGTACATAGAAGGTGCTTAATAAGTACTTATTAAATATGTGAATAGCTGCATGACTTTGGGGAACTCACTTCTTGTCTTTGGACCCCAGCTTCGCCATATGTAAGAAGAGGGGCTAGACTAAATCACCTTTAAGATCTCTCTATGAAAAATTAGAAGGAATCCTTTGAAGTCTTAGAGACTGTAGGACTGTCTCCTCACTGATAAACATTCTTCCTTCAGAAGCTTCTTCAAAGCCCCAACTTACTTCATCACCTCTTTTTATTCTTTTTTTCAAGCTGTGGTTTATAAAATGTTTGATGGTTTATGTGACATCTTGGATATTCCTCCTCTGGTGGGAAAACACCTTGTTGGGGTTTGTAGGAACTTGTCTACCTTTCTTGGCCATCCAGCAGAAAAATGGATCTGGCAGGAGAAAAATGGAGTGGGTGGAATCTGGCTGCCAGTATTGGCAAGGAGAAACTGACCTCATGAAAGAGTCAGCATAACAACAACAAAATTATTGTGGCAAAAAGTGGGGGCTTTGGGGAACTTTGGCCTCAATTTCTTCATCTGTCAAAGTCGGGCTTTCTTAGATCCATCCCAGCTTGGATGTTTTGTGATTCTCTGAATTCCCTGTAAGTTACTCTTGAATCTTTTCCTTTTAGATCAGTTTTCTGTTCTAGCTTCTTTGGTAGTGACCCAATTCCTGACCTCATGTATCCGTAGCAGCTGGGGCAAATAAGATCCAAAATTTAGCATCAATTAAATTGATCCTACTCAACAGATTGCTGAAGGATGAGGTAGCCTTGAATAGGGAATCAGTCCATGAGAAGAAATGACCTTTGGATCTTCCTTGAAATTTTGTACCCCTCTTGTTCTCATAAGATTCTCTTCTGTTATATAGTCATTAGACGGGTATTAATAAGTTATTGTATTTTGAAGTATGCCTCATCATATTGTTCGTTGAAGACACACTAATTATATACAATGTGATTAGAGTATTGTTTTATAATTAAGAATTAAAGTATATGTGACAAAAATCCTTGCACGTGAAATTTCAAATTATATAAAAGAAAAGATTATATTAAAGGATATATTGTACATTAAAGGGTTTTTTTTAAGATTTAAAAAAAAATTGAATTTTTATTGTACGTATTTTTATTTTCCTTTGCCCCAAATAATTGTCATTTCCCTAGAAATCCTTGCTGGGTATTTTCTAGTATTTTGGAAAAAAATTAAAAAATTGATCTTCTTCATTGTCTCAGTCTCTCGATATCTTGACCCTGAATTTGGATCACTGTGTGCTAGGAGTTTATATTGTCTCATCCTTGACAGGTGTTGATTCTTTATATTCATTTTATCAACTGTTTAAATAAAAGTGACTGTAGCTAGGTGGTACAGTGAATAGAGTGCAAGGCCTAGAGTCAGGAAGACCCAAGTTCAAATCCCATCTCAGATACTTACTAGCTGTGAGACCCTAGGCAAGTCATTTAACCTCTCTCTGGCACAGATATAATATGGAGATAATATTATCAAATTTAAATAATATAATATATAAATATATATGGAGATAATAATAGCATTTATTTCTCAGGGTTTTTGCAATGATTAAATGAAATAATATATGTAATATATATATATGTATATATATGTATTTTTTTTAAGCCCTAACCTTCCACCTAATTAATATTATGTATTGATTCCAAGGCAGAAGAGTTGTAAGGGCTAGGCAATGGAGGTTAAGTGACTTGACCAGGATCACACAACTAGCCAGTGTATAAGGCCAGATTTCAACCTAGGACCTCCCATCTCTAGACCTGGCTCTCAATCCACTGAGCTACCCAGATGCCCCTAAATGAGATAATATTTATAGAGTGCTTCATCCAGTGCCTGGAACACGATAGACACTTATTTCCTTCTTTTTTCCTTCCTTCCTTCCTCCTTTCCTTCTTTTCTTCCTCCCTTCTTTCCTTCCTACCTATATTTCTTCTTTCCTTCCATCTTTACTTCCTTCCTTCCTTCCTTCTTTCCTTCCTCCCTTCCTTTCTTCTTGCTTGCCTATCTTCCTTCCTTCCATCTTCTTCCTTCCTTCCATCCTTCCTTCCTTCTTTCCTTTTTTTTTTCCTTTTTCCAATTTCAAGTAGCTATGTCACACTCTAGAAAAATCAATAACAACCACTCCAGCTGTTATTTCTCTCTGAAGGTCTTTGCTTATTCTCTCAGGATTAATTGGGCTGATTTGCAGCAATACTTGACAGTTCTTGGCATCTTTTGTTTTCAACTGCTTTGTCCTTTGTGCCCTAACATAGTGGTTTCTATTTCACTGGGGGGCTTGCATGAACCTTCAAAGGCTTGACTTTCCTCCCCCTACCAATGGCTGCCACAAATATCTCTACTGGTCATCAAAGTATGCATGACTTTTACATATTTCCTTGGATTAATATCTATTCTTTAAAACCACAGAATTAAAAATAGGAGAGAGAGAGAGAGAACAATAAAACATGTGTATGACTAAAAAGCCAGCATTCATCTGGTACAGAACTAAACAGTTCAATCTGGTTCCATCTGGTTGAGGTCAGCCTTTTTGAGTCAGTCTCGTGTCAATAGAAGCACATCACATATGTGGCCATGGATGATACAAAATAAAACCACATCAAAATTTCTTGTCCTGAGTTATTTGCAGACTATCATATATTGAAAGGCAGAGATCTCTGGGTTCCTGCTCTCAGAGATATATCCAAAGAGAACCCAATCACAGTCTACATGGAAATAAATAGTGTGTTGGGTCTGAAGATCTATACTTCCTTCTTAACATTGGTTTCTACAGAATTTGCCAAGAATGATGAAAACATTTAGCCTGTCTCCATTCTGGGGCCTCCATGACTAAGGGCTATGAATATACTTTCAGTCAGCAACACATCAGCTTCCTAGGGCTCCAGGCAAGGATAGAATGAACAACACCTAAGGTGTGCCACCTGCTAAGCGAGGATAAGTGCTATGAAGTGAGGGACCATGTTTTATTTGTCTTGATACAAAATTCAATTCAGCAAACATCTAGGAAGTGACCACTCTATATTTTCAGCTAACCACCAAAAGCAAAGAAGGAAATTAAAGATGAAAAAAGCAATGTAGTCCCTGGTATTTATGAACTAACGGGGGAATAAGACACCTACACAACTAAATGTGATATATTTGGAATATTCTTTCCCATTCCCTTGGTCTCCACTTGGACCTGTGCACTCCAAGGACTGGAATTAATGTTGGTGAGGGAGGAGCTGAAAGAAAGTTCTCAAGCTTGAAAAGTGATGGGACAGGTGCAGAATTTTTATTACCAATGGCATGCTTAAAATTTGGGAGATGGGAATGAGAACCCCAGTGTACAAAATAGGAAGGAGGAAAGAGATGGAGACGGTGTTTCAGTTGGATATTTCTCTGTTCATTGGATAGGTGACCCTTCATCTCCCTCTCCCTCTTGCTTCCCTACTTCTCAGGGAATCCATGGATCAGGGCTGGCAGTTGGTGTGTGACTAGTGAGAATAGCACATAACCACTTCAACAGGAAAACTCTGCCTGGGACACATCAAGGAACAGTGTGCCTCTGTCTTGAGGTCAAGGGTCTGGCCATTAGGATCTGGAACAGATGTTAGATAGATAATTAATAGCAATTTAATAAGAGATAATGTTTATATAACCCTTTAAGGGTTTTCAAAGTACTCCCTTTCTCCTTATGTGTACACACACATATATGTATATCTGTAATTCCCCCTCCTTGTTTTCTAGGAGATTGTTCTCATACTCCCTGAATTTTATGTGGTCCATTGGGAATAAAAATTCTGCACCTATCCATATATACATAGATATACAAATGTATATACCTATGCCTGAACTCTACACATATATATGCATATATATACATATAATATTGGAGAGAGATAAGTTATTGTTGGGATGAAATTGCTGGGAGCCATCAAAGATCACAATGTTTGACATGGTACATGTGGAAACCAGGGACTGCAAAGCAGCCCCCAGGAAGGATGGAAACACCCATTGAAACCCCCCTAAGTAACTTTCCTTATTAACATCCCCGTATTATTGGAATTGCTATGATTATTATTCTTAGCCCCAGGAAAAATAGATGAGAACAACATGCTTCCAGAGTTGATACAGATGTCCCACTCTGTCCCCCCAGGATATTGCCAGGATATCCCATTTAAAAAATTAAACCTAAGGATTCTTATATGCCAATTTAGATTGGACCCTCTTTTCTAGGCATAAAAACTTCTGGCAAACCTGTGCTCTGAATTCCCTAACCTATATCTGGGTCATGTTGATTCTACCCACTGATCCTGCCCTTAGCAACAATGTTTCATTGACTATCTCCCTAGACTTTCTGTCTGTTGTTAGGTTCCATGGAAACATGTATGTTGAAAATGAAACTGTGTGCCAAGTAGATGTGTGATCATGAGGGTAGAAAATAAAGCCAGGCCTCAGCCAAGGTAGAGCAGTTTATCCTGTGAAATCTATGCTGCGGGTTGAATGCAAAAGCTGTGTCCCATCCATCATTCCAGACACCATCCCACCTCCAAGACCCCATCCCCTGTGGGAGGCTGGCCTACCCCATAGTATGAAATAAAATGTTATATAGAGAGATATAAATATAAATATATATATATATATATATATCTGTACATATAACTACGAAAATGGAGATAATAATATCATCCACCAGTTGTAAATTAATCCAACAATTCTGAAGGGCAATTTGGAACTATGCCCAAAAAGCTTTAAAAGCCTTCCTACCCTTTGATCCAGCCATAGCACTACTAGTTTGTACCCCAAAGAGATAATAAGGAAGAAGACTTGTACAAAAATATTTATAGCCATGCTGATTGTGGTGGCAACAAAAATTGGAAAATTAGGGAGTGTTTATCAATTGGGGAATAGCTGAACAAATTGTGGCATCTGATGGTGATGGAATATTATTGTGCTCAAAGTAATGATGAACTGGAAGAATTCCACGTGACTGGAAAAACCTCCAGGAACTGATGCAGAGTGAAAGGAGCAGAACCAGGAACACGCTGTACTACTAGTAATGATACAATAATCGAGGACATTCCTGAGGGACATATGAGAAAGAATGTATCCACATTGAGAGAAAGAACTATGGGAGTAGAAAAGCAACTGCCTGATAAAGTGATTGTGAGGTTCAAATGAGATTGATCTTTCTAATTATTCATGTAAAATGGGTAATTATGCGCACACACAATAACCCTGAGCAGTAGGTGCTATTTTTATCCCCATTTTTATAGATGATGAAACTGAGTCTAAGAGGTGACTTATACAGCACCACAAAGATAATGAAGTATCTGAAGCAGTATTTGAACTCAGGCTTTCTTGACCGGAAATCCAGTCCTCTAGACACTCTAGCTGCCTCCAACTTAATATACATTTTCTTTTCCCTTGCTACCTTGAATTCAAGACATTGGACAAGGAAATAAAGTTGTGAACTCAAGCTCCAGATTCACAACTCAAGAGCTGCCAAATAGATGAGTGACTCTTTGCCAGAGAAGTCAGTAGTCTTTTAGAGAGTTTCAATATTGTGTTTTTCTCATACTTGTTTTTTGGACTAGGGTAGCTAACTGATGTAGTGAGCAGAGTGGCAGGCTTAGAGTCAGGAAAATTTGTCTTTCTGAGTTTAAATGTGGCCTCAGACACTTACTAGCTTTGTCACCCTAGGTAAAATCACTTCATCCTGTTTGCCTCAGTTTCCTCATCTGTGAAAAGAACTGGAGAAGGAAAGCTACCCACTCTAGTATCTTTGCCAATAAAACAATGAATGAAGTAATAAAGAGAACATGAGTGAAACAACTGAACAACAGCAAATACTGTTATTCTTGTATTTCAGGGTTTTTGGAATAAATGTATTTACATATGTGAAGCTAGAACAGAGATAAGAATCTTAATGAAAAATGAAACAGCTAATAGTTGGAGATGTTTTTCACTAAAAAAGCTTTAATTTCTAAGCAGGGGTGAAATATGCATTAAAATCCTGGTCAAATGTTAAAATATATGCTCATGATTTTCCAAGATGGGAAGAATCCAAGCCAAGACATCCATATTATTTCAGCATAATCCTGGATTCATCTTTTAAGACCTCTCTTGATATGTGGAAATTAGGCAATTTACTCAGCACATCTTCCCTGCCCCATCCCACCCCAACCAGGCCCCACCCAAACCCCTTTATTCTCTGCTAGGTAGAATGTGATTAGGTAAGGGAGAGATCCAGACAAAGTGGTCTGAGAAAAACTGAAGAGTGAGCAAGGGAATTTTTCCACCTGAGAGGCTCAAGGGAGACTTAATGGATGGGGATGACACTTGAGTTGGTCCTTGAAGGGAGGGAGATTTCAGCAGTATTAAAATTACCTGGTTGCTGATTGACCCAAATTCAAAACAAATGTAAGGGAAGTCTAAATCTTTGATCAAATCAAAATACAAATTCCCTTCTTATACCTTTTTAAGGAGGGGAAAAGGTAGGAAGAGAAGGAAAGAATTTAGAATTCAAAATAGTAAAAAATAAATATAAAAAGTTTTAACATGTAATTAAGAATTATTTAATGAAATAAATAAACATAAAAAATTCTGGCAAACAGAAGTTAAGTGACTTGCTTAGGGTGGTATAGCTGAGTATCAGATGCTAGATTTGAACTCAGGTCTTCCTGACCACCAGTGCTCTATCCACCATGCCATCTAAGCTCCTTAAAGAAATTACTGGTGAATGATGAGTGCCATGGACAAAGTCCACCCTTGCCCACTACTCCAGGGTTTCCTGACAGGTGATGAATGATCAGTCAACAAAAATAACAAATGGAAGTCAACTTAATCATAACTGCCATGGGATTGCTTTGCATCTGACAGCTGTTCCACCATCCCGATGTCTGGTTTTTATTTTTATACCCAATTTCTTGGCATGCAGATACACAAAATCAAAGAGAGATAATTGGAAAAGTGATACATTAACTTTTAACAAATCACTTGATTAACATTCTATATTTTTGTATTGTGATTAAAGACAGATTAAAGGTTGCACATAAGATGAGTAAAAGCTTCTCATTTTATTACAGGATCTGATCTATTCAGGCAATAGCACTTCTGTATTCGACTTCATTGGTAGACAAAGCCTTATTTACAGTTTTTCATTTCAAGGCATCAATAACAGGACTTGAAAAGTCCACGTTTTGCTGTCACCTTTCACAGAGAGTGTACTGTTAGAGAATCTGAAAGAGAGCTGCCCTTTGGGTCCAGTGACTTCTCTATTCATTAGCTCTGAGGAGCAGGTTTGTTACCCAGGGACTTCTCAACAGATTTCTCTGATGGACAGACTCAAACCTTCAAATGTAGCCCAAGTGGATCCTGTTTTGTTTTTGTTTTTAATAGAGGAATATCACCTTGCTTTGGAGTAGGGAAAGGGAGAGTGGAGGAGCCAAGACAAATAAATATTAAGTACATACCATGCAGAGCATTGCACTAGGTGATGCTCTGTCATTTCAGTCATGTCCATCTCTTCATGACCCCATTTGATATTTTCTTAACAAAGATATTGAAGTGATTTTCCTTCTCCAGCTCTTCTGACAGATGAAGAGACTGAGGCAAACAGAGTTAAGTGATTTGCCGAGAGTCACATAATTAGTCAGTATTTGAGGCTGGACTTAATTCATGAAGGTAAATCTTTGTGATTCTAGCTCTGACACTTTTTCCTCTATGCCACTTAGCTGCTACACTAGGCAATAGGGGAGATAGAAAGTTTAGAAAGGGTACAATTCTTGTCCTCATGGGGCTTATACTCTAATCTGAGGTGGTGACATGTCCATAAATGTTTATAATACAAAAGTGTTATGTGGCGAATGGGTGAGAGATATAAAGGAGCAAAATTCATTTTGGATATAGGAAATCTGGGGAAATTTCCTATAGGACTTGACAAGCAAGTCAGGTCCTAACACAGGGATTTTTTAATCTTTTTTGTGTTGTGGATCCCTTAAGCAGTCTGGTAAAGCCAATGGATCCAGGGTCAGAATAATGTTTTAAGAAAATTGAAATAAGAGGCAGTAGGTAGCACAATGGACAGAGCACCAGGCCTGGAGTCAGGAGGACCTGAGTTCAAATGTGACATCAGACACATCCTAGCTGTGTGACTCTGGGCAAACCACTTAATCACAATTGCCTCATCCTTGCTATTCTCTCTTAGAATTGATACTAAGACAGTAAGGATTTTTTAAAAATAATTAATTGAAATAAATGCTAAAATCTCAATTAGGAGGTAATGAAAATAAAGCTGTAATTTTTTTCCCATCCATATTCATGGACTCTCTAAAATTTATTCTCTGACCCCCATAGCATCTCTGGGTACTTTGGTAAAGGGTCAATCAACAAACAAGTATTTGTTAATTACCTACTATGTGCCAAGCTCTTCACTAGGTCCATGGGACACAAGTACAAAGAATCAAAGAATGAAATGATCCTTTCTAGCAAGGTGCTAATATTCTAATGAGAAAGCAAAGGATTTTAATTTGTAGAGAAGGGGAACAGAGCATATTCCAGACATAGGAAGGTACTCTAGCAGAGATAGAAAAGGATGGGGTATGAGGTGAGTAGAGAAAGACAAATTGAATCATTGGATTAGAGCACTGAGTTTATGATATGGAATAGTAAAATATAACAGGAGAAGGAAATGGCAAACCATTCGAGTACCTTTGGCAAGAAAACACCAAATGGGATCACCAAGAGTCAGATATAACTGAAAATGAATCCAAAACAGCAATAGCAAAAACAACAGCATTATATAAGGCTGGAAAGGTAAGGTAGCAATAGACTGGGGAAGACCCTGAAGGTCAAATTATGAGGTAATAAGGAACCACTGATGGATCTGAAGCAAAAAAAAATAATAATAATAATGTGGCAGAATCTATCCATAAAGAAAATTGGTCTTATAATAAAGCAAAATGTGGATTAAAGAGGGAGAAGAAATTGGTGGTAAGAAGAACTTTTAAGAGACTATTACAATAGTCCAGTGTTTTTTTCTTCCTTTGTATTTCTAGTACCGAGCATAAAGCCTGGCACATAAGTGCTTAAATAAATGTCTATTAACTTACTGACTAACCTCAGGTGGGTGAGATATCTGTACTTAAGTGGTCAGAGTTAGTGGGACTAAAAGAGAGAGGATGGATGTGATGTTACAGAGACAGAATCAACAGTCTTGGTAAATATGAGATGAGGTATGGAGAAGCGTCAAAAATATTATACTATAATAATTATCTATAAGAGAATTTCAGGAATGGAAGATTGGGGAAACATTGGTGCCATTGACATTATGAAGTTAGAAAGAATGGCAAATGTTGTGTATAAGTTTATATTCCAAATAACTATAAAATACAAAAGATATTTAGGATTAATGTAGAAAATCACACAAAAAAAGTTTAGATAAAATTATAACATGTTCCTTAAAGAAACAAAAAAGAACTATTAAATAACTGGAAGAATACTTCATGCTCATGGGTAGGTCATGCTAATATGATTACAATACTACCAAAAATAATTTAGAGTTTTAATGCTATGCCAATCAGATTATCAAAGGATACTTTAAATGACATATCCAGCAGATTATCAAAAAATACAGAACTCAACAAAATTTAATTGGAAAAAAAGACTAGAATTCCAAAAGAACAATTAAATCAATAACAAAATAACATTTTAGTAAAACATTGGCAAGCTGTGTATATCCAAAGGAGGATGAAACCTGGAGAAATCAAAATTATTCTAGTGAGTATTAGAAGAACAGAGGATTTTTCTGTAGAGGTGGTGTCTTGGAGCACTTTCTATGGGAATTTATATGAGGTTTGTCCTTTTCCTAAAGGGTAAGAGTGACACATAGCTTCTGATTGCTCCAGAAGTCCAAATGGCTGAGGTGATACACTCAAGATGACTGGCTGCCAAACCAAGAAGAGCCACCCAGACAGTAAGCTATAAAGGAGAGGCTTCATCCCTCTTCAAGTTGTTAAACTTCCAGCCTCTGCCAGTTCTTCTTTGTACTTCCAATGGAACAGGATGGAAGATTTTTCATCTCCCCCCCCCCCCAGCAATGACAACTACAAGCATGAGGGAGTAAGAATGTGTGACCCTGGGCACTTAATCCTGTTTGCCTCAGTTTCCTCAATTGTAAAATGAGCTAGAAGAGGAAATGGTAAACCTCTATAGTATCTGCCAGAAAACCCCCAAATGGAGTCACAAAGAATTTTACATGACTGAAAAATCTGAACAAGGATGAAGAGACAATAGAATTTCTCAATTTCAGACCACATTATACAGCAGCAATCTTCAATATCACAAAAATGCTACTAAACAAACTGAACACATTATTTTACTAATGATATGTTTCCTTATCTCAGTTATATAATTCCTATGTAATCTTTAAGAACTTCACAGATTTTATTAAAATTAAATAACAATTTTGGCAAATGAACCACACTAAAAAAATTGATATTGGTTTAAAAAGAGGAGTGACTAATGAAATGTATTAGACAAGGGAGAGTCAGAAGCACTGGAACTCAATACCAGAGAATTTGACACATCCTAAAACATACATTATTTTGGAAAGAACTCCCAGTTTGAAAAGATTTACTGGGAGAACTGGAATACAGTGTAAAATTAGACTTCGATCAATATCTTATACCATATTCTATAGTAAATGGATATATAACCTGACATATAATTAAAAAATAATAAAGAAAATTGGAAGAAAAATAGATCATAATATCTTTCAAAGTATTGGTAGGAGATGTATTCTTAACCAAAGAAGTCATAGAGACAATTACAAAAGATAAATTACTTTGATTACATGGAATCAATCATCTTTATATCATATTTCCCTGATAAGAACTAGCTATCCAAAATATATAGATAACTGACAGATGTAGAAATATGTTGTGTGAATTTAATATAAATTGTGCCCCTTTATTCCATTTGAAAACTTATTCTTGGCTGATATCAGTCTTGCTCTTTGGTCACACATGCTTACTGTGGGATGACACCAGAAGTCTTGTGGCTCCCTGGCTCTGGGAAGAGACTGACCCTATGTACCAAGGGACTCCTGGTGGCTGGAAGACTTGGCTCTGATGGGGCTGAGGTCATTCTGTCCAACAACAAGAGAGACACAGAGGAAGTGATATCATTGGCCTCATAAGAAAGTAGACTGGATAGGTGCTCACTCTTTTGGGCTGAAGACTCTTGCCAGCAGAATGGAGCAGTGTGGAGAATGGCCAGGAATTAAGGCAACCAAGTGATGTGATCTCTCTTTCGCTCTCTAGCCTTTACTAATAAATAATTATAAATTCAAAGTCTCCAAAGAATTTTAATTATAACACTATAAAACCAAAGGCCATTCCCAAATAGTATTCAATAGATAAGAACAAACTGTCTTCAAAAGAATAATTGCAAGCTATTAACAAAAAGAATGTTGGGAGTGGGCAGTTAGGTGACTCAGGGGATTGAGAGCCAGGTCCAGAGGAGGTCCCAGGTTCAAATCTGGTCTTAGATACTTCCTAGCTGTGACCCTGGACAAGTCACTTAACTCTGTTCGTCTAGCCCTTACTGCTTTTCTGTCTTGGAACCAATATGTAGTATTAGTAAGGGTTAGGAAAAAAATGCTCCAACTCACTAATAATCAAAATAACTGAAACTTTACCTTAACCCAGAAAATTGGGAGAGATGACAAAAACTGGGAATAGTCAATGTTGCTAAAGGGATCATGGGACAATTGGTACATTGTTAGTCAAGCTATGAATGAATATAAACATTTTGGAAATTGTTGTGGATTATGCAAATAATGTGACTAAAATATCCTTACCTTTGGTCCAGAGATTCTAGTCCCAGGCATAGAGCCTAAAGAGGTCATTGATAAGAAGAAAAATCCCCATTACACCAAAATAGTTATAACAGCACTTTTTTGTGAAAGCAAAGAAACTAGAAGCAAAGTAGATACCTACCCATTGATTGGGGGATGGATAAACAAACTGTGGTTTGAACATAATATAAATAGAATCAAATATTACCATACTTTTTAAATTATTGATATTCAAATAAAAATAATATAAGTAATTATCAACATGATAATATCTTCCCTCCACATACTGTTCAATCTAGTAACTCTGGACTCCTCACTGATCATTGTAAAATATCATCACTTGGACGTTTCTTATCTTGGTATTCTCTTTGTCCTTACCTCCAAAACAAAAATGGCACCAAAGGGAAATATAAAATAGGTGGAATCTATAAAGGTATGAAAATAGCATATATTTTCACACTTGGTTGTTGAACTGATTTGTTTTGCTGAAATTTTTTGGCCTATTCTTCCTTTCTTTCTTCAAAAATATTATGTTATTTGAGTTGGCTTTCCAGGAGAGATAAGGAGGAATGCAGTGGGAAATATAGTTAATATAAAAAACCAAAGATATCAATTAAAATTTTATTTAAAAAAAAAACAGAAGTGAGTCATTTCCCATCAAAGATCCTGCCTTGGAGCAATAGTATCGTCGAAAATCAGACTTCAGAGTCCTTAGAACTGGATCTAAGTAGTAACCTCATCGCTGGGTGGCAATGCTGGGTTCATGCACTGCTATTTGCTACTTGGAAGGGGGAAAAGCTTTGCTGCTGGTTAGAATTAATGGGGAAGTCTACCCTTACCTTTCTGTGCACTGCCATCTACTGCTGAAAAAGTGGAAACCCCTCAGAACCCAGTCAAGGGAGCCTACAGGGAGAGCTCTGTATATTTTAGACTTAGGAGAATTTGGAATACCAAATGGTCTTGAATGCTATAAATTTGAGGTCTGAAAATCCTATTCTGCCTTCATTCTCATTGATCAGTTGTTTTTCAGTCATGTCCAACTCTTTGTGACACCATTTGGAGTTTTCTTGGTAGAGATTCTGTAGTAGTTTGTCATTTTCTTCTCTAGCTCATTTTACAGTTGAGAAAACTGAGGCAAACAAGGTTAAGTGAATTACCCAGAGTCACACAGCCAGTAAGTGTCTGAGGTCAGATTTGAACTCAGAAAGAAGCTTCATCATCTCTTTGAAAAGCCAAAGGAGCTGACTGGGGAAAATATTTGAGATCCAAGGCTCAGGAAAACTACTGTATTTTTTAAATCTTAATATTTCCTCAGCAGCCCAGAAGAGTAGAGGTATGTAAAGTAAAAGCCAAAAAGGAGTGATCCTGCCCACCAATAAATAAAAACACATTTTTGCACCTACCATGTTCCAGATGCTGTGTTAAACACTAGGGATACAAAGAGGCAAAGCTGAGTTCCTAAATTAGGGAGTTTACAATTTAATATAGAAACCAATTTGCAAACCAATATATACAAAGCAAGAGATATGTAGGATAAATAGGAAATAATTGACAGAAAGAAGGCAGTAGAATAACGAGTTTGGGGAAGGCTTCCAACAAAAGTCAGGATTTTAGTTAGAACTTAAAGAAAACTAAGGAGGTCAGTAGGTAGATTGGAAGAGCGAGAGCATTCCAGATTTGTAAACAGCCAAAGAAAATGCCTAGAGCCAAGAGAGGGAGTGTCTTATTCATGAATTAGCCATAAGGCCACAGAATCAATACGTTTTAGGAAGTAAGGTATAATCAGAAAATTGGAAAAGTAAAAGGATGCTAGTTTATGAAGGGTTTTCGATGCTAAATGGTGCATTTTATATTTATTCCTGGAGGCAATTCTGTCTGAATTTAAGATTTCTACTGGACATCCAGTTCAAGATGTCTGAAAGGGAGATAGATATGCAAGAGTGGAGAGTTTGCAGAGAGGCTGGGGAAGGACCAATAGATTTGAGAATCATCAGCATAGAGTTGGTAATTAAATTGATGAGAATTACTGAGATCACCAAGTGAAGTAACATAGAGGAAGGAAAGAAGAATGCTGGGGACAAAATCCTGAGGAACACTTAGGGTTAGAGGTTGGGGTCTTGGAGATGATCTGGAGAGAGAGAAAAGAATAGTCGGATAAGTAGGAGAACAAGGACAGGACAGGACAGAGGAAGATCCTGAAAACCTAGAGAGGAGAGAATAAGTAGCAAGGAGAAGAGTGTGATCAACTGCGGAGAAGTCAAGGAGAATGAACAGTGAGAAAGAGCCTTTGGATTTGGAACTAAGATCTTTTGTAACTTTGGAGAGAACAGTTTTAGTGGAATGATAAAGGACAGAAGTTAAATTATAAGGAGTTAAAAAGAACGAGAGGCAAGGAATTGAAAGCACTTTTTCTAGTTGTCCTTTTTGAGGATTTAAGCTACAAAGAGCAAAAGAGCTATAGGGTGATAGCAAGGATGGAAGGATCAAGAGGGGGATTTTTTAAGGTTAGGGAAGGTGTGGGCATATGCAGTAGAGTCAAGGGAATATGCTAACAGACAGGGGAAATGGAAAAAAATGGAAAAAGTGGTCTTGAGAGAAGGGACAGCTTTTGCAGGAGACAGAATGTAATGGAATTTGCTTTTCAAGTGGAGGGGTTAGCCTTGGAAAGGAGAAAGGCCATTTCATGATGTGAGCCAGGGGTAAAGATGGAGGTAGTAGCAAGAGGCATCTGAGTGATGGGAGATAAAGAAACAGGGCATCCTTTTTTCTATAAAATGAGGCAAAATTCTTAGCTGAGAGGGTAGGGTGAGAAGGAGCCATGAGAAGTTCAAGAAGGGATGAAAAGATTTGAAAGAGTGGGATAGGGAGTTGATAAGGGAGGTGTAGTAGGATGGCCCAGCAGCAGAGGGGAGCCAGCTGAGGTTTTGTTCTGTAAATTTGTAGTAGACCCAGTCTGAAGGGTTTTGTGATTTTCCTCCATTTTCATTCAGCAGCTTAGGTGTAGGAATGAAAGCAAAGAATGGTGGGAGTGATCTATGGCTGGAGCAGAAGAATAGAGAGACCCAAAACAGGAGCAGCTTCACCCTCTAGGTAACTATCCTACACAATGTTTCTAAAGGAACGGTGGACATCGAGGTCTTCAGTTGGGAGTTGTGATTTGCCAGCCACGTGTTCACCACGTGGTACCTCTCTACCATAGCTTTATAAGTTTGTACCCACTTTCCCAAATGGACACTAGAGTTGGAGAATATATCCTAGGTTTGGGGGTATAATGTTGTTTTAAAGATTTCTTGCTTCGCTCGCTGTGATAAAAAGGCTTCAAATTAAAAGCTACTTGCATCATCCTAGATAATTTGTAAAATGAAAAAAATAATGAGTGATCAGAAGTTCTAATTATAAGTAGTAAAAGTATATTCTACCCTCTAGGGTAGGACTCTTTGCCCCAGGATCCGGAAAAGAAAAAATGAGTAAAAGCAGTGTGGCCACACTTAGCCCAGAATCTGATTTGCCAGTTTGAGTGAAGGTTGGGATTAGTTAACCAACCCAGAGAGAGAAGAGAAAGAAAAAGAAGGTTCAGTACCAAAGACTCATCCTCATCTCCAATTCTTTTTTGAAGTTCCAGGTGCCACTGAATCATCTAACACAGAAGCCCAAGCCCAGCATCCCTATTCTTATTTGCCATGTGTTGTATTATCTTCAGTTCCTCATTTTCCCCAGTTGCAGCATACAGATAACTAATCCTCTCCAGGTTTATGGAGGAGCATTCTTAGAAGGTCATTCTTTGAAGCCTCTCAGGAAAAAAAAAAAAAGGTTATGTAAGTAAAGTCTGGGATCTCTTCCAGTTCTTCCTTTCCTTTCAAATATAAGCAGCTTGATAATGAAGGGACTCCACTAGCAAAAATAAGCCCAACACTGCAAGTCAAGGACCTCCTAATCTAATTTTCAAGTCTGACAAAGAAAAAAAAAAGAATCCAACAAACTCTCAATTAAAAAAAAATATCAGTGGCCAAGTGACTTTCAAGAAAGGAAAAATGTAATTGAAATCGTGCTCTCTGCTGAGCAATACCTGGCTCTCTTAATGCCTCCCCAGATTTAATGTTTCCACTTGAAAAAGTGTGGATTGGGAGCTTCATCCACAGCTTTCAGTTCAAGTGGTGATTGATTATAAGTGCTCAGGAAGTAATTATAGATATGTTCCATTGTTTTTCCCACCAAAAGGAAAAAAAAAAGCTTAAATGATTCCTCTTTCCTTGCTCTTTGGTATGTGTTTGTATTCCTTCAGTACTTGTCCTATGTACAGGAAGGACCACTCAATGGATCAGATGGCACCCACCACCCTGAAAGAGATTTTAAAAAAACCCACAGCCCTCACATCTATGGGAAATGTTGCATCTGGCAGATTAGTGATTTCACCAACACTTTGAGAAGCCCAGATAAATATTTTTTGATGTTCTTGATCTGTGCCTTTCAGATTTGTGTCTTGACAAACAGTCCTACTGGTTTTCTCTGAAATTCTTCAAAGTGACTTCCTTTTGCATAAACAGCATGTTGAGTGTTCCGCACATTCTAAGGGTCAGTGAAGGTTTTATATGTGTTTATCCTACCAGAAACACATTCCCAGCTTTTATTTGTTACCTTTGTTCTAGGAGATGATGTATTCATCCTTCTTTCTTTGCTTGCTATGCACGTTTAAATTCCCAATAAAGAGTTGGCAACACTCCCTAAAGAGTCTGAGGAGCAAACAATTGTATAAACATGTTGTTATTGCATTTTAATGAATGCTCTTTACTAGTATGAAGGTGGGTGGGTAGAAGCTGGAACTGATCCTTTTACAAACACATTTAAAGCTCATGAAGTCACTCTTCCAAAACAATTTTCATAGATATTTTGAAGCTTTAGGAAAATATAAACTGCCATCCTTTGGCTGCTTTGTTGACCAGCTTGCTTTGTATGATGGTTGGGGACCAGTTCAAGTGGGAGAACTTCCTCATAAGAAGTGTTTCTTACTTTTGATTTTCTCTTCTTGTCCCTCCTCCTTTCCTCCAGTGTATGGAACACTTCCTTTGGGGAGTGAACTCTGCATAAAGGCTACCTATATGTCTTTATTAAAGTGTTTTTTTTTTCTTTTAATCAACAAAAAGCTATTTTTCTCCCTCTCATTCTTCTCCCCATTGAGAAAAAGAAAAAAGAATTCCTTGTAACAGTTTTAGATAATCAAAACAAATTTCCCCCATTGGACATGTTTAAAAAATACTTGACTCATTCTGCACACTGAATTGATCACCTCTCTATCAGAAGGTGAGTGGTATGCTTCATTATTTGTCCTGGATCATTCATCCCAGATCATGGATCATGACTGTATTTATCATAGTTTTTAGAACTTTCAAAGTTGTTTGTCTTTACAATCTTATGTTGTTGTTATTGTATAAGTTGTTCTCCCATTCCTATTTGTTCCATTCTTTGCCACTTTATAAAAGTTCAAAATTTTTATACTTCATTTTTATAATATTGATTTTTAGTATAAATTTTTCTCTGCTCACTTCCCTTTGCATCAATTCATATAAATCCTCCCATGTCTCTTTGAAATCATCTACTTCCTCATTTCTCACAGCACAATATTTCATCACAGACCCATCTTTATTTATTAATGTTGTTCTAGGTTGCTGTTTAATGACTTTTTTTGCATAATTTCAAATTGCTTTCCAGAATGGTTGCACCCATTCACATGTTGGATGGCATGGTATACAGTTTGTATGACCCATCAAAAGTTTCTTTTCAACATCCCCTCCAATATTTGTCATTTCTCTTTAAATTCTTATTCTTGCTAATATGATGGATGTTGAGTGGTATGCTTTAATTTGCATTTCTTTAAGTATTATTGACCTTAGAAGTTGGTAAATCTAGGGGTTTCTTTCTCATCGTTTTAACTAATTGATGATTAATGATTCATTATACATCTCTAGTAAATTTTAAAAATTAATATTCAATACTCTAAGTATAATATTTAATAATATTTATTAATATTTAACTTGAAACAAAGGGAAAGTAAAAGGTTAGAGAAACCAAGAGAGCTCTCCAGCTTTCCACGTTGAAAAAGAGAGAGAGAGGAAGGAGTTACAGCAATTTTAAATATAAACTTGACTATGCAAAGTGGTGGAGAGAGGAGAGGGATTCTGGGAAATACTGAAGGACTTCTGGGGATAAAGTCCAAGAATTCAAAATTCCATTTATACAATATATATGTATGTATGTATAAGCATTTTGGGTCTCAGTTGCTTTTCTGAAAACATGGCACGGTTCAACAAGATAATCTTAATTCTTTGTCTATGATCCAAAGAATTGAAATGAATTGGAAGGGAAGATTTGGAGAGAGTATGGGTATCATGGTGAACACAGCTTTGTTATAAATATCCCTGATCTCAGCTCAGGGTACTCAAGGCAAGGAATGTCCCATTGTGCAGGATATAGGAGGACAGTATGATGTCTGGAGTTAAATATTCTCTGATTAAATCTTTCTTGCATAGTTTCCCCTTTTTTAGCAGTGAACTCCTTCCACCCTCCTCTTAGTTCTTATCCTGTAAGGGGATAGCCAAAAAGCCAAAATTAGTGGCACATCTCCCATTCATAATAGGACCCTAAGATCTTATGCCTATATTAAAGAAATTCACACATGAATTCTCTCTCTCTCTCTCTCTCTCTCTCTCTCTCTCTCTCTCTCTCTCTCTCTCTCTCCTTACTCCATCCCCATTCCAGAAAGTAGAGGTGGATGTGTGGCACAATTTTAGAACTTGAATTAGTCACATTAACTAACCATGGTTAGTTGTAATGAAAAGATTTCTCTGATTGCATCTACCACCCACCTCAATCATTCTCCATGTCCACCCACATGGTACTTTTCCCATGCTCTACCCTCCTACTTGTCCCATCTACTATCAGTCCATGGAAAAACAAGATTTAATATTGCTGACTTAGTAGATGTAGAGGCCAAGGTAGAGGATAGTATAGGACAAAGAGAGGGATTGAGTAGAAGCCACTGATACAGAAAGAGTAAAAGAAGGAAACCATATGGAAACCATGAGAACAAGGCTATGAGGGGTCTCCCACTGGAAAAATAAAACCTTCCAGAAATGTTTAGGAAGATATAGCAGGAGGGAGAAGCTGGGTGGCTCTCCATTCAAGAGCCAAGCCTTGAGTCAAGAGGACCTGGGTTCAAATTTGAAATTAGACTTTTCCAGCTATGTGGCCCTGATCAATTTAACCCCCTCTGCCTAGTCCTTGCCCTTCTATCTTAATGTTACTAAGACAGAAAGGGTCTAAATATTTAATATTTTTTTAAAAAGAAGGATATAGTAGGTTTACCTATAACTGGTCTACCCATGATTGTGGGGATCCCCAAACTCATCACTGTCACTAAGATGGTTCAAATGAAATAGCCCTTTTTCTCCTCATTCCTCATTTCCCTTTATTGTTTGCTCAAAGTCTCTTCTCTCAACATCAAGGACTTAAGGAACTATAGTGCTTTATACTTAATAAAGTAATGGTAGGAAGAACAAATAAGGTATAGTAAGCTTGAGGACATCCAGGAAATGTCAGCTGCTTTAGGGAGGGAGCTGTTTGCTGAGATGTCAGCTTCAAATAACCCATGGCTAGATTCCCCCTGGTGATGCAGAAAAAGGAATGTTTACAGAATTCACTTGAATGAGGATGAACTTGACTTTACTTAAAAAGAAAAAAAAATCAAGCACAGGTCTAATGGGACCATCAGCAAAGTAACAAAGGAGATTTTCCATCAGTAGTCTAAGCAACTCACTACCTGGTATTATGTCACAAAAAAAGGTTTGCTTATTTGTTTTTCAAGAGTCCTTTTAAAAAATGCTTTGCTGAATCCATGAAAGGAAACCGTAGCAATGAATTGCTGGCTTGGCTGTGTGTCGAAGACCCTGCTTACTTACAAGATCCATTAAGTTATGAAAAGAGAGATTAATTATGAAGAGGACACATGGCCTAAGTGAAGGAAGTTATAGTAATTCTGAGTTAGGGTGCTAATAAAGAAGACAGGTTTTGTTGAAGTGATGATCTTCAGGACCAGAGTTTAATGTGAGAAGCTGATAACGAATGTGGGCACTGTTTGGTAGTTGTATGAAGAGCGGAAGAAGAACCTACAGTATTTTGCATGCATTAATGGAGGGGTTGCTGCAGCACTGATTCGTTAATCACTACAAGACAATTATAGTTCAACATAATTTCTTGGAATTCTTTTTTTTTAAGTTGGGGGTTTGGCAAAATTACCAAATTGGTCTTGCTTGGGTCTGGTTTCCCACTTATTTTATAAGTTTATGTATACAATATTTTGAAGAGGAATGTTTCCATCTCCTTCCCCATTTTTTCCCTGAGGATTACACCTCAGTTCTTCACGAAATGGTTTTAGAAGAGCTAGTTAACTTTCAATAAGTCACACTTTCCCCCAAGTATCTTCCTTTTTTGAAAATAAAAGATTGTATATTTCCAAGAGGGTACTAATTTTGGGACCATGAAAATACCATAACCTGGCCTTTTGGCAGGATTACAGATTTATTTAGAGCTGAAAAAGATCTTGGAGGTCATCTAGTTTAACCTGTTCATTTTAATGGTAATGAGATTGAGTCCAGAGAGATTACATGACATGTATAAGGCTACAGAGAGAGTGAGTGACCAGACCAGGGTTTAGACCAAGGTCCAATGACCCCAAGTCCAATGCTCTTTCCAATCTTCTACTCTGCCTGGCTTTGAAGATGAAGAGAAGATTTGGGATTTAGTGATCTATCCCTAATATCATCTATTTCAATAAAAGGCAAAAATGGTTTAATAAACAGCATATTCAGTTTAATAAAAATCTTGTTGGTAGAATATTATAGTAATATGGGACTGGGCCTAACTCAATAACTTGCCACTTCATCCTTGACAGAGAATTTGGAAGGTATCCCAGATAGCTGACAATGTGGGAAGATGGGCTATCTGAAGAAAAGGGTCTGCTGTGTTGATCAAAACTCTTAAGGCTTAAAGTGTTCATCCACCTTCTAGTCTTTTTAATAATGAAAAATAATTTTAAAAATCATAAAAATTATAAAAAGCTCTATCACTAATATAGCTCTTTAGTATCTGTAAAACCCTTTTCATATGTTCTCTCATTTGATCCTCACAACCATCCTATGTGGTAGATTCAGTGATTATCTCCATTTTGAAGATCAAGAAACTGAGGTTGAGAGAGAGTAATTTGTCCAGGGTCACATAAGTAGTACTTGTCACAAGTGGCTTTCTACACACTAAATGATTCTGCTTCTATAATATTTTCTAATAACATTTTAAAAATCTATTTATATTTCTTGATTGCCAGATGTGGCTATCACTTTTCATTTCTGCTTTTTTCATCTGTAGTTCAAAACTAGTTCTGTGCTCATAGGAGCTGTGTTCCGTTTGGGAGGCTTCTTACTAAATAACAATTTTTGGTCAATGTCCCCATCCAGGATTTCCCCTGAAAACAACAGGTTTGGGCTTATTTTTCTTGCAGTGATCCAGGTGTCTTTAGTTCTTTCACTAGCACCAAGCTAACAAGAAATGGAATAAAAACAAATTTGCTACACATTTCAGTGAATGCAAAAAGGGCTAATGCCTGAGCCCATGGACAGTCAAAAAAAACTTTGCTTTAGTTGCATACAAGCTTTCCGAAGGGGATGAAGAATCAGTACAGGCTGAGAGAGCTATCCTGAAATTCTCTCCAACCAAAAAATACCTGAAAATTATTAAGGAATCAAAAAATCTTCCTTGATGGCGAGCCTCCCTTCCTCTGGGAAATAATACAGGGCTCTTGACTTATACTGCTGTGGTGATTGTTCAGTCTTTTTTAGTCATGCCTAATTCTTCCTGACCCCAAATGGCTTTTTCTTAGGAATAATACTAGAGCAGTTTATCACTTCCTTCGCAATTCATTTTACAGATGAGGAAACTGAGACAAATGGGGTTAAGTGACTTGCTCAGGGTCACTCAGCTAGTAAGTGTCTGAGGCCAGATTTGAACTTAGGAAGATGAGCCTTCCTAACTCCAGGCTTGGCATTCTATCAACTACATCACCAGGTTGTCCACTTATAGTGCTATAGTGGATTTAACAACCCACTCCTCACCCCCACACCCTCCTGCCTAAGCAGGAAAAGAACTTGGGTTTCCAAAGGGTCCAGAAATCTTTCACTCTAGTGGGTCCTACTTCTCTTCTGTATTTATACTATTTGAATGACTCATGGGACCAGGAATTTCCTTATTACTCTTCCCCCCTTCCCCTCCTAGCACTTACTTTGTTGAAGTTTCAAAGCTTTACTTGCCTTATTGCTATTTCTACTACTGGTTTCTCTAGTGTCATCCTGCTGCTGCTGCTGCTGCTGCCCCATCTTTGGAAAGAAAGCCATTGCTCATTTAGGACACTTCCTGGGTCAATGTGCCTTGGGGCTAGTCTATATATTTTGAGCTATATTATTAGTCATGCTATCTCTTCATCCATCTAGCTGGACAAAAAGGCTCCTGGGCAGCTATTAAGATTTTTATAATTGCCTACCTGAAAGGCAATCTCATCCCTAACCTTCACTCTCAGTTGTGTTAGAATAAATGAATTCCATTAACTTCTTCCCTGTCTCAGGGTACAGGTGGGATGCCTTCTCTAGTCCCGTCAATATCTTCTGCAAAGTGTTTTCAACTTGGACTTCTCTTCAATGACTTTTCCAACCCCTTCCGTCTTCACTTCCTCCAATGCTTCCTCACCCCATCCCACCTCTAGGAGGTAAGGAGGTGAAAATCACCTGGAGTTTCAGATAAGCCTCAAGAAGGTGCTAGAAGAGGAAAGTGGGGGTAACACTGGCAACAGCAAAGACCTATGTCCTCATTTCACCTGTACACTGTGGTAAGTGTGATGATATGAAGCATCACTTTTACCAACCAGTAAGAAGAGATCAGTTAGCCTGTCTGATGAGACAGTTTTACCAAGGTGTGACCAGGGAGCATGCTACAGCTTCTTGGAGTCACTGGTGAGAGTTTGGTGAAAGGTGGACACCAAAGGTAGATAAGCAACCATGGAAAGGGCTTGGCAAATCTTCACACCAGAGATGCTAGTCCTCCCAAAACACCTCATATACAGCTCACAAAGGTGTTACCTGGTGCATGATGGTTGGTAGGAGTTTTAAGGGTGGAGGGGGGATGAAGAGAAGAAGAAGAAGAAGAAGAAGAAGAAGAAGAAGAAGAAGAAGAAGAAGAAGAAGAAGAAGAAGAAGAAGAAGAAGAAGAAGAAGAAGAAGAAGAAGAAGAAGAAGAAGAAGAAGAAGAAGAAGAAGAAGAAGAAGAAGAAGAAGAAGAAGAAGAAGAAGAAGAAGAAGAAGAAGAAGAAGAAGAAGAAGAAGAAGAAGAAGAAGAAGAAGAAGAAGAAGAAGAAGAAGAAGAAGAAGAAGAAGAAGAAGAAGAAGAAGAAGAAGAAGAAGAAGAAGAAGAAGAGACAGAGGATGAGACATCTAGAGATAGAGACAAAGGAGAGACAAGGAGACAGACACAGAAACAGAGAGACAGAGAAAGAAAGGAGAGAGATTTTTGTACCTCCCATTTCCTCTCAGGAATCCTTTATTACCAATTCAACATATGGAATTGGAATGTAAAATGTGTTTATCTTTAGTCTCAAAAAGACTTTTCATAAACTATGGATTGGGATTAGGGCAGGCAAATGACCTGAACCCTGACTCATTGTGTTATACTTGGGTTCAGAGTTGTGTTTGATTTTTTCAACCAGTCATAAGCTATTTCATGTGTGGCATCATTTACTTTTATCCAGTGATCCAAAGTTTCTATGACACTTTCAGATCAGTTAAAAATTTGTTCACTCCTAGCTTATTTTTTTAATCCTTACCTTCCGTGTTAGAATCGATACTGTATATTGGTTCCAAGGAAAAAGAGCAATAAGGGATATGCAATATGGGTTAAGTGACTTGCCTAGGGTCACATAGCTAGGAAGTCTCTGAGGCCAGACATGAACCTAGGACTTCCCATCTCTAGGACTGACTCTCAAGCCACTGAGCCACCTAGCTGCCCCCACCTAGTTTACTTTTGATTAGTTAATTCAATCAAGATGTGACTTTCCTTCCTTGATTGTATTAATTAGGGAAGATAGAAATCTTCACCTTTATAACAAAAACAAAAAGTTTCTTGTCCTCAAATAATTTACCTTTTATTTGTTTTTCATTTTTGTATCTAGAATTTAGCAAAGAAGCCACATGATGAATGTTTATTGTAAGGATGACTCTCAGTGAGATAGCTTTAGGTTGTGTAATGGGCTTGTTTTCAAAGTGGCCTGGGCAGTAGATAGCACAAGTATTATAATCTCTATCTTACAGATGTAGAAACTGAGGCTCTTAGCATTTTAGTGACTTTTGTGTGATCACCTACCTATTATGTTGCTGAGAGAATTTGAACCCAGGTTTTTCCCATTCCAGATTCAGAATTTTGTATCCTATTGCACATAGCTTTGTATTTAATTGACTTGGATGGGTAGCACTAGAATGAAGTCAAGCAATAGGAAGGGGCCTGGCCAGGTGTTTTCCAGATGAGGACAATGGCTTTCTCACAGCCCTGGATCAGGATGTTATTCAAAGCCCAGAGCTGCCTACCTACCTACCTCTGTGTCTCTTCTATGAAAGAATAAGTCTTTCCACCATCTGTCTCAAGCCACATGGACTGGAGCCATCTCTTGAATAATTTGTTAAATATCTATATTACATATATGTAGAGAAAAATCTTAAAAAAAAAAAAAGATACAATCCAGAAAGAGGCAGAGCTCAACAGAAACTGCTGAAGTCAGACCATGCCTGACGTGGTAAGAATAAGGATTTCTGTCACTGCTATTTAGCCTTTGGTTGGAATTTTATCACAGAAATTTGATACTTTTTGCTGCTGTGTAAGAATAATGTATTGATTTGGATTGAATCGATGCATTATCTTATATTATGGTCATTTTAAAAGAAGTTTTTATTTGGTAAATAAACCTAAGCATATAACAAAATAAAGATGCCAAAAAGGATGCCTCCAATCAGATTTCACCTGTTCTTTTTGGGATTCTTAGATTTAATAGCTGGGTGCTTATTTTTTTTCTTAATTTTATTTTGTTATGTTTTATTTTGTTCCATTCCCCCTTGTCACCTCCCTCCTCCCCCTCCCCCACTAGCAGTAAGTAACCTATAGTTGTTGTTGGCCATTGCAACTCAGCTTATAAAATTACCCGACTCAGCTGAACATCCAAGGGTGTACCAGTCACCGCCATTTGCACAAAACAATGACATTCTCAGGAAACAGCAAATTGTTTCAGGGAGATAGCCTCTTTCACCATTTAACTGTTCAAATTCGTCCCTCTGTGGAGAAATGTTTGTTCCCTCTCAACATCCTGTAGTAACACACCAGTCTGGGAATTTCTGAATTGAAAGGATCCTCAGAAATCATTTTGGTCTGTGAATACTTACAAATCTTTTCTCCACCTCCCCCAACCCATCCTTATTCCTAACAACCATTCCATCTACTATGGAATTCCTCCAGCAATAGGAATTCACCACTTCATAAGGTAGCCCATTCCACTTTTGGTCAGCCCTCATTCCTAGGATATTTTCCTATATGATTAAATCTATAATCTGCTTCTTGGCAATGCCATTGCCTCTAAGGCAAAGGACTTAGATTTGAATCCTGGCTCTCATGCTTATTTTCTTTGAGACCTCAGATTTTACTTCCTCAGGGAAGTAAAAATACCTTTACTTCCCTGGGTTTCTTCTTCTGTAAAATAAAAAGATTGAACTAGATGGTCTCTGAGTTTCCTTTTAGCTCAAATCTAAGATCCTATGATCCTGTGATGCTGACCTTCCATTCATTGCTCTTACCTTCTTCTGCCTTCCAGGTTCAAACAGGGATTTGGACCACAGATTCTAGCAGCTTGAGGTTCAGGGGTCAAAAAATAAAATAACACCACAAGCCTTGCGTTCATCCAACCCTAACTACATTTCACCCTAATTTCCTCTTCGTATTTCATTTTAATCCTCTCTTGCCTCATTTCAGGAAATCTCAAGCTACCCATTTCCTCCCTATTTGCTCTTCAGTTGTGTTCTGAAGATTGATCCATCATTAATTTAGCAATGCATGAAGCCCCTGCCCTGTGAAAGTGCCCAGCCATGGAGGCCCAGGAGGCTCATTTAAGCCTTTTTGTCTTGTTTCGTCCTCCTCAGAACACACTCTACACACACCCTTCCACCCCCCCGACACTATCTTGTAGTACTTCAGTGAGAAGTTCAAATTCATTTTTCAACTCCCAACCCATGTGGAAGGCATATCTGTGCTTGTCCAAACAAAAGGGTTCAAATCCAAAGTGGTTGACGTGTCCTATAAAAAAATACCAATCCATCAATCAACAAGCACTTAATAAGAATCTATTATGTTCCAGCTAGTATGCTAAGTGCTAGGGACAGAAGAAGCTTAGTCGCTGGTGGCAGAGACAACATGTCTGTAGGAAGGTTTGTAGAAAATCAGGGAAAACAACTGGACCTGAGATTTCATTGGTATAGGGAGCTCCCATGTGGGGAAACTCGCTCTGCCACTCTGGTGTCAGCACCTTCTCTGCATCTTCCTTTTATGGATTTGAGTGGAGTAATGAGGTTCAATCAATGGCTTTCCCAGGGTTATACAGTCTTAAAAAACACCACCAACCCTTACCATCTGTCTTAGAATTGATACTAATCTTTTATAAGGCTGAAAAGTGGTGGTAAGGGCTAGGCATTTGGGATTAAGTGATTTGTCCAGAATCACACAGGTCAAATTTGAACCCAGGGCTTCCCATCTCCAAGCCTGGTATTCTATGCACTGAGCCATGTAGGTGTCCCTCGATGTGTCTTTAATGGAGCACTTGAACACAGGTTTTCCTGCTCTGAAGTCAGTTAGGTGACACAATGGATAGAGTCAGGAAAATATGAGTTCAAATCCTGAATTACTTAAGTCACTAATGTAGGATTTAAATTAATGTCCAATACTTCTAGTGTTATTTTTTATAAAGTTTATTATCTGGCAAAATGGAACCACATGACTAATTTTTCTACCTGGTCAAAAATCCCCGCAAATACCAAAAATACCAAAGCATGATAGGAAGGAAAGAGGCTGAGAGATGGAACTACACCCAATTTATCTCCTATCTATGTCAGCATGCAACGCCACGAAGGTAGGGTGCTGGGGATCATAGTTTTTATGGTAACAGATACAAATTACACACTAAGCCCACTATGCCTGAAACATAGTAGGGGCTTAATAAAGGCATTCTCTTCTCTTCTCTCCCTCTATCCAAGGAACACAATGATGATTTGGAATGGCAGGAGATAGGAACTCACAGATGAGGGAGGGATAGAGATGGGGAAAGGCATAATGTAGAAGATGCTACTTGAGCTGAGTTTTTAAGGAGATAAAGATTCTAAGAGACTAAAGAAAGGAGGGAATACCTTCTGGACATGGGAGATGACCTTTAAAAAGCCATGGAGAAAGCAGCTAGGTGACTCAGTGAATGGAGAACAGATCTAGAGAGAAGAGGTTCTGGGCTCAAATCTAGTCTCAGATACTTTCTAGCTTTGTGACCCTGAGGAAGTCACTTAGCCCCCCATTGCCTAGCCCTTACCACTCTCTTCTGAACGAATATAAAATATCATTTCCAAGATGGAAAGTGAAGGCTTACGAAAAAAAAAGGATGGAAACTGGAAATGGAATGTCATGCATGAGGAACAACAAAGATGGCCAGTTTGACTACACCTGTATAAATGGAGATTTTTGAGCCTTTGGACTTCATCCCCCAGAAGTCCTTAGTATTTCCCAAAATTCCCTTTTCCTGTGTCGCCACATTTTGCATGATTGTATTTAAGTGACTGCAACTCCTCCCTCATGCTCTCTTGGACCTGCGACCAGGATGAAACCAGGCAGTTCTTTTGTTTTAGTTACTATTAATAAAACTTTATAAAATATAATATTTAGTTATTGATAATTAATTTTAAAACCCACAGATCATAGAGGAGAGAAGGTGGCTAGAAATGTCAGTTGAAGCCATGAGCCTAAGATTAAAAATTAATATCCAAATACTCCAAGGATTATATTTTACAAAGTTTATTAATACTAACTTGAAGTAAAAGGGAAGCAAAGCCTCAATAAAGACAGTTCCCAGACCATACATGTGGGAGAGGAGAGCGCAGAGCCACCACAGGAAAGAGAGAAGGAGATCCGGGATACCCACAACTATCTACAAAATGTGAGCACACAATGTGGTAGAGAGAGGAAAGGAATTCTGGGAAACGTGTCCTGGCGTACAACTAACTACACAAGCCCATGAAGTATTAAATGAGTCATTTAAATGCTAAAGTAGAGGTATTTTTATTTAGACCTCAGAGCCAATTAGGAATCATTAGAGCATCTGTGTAAGGGGTATGACTTGGTCAGACCTGTACTTTAGGAATATCATCCAGGAAGCTCTATGGAGGGTAGATGGAAGAGGAGAAACACCTTTAAGCACAGGGCTAATGAGCAGGATATTGGGAGCTCCAGTGAGAGGCCATTAGGCCCAGAAGTAGGCCAGGGGCCATGTGTATAAAGAGGAGATTTAGAGTGAGAGAAGATTTAGTAAGTGATACTGCTGAGGGGTGAGAGAACTTAGAGATCAAGGATGACTCGAGTTTTGAACCCGAGTGACTGGAAGGCTGGTGATGCTTTTTAGGATGAAGGGTAAGAGATGATGAGTTCTGATTTTTACATGTTTCCTTTGAGATACTTAATAGAATATTCCAGGTAAGATGTTTAATCAGTGACTGGCAATGTTGGACTGGAGTTCAAAAGAAAATCTAGGATGGGAGTAATCAAATCAATAAGTATTTATTGAGTATTCAATAATGAGGGATATAAAGGAAAGCAAACACAAAATCCTTTCTCTCATATTCCAGTTGGGGAAGCAGATGGAAGGCAGTCTGAAAGGGGAAGGCATTAGCAGCTGGAGGGAAAGGGAAAGGCCTCCTATAGGAGCTATGACTTGAGCTGTGTCTCAGGAAAGGGAAAGGCCTCCTATAGGAGCTATGACTTGAGCTGTGTCTCAGAGGAAATCAGAAAAACTAAGAAATAAAGGTGATAGTGAAGAGCATTTAGGTAGAGGAGACAATGCAAGGGAATGAGATGGAAGGTGGATTTTCATGTTTGAGGATCTACAGATGGAGCATAGAGGATGATGGGTATAAAGTATACAAAGGCTAAAATAATAGGTTGGAGGAAGATTATCAATCTGCAACTTTAAATGCCAAACAAAGGAGTTTGTATTTGATTCTGGATATAATAGAGAGTCCATTCAGTTCATTTATTCAATAGGTAATGGGATCTTTATCTTTATAAATACAAATATATAAATAAGTATGATAAATATAAATAAAATACAAACATAATATGTGCTATAGTATTATAAGCCTATCCATAATAAAATATAATATATAGAAACTTTATATTTATAATTTATAAAAATCATTTAACAGGTGCCTGGAGGATAGATTAAAGTAAGGAGATACTTGAGTCAGGAAAATTGTTTAGAAGTCTATGACAATACTCTAGTCCAGAGGTGATAACTAGGATTGTGATTCTTTGAGTAAAGAAAAGGAAAGTATCTGAGAGATATTTTAAGGGTTTGAGTTTCTGACTGCATTTGGGTCTTCCAAAGGAAAACCGAGGCGCTTGGGAGCTTACTAATCCTTAGAAGGTGTTCTCTGAATCTTCAACACTGAACATGGATTAACCACCATCTTGGCACCCCATTGAATTCTAATCTCCTAACCTATTTCTCCTTTTCCCAAACTTTCTTTTCTCCAGTAACATTTTATTGTATTTTTTATCCAACAGAAACAAATTTTGACATTTGTTTTCTGACATTCTGCAATCTAAATTCTTTCCCTCCCCCTCCTTTCCCATCCCTAAAACAGCAAATAATCTGAAAATAGAATTATATATATGCTATCATGTAATGCATCTTTCCATATCCCTAATGTTGTGAAAGAGGACACATATTGTGCGTATCAGAAAAAAACTCATTAAGAAAATAAAGTGCTTTCCCCAAACTTTTGAAAAGTCAGTTGTGCCAGGTGATATGTGTATATGTGTGAAAATACAAAGAGCAAGGTGTGAGAAAGGTGGGGTATGGAAGTGGATCTACCTGAATCACAGCAAAAGGGGCCTAGCCAAAGGTTGCAATGGACCTGATTGGATACAGCAACTGGCGGGAAGACCAAGACTAATATGGCGGATCCAGACACTCTTAGGTATTATAAAGATCAGAAGAAACAATGTAAAGTTAGTGTGACATGTGGTTGATCCAATCCCACCCAGTGGGTATTGGAAGAGGGGAGAAGATAAAAGAATATGGTTTCTGAATGTTTAGCCTACTCCTTGAACCCTGAACTGCTTAGAGACTTACAAGATGGCATTGTTCCCTGGACTTGTCCCTGTCCATTCACTGAATAGAATCTCTGGTACAGATAATTAAGAATCTCCCTTTTCACATCACTTAAAGGCGGATGATGTATTATGCAAGATTTCTCAGAACATCCTATTTTATTACTAATCCAGCTCTACTCACTCTGCTTTGACCAGATAAAATTAATGGCAGCAAGGGCTTTCCAGCCTACAAAATTAATACTGAAAAGTCTGAAGTAGTGTCTTGATGACAGAGGGAGGAAGCATTTCCTTATAATTTGCCTTTCAAACAGCCTGCTACATCCATTACCAGATCCTTTCACATGCAAATCTAGGAGTAGACTTGATATATGATCTTAATTGTGTTTCTTTAGGAAAGGAAATCACATTAGAGGTCAGTTTCAGGAATCCTTCTTCCTTTTCACCTTTGCTCCTAAGGTCAAACTAATATTTCTTAAATTTAAAAACTGTCTTCATTTGGGTTTTGTTGTTGTTATTCCCAAACTAGTCCTTTTGGTTCAACTTTCTCAGCTCAGCCATATGTTCTGTAGACATCTAATAGAAGAGAGGGAATGAATGATCTCACATACCAAAACAGCGCCAATCTCTTCTTGAAGAGCTAGTGAATTCAATATATAACCTATCTTGAAAATAATCACTACAATGAAACAGGTTGAACATATCACAAAATCCCCGAAGGGATTTCAGAGGTCACTTGAGTCCCAGCCATAAACGAATAAGACTCTCTTCTATGACATCTTAAGTAAGTGGTTGTATAGCCTCAGTTTTAAGACCTCCAATGAGGAGAGAACCCATTACCTTACAAAGCTGACCATTCCACTTTGGGGCAGCTCTCATTGTTAGAATTTTTTCTTTTCATTAAGCCTTTTGGTAGTTCCTATCAATTCCCATTGTTTCAAGTTCAGTCTTCAGGGAAACCAAAAAATATAAGTAATCCCTCTTCTAAAAGATCCTTAAACACCCAAAAAAAAAAAAAAAAGAACCACATCTCCCCTTAATCTTCTCTTCTACAAACTAAACATCCTTAGTTTCCATAACCAGACCTCATATGGCATGATCTTAAAGGTTTTCATCATTCTGATTTCCATGCTTAGGATTCAATGTCCTGAGGATTAAATGTCTTTATTGTGGCTTAACCAGTTTAAAGAACAATGGGACTCTCCCCTTTCATATTTAGGATGCTGTGTCTTTCTTAACGAAGCCTAAGATTGTGTTCTCTTTTGCATCTGCCATGTTATAATATTGACTTATAGTGAGTTAAAGGCCACTCAAACATGTCTTTTTCACTCAAACTAAGGTAGTTAGAGTTCTCTTATCCAATATGTATATAGTTGATATTTTGAACTAATATAGAATTTTACATCTTTCTAGATTTTTTTAAAACCCTTACCTTCCATTTTGGAGTCAATACTGTGTATTGGCTCCAAGGAAGAAAAGCCCTAAGGGCTAGGGTAGGCAATGGACACAACTGGGAAGTGTCTGAGGCCAGATTTGAACCTAGGACCTCCCATCTCGAGGCCTGGCTCTCAATCCACTGAGCCACCCAGCTGCCCCCATCTTTCTAAATTTGAAATTTCATCTTTTTAGATTTGATCTGTTGCTCTAATCTGTCTAGATCTTTTGGGATCCTGACTTGGACATCCAACTTGTGCACCATTCCACTCAGCTTTATGCAGGGATTAACTGGTAAAATTTAACAACCAGCTCTTGGGGAGGGGATGGTAGGAATGTACACATGGCAAAGTTCTAGTTTTGTTTATCGTGTATTATTAACATTTTCTCCATAACTTGTCTGGGCAATCAACAAAACAATAAATCATGTCCTGATTTATAACATTTGCCAACTTCTGAGGGTAAATGTTTATACTGAAAATTTAACAAGGTACATGTGAGCCATTATAAGCCAGCTCCAACATACCACTACTTTTATGTCATATTTACAATTCTTAAGCATGAAACCTATGCCTTCGTCCAAGACATTGATTAACATGTCGAACAGCAAAGGGCCAAGGGCAAATCACTAGATATCACTGGAGATCTCTTTCTAGGATGACCTCAATACCTTGAGCATCCTATTATCTAGCCTGTTTCTATCTTGTTCACAGGATAAGAAACAGACAGACAGATTGATAGAGAGATAAGTGAGAAAAAAGGGAAAAGAGAAAGAAAGAAAGAAAGAAAGAAAGAAAGAAAGAAAGAAAGAAAGAAAGAAAGAAAGAAAGAAAGAAAGAAAGAAAGAAAGAAAGAAAGAAAGAAAGAAAGAAAGAAAGAAAGAAAGAAAGAAAGAAAGAAAGAAAGAAAGAAAGAAAGAAAGAAAGAAAGAAAGAAAGAAAGAAAGAAAGAAAGAAGAAAGAAAGAAAGAAAGGAAGGAAGGAAGGAAGAAAGACAGGAAGGAAGGAAGGAAGGAAGAAAGACAGGAAGGAAGGAAGGAAGGAAGGAAGGAAGGAAGGAAGGAAGGAAGGAAGGAAGGAAGGAAGGAAGGAAGGAAGGAAGGAAGGAAGGAAGGAAGGAAGGAAGGAAGGAAGGAAGAAACAAAGAAGCAAAGAAACAAACAAAGAAACAAACAAAGATTCTGTGAGAAGCTTTGTTGGTTGTTTTATTTAAATCTAAGTATTTTAGATAAAGAAATAGACCAAGAGAGGAAAGAGATGCGTATGTTATCCTGGGTATCAGTTTCTCTATAAAGTGAAGAAACTGGCTTTTCTTATTCTTCCAAGTTCCTTTCAGCTCTGATATGCTATGAATCCATATTCCGAAATCTAAATGAATAATATTTTAATTATGGGTAGGTGTACACAGGTGAGGAAGACATCAATTGAACTCATTCTGAAAAAACTGGTGGCAACAAAGACTAGAGCAAATTTTGCTTCCCCTGATAGTGATCTCTTCACTTTCCCTCCAACATGCTTTTCAAAAGTCTCTAACATTAATGGATTTAACTTCATAACCTAAATTTCATGCTTGCTGTGCTTTCCTCTCTTTCTCCCATTGTCTCTCTTCTCTCTTTGGGAGACCTCCCTTATGGCTGCCTCTAGTTTCTCTCACTGATCTCTTCTTGACCACATGGAGTAGTATTTGCTGCAGGGAGCAGAGAAGAGCAGCCTCAGGAAAGTGGTGGAAGACAAGTGTTTTAGATGGAATGGTTTGAGAATCACTGTGTGAAAACATTGTTTTCTGAACTTTGGTTTTTCAACCCTGTTAATGAATGTTCTGATAAATGAATGAAACCGGGGTTTATTATTCATATCCCTTTTTTTGTGCTTTAAGATTTCATGAATAAAAACATTCTAAAGAAAGATTTTTCAAGTGAAATATTTGTTGGATAAGATGAAAGGCCTAAATCCTGATGAGTTGCTCTGAAGTGCTTTTGTGTGGGGAGGGGGTCATGAAGGAGGGAAGGAAGGAGGAGAGACATAGCTGATGAAATATTAATTAAACATTATGAAATTAATTAACATTGGGCCCAGACAAAGAAATGCTGCTTCTGAATACTAAGGAAACAACAAATAGTTCTCATATTGACTTGAGTCCTTACAAATGTTCAAGTAGGAAGGGATCTTTGTTTTGGGTTCTATTTAAAGTCTTAGGGCTTTGCTTAGGAAGAGTGGAGACTTCTAAGCTAAGAAAAGATGCTTTCAACAGTTATTCTTCCTATGCCCTTCAAATCCCCATAGATGGTTTTCCTTTCTGAGCACAGACGCTGTTGATTTGGCAAGCTGTGACTGCCTGCCTCGATTCACTTCATGGATTCCTTCCTGACAAATCTGGACCTCCAGCTCTGGGCTCTTTTGATGTTTCTTTTGTTCATATTCCCTGTGACTGAGCAACATCCCTCAGGATTCAACACACCCAGAATTATGAATATCATTTTAGAGGTAACTTCCCACCTCCCTTGTCCAGTCTTTGCATTGACACCAGCTTTTTTAGTTCCATTCTTTGGTTGGACCTATTTTGCATTCATTTCATAACATCCAATTAATATTTCATCAACAGTGTCTCTCTCCTTCCATCCCCTCCCTCCCACCTCAGAGCCAACCATCAGGACTTAGTCCTCCTACATTCACCCTGCAAATATTCACTTGAAAATTTCTTTTTTAGAAAGATGGTACCTGAGGCAGCTAGGTAACATAAGAGACAGAGTGCCAGGCCTAGAATCTGGAGAAACTGGGTTTAAATCTGCCCTCAGACACTTCCTAGTTCTATGATCCTGGGCTTACACCTGACTGTGTAGCCCTCACCCCTCTTCTGTCTCAGAGTTGATACAAAGATAGAAATAAAGAATTTAAAAAATATATAAAAAGATGCACAGTGGATAGAACCCTGGGTCTGAAGTCAGGAAGACCGGAATTCAAATTCACCTTCAGACTCTTACCAGCTGTGCTGACTGTGGGTTCTTATGAGGATCAAATAAGATCGGATTTGTGAAGTGTCTGGCCCATTGTACAAGCATTTCACAACTGCTTGTTCCTTTCATTTCACAGAATTAAGAATTTTTTTTTTTTGAGACAGAAAGGATTTTTGTCTTTGCCATTGTCTTCTCTTTCTAATGTAATGCTTTCATTTTGTAGAAGAGAGAAGTAAAACCCAAAGAGGTAAAATAATTTGTCTAGCACACACTGCTATACCTTTTGCTACAATTCAATGAATTCTAATACTTTTGTTGAATCCTTTTATTTTTTCCTATGTGGAGAACTAAGTACCCGATATCATACTGAAGCTACTGAAGGACAGAGACCATATGTTATTCCTTATGCCTTGCCTCTGTCCCCCTGACAATGATCCACCCTCTGAGTTGTTTGGTGTTCTTAGGCAAAAATAATAATAATAATGGGATTATTTATCTTTTTCATTGGAAAGACACAGACCTGACTTACACACAACCCACAATGGTTTTGTGAACTTTTGACTTGACTTGAAATCTAATGCCTGTTGGCATTAGAAAGTCTAAGAACTTTCTTGAACACTAGAGTTACATTGCTTCATGGTATATTTAGGCATTTCAGCATTCCTGGATCCGGTCAGCTTCTGTTTTCTCAGAGACACTGACCAATGTCTTGAGACTATTTCATGATAGGATGTGTGGTTGAGTTAATGCTGATGGAGTCTTCTCCTATCCATTTCCTGTGACTAATGGTGTGGATCAAGGCTGCATGATGGGTTATGCTCAGTTCAGAACATTTTTCACTGCTGTACTTTGCACTGAAATGTGACACTTGGGGACTACCATTCATTTACATTCTCCCAGCTCTCTAGAAAGGGATTACCTAAAGGGGCTATGCTGTGAACCTTCTCAAACATTTTGAAGTCATTGTTCATAAACACTATGCACTATAAACACACATTCGTGTAAATATACTAAAGAACACTTTAATTCTTGTTGTGGCCCCAAAACATGGCTCCCACTTTACATAGATAGGATTCAATTTAGGAGGGAACACAAAAACTGCTCGTGCCACCACCATCCCTGATTTCTTTTAGGAACATTAGAATTTTCTCATATTTCCCCCATCCTGAGCTCCTTCTAAGAACATCAGCATGTAAATCATGTTTAGCTCTCTCCAGAGCTACAAAAATAGTAAAGGAATCATCATCTCCCAGACTAACAATATATTGAATATGAGACAAGTTTCATTTAATTGGACAAAAAAGTGAAACAGAAACAACTTGCACTTGTACCCACAAGCAATCAAACCAGCTATCCTAGCCACTTTCTTGTGCCTCATCCTTTCATAGGGACCTAAATAGACTTCTCATTTTGCAGTAGTTCTCTGGGATTAAGGATATCATCCAATCTCACCTAAAAGAGAATGGAACAAGCAAGTAAGTGCCTATTATATGCCAGTTGCTGTGCTAAGAACTTCATAAACATCTCATTTGATCTCATAAACAATAACCCTGTCAGATAAATATGATTATTATCATCCCCATTTTATAGTTGAGAAAACTTAGGCAGATTGGCTAACATAACCAAAAAGGAAAATGCTAAGTGTTGGAGGGGATGTGGGAAAACTGGGACACTAATACACTGTTGGTGGAACTGTGAACTGATACAACCATTCTGGAGAACAATATGGAACCAGACTCAAAGGTCCATAAAGCTATGCATACCCTTTGATCCAGCAATAGCACCCCAGGATCTGCATCTCAAAGAGATCATAGATGAGGGGAAAGGACAGACCCAGTCTAAAATATTTTTAGCAGCTCTTTTTGTAGTGGCAAAGAATTGGAAAATGAGGGGTTGTCCATTACTGGGGGATTGGATGAATAAGTTGTAGAATATGATGGTAATGGGATACTATTGTGAAATAAGAAACAATGAACAGGATGAGTTCAGAAAAACTTGGAAAGACTTACATGAACTGATGGAAAGTGAAGTGAGTAGAACCATGAGAACAATGTATACAGTAACAGAAATATTATACAATGATCAACTGTGAAGGACTAAACCATTATCAGCAAAACCAGTCTCTGAAATAACCAACCACATGGGATTCATGAAGAAAATGCTACCCATAGCCAAAGGAGGAACTATTGGAATCTGAGTACAGGTCAAAGCATGCCATCTTCTACTATATATCCTTCATAAGATTTCTATTGTGTGTGTGATATGTGTCTTTTATCATGACGTGAGCCATGTGGAAATATGTACTACATGAAAGTATGGGTATAACTTATTTCAGACTATTTACCTCAAGGGCAAGGGGAGAATGAGGTGGGAGAAAATCTGTATTTTGAAATGGCAAAAGGAAATTGTCAAAAATTATTTCTACATGTCACTAAAGAAAATTAAAAAAACTTTTTTTTTTAAAAGAGGAGAAACTAAGGGAAATAGAGATTAAGTAACTTTTTCAGGATCATATAACTAGCAAAGGAAGAAATGCTTTGGGATATTTAAGAGTTGATTCCTTTGCCCCAAGACAGCCTCATCTCACCCCTAGGCTCATATAGGTCCACAGACTCATAGTATTTCTCTAATACTTGGGGTTATTAGATAGTCATCCCCTTTCCCCAGACCTGCATAGTTCACCTAATTCATAGTATTTATGAAGATAAATATCTTAGTTCATTCCTTCACACTATGTCTCTTTTCCTTAGTAACCCTCAGCTCCTGTTCTTCCTTCCAAAGTCCAAAAACTTGGAGTTTTCTAATAATTACTCCTTTCCCCAGGAATTTTGGCCCAGGGCCACACCAGTGTTCATAAACTCCTTCCCGGTGTCCAGGATTAAGCTCAGGACTGCTTTATGTGTCCACAGC
Source organism: Monodelphis domestica (assembly GCF_027887165.1). Taxonomy (NCBI): domain Eukaryota; kingdom Metazoa; phylum Chordata; class Mammalia; order Didelphimorphia; family Didelphidae; genus Monodelphis; species Monodelphis domestica. The sequence continues at coordinate 174,584,774 of NC_077229.1, read as the reverse complement.
TGCTACTTCTTAATTTTGTACATTGTCTGAAGAATTCTCATCACTGCTCCCATCTCAAAGTATTGCCATCTCTGGGACCAAATGGTTCCCTTCTTTCCTAGCATCAGATGGATTCTTGAAAGGGACCTTCAGACACATAGTCTTTCCCTCCAGGGGCTGAATTCAAATTTCTATAACTTCTTCATATCAACAAATTATGCCTAAGTGGAAAAGGGCAAGAGATATTTTCACAAATGAAGACTCAAAAAAACAACAGTCCTTCATTTGTGTAACAGGGATGATCAGGAAAACTCCAAATTTGTTGGACTAGAATGCCTCCCATGGAGCATGGAGTTCTGGTCCTTTGCTGAAGGACATGAACTTTGCTTAGATGAAACAGAAAATTCTTGAGTGGTCCCCAGTGAGCTGAGTTGTGCTGAAATGATTGGTGACTGAGAGTCAGAAGGATGGATTCTCATTAGAAGAGCATCTCTGCTACATTTGGAATTTGACAGCTAGCTGTACGATCACTTCGACTAACATTATTTGTCATGATGCCAGAGTAAATATATCATAGTCAATTTTAGAGCACGCCTTAGAAGGAGAATCTAGTTCATACACCAGCTTATCTACCCCACAAATGACCTCTGAGAAGCAGTACAGATTTTTTTTTCTAACTAGTGTTTAGATGCAGAAAAAGGTCTCCACCCTGCTGCTAGACCCTCTCTGGAGGATTTCTGGGAATCGGTCAAAAAGAGTTATACAAGCTAAGAGGGCACAGATCAGTTGGGTTCTGCTTTAGTGGAAGAAACATTGGTGAGATCACACACCCATCAGAATATTGAAGCAGGGTATTAACTAGTAGATACAGAAGTGGCTCTCAGAGGAACTAGGTTCTAGTAGTCATAATTCTGTTACAAACTTATGCTGTTGAGTAGTCATTTTCAGTCATGCCCCACTCTTTGTAGTCCTATTTGGAGTTTTCTTGGCAAAGAGACTGGAATGGTTTCCCATTTCCTTCTCCAGCTCATTTTACCAATGAGGAAACTAAGGCAAACAGGGCAAAGTGACTTGCCCAGGGTCACACTGCTTGTAAGTAAGTGAGACTGGATTTGAACTTAGTTCTTCCTGTCTCCTGACCCAGCACTCTATTGTACCACCTAGCTGGCTGTTACTAATTTAAATTAATCATTTAATCTCTCTGTAAGTCAGTATATTTCATTGATAAGATGAGAAGTAAAGGCATTCTAAATCTATGATCCTATGATCTATAAATACATCTACATAGTCTATTTAAATTAATAATAAATATAAAATTTTAATATTACCATATAATTATAATAAATATAATACTTATTTAATACCCTTTTACAAAATTAATATAGTGTTGGCTTTAATAACTGGCAAAGAAAACATTAAAAATAAAAAAGCAATTTCCCAAATTAATATTAAGGAATACCCACTAAATCAAATATAAGCTGTGACAGCAAAATATTTTTGAAAGTTTATTCATCATGGCCAAACAGTGTTTATACCAGGCATTCAATCCTAGTTCAACATCCAAAAAACCTGCCAATATTGCATAGCACAAGAAAAAAATAATTTTAGTATAATTATATCAGAAGATATATAGAAATAACTCTGTGTATCACAACATTCATTTGTGATTTTTAGAAAATTAAAAAGAATATGAATAGGATTTTTCCTAAAGATAATAAAAAATACCTATCAATCTAAGAGTCAAAATAAAAATGATGGCATATTATGAGAAATATTTTCTCACATACACACACACACACACAAACCAGATATAAAATAAGGATTTCTACTTTCATCTCATATTCAAAATGTATTTAGAATTTCAGTAATTATAATAAGACAAGAATAAGATATTAGTAGGATTAATATTGAAAATGAAGAGGTCAAAATAATGTTACTGGCAAACAGTATCTAGAAGATGTAATTATCTAAAAAATATTACAGAGAAAAATAAATTAATTCAACAAGATAAAAAGTCAAGATTAAGCCACAAAAATTATTTACATCCTCATTTACTAGAAATATGTATCAATAAAACATCAGGAAAATTCATTAAGGGCAACTAAGTGGCTCAGTGGATAGAGTGCCAACCCTAGAAATAGGAAGTCCTAGATTCAAATGTGACCTCAGATACTTCCTAGCTGTGTGATCCTTGGCAAGTCACTTGACCCCAAATACCAAGCTCTTACTGCTCTTTTTGTCTTGGATGTTTAGTATTTATACTAAGACAGAAGTTAAGAATTTAAAAAATTAATAAACTTTATCTATAATAATAGCTAAAACTAGTGATGATTTGGTAATTAGTCTTCTTACACTACACAAGAATTAAATGATCATGCAATGTGTTTGATTAGAAAAAGCATAGGATTGGGAGTTCTAGTCCTTAGGTTCTCTGTGTGACCTTGAACAAATTACTTAAGTTTTCTGAATCTCATTTTTCTCATCTGGAAAATGAGAGATTTAAAGCAGGTGATCTATAGGATGTCTTCTCTCAGTTTTATAATCCTCCTTTACTATATAAAAGTATAATGGCTGAAAGGAAAGAAAAAAATAAATAATTAGCAGAATATTCATTGTTCATGGATAGGCAGATTAAAATAACAGAAAATGGGGCTGCTCCAAAATTAACTTATATGTTTAATGTGATACTAATCAAAGTACCCAAAGCTGCATGTTTGTTTGTTTTAAACCGAACATAATACGATGAAAATACGATTTACATGAAGGAAATATGGACATCAGTTAGAAATGGCGGAACAAATTGTGATGTATGATATGTGCTGCACGTAGATTCTGGGATCATTCTTCTAACTCCTATTCCACAGCCAGGTTGAGACACTAGAAAATAGCTTCTACTTCTGTTTCCTTGAGGGGTCATGGAGTATCTTTCTCGTTCTATTGCTCACAAGCCCCTACTTGTTGTGTTCCCTGCCTCAATATCAAATCGTTGGGAAGTACTGCCTCAATGTAATTTTGACCCCTTGATTTGTCAAAGGACCAATTAAATAAATTAGCTTGTAAAAGGAATATTGGTTTGGAAGATACAATAAGGACAAAAGTAAAACAGCAGCATCAACAATACCTCTGAAACCAAATGCCTGCCCTCTTCTACCACCTTCACCAATGGCAAGAATGAACTTAAAAAAAAAATTTTTAAGCCCTTACCTTCTGCCTTAGAATCAATACTGCATATTGGTTTCAAGGCAGAAGGGTGGTAAGGGCTAGGCAATGGGGGTCAAGTAACTTGCCCAGGGTCACACAGCTGGTGGACTAAAAATTTAAAGGGTAATTACTAACATTTCCCTAACTAAGCTCACGTGAGCTTTGAGTAGCCAGTGGATGAGTTGTGCCCTTGTTTTCAAAAAATGATATCTTGACTATTGCATCAATACACTGCTGGAATGAGTGAAACAAGTAATTCATCAGGGTTGACTTCCCTTGGCTCAACTGCAATGACTGGCTAATTCTGCTGTGAACTCTGGTGGTTGAACCTCTGGTGGTTTTCCCAACTTTTTTTAACCTTACAAAGTCATTATTTGGTTCATTACATCTCTGATACTCATTCATCTAAAATCAAGAAAAAGTAAACACAGCACAAACAAAAATAGCACCATGTATTTGTGGCCACATGAACATTAGGTGAAAGGGCCCAATAACTACAAGAACTTTTCTTACTTCTTTACTCAGAAAAAAAAGGAAATTCTTTCATTAACTTCAGCCTTTTGTACTTACATTCAGTTCTATTACAGCAACCCATTAAAAGACTTTCCATAGAAAAACAATAGGAAATAAGGGACAACTGAGGTTAGTCTTAAGTGAGGAAAGGAGTCCTCCATCCTTCATGTCTGAAAACAGGCTCACCAAGCCTCAGCAGAGGTTGGTACAAGGCAAAGCACGTCACTCATCTTCTAAGGATTGAGTTAGTTGCTCCATTACAAATCTAATGGGATATTACTATGCAGTAAGAAATTATGGGAACGAGGAATTCAGAGAAACGTAGGATGGTTTATATGCACAGATGTAAAATGAAATAAGCAGATCTTCAGTATACACAATGGCCACCACAATGACTTTGAACAAATTATCTACAACAAAGAAATATGAGAAGCTATCTCTCCCTTTTTTTGCAGACCACAGTTGTAGAATACTGCATCTAAAATTGGATTTTTAAAAAAATGTTGTTTAATTTTAAAGAATTTTTTTCTATCTCTAAAAAATGAAAAAGGATGGTTCTCTGGGAAGGGGCAAAAATACAGTGTGAAATCTTGGTGATGTAAAGACAAAAAAGATATAAATAAAAGTTTATTGGTTAAAAAATAGTTCAGCTATGAGCAATCAAAAAACAATAATGGTTTCAGACATCTAATGATGTCACAAAGAAAGAATCCTACATATACTACAAGACTTCATTTCTAAATTAGTGTTGTCTGTTGAAAAACAGATAAGCTGTTTTTCTTTTTTAAAAAGGAAGGTTTGTTTCTGGGATGCAATGAGGCATATAACTAGAAATGACAGTAATTTTTTTAAAAGGCTTCAATAATTAATTTATTAAAAAGCTTGTAAGAATTTGAGGGGAGTCTAAAAATAGATGACAATGATGATGGTGTTTTTTTGGTTCCTCGTCTTTAAAAAAATGTTGATGTGGTTATTCTTTTTTTATTCTGTTTGGTTTTTTTGTTTGTTTTATTCTATTTATGAATAATAGAGCTTTGCTCTCTACCAGTGACAAGAGTCCCTCTCTTAGAATTGGTCCTTTCAGCCAAGGATTACATATACAATCAGCAAATATTCATTGTCCATCAATCAACAAACATTTATTAAGTTCTTACAATATGTTAAGCACTAGAAATACATAGGCTTTCTATTATCCTTGCTCTCAAAGAGCTCATATTCTAATAAGGGAGAGGATATATAATAACTAACATTTATTGAGAGCTCACTATATGACAGGCACTGTGTTGTGATTTACAATTATTGTCTCATCTGATCCTCACAACAATCCTGAGAAGGGAGTGCTATTACTAGCAAGTAATCTGAGCCTGAATTTGAACTGAGATCTTCCAGACTCTAGAACCAGCACTTTATCCACTTGCTGCCTAGTTGCCTAATGCACCATCAACATATAGAATAAATGGAAAGTAATCTCAAAGAGAATTGGAACAGCAAGAGAATGGGGGGGCGGGGGGGGGGGACTTCTTTCAGAAAGTGGGATTTGAGCCAAATCTTGGTGGAAGCCAGGGGAGCAGAAGATGAGCTTGGTTTGAAAAATGTTGAATTTAGGGCATCACTGGACTATCTAAATGGAGACATTCTTCAAGCACCAATCTGATATACTTCAATCATCTTCAATTTGAGTGATTAGGCAATCCAGTACAATAAACTTGTTGGTTATTTGGATCTTGGGTTTAGGAGACCCATCAGGGCTGGAGAAGAAGACTCATCTTTGACTATATAACTTTCTTTTCACATTTTTATTAATCCCTTTAAAATGGTGCTGCCATAGCAAGGGCTTATTAGCAGTGTGGCAACCTTCACCTCCCCCTACCCCAGCTATTCTCTAAAAGGAAGAAAGGCAGTGTCAAAGGAAGCACAAAGGCACCTCTTCAACTCTCTTGATGCCCACAACAGGGACCATGCCCTGGAGACATTTAATTCTTTCATTTCTACTTCCTTGTGGACCCACCCTCTATCCCATCTTGATAGACTTTCTCTCCTGTTCTACTCTTTCAAGAAGACAGTATCCATGCTTCTCTTTATTCTAAATCTTCTTTGCTGCCATGCTTATTCCCTTCTCCACCTCTGGTTTGGGAACCGTGATCAAATCAATTTTACCATTTTTAACTAGAAAGAGTGGTTTTATCTACTGCACCAATGATTCCAATTACCCTCCCTAAATATTTCTGGTCCAAAGTATCCCTGCATGGCTGCCACTACCCTGTGTGTATTGCCTCCTCTTTTAGGAAAGAGACTGTCTTTGGTTTTCTTTTTATACTTCAAGTTTCTTTGTACACTTGGGAGTGTTTAGCATAGAATAAGAGCTTAATAAATGCCTTTCTGTTTACTTATTGATTCATTCACTCATTGAAAGTGTACTTTATCTGGCGTTAGGAGAACTGGCTTTTAAATCTAGGTTATGTCACTCATTAGATTTACAACACTGGTCAAAGTCACTTTCCCTCTCTGGGGGACTTCCCCTCAAGTCCTTCTTCTCTAATTTATAATCTTGATGGACTGTTCTAATTCTAAATCCTAAGAAGTTTTTGTTTGGCTGCTTGTTTGTTTTTTTAATTTCTTTACAAATTGGAGAGTTGGGTTAGCTAGAGAGATGCTTGTCTCTTCTTTGGTATTCAACCTTATAATCTTGACTCTAGTATGAAAAAACTAGAAATTTGCCTCTGTGATGAAATAAATGCTTGGGATTTGGCTGGAGTGCACTAAATACATTGTCAAAGAATGAATGGTTCTCTTAGTAAAAACACTTAGTACATTCTCATAGGATCACAAGGTTGGAGAACATCATGTTTTGGTTAACATAATTTTCTGGTGAACTGGGCTTTAGTGAGAAAAATCTTTGTTGACAAGAATCTTCTTAGTTCCTTGCATTTGAAGGTAAAATATCATTGACTATAACTGAACTTAATGATTCGGTGATCCATGTATATATTATCAGTATAGATACTTCCTCATCAGCTCTTTGAAAACAATTTTTTCATTCTTTGTATTTGTGTTCCCAGTAAATAATACCTGGCATATAGTAGGCCCTTAACAAATACTTATTGATTCATTCATGGATTAGGTAAGTGAAGATCACAACCCATCCATGCCTTCTCATCACATATGATTGAGTCTTATTCATATTCTCTCATACATCTTCCATAAAGCATCCAACCAATGTGTTATAGGTCTTCTAAGTTTTGGATTTTGTTTTGCTTTTTATACTTCATGAGTAGAAGAGCAGAATTTGGACACTTCATTTTTTAGCCTTCATTCTCATTACATAACTAGCCCACCTTCTTTTCCAATTGTTCAATTTCTCCATGATATTTTTTCCCCATTTCTCGACTAGATGTCATTGGAAATATGTTCTAACTCATTTGTTCCGATCCCATATATTTCTCCTTTGCTTTTTGAGTCACCCACATCTTTAATTCTTTGGAGATGAGAATGTGGTATTTCAAGTTTTATAGCAAAACAGATTTGCCAGAAGAACTCATTGGTGTTTCTAAGATGATTATGTGTATGAGAGATCAGCTTTGGATCATTAAAAATAGTGCATAATTTCCCAAATGCAATTCAGCCCTCTCTCTCTCTATTCTACTCGAAACTAGACCCAGCTTATTATTCATTAGGACTATCTAAGTTAGATAAATATACTAATAAGAGTATTTGGGGATTTCGTATAATCAGCACAAGGTCATTTGCATATAGGAGTATTTAGAGTACCTCATCATCCATTGGGAAATATTTCTTTCATTTTCCTCTAGGACTGCATATTTCCATGACAGTGGAATATATATCTTGTTATCTTATGACTTTGGTGAATATATATCTCTGTCTTATGCCTCTTTTGATATTAATAATTAGGAGGTCATTAAAAGGTTATTTCTAGGGTTTCATTTATCAAGAATCTTGTGAGAGTTTACCATAATTGTGAGTAACTCCTTTGGGGAAGAGATCCTTTAAGGTTAATTTTGTTCATATAATGATCCAGGACAATTCTGAAGGACTTATGACAAAGAGTGCCATCCTCATCCAGAGAAAGCACAGTTGGAGTTGGAATGCATACTATTTTTCACTTTAGTTTATTTGTACTCTTATTTGGGGATTTTGGTTTCATATGAATATTCTCTTACAATAATGAACAATGTGGAAATATTGGAAATATATTTTGTATGATAATGCATGTAGAATCCACATGAAATTGATCACAATCTCCAGGAGGGAGGAAGAAAGAGAGAGAGGGAGATAATTTGGATCTTATAACTTCAGAAAATGTATATGGAAAGTTGTTATGTAATTGGAAAAATAAAGTCGTTTGTAAAATTAATTTAAAATTTTTTAAAAAACATTAATTTTGCTCAGGGGAAGGTAAGTGTCTCAGTATATTGAAAGCCAGCCCTGGAAATAGGAGGTCCTGGGTTCAAATCTGGCCTCAGATACTTCCTAGCTATGTGACCCTGGGCAAGTCACTTAACCCCCATTGCCTTGCCCTTACCCCTCTTCTGCTTTAAAACCAACACACAGTATTGATTCTAAGATGAAAGTAAGAGTTTAAAAAAAAGATTAATTTTGCTCTAAGGCAAATGCTTTTTAAAAAATCAACCAACAATAAATCCAAAGGGACCTTGTAGCATCTGTACCTTTCAGTTAATTGTTTGATTGTAAAGAAGAAGCCTATTGTAGAAAACCATCTGTTAAAACCTGCTGGTTCCTGTCCTTTTTTTCATCAAGGATACCATAATTATGTTCTGGATCATAAGATCATAGAATCAATTTACTATATCTACATCTGCAACTATACTCTTTCCAATTAGGATTGATATTCTGAATCTAACCACCATATGTCTACTTTTTTCATTTTATAAAATCTTTATAGAATCCTATGTATAGGACTATATTGAGCATGCCCTTGGTGGATACATGAGACATAAACATGCAAACTTTTACTTTTATAATTTTCTACAACAGACTTCATCTTTCAAACATTTATCTAAAGGTACAAATGAAACAAGATCCTCCCCTATTTATCATTCATTTTCCTTGTTTTCTCTAGAAAAACTCAATAATGCATAGATATTCTTATTAAGATTTTATAAAGATAAGAAGTAGGCATGTAATCAAGTATTATTATTCTTTTGGTTTCTAATAATATGCATGTATTCCCCCATTTTTTAGGTATCTTTTTATCTGTTAGATAGTTTGTAAAATGGTCCCTTGATGTTGCCAAGATTATGTTGCCTCCAACACAGATTATTTCTTTGTGTAATCTGGCCTTTCCAGATTTTTCTTCTTTAGTTGCTTAGTTGTGTCTGACTCTTCATGACTGCATGGACCATAGTATCCAGGGGGTTTTCTTTGCAAAGATAATGGAGTGGTTTGATATTTCCTTCTCTAATGGATTAAGCCAGATGTTAAGTGACTTGCTCAGGGTCACACAGGGTCCCTATATTCTTCTAAGGAACATTTGAGGTTAAATCACAGGCTTTCATTGCTGGTAGGGGTCCGGAGAGTCTCTCACTTTATAAATAAGAAAATGAGGATACATGGAATATGTGTTGGCATCGCTTCTCCAAGATCACTACTTTGTAATAGAGACAGAACTGGAATCCAGGGCTCTTGACTCCAATGCTCTTTACAATTGATCATGATCTCCCTAAAACATCATTCAAATTGAGTATAACAAAATTCAAATGAGCCATAACAAACAAGTTGACTCTGTCAGTTAAGTAAAACATTTTCCTTATACTTAACTTTTATGAAACATACCATATTAGTAATTTTTTTAATTGCTGGATATGCCCTAGAGAAGGTATAGATTGAACCCAGTTTTCTCTCTTCCACATCTACATCTATAATCCTTCCCAGCAGAATCAATATTCTCAAATTTGAGCATCAGTTTGTAATACAAACTCATTTATAAAACATTAAGGAGGAGGGCAGAGAATTAAAAGCAATATCACTCCATAAAATAGAAAAGAACCATAAAAGTAAAAAAAAAAAACCCACAAGATTACAGAATGTTTTGTGTGGCATGAAACCAAACTATATTATCTCAAGAATGATCATCAGTAAATGAAAACTGATATGAAGACAACAACTAGATTCAATACAGAATAGATTTGATGGTGTTCATATAAAATCTATTTTTTTTATTTTCAATGACAGTCCAGTCATTACATAATGTGTTGTTATGTCGACAAGTAGAAATTGAAGCTGGAAGAAGATGTGAATTGGCAGCTAGATGGTTCAGTGGATAGAGCCCTGGGCCTGGAATCAGGATGACTCATTTTCCTCAGTTCAAATCTGGTCTCAGACACTCCTATTAGCTGTGCGATCCTGGGCAAGTAGTCATTTAATCCTATTTGCCTCAATTTCCTCATCTGTAAAATGAACAGAAGGAATGAGCAAGCTACTGCTCCAGTGCCTTTGCCAAGAAAACCCCAACAGAGTAATGAAGAAGCAGACAAGACCAAAACAATGAAACAACAAAGAACCCATTGCCAGAGATAAATCAGATCTCTTAGCCAACTTCACTATTACATCCATAGAATTAGGGGATGGCATCCTCAAAGACAACTTTCAGCAAAAAGCCCTCTACTGAAAAAGAAACACTCCCTGCTTTTAGATGATGACTGATTATGATGATGATGGAGACAATAGGGGAACAGGAGGATGGAGAGCACCATCTGCAATGCAGAGAGGTAAACCCTGCTACACCTGCATACCTGCATGGGAGAAGTGATGTGGAAGGTTCTTTGTCACCAGATTCATTGATGTAACTCACCAATTTTCACAATGGGAAAAGCAACCCATAAATCCACCCTGGCTCCTTTTCCTTTGTGAAAACAGATGAGCTTCGTGGAGTCATAGCAGCAAGCTATAAATAATGGATGCGAAGAAAAATTGCTGCCGAGAGAATGGATGGGCAATGTCATGGCCGCCATTGTTTTTGAGTTCTACTTGCTTCAGTAGCTATCAAAGAGTTACTAATATTGGTTGGAGGAGGATATATTTATATAGTTTTTGTTCTTTTGCTGATTTGCCCTTATACTCATCCACTACTTGTTATGATGGTTAGACACTGGGTTTTGTTTTGTCTTTGTACGTCCAGCACCCGAAACCTTAATATACCTATTTGATTAGATTAGATTGGTTTTCTGATCAAGTAGATACGATGGCCCTTGTGGTTCTTAAACTGGCTCTTCAGAAGGAGATTATAGTTTGATTCAACAATAAGTACCTACTATCTGGCACAGTCCACAGATAGCCAGCTTGGTGAAGGTAAGACCTGGGTTTTAGCCCTTTCTCTGACCCATATTAGCTATGGGACTCTCAGTGTTTCTGTGTCCCAGGCAACTCTTAGACTATAAATCACAGAGGAGGCATCATTAGTAAAGGGAGTCTCCACACCAGGAGTTCATATTAATAAAATTTTAAGATTGCTCCAAAAAGAGGGAGGAAATATATGAAAATGAATAGACACTCTTGAGTAGTGCTTTACATTACTACATTCTCTTATATGTTGCAAGAACAAGCAGGGACCCATAGAAAAAAATATGAAAAGCTACCTCCTCATCTTCCTCCCACTTCTTTCCTTTCCAAAGGTAAAAAAATCAGGGGCAACTATGTGGCTGAGTAGATTGAGAGCCAGACGGAGGGACAGGAGCTTTTGGGTTCAAATCTGGCCTCGGATACTTCCTAGCCATGTGACCCTGGGCAAGTCACTTAACTCCTATTGCCTAGCCCTTACTGCTCTTCTGCCTTAGAATCAATACACAGTATTATATCAATATTTACCAATACACAGTATTGATTCTAAGATAGAAGATAAGGATTTTTTAAAAATAAATCTAGAAAGTCCCCATGTGCAGAATATTGCCTATATTTCTTTGATATTGACCAGTTTCGCTGTTTTTTCTCCTTTTCTTTTAAAAGTAGTCTTTATTAAGGAAATTTGTATTACATGACAATACTGGAATAACTTATATTGTTTACTGCCTGAGGAGGGAGATGTGGAGAAGGAGAATCTTTGGATTGCAAAATGTCAAAAAAAAATTGTTAAAAATTGTTTCTATGTATAATTAAAAAATTAATAAAAGGAATAGAGAGTGCAAAAAAAATCTTTACTAAATGTATTGGGGAAAGGAGCAATACAGGGGAAAATTTAGGGGAAGTAAGTACCAAAGATAGCTGTGAAAATATTTAAGATAAAAAAAATCCAAAGCAAAGTTATTGTCCATCTACTAGGAAATGCCAAAAACAAATTGTACTATGGAATGGAATGGAATATTTACTGCACCATAAGAAATAACAAACATAAAGAATTCAGAAAAAATCTGGAAACTTATGTAAAAGGATGTAAAGTAGAGTGAGCAGAACTAGGAGGAAAAAATTACACAATGACCACACTGAAATAAAGGAAAACAATTTTGAAAGACATTGAAAACCTGGTCAATAATGTCCAATCGTGGCATTCATCGAAAGACTGACAGTGAAGTATACTTTCCTACTTTCATCTGAGAAATAGCAGACTGTGTCAAATAAGTCATACATTGGTATACAAGGTCAAAATGTTTATTTATTTTGCTTGATTCTTTGCTATATGAGAGGATTCTATCATGGGAAATGGAGAACCACTGGAAAGTGACAACAAAGCTTAAAATGTTACACTAAATAAAACATTTAATTTTTTAAAAGCTGTCTTGTAGACATTATTGCATTTTATCTTCACAGTTTGGGGCCAAAAACAATGACAACTTACATTTCATTGGACTTGAAAAACAGTTTCCTCTTTGGAATGTTAACTTCAGACTGTTATTATCTGTTTCTGTGAATATCTATGGATATTACCTCGAATCTTCTTGGGACTTAGAGTCATGTCAGAAAGCATGTGAGACAATGCCAATTTGGACATCTCTCTCCAAGCTATAAATGGTTTGAAAATATATTAAATTAAAATGCTTTCTGACAAAAAAAAAAGAAAAAGAAAAACACAGTGTGTCCTCACAGTGACTCTATGTGGTAGGCAGAGAAACTGTTAACTGAGTCCACTACAAATTTGTTTTCATAATCTCAACCAGCCCCTCAGTGCAAAGGGCAATCCCTTTTACACCTCTTACCACTCCATCCCCCTTCCCCCCAACCTCACCTGAGAACCTGGCCTCATATTTCCCAGAAATATTTGAGGCTATTCACTGAAATTTCCTTCTTCTCCCCTGTTCCTCATCTCACATCTCATTAGATGTCTCCTACCACCATCTTCTCCTTTACTTATGTTTCATGTGAAAATTGCTCCCTTTGTCATCCCTACTTTCTCACTAATCTTCAATTATTCCCTGTCTCCTGGCTGTTTCTCTACTGCTCACAAATATGCTCTTTCATACACTGTTCCCATCATCTCCCATGGTTTCGATGATCATGTCTATTCAGATGACTCTCTTATCTACTTGCCCAGCCCTAACCTCTTTCCTCATTTCTTATCTTCCAGCTACCTCTTATATATCTTGAACTGGATACCCAGAGACATCTTAAACCCAACATGTCTGAAACTGAAAAACCCTCCCCTCTTCCTCACTTCCCAATGACTATATACGGTTCTTCCATCTTTCCAGTCACCCAGGTTCACTTCCTAGGTGCCACACACACATCTCTTTGCTCCCTCCCCACCTTAGCAAGTCATGTCATTTCCTCCTACATAACATTCCTAGATTGTTGTAATAAACTGCTGCTTGGTCTCCCTCCCATCAGTCTCTCCCCAAACCAAACCCTCCTCCATTCAGCTATTAAATTGTTTTACCTAAATTGCAGGTCTGACTGTGTCACCTCTTCCCTTCCCCTACTCAAAAAGACTCCATTGGTTCCCAATTACTTCTAGGATGAAATATAAAATTGTGTGTTTGGTTTTCAAATCCCTTTATAACCTGTCTTCTTCCCATCCTTCCCATTTTCTTATGTCTTCCCCATCTCCAACATACTCTGTAATCCAGTGACACTAAGGCTCCTTGCTACACCCTAGTTTAAGCCCCCATCACCCCCTACTTGCAGGAAATTCATAATGGATGTCTCTGCCTCTAGTATCCCTTTCCTCTGCAATCCATCCTCTTCATAACTGCCATCATGATTTTCCCAAAGCAAAGATCTAACCATGCATTCCACAGTTCAGCGAATTCCAATACCTCCCTATTACTGCTGGGATCAAATGTGAAATTTGTTTGGTAGTTAAAGACCTTAAGCAACCTGACTCCAATAACCTATTTTTAGCTAACTAAAAAAAATTTTTTAATTGAAAATGTTTATTTAATTAATTGATTTAGAATATTTTTTCCATGGTTATATGATTCATGTTCTTTCCACCCCCCCCCCAGTAGCCAACATGCAATTTCACTGGGTTTTATGTGTGTCATTGATCAAGACCTATTTCCATATTATTGATAATTGCACTAGAATTTTAGCTAATTTTAAAATTATTCCCTTTCATGTGCTCCATGGTATAGCCCGACTGGCCACCTTGCTGTCCCTCACACCTGACATTCCATCTCCTATTTTTGTGTCTTGCTCGGATCCCTGGATTCCTTCAAAGTTCAATATAAGTGGGAACTCCTCCATATGTTTTTCCACATAGTTGCTGGCACCTCCTTTACCAAAATTACCTTGTACTTACTTTGTATAGATTGCATCCAGTTCATAAGCAGAGAGAAATTAATAGCAAATATAAATTGGTCCTTAGCTCTAGAAGAAACAATTCCTTAGGGAAAGACAAACCAAGGCCAATTGGAAGAGGGAGCATTACCATGGATGTTTTATACATGGCGCCCCTTTCTGTTTTTTATTATGTTTGTACATTGACTTCTAATTGAAGCTGCTCCTCTGACACCTACTCTCCTGGTAACTTTCCTTATTCTTTCTATGCAGTGATCTCTATTAAATCTAATACATGGGAACCTCTCCTCATGCTATTGTTAAGGTTCAACATCACACACACACACACACATATACATACACAAGCCCCCCTATATCTTTAATTGTGGGACCTTCATCCTTGGAAAATAACTTTGGAAAGCTTTTTGTTTTCCTGTTGTTTTCTTACCCAATTATAGGAATTTTCACTGGCTTTAGGGATATTATCTCAATGTATATCCACTGTATTCATATCTTTCACTTGGACTCACTATTTCCTCTTCTTTCCTTGGATCTCAAGCTGAAGTGGAGATGTTTCTCTCTCTTTACCCACATCAAAGAGTTCCCCCAAATCTTTACCTGTGTCCACATTAATCCTATAATAAGGCTGTCTGATTTTCTTTTATGCAAAGGGACATACAATGATAGCAACAGAAATACATCAAGCAATGAAGGAAGTAGGGGGAAAGGCGTGGAACATTTCATTTGGAAAGCAAGTATGCAGTGGTTTATGCTACTAAATGCTGAGACAAATAAGCTTCTTCTGCTTTTAACCCTTTTGTCTTCTGAGAAGAAAAGAGACATAATTTGGAGGAATTAATGGAGTCACTCACTTCAGAGGTAGCTGGTTGTGAAGTAGATAAAGCAAAAAGCCTGGAGTTGGGAAGACTTGAGTTCAAATCCAATCTCATACATCACTAGCCTTGTGACCCTAGGTAAGTCATTTAACCTCAGTTTGCCTTAATTTCCTCATTTATAAAATGGAGCTAATAATAGCACCTGCATTCCAGATTATTAAAGGGATCAAATGAGATAATATTTATAAAGCACTTAGTATACTGTTTGGTGCATGACAGACGCTTTATAAAAGTTGATTCACTTTCTTGACACTGGGAAAAAAAGAAAGATGTTTTAAACTTGCATTATCTCTGTCACTTGATAGGGTACTATTCTTCCATCCATCCAATAGCAATAATGGCCTTCTATCAACAGAACAAAAAGAAAGAGCAATTTAGCAAGGATCCTGAGACCTGGTGCAATACTTTGACCTTTGCCTTTGCATATGGTGCCAAGATAGAGTTCAAATTCTCTTCTTCCAACTCCTATTTCCCAGAAATCTCCAAAAAAGCACAGTCCCAGAAATCAAAGTTCAAAAATGTCACCAACTGGTAAACATTGGACTAGCATCTGCTTGAGTCTGTCATCTCCATAGCAACACTGGTACTACATTAATATTTTGTATTTAGTTGTGTGTGTGTGTGTGTGTGTGTGTGTGTGTGTGTAATTTTGCTTGATTTAATAGAGGGAAGGCTCTTGAAGGCATGGGCTGTTCTCACTATGACCCAACACATGGAAGGCCCTTAAATGCTTGTTGATAGATTATTCTTGCTGAACCACTGCTGTTACTGCTTGTGTAGAACAGTATAGAAGAAGGCAGATCCAGGATGGCAAAGTAACCCAAAGCAATACAATCAGCTACCCACTCAAAACTCCAAATAGATCTAGAAAATGAACCAGACTTAATCCTGATGATAGAGAAATCCAAGAAAAAAAAATCATAGTAAGTCATTTTTCCAGCTCAGGTTGGCAGAGAGGTCTAAGGATGTTGGGGATGGGGTTGGGTCAGGAGCGAGGCCATGTGGCATCCCAGCACTCATAGAGAGGCTATGGACCAGGGCTAGAGCAGGGCACAGACTCATATAGCGCACCCCCCCCCCAGATCCATACCAGGGTACTTTGACTAGGACAAATGCCAACTGACAACTTTCTGGGTCACAGATCTAGAGTAGAATGAAGAAAGAACCTGCATCCCAGTCTTCCTCTAGTGCAGACCTGGGCTGTGCATCAAAAGGAAAATGGATTCAGAAGCTAATAAAGGCAGGGTGGTTTGGACTCCAGGAGTAAATGAAACGAGGTCTTGGTTTCAGCTTTTGACCCAGTCTGAAGCCTAAATAACTGGGATACGCAGTTCTGTTGCTCTCAATGAGTAGAGCTTTCTAATGACTGACAGTGACTGAGACCAGTAAAATTCTAATGTTACCCCGACCCAAACTCAGGTCAAGAACTTGAAGAGCTTAGACAAAGGGTCAGAATTTATCCTGGATTGGGTAAGACTTTGGAAAGAAGGAAAACTTGTAGGTCCCCAGCCTAATGTATCTTTGCAATTTGAGAATAAAACAACATTCCGTGCCACACAACAAGAAGACCGAACCAAATCTTCCTTCCACAGAATCCAGACCTAATATCTAGCCTAGAGCAAACAAAAAAAAGAATCCCATCATAAAAAGTTATTTTGGTGACAGGGACACAAGTATGCAGATGGAAAATTTGCAACACCCGAACTACATTCCCAGCATCCTTTTAATTTATGTCCTCATTTTACGTAAGGATTCTTAGGAGATAAATTTGGCTGAGACCCATGCTGCAGGGCTCTTTTTTTCGGAGCTTGTGCTTTTGATAAAGTGTTGCAGGTGTGAGTCTCCCTAATGGATCATTTTAAACATAATTAAGGTAAATACAATTTTACACAGGGAAAATACAACAACTTGGGAATAAGGAAGCAAAAGGGAATCAAGAACAAAACCAATTAGGGGCAGTCCCCTTTGGTACAACAAAGTACATATAAACAAATGTATTCAACCCCCAAAGTTCAGTTCTGCACATTCAGTTTTACTCAGGAACTCCTGGAGCAGTGTGTAGTCTCCACGGGCATCTTCATGGCATCTTCCACAAGGAAATCAATCTCTGGATTACAGGAGGCAGAAAATTTCTTATCCTTAAAAAAAATTTTTTTTCTCAAAAGGAACTTAAAACTTTTCATTACAAAATAAAAACACACAAGACACAAACCAAGAAGAGAGTTATCCAAAATATTTACAAGCAAAGCCTCAAAGAAAAAGTGTGGGCATAACGTCAAACAAAATTCATGGAACAGATGAAGCAAGAGTTTTTAAAAAGATTGCAAAATATTTTTGTCAATGAAATGACAGCACTAAAAGGGAAAAAAGAAAAAGAAATGAGAGCTTTGGGGGAAAAAAAAGAATCAGGAAGGGAAACACTTTGGCACAAGAGGTACAAAACCTTGCCCAAATAACAAATTCCCTGAAAATTAGGAGAAACCAAATAGAAACCAATGATTCCATGAGACAACAGAATATTTTGAAACAAAGTCAAAAGACTGGGAAAAAATAGAATATGTAAGGCATTTTGCTGTAAGAACAACTGACCAAAAAAAAAACAATTGAGGAAGAAAATTTGAAAATGTATTTGAAAGTCATAACCTAAATAAAAGCAGAAACATGTTTTAGAGGTCTTAAAAACACACACACAAAAAAAAAAAACTACCCAGGGACAGCTAGGTGGCTCAGTGAATTGAGAGACAGACTTAAGAGATCAGAGGTCCTATTTTCAAATCTAACTTCAGACATTTCCTTGCTGTGTGACCCTGGGCAAGTCACTTAATCCCCATTGCCTAGCCCTTACCACTCTTCTGCCTTGGAACAAATACTTGGTTCTAAAATGGAAGGTGAAGGTTAAAAGTGAAAAGAATTCAAATATTGAAAAGCCATAGTCAGAATCATGTACAATTTAGCAACTACCACCATAAAGGAGAAGAGAGCTGGGGAATACAATAATATTACACTTCCTGCTAAAAATGACTTACTAGAAAAAGTGAGTAGAATACTACAAGGGAAAGGAATGAAGGATCTTTAAGGAAATAGAGGACTTCTAAGCATTCCTGAGGAAAAGACAAGAACTACATTGAAACCCTGAAATTTGAAAAACATATTTAAGGGAAGTATATAAAGGGAAACACGAGGGAACAATCACAAAGAACTGTGCAAAGACAAACTGTGTCCTCACTGAATCATATCATTATCAGAGATCAGAGAAAGTCTTATTGAACAAATTCTGGGAATAGTTCTGTTATGTCTTAATGATCTTAGGAAAATAACAGAAAGATAGGGGATGATGAATACATCCAAGAAGGGGCAAGAAAGGTTAGAGAAAACTATTTTACAAAATCGATACAAGTAGATGTCTATACAAACAAAAAAGAGGGAGTGAGGGAGAGTGGCTGACACTTGGAGGAAATAATACATATATACACATATATACACAATTGGGCACAAAAATACATCTCATTCAATAGGGAAATAGGAAGAAGGGAGAAGAAAAAGGGGGAATCAGGGGAAAGATAGTTTAAGGGAGGTATTAGTCCTATAGAAACAAATTCTGAGATGTATAACAAAATTTGTACTTCTTTTTGAGGTGGCAAAGAATGGGAATATGAGGAGGTACCCTCATATATGGCTGAGTGAGTTATGCTATATAAAAGTGGTGACTGTTATGCTATAAGAAATGATAAAGTAGATGGTTTTGGAGAACCCAGGAAGGCATATTAACTGATGCAGAATGAAGGGAACATTTATACAATGTCAATAATATTATAAAGACACACAATTTCGAAGGAATTAGGAATTCTAGTCAGTGTGATCAACAACCACAATTCCAGAGGACTAATGACAAAACATTCCATTTACCTCCTAATAGAAAGATGGAGGACTTGGTGCAGAATGAAAAACGTCTTTCTGAACATGATCAACTTGGAAATTTGCTTTGTTTGACTATAAGTTTGTTACAGTGGTTTGATGTTCTTTCATTTTCTCTGAGAAGGATGACAGAAGTCAGATTCTTATTGAATATGCATATATACATGCATTATATATTTATATATAATTTTAGGAGGAAAAACTGTGGAGAAAAAAAGATGTACTACATGACTAGAGACTAACAAAAATCTTGATTTTCAGAAAAAAGAAGAGGGCATAGTTTGCAAACTAGAGGTCAGTGAACTTATAATTCCGAACAAATTTCTAAAACATCACGTAAGTGATGACTTGTAATCGTTTAGAAAGAGAAGTAGAGATTACTTAGCCAGTATGCCTTCATTAAGAACAATGATAAACTAATTTCATTTTATTTTTGACAAATGCCCGAGACCTCCAGATTTTAGCAAAACTTTGACACAATTTTTCATTTTGTCCTTGTTAACAAGATGAAGAGATATGGGCTAATTTTTGTTATAGTGAGGTAGGCTAGATTTTAGAACTTGGTGAATAGCTTGAACCAAAGATTAATCATTGATTAATTGATGCCAACTTGAGAGGTGGCCTCTAAAGGAGTGTCCCAGAGATCTGTACTTATTTTGATAGTATTTACATATTTATCAATGGAAGGCATTGATGGCATATTTGTCTATATGTAGATGACATGGAGCTGGGACAGAAGAAGAATAAATTGAATGACATAATCAGGATCCAAAAGATATCAACAAGCTAGAACAATGGACCAAATCTAAAAAAGTCATAATTTCATAAGAATAAATACAAAGGTCTAGTTTTAGGCCCAAAAAGTCTACTGTGCCAGCACAGAATAGAGGAAACACAGATGACTCTTCCAAAGAAAAGCACCTAAAGATTTTTGGGACCTGAAAATTTAACAGCATATATTCTTTTATTCTATTGTGTTTCAATTGAGTTGAATTTAAAGGCATAAGTAGGATTTCAACAGAATAAAAAAAAAAAAGCCTGGTCAGAAATATAAAGCGGTAGGGAAATGAATTTTGGAGAGGATAAATTTTCCCATCTCAGGTCCACTTAAAAATGGTAGCACTTTCTTTAACATCAAAGTCCCTCTCTAATCAACAAGGTTTTCCAGGACAAAATATTTTGTTTCATTTCTCTCATTGAAAAGATAAATTTCTTGCCCATGTTCTATTCCATTTTGAGACAGAAGATGCAATCTAACCCAGATGTATATTCTACACAAGGAAATTCAGTGAGTTGTCAAGAACACAGAACTTCCTTTTTTCCATTGACAGGGGAATATGCTTTAAATATGAAAAGGTAACACAAGTCTGTAGTCTGGCTTTTTGATTCTCTTATAACCCCCCAAATGCCCTGCACTAGAAAATTCATTCTATAATTTTCCTTTTCTCTCACACTCCCTCCATTTTTTTCAAATTCTTCTCTATCTCAAATCAAGTCAACAAATGTTAAATGTTTACTATGTTTGAAACACTGTGCCAAACACTAGGGATACAAGAATTAAGAAGAAAGTCCTTGGCCTCAAAGAGCTTACATTCTAATTGGGTAAGACACATAAAAAAGAGTGAAAAGCATGGGCAAATGAAGTCTATAGTCATAAACAGATCCAAGAGGGAAATATAAGACAACTGGCTTGAGTCTTTTCTTAAAATGGAGATTGCAGAAGATACTCACCAATGGGTGAAGACTAGAAGAGAATTGAATTCTAGTGAGAGAATCCTGCAGGTAAACTTCCAGATTGAGAAGTCAGATGGAATATGGCAGAGAAATCTAGAGATTCAGAAGCAGAACCAAGAAAGGTCTCTTTTCCCTCTTCTTTTCTTTCAATTTGCTAAGTCATTTATATTTCTTACATTTTCACTTTTTAATGAGATTTCTCAATTCCCCAACAACTGCTGTTTCATTCTCCTCTATTTTCTCTGTTCTATAATCAGAAATGGCTATCCTTCCCAAAACAAATTTAGCTCAGTCTATTAGTCTATATACATCTTGGCCTGGTGGTATTCTGTTCTACCTCCAATCTATTCCAATAAACATTAATGGTCTCCTGTGCCAAGAATTGTGCCACCCTGGAGGATACAAGACAAAACAAATAGGTCAAAGGGATAAAAAGTTTCCAGTCTTTAAAGGGCTTACATTTTATCTGCCCTGTTCTGAGACTGAGCACAATCTTTTCTGTCTTCATCCCAAGATCAGCTAGGATATATTAAAAAGCTGATAATAGTAGATAGGAAGAGAAAAATAAATGGACTAATCAACCAGCAAGCATTTATTAAGTACTTACTATGTGCTAGGTGAGGCAGCTAGGTGGCACGGTGGATAGGATGCTGGACCTAGAGTCAGGAAGACTCATCTTCCTGAATTCAAATCTGGCCTCAGATAATTACTAGCTAGGTGACCCTGAGGAAATCACTTAGCCCTGCTTACCTCAGTGTCCTCATCTGTAAAGTGATCAAGAGAAGGGAATGGCCACCCACTCCAGTATTGGAAGAAAACTCCAGATGGAGACACAAAGAAGTGTAAATTCGATTGAAACAAAGGAACAACTTATACCAGACACTGGGCAAAAAAAGGCAAAAATAGTTCCTTCCCTCAAGAAACCTACTTTCTAATGGGGAGAGCTTTACATTTTAATGATAGATCAAGTTTTTCTCAGTATTATTCAAGACATGGCTGCTTGCCATCATGTCTCATTTCAGCTGATCCTGGTCACTTCCTTTGGGAGGCTGCTCCATAGCTTACTCTGATAGATGTCAAGTTTTTGCTCATCAGTTTTTCTTCTTTCTGCTCAGTGGGACCTGCAGGGTTCATGACCCCTAGAATGGTCCAAAGCAACTACTCTCCTCTGTAATCTTCAGTCATCACTTGAGCCAGCTGAAACTGGCCATTTGAAAATCTGGCTCTCTAAATCAGTTATATTCCCAGGCTTTTAATGTTTTTCTTTCTCTTCCCTGAATTTCCCTAAATATATTGACATTGTTTTGAACTTAATGGACCTAATGATAGACAAGAAACCTTTTTTCAATGTTACTCCAAAGAACTCTCTGACTTTTGCTAATATTTCTCTATGATTGGATGTTCAGTACTGTGTGTGACCACCAGTTCCTAGTTATTATTGGTTGTGCAATTCAATCAACATCACAAAAACTGCCGGTAAATTTGATCAGGCTTTCCAGTGGTTACCAAAATCTCCCCTGCAGCTTCTGTAAATCTATGACTAGTACCAGATGTGAATGAGGTCAGGGATGTCCAGTTTAGTGCCAGCTTTTTTATGTCTTGTTTTTTGGAAATCTCTGAAGGTTTCGGCAATATTGCTGGAGTTGGCAAAGAGAAAAGGGAAGTAAGAAGGTTAGAATAGGGAAACTCTGGTATGATGATAAGCAGGTGATCATTCTGATTTTATTTCCA
Source organism: Monodelphis domestica (assembly GCF_027887165.1). Lineage (NCBI taxonomy): Eukaryota > Metazoa > Chordata > Mammalia > Didelphimorphia > Didelphidae > Monodelphis > Monodelphis domestica. Next base: position 174,562,122 of record NC_077229.1, on the reverse strand, counting down.
AGAATTCAGAAATGGAGTATGTGGCCAAATCAGGAAATATTTATTCAGAACCTGTTCTGAGCCTAGGATTATAGGATTAAAATGCCCTATCTCATTATTTTAATCACTTGGCCCAGAGCCTGGCACATGATAAGTGCTTAATAAATGCTTGTTGACTAATAAATGGTAAGTACTTAATAATTTTACAGAATTGAATTAAATTTAAAGGGAGAAGAAGAACTAGTGGTAGGAAGAGCAAGTGGTTGGCTAAGCATTGATTCAATATGGAGAACCTGATCTAAGATGACGGAAATGAGAATAGAAATCAGAGGTATGAGAATACAAAACAACAAACAAACAAACAAACAAAAACCCTCTCAGATTTGAGGGACCTATCTCCATTCCTCATCTGTAAAATGAACTGGAGAAGGAAATGACCAACCACATGAGTATCTTTGCCAAGAAAACCTCAAATGGAGTCACAAAGAATCAAATACAACTGAAACAACTGATCAGCTGCAACTAAGATTCATAAAATTTACTTGTGGAAAATTGCCTCTGCTCTGAAATTTGTCCCCTCCTCCTTCACCTTTTCTGGAACTTTTTATGGCCCATATCTTTGCACACAGAATGAAGCCAATAAATCTCTGGTGGCATCTTGACTGTAACATCATGGATGAGAAATAAGTGTATAAAACCCGTGATCCTAACTAGTTTCTTGAAGTTGCTTCTTTGGTCCTGCTGTGGAGGCAGAGACATGTTCCTCCTGGTGATTTGTTGCCCCTTTAATCTTTCTCCTGTCTCCATGTATCTTATTTCAGGCTTAAAGCCTTGCCTATTGCAAGTTTAGAAGTCCTTTATTAGAGATGTATTTCTTCAAGTGCTTACTAGCCAGTCTAATTCTTCTGTGACATCTTCCTGAGGTCCCCAAAGGGTTGAACTAGACTGGGACAAGGTCAGGGTATATCTTTCAAAGAAAGAAAACTATAGTCCTTTGCATCAATCAGAGAATGAGGAGGGAGAGAGGAGTCAAAAATCACTCAATTCAACTGGACTTGTCAAATTTTTATTAGGTGCTTAGATGATTGAAGACCTCCAAGAAAGAAGAACTCATTCCATCATGGGATAGCCTCTTCCAATTTTATAAAGCTTTAATTGCTAGGAGGTTTTTCCTTTTATCAAACCTGAATCTGCCTTGTGCCACCACTGACACCCACTATTCCTTGTCTTAATGTGTGGGTCCCAGTAAAGCAAGTCTTATCCCTTCCATGGGACAACCCTTCAAATACTGAAAGATACTTATTGCATTCTTACTAAGTCTTCTCTCCTCTGAACTAAACTTCCCTAGTTCCTTTTTATGGGGATCAAATATATATATATATAGGTAAAGAGTTTTGCGAACTTTAGGCAGGTAGGTAGAATAGTGCTTAGAGTGCTGGACTTTTAGTTAAGAAGACCTGAATACAAATCCTGCCTCAGACTGTGTGACCCTGGGGAAGTTATTTAGCCTCTCTGTACCTCAGTTTCCTTATTTGTAAAATAAGGAATATAATGGCATTTATCTCCCAAGATTTTAATAAGGATCTTATGCAAGAAGGGTTAGCAATTCTGGTAAGAGAGTTTCCTGAGCCCTTTTCAGGGCTACTCATCTACCTTTGACATCTACTCCCCAACTAACTTTCACTTGTAGCCTCCAGAAGTTATAGCATGAGCAATGGCCAAATCCCAATAAAACCATCTTGGAAGATGAGATAAACCAGGTTGAGGATAACTGACAGGCCTCAAACCCATTAGTGACTTAGGAGGATGTCTACCCCAAGCATGTGAGAACTTCACTCAACAGAAAAGGCCGATGAAAATAATTTATTTCAATGGTCATGAAGGCAGCTGCTGCTGTAGAGCACTTAGAGCTTGGTCAGTTATTGAAGAAACCGAAGTCATTCGATGTATCCTGAACCATCACCAGACATCCTGAATTTTGCCTTGCCCCCCAAGCTTCAATGATTCTAGAAGAGGGAGTGATGCTGATAATTTTGTGCAACTTACTCTTACTTAAATCCAACTCATTCACAAGTCAAAATATTACTCTCATGAAATAGTTCTTGTCCTCATTGAGAACAACCCATATAGGGAAATGATTCCCTGGGAATGGATATTTGGGTTTGCAGAGTAACAGGGATCATCAGTAGATCCAGAGGACAAGCAATTAATGGGACCTTTTCAGAAGCAACAATAGTATTGTTTAGATTACTGAGTAAATGGTGGAGGTTGGGGATGGGGATAGGAAAGAGGGTGAAATACATGAAGGCAGGCAGATTTCAAAACTGAGTGGATGAACTTCCCTGGGTATAAAAACATCAATCCTTGGAGTCTGAAGTAGTGTTTGATCCTAGTGACAGGTAGATGGCAAGATTGTTATGGAAGCATTTTGTAAAACTCATAGTGCTATGCAAATGTGAATTATTGCCATCCATTATATGAATTGTTCCTCCTAGCTCCATATCATCTGGGAATTTGGTTAGTGAAGACTTCACTAAAGTAACTAATAAATGGGATAGGAATAAGGATAGATCCCTAACCTCCCTCCAAGTTGACACTGATCTATGAATGGTGCCTTTTTGGAGAAAGTCAATATATTCCATCCAACATTACTTCCATGTCATCCATGCATCTACATTTTTTCCAAAGAAAGAATAATCAATATAAGAGATGTCTGATAGGGTTTTTTGGAGCTACACCAACTCAGCAATACCATATACTATAACATACATATGCATTGGTCTACACTGTTAGAGACTAACCACACCCAATAAAATAATAAATCTTTTTAAAGGAAATATTATTTACTTGTTCCATGAGTATTCATTTTGTGTCCCCACCTAGATTACAAGCAAGGACGAACTTGGTCCTTGGTGTAAGGGGTAAATTTAGGGTTGAGGCTGAATATATTTTTAGTTGATCACCAGGGATTTAAATTCTAAATCCTAATGAAATACTCAAGTCAGAATGGAATTTTATGGTGGTTTATTTACAATAGAAGGAAGGAATTAAGAATGAGAGAGAGAGGGAAAGGGGAATTGATCTGTTTCAGCCTGTCTGAGCCAGGAAAGAGTTCAGAGGCCTTGGCCAAGGGCCTCTCCAGAAAGCCAAAGAAAAGGGAAGTCAGCCTTGTCACTTACCATGTGATCGTCTAAAGGAAAGCAGTCTGAGATCTCATACTGAGCTCCTCCAGGGTTGAGTTCCAATCACCAAATCCACAAAAGATCCCTCTCACAGGTGACTTGACATATAAAGGCAGTTCTTTACATCACTTCCTGTGTCTCACATGTACCAATGGTAGCTTAAACTTGATTTAGGACAGTCCAGGGGGTCAGTCAGTTATTTCCATTTTGTCACTTGCTAGCACACATGGGTCATAGACCTTCCTCCCCCACACTTAATCCTTAAGTGGAGGTATATACATTCCTGTTTGCTAGAATTCTAAAGACTAAGCAGGGTAGAGCAAAATTAAAATTCACAATTCCCCCCGATGATGATTGGGGGACTAGTCTCCCCAATTGATCACTAAGCCTAATCATCTCTAAAATCTTCTAAATGAAGGTACATACAAAATTTCACCTTCTAAGAGGAAACTACAATAATTAGAGATAAGAGGAAAATAGAAGAGATAGAGAGACAGCAAAACCAATATTTTTCTGGGTGTATTAACAAAAACCAATTAGGGGGCCCCTTATGGCATAAGAGTTTACATTCAAAATAAATGTTCCGTCAACCTTCAGTTCAATGAGCTGCACCCCAAAGCTCATTCTGGATCTTCCTGATGTAATGTAGGTTTTTCAGGCATCTTTCTGCAAACAGTTCATTCTCTGGATTTTAGGAGTTAGCAAGTTTCCTTCAAGTTTCCTTGAAGATCTTTCTCAAATATAAATTTTAAATTTTGAATTTTATGAAAATACAATCCCCCCCCTAAAGTGGGTGTTGAGAAATACCCAGTTCAGCTCAGGATGCAAGGTTGAGTTATAGGGTGTGTGAGTCAATTATCAAAAGAGAAACAAAAAACAAAAACATAAAAGAAAAAAATGGAAGAAAAATTAAACTTCTTGGAAAAAGAAAAATTCAAAATCAGAATCAAAATATAAAAATCTATGTATATAAAATTTTGAATAAGCAAGAATAAATTCATAATAGATCCTTGTGTTGGGGTTTAATAAATTTCTAACAGGCCCTTGTATTAAGGTCCAATTAAAGTAATTTCTATCCCACAAGTCTGTAGGACAGAATGCAGTAATATTTCACTTAACCATTTGCAGTCAAGACAACAGAAGTTGCCATGCTATAAGACAGAAAAAAGGACCAGATTTTGTGTGTGTGATAGGGAAGTGCCATTCCCTGGTATGATTTTACCTTCATTCTCAGGAATAGGAGGAGCCAGGATGATAGCCAAACTTCGGTACTTGTCTGTGAGTATTTCACAAAGAGTGTGGACTATGTCTTAACATATGTCAAGTGTCACAACCTAGAGTCTCACACTAGGTTCAAGTCCTTTTGTATTGGCTTAGAAGTTCATCAATCCCATCTGGACTAGTTTGGTCCTTGTTGACCTTGTTGCTCCTTGGCACTGTATAGTGGTTCTTTTGTTCCCTTCTCCTGGAATCAGACACAATTATTAATCACAGTCCCAAAAGAATTATCAATAACCGGCAGATTTCCATAGTCTAAAACTTTTTTGGGTATGCATTAATATTATAGCAAGTATATATTTTAACTTATATTACTATAGAATAATAAAAAATTAATATTTATTGTATGTACCTTAAGTACAAGAAATGAGAAAAGGGGAAAAATCAAATATTCTAATCAAAATAAAAGAAGAGCAATAATAAAAGTAAGGAAAAAATTCAGGAATTCAATGTGTTCCCAAAAAACAGTAACCACTTGTCTATGGATTATTATCTCAAATGCATGTGATAGGATACAGTCAATCAGTTTCAATAGAAGGTGCTCTCTTTACATGTGAGCAATGAATCCAAGAGTCCTTCTCTCCAATTTTTATAGATGTTGGAGTAGTTAACAATATTTGGAAAGGCCCTTCCCAGGAAGGCTGAGTTGCTCCAGTATGCTGGAAGTTCTTTATATACACCTTGTCTCCCGGGTTCAGGTCATGAAGTGAAAAGTCTAGTGGCTCCGGATTCATGGAGTTCACGCAGTTTGTGTTGTAATTCCTGTATATAGGAAGCAATAGTAATATCTCCCCCTAATAGCGATGTATAAGCCGGGGAGAAAGGCTTAGCCTGTATAGGCGGATGTCCAAAAAGCATCTCAAATGGTGAGATATGTAAGTCTCCTCAAGGCCTGTTTCTAAGATAAAATAGGGTCAGAGGGAGAATCTCAGGCCATTTTAAATGTGTCTCAGTGCATCATTTTCCTTGGTATTTCCCAGAAGTCCCTATAATTTCTCCTGCATCTCCATGTTGGTGAGATCATGTCATTGGTATTTAGCTGGCAGTAATACCTCCCACATCCTCTCTTCTTGCATGACATAGCATCAGCAGTGATGGTGGTAAGGCGGGGAAAATTAGAAAATGGCTAACCAGCCATGGGCACGTGGTTTATATTTTGTATCCTCTTTATTCCTTTATTTCTAATGATCCTTAATAAACCTCATAAAATATAATATTTTTATTATTAGAGATATAAATTTAATTTTTACATTGGGACATACTTTCCAATTGATGGATAGTCTTGCTATAGATAACACATCTGTATTCTTGAGCAAGTTCATCAACGTTACCTATGAATCCTGCTTCACATTCAGTATTGGGACAGGATGTCTAACCAGTAATGGTTTTCTGGAATGAAGTTTATCAATCCAATTTGAAGGGAGGCACATTTCCACATCAATTTGTCTCTAGGTTGAGGGGAAGGGAGATAGGATTCTCAAGAAGCTTTCATGCAATTGTCTAAAGTCAAATAACTTTATGCAATGCAATAACAGAACAAACTTCATGCAATGTGGCATAACTGGATCTTGCTTGAAACATACTAGGAGACAGGCAAATATGGTGAATAGGAAAAAATGGGATTTTTCATTTGAAACAAATATAGCATCAAACCTGAGAAGATAAGGAAAAAGATAGAGTTGCAAATAACTATAGGCTCTGCAAATGAAAGCTAGATAAACGATCCTTTCAAACACAATCTCTTGTCACATAATTAGTGGATAAAAGATCCCCATTCCTGCTTTCCTACCATAGTCTCCAAACATATCTTACAATCTCATTGAATAATATTTCCCATTAGTTCCAATTAAATTCTGTGAATATTTTGGGGGGGAAAAAACATTGCTTTTAATAAGGGAAAACAATGAAGACTTTATAGGTTCTTGAATCAAGAAAAGAAATTTACCAGATGAAGATGGGAGTAAGGGACAGAGAGAAAAAGGAAGGCTTCATCCTAAATTTAGGGATGGTCTGGGTAAATTCATGGAGGTAGGAGAGAAGAGGAGACTAGTCTTCAATATGTCACTGCCAATTCATCTGAGTTCATAGTTCCCTAAAACCCTCAAATATTTTTCAAAGCAACTATTGTCCATGTCTTTGCTATCTTGAATTTATGAAGCCAATAATTTAGGATCAAATCTTTGAATCTGGATAGGACCTTAGAAATCATTTTGCCTTTTACAGTCCTCTGTCCCTGAAAGCAATGGTGTTCATAGCCAAGCGTCAGCAGAAGAAGCTGAGCCCAGTCCCCTACTAGTCTAGTTGTATCACCTTAAGCAATCCCAATGAGTAGTATAGGAATGTTATATCTGGTGAACCTTCTGTCAGTTCTCTGACACTGATAATCAGTTATGACAAAAGGTGGTACGCTGGAGAAGGAAATGCAAACTGCTCCAGTGCATCTTTGCCAAGAAAATGTCACTGTCAGTATTAAAGTGATCAAAGATATGACACCAGAAGATGAGCCTCTCAGGTTGGAAGGTGTCCAACATTGATAACAAAGAAGAGCAGAGGAGCACTCCAAGTAGCCCCAGAAAGGATGAAATGGAAGCTCAGATGTCAATGTGTCTAGTGACAAAAAGAAGGTTCAGTGCCATAAAGATCTATATTTCATAGTAAGATCTATGAACCAAGGTAAGCAGGATGGGGTCAAACAGGAGATAAAGATTAAACATTGACATGCTGCGTGTCAGCAAATTTAAATGGATGATGAGTGAACTTAATTCAGGTGATCTTTACATATACTACTGTGGGCAAGAATACCTTAGAAGAAATAGAGTAGTCCATACAATCAATTAAGTATGAGAAAAAGCAGTGATGGATTATGATCTCAAAAATGACAGAATGACATCTTTTCAAATTCTATACAAACCATTCAACATCACAATAATACAAGTCAGTGCTCCAACCATTGATGCTGAAGGAGCCAAAGCTGACAGTTTTATAAAGACCTTCAACATCTTCTAGAAATGACACCAAAAATTAATTAAAACAAAAAGATGACACAGTCATCATAGGGGACTTGAATGCTAAAGTAGGAAATCAAAAGAAAATTGGAGTGGATGGGCAGCAACTACATGACTCAAGGGATAAAGAGCCAGGTCTGGAGACGAGAGGTCCTGTGTTCAAGTCTACTCTCAGGCACTTCCAGGCTATGTGATCCTGAGCAAGTTGCTTAACCCCAATTGCCTAACCTTTACCATTCATCTACCTTGAAACTGATACTTGTATCATCATGTATCAGGGAGTACAAAATGAAGCAGTACAAAGACTGATAAGAGTTTTGTCAAGATACGTCACTGATCATAGTAAACACACAGACGTAACCAGATGGTCAATATTGAATTCATACTATTATATACTTTGCAGCCAAACATAGGAAACTCTATAAGGTCAATTAAAATAAGACCAGGATGGATATGGCTCAGACCATGAGCTTCTTATTGCAAATTTCAAGCTTAGGTATTAAAAATGATCAGGTATCATTAGGTATAACTTAAATGATATTCATTATTAATTTGAAACAAGTGAATAAATAGATTTAAAGGATTAGATTTAGTAGATTAGAGTGCCCAAAGAACCATGAACAGATATCTGCAGTACTGTACAGGAGGCAGCAATAAAAACTATTCCAAAGAATAAGAAGAGCAAGAAAGTGAAATGGCTGATGAGGCTTTACAAATAGCTAAGGAAAGTGAAAGAGAGAGGAGAAAGAAAAAAGATACACTCAGCTGAATGCAGATTTCCAGAAAACATCAAGGAGAGATAAGGAGGTTTGAATAATACAAAGAAATAGAAGAAAACATTAGAATGGAAAAGACAAAAGATATCTTCAAAACAATAGAGATATAAAGGGAATGTTTATGCAAAAATGGGCATAACAAAGGACAAAAATGGCAGGGATTTAACAGAAGTAGAAGAGATTAAGAGATGGCAGGAATATACAGAAGAACTATATAAGAAAGATCTTAAAATCACCAATAATCACAATGAGGTGGTTACTGATCTAAGCCCAACATCCTGGAGAATGAAGTTGTATACCTTAGGAACCATTACTGATCATAAAGCTAGTAGAAGTGACAAAAATCCTATCTCAGGTATTTAAAATTCTAAAAGATAATGCTGTCAAAGTGCTACATTCCATATTCATGAGTGGTGAGGGCTAGGCAATGGGAGTTAAGTGACTTGCCCAAGGTCACATGGCTAGGAAGTGTCTGAGGCCAGATTTGAACCCAGGACCTGGACCTGGCTCTCAATCCACTGAACCACCTAGCTGCCCTCTATCTGTTCTAGGTATCCTCATAAGGATCAGTATGTAACAACATTTGGCAAAAGCCAAACTCTTTCTTCATGCTGACTTTCCATTTCCTCTCATATTCAGTCTTGCACCAAGACCCAGAACTAAAATGAACAGATTGTCTTTGTTGGCCTGGTTCCCAAAGAAATATATATTTAACCTGAGTGATCCTCAGGCTTCAAAAAGGAGTAGTTACCTTAGCTAAAAATGATCATCAGGAGGAAACTAGGTTTTAAACCAATTCATGTAAGAATGCCTAGACCAGCTAAAAGTAACACTTATTGTATGTTTCTCAAGTTTGAGATTGTTGAGTCAAGTTAAAGTATATAGAAGCGTGTCCAATAATTATGAAAATTCCATAGAAAGGTTTCTTCTATGTGGCTTCATTCAGCAAACTTTTATTAAGTGCCTATTTTGTGCCAGGCTCTGTGTGAACACTGGGGATAAAAGATTAAAAAAAAAAACTCAGCTAATCTAGTCAATCAGCAGAGCAGAGAAGAAGCCCCTTCAGGACAGAATAGCCCCAACCCACAGATCCAGCAAATAATCAGAGGAACAAGAATACAAGCAATTACAGGGAGGGAAAGAAGGAAAAAATATGAGTAAACAATAGAAAAAGAAAAAAAGAAATTACAATCCACAGCTTCTATCCAGGTAATGAACAAAGAACAAATGGAATGGAGGACCAAAGAAGACGAAGCAAAAAAGCAGAAATTCCAGGGAACTGGACCCAGGCTTTGAAAAAACTCAAAAAAAAAAAAAACAATTAAGAAGGCTGAAGACAATTGGGAATAGAACTTAAAAAGCAAAATAAGTTATCTGGAAACAGAGGCACATGGACTAAAACAAGAAAATAATGTCTTGAAAGCCAGAATTGACCAGCTTGAAAACAAGGCAAAGAAAGTGAAAGATGACCTACAAATAAATAAAACAGACCAGTGGGAAAAGGATGACCAAATTCAGAAGGATGACTGAGATTCAGTCTTTTAAAAATTAGAATCCCACAACTTCACAAATGACTTCACAAGGTAGCAAGCATCTACAAAACAAAATCAAAAGAATGAAAAAATTGAGGAATGGAATATGATATTCCAGAAAGCAAGGGAACTGGGTCTACAACCAAGAATTAACTATCCAACAAAATTGACTATATTCTTACAGGGGAAATGTGATCATTTAATAAAATAGAAGACTTCCAAGAATTGATAAAGAAAAGACTAACTTAAACAGAGAACTTGATGCTCAAACACAGAACTCAAGAGAATCACTAAGAGGTAATTAAGAAAGGGAAAAACAAACAAAAACAAACACAAAACTTTTTTAAGGGACCCAATATGTTCAAATGGTTTGTATTCCTATAAGAAAAGATGATACCAGTAACTCTTAAAAATTGTTATTATCATCAGGGTAGCTAGAAGAACTATACTTAGAGGAAATAATGACAAACTTTATAGGATGAAATGTTAAAAAAAATTTATATAAAAAACTAGGGGTAAAAAAGAGGATAATACTAAGAGAAATGAGAAAAGAAATAAAATGGGATAATTTTATATTTTATAAAAAAGAACATGGGGAGGGGAGGATAAGACTAATGCAATGGAAGGGTGAAAGAGGTTGGAGACAGTCTCCAAGAAAATTTTAATCATTACAGTGGGAATGATCAGAAAGGTTCAAATGGAAGGAAAACCTCCAAATTCAAATTCAATTAATCAATCAATTATCATCAACAACAGCATCTATGTCATCATCATCAACAACATTACCATCAACATCATCAACAACATTATCATCAATATCAACATCATTGTCAACAACAACATCAACAATATCTACTTCATCAATATCAACATCAACATCTAATTATCCATCTTTTCCTGCCCCAGGAATCACTTTTGCTGGGTGCCCTAACCTAATAGTATACTGTGCAGAGTACTAAATGAGAGCCAAAAGACCTAAACTCTAGGCTTGAGTGCCACTATATGTCCTTGGGGGTAAAAAGTAAGCTGCCCTTTTCCTGGACAGTTTCCTCATTTATGTATGAGTGAATCTTACCTGGCATTAAGTTAATCATTTAAATCAAAGAATAAACCAGGTATAAACAAGAAAAAAAATAAGATTTTTAAAAAACTAATAATCTTTTAACTGACAGTATTACCCTTAGTTACCACCCCCAACACTACCACACACAAACTTGGTCCATCCTGACTTTTTCTCTTCTCCTAGTCATTCCTCCTCCAAAAGATAGACAAAATAAAATGTAATATGTATTCACCTGGAGATATTGCTAAATTTTTTCTAGAAATATTTCTATCTAGTTCTACTCTATGATAAATCAAATGATAAAGAATTTCAGTTTAAAATTATTATTGCACCATACAACTACCAAACACCAAGCTGTCATACTTTTCTTCTAGAAAACAAGATAATGAATGATATCCTAAATGATAATGCTATTGGTTGGGTTTAGAGCTTAACAAATAACTAGAACCAAAATCATTCATCAATGTGAACCTGAAGGGAAGTCTCTGTTGGAATGTCCCATAGATCTTGTTCAAAGTCTTATGCTATTTAATATTTTAATATATGACTTGGGTGATCGCAAAGATGACATGATGGACAAATTTTCATATTATATGAAGCTAAGAGAAAGTGAATATGTTTCATGACAGAGTTAAGTAAGATCTGAAGAGAAAATGAATGGAGAGAAAATAGGGCTTAATCTGATCAAATGATATTTAATAGGCAGTATAGCATATCATATAGAAATAGAGTATGAGTCAGGAAATCCTGCCTTTGATACAACTGGCTATATGACCCAAGGCAAGTTACATAGTTTCTCAGTGCCCCTGGTAACTTTTTCAAAGTTCTTTGCACATAGTAGGTGCTAAATAAATATTTGTTGACTGACTATAAGAACAGAGCAAGTGTTGTTCCACATTGGTAGAGATTTTTGTTGTTGTTGTTATGAGTTCACCAAAACAAGAAAATTAGAGGTCTAGACCCCCTCACCCAAAAGGAATAAAGTTATTGACTTAAAATATTTAAAAGACAAATTTCACATATATGGTTAGACTACCTTCTCTATAATGAGGAGTCAGAAGTTTTGAAAAGGTCAATATGAATAAACAGCATAACATGGGAAAAAAACCAAACCCCAATATAGTGAAAAGTACAGTGTCCAGAACAAGATAACACATACTTAGCTGAGATTCTGGGTTATTCAGTCCTAGATGCCACATTTAAGGTAAGATGTGTTCAATCAATTGCCAAGTATTTTTGCTTCTATCTCCACACTCTCCTGCACATTTTTCTTTTCTAATATCATCACTACTCTAATTCTGTAACACATCAACAAGGTCTAAGAATTCTAATTGATCTCACTGCCTCAAGTCACCCCCCTTTCTAATCTATCTTTCATAAAACAGATAAACTAAACTAGAAAGATTATATGAATGCTACAAAGTGAAATGAGCAGAACCAGGAGAATGTTGTATACAGTAACCGCAATAATGTAAGATGATCAATTGCAAATGACAACTATTATCAGCAATGCAAAGATCCAGAGGACGAAAAGGGATGCATGACAAAGAAGGCTAGCCACCACCATGGAAGAATCTGATGGAATCGGAATGCAAATTGAAACATACAACACTTTATTTTATTTTCTTTATGAATTTTTCTCTAGTATGTGGTATGGGTGTTCTTATATAACACAACAAATATAGAAATATGTATTGCAAGATAGCACATTACAACCTATATCATATTATCTGTTGTCTAGGGAAGCTATAGGGCATAGTGAAAAGAGAAATAAAATGTTAGAAAATGATTATTAAAATTGTATATACATATATTAAAAACAAAGCAAACAAAAACAACAAAAATTCAGCCAAAGTCATAACCCCTACCCTAAACTGCCTCATCAATAACCTCTGATGGCTCCTTTTTGCCGATAGAAAAAACCTCAAAATATTTCTAATTTTCTTTTAAAGCCCTTCATAATCCAGTTACAGGCAACCTCTCCAGTATTATTGTATATTATTCCTCTTTGTACATGCTATCTAACAGCCAAATCCACCTTCTTTTCCTTGTACAATCTCTTGCCTCTATATTTTTTGTATATGCTGTCCCCCATGCTTACAGCACATTCTTCACCTCTGCCTTTTAAATAGTTAGTTCTTCGTGAGGCTTTTCTCAAATATGGTACATGGCTTATTCTCATCTCTATTGTTGCTATCATCTTTGCTATTGAAAATAATGTTGGTATTTTGTATTAATTTATCTGTGCTTATGTTGTTTTTCTGTGATAGAATCAGGATCAATGAGGACATGAACTGTTATATGGTGTCTTTTCATTCTTGGTGTCTAGAAAAATTTCCTTTACTTAATAAATACTGTTAGAAATGAAAAATTTAAAAATCCCCAAAAAAACAACCCCTCAAAAGGACCAACTTTTTTTTTGTTGTTTTTTTTTCCCATGATGCTAAGTTGCCTCTCAAATAATATCCCTGTTTCATTAGGGATAAAACTAATGGCCAGAGAAAGTAATTTGCCCAAGGTCACATCGAATGCACAGCTAAGATACAATAAATATTCAGTGATGGCAGCAATATTTTCAGAATGATAGATAGGGTAAACTACAAGAAAATAGGCCCAAGTCCCTTGAAATTGATGACGATGAGCTGGAAAACACCTTTTTTTAAGAAATCTCTATGAAAGTTATTGTCTAACTTAAGAAAAACATATAGTCCAAACTTCAATTCTGCTAATTAGGCCTTATTTTGAGGAAGACCTCCCAGGATCTTTGAGTTTCTTTGAAAAATAGGCTGAAGGACATACTGTGCCATGCATCTTCATCATTAAAACCCACCCATGACTATTTACTGCTTGATTTTTACCCCCCACGTATGTGACTCACAATCACAACCCCAAAGTTTTGTTTTGTTTTTGTGTTATCATCCCAGAGGGAAAAATTGCTCATTACTTCATGTCTCTGCTAGCTCACAAGAATGTGAGAGCTGACTGGGTAAGTGGAGATGAGGGTGGGGGGGTCAGAGAAAGGGAAATGTTTCTTCAAAAGCTTTAGAGAGGATGAGAATGTCATGACACAAAGGAATGAAAATTGCCCTGATAAGAGAGGGACTTTGTCACTCCATTTATCAAGAGGGATGTTGTGAAATCAGAGCTGCCCCAAAGGCCTTGGAAGGCCAGGGCACTGTGGGTACTGGATTTCAGAATATGAGACCAAAACGATTCTGCCACGAGACTTTAACTGAGTCCCACCAAAACCCCCTTCTGAGGTTTATCAAAGATTCCCTCACTGAAGACAGTGGAAATCTCCAGAATGACTGACCTGGGGCTGGAGAAAGAAATGGGTGAAATTAGCAGAGATTTTTGGCTCAAGTAGAACCATATTCCCAAGGAGATTATAATTCTTTAAATTGTTCAAATGAGTTTGTTTTGTTTTTACAACATTTTTCTTTCCAAAGATATCTCTTTCCCTCTTATCCAACAAGAAATAAAAAGTGTTTGTCAAAATTCACCAACATATCAACCAAGTGCAACAGTCCAGCCATGTCCAGGACTCATTCATAGTCTTCCACCTCTAAAAGGAGGGAGAAAAGTGCATTTTTCCTCTCTATGATAAATTTAGCCATTGGCACAACATTGCGGTTTTAAAAAATTGTCATTCTTTCCATTTTCATTGTTGTACTAATTGTATATATTATTTTTCCTGGTTCTATCAGTTCATTTCATATAAACTCACTGAAAAAAATGAACTCATTTTCTCATTTCCAGTTTTATTGATGTGTGCAATTTTAAAAGGTGAATAATAATAAAAATTCAAACTAGGTAGCTCCAAATTGTATTGTAAAGTATATATGTGTAATATATAATTAGTTGATTTTCACTTATTTGTTATCTCATTTTGCATTAGTTCATGTGTTTTTATACTTCTGTGCACTTTTTCATATTCATTATTTCTTATGTTTCCATTACATTCACATACAAGTTGTTTTGCTCTTCCCCAGAAAATAGACATCTACTCTGTTTCCAGTTCTTTGTTAGTCATGGTTATATAGAATGGGCTAAAATTATTACTTTATGATCTGTGCTAAGTGTAGATAGAGATGCAGGAGTTGTTATACAGCATCAAGTATTTAAAGCATCAAGAGGGCACTTGGTGCCCTCATTGAATTAACTGATAATAGTGTCAGTAATGAGCAGATAGCCACTAATCACTTCTTTTTTTACCTCTTCACCTCTATTTTATTCACACAGACCGATCATGTAGACCATTCTGGGTACCAAAGGGATATTTCAAGGATTTCGACAGAAACTATTCAGGCATTTTCAATTATACAAATTATACAAAACACTACAGCTAGATCTATAAAGTTTCTTCCTGGGGCAGTTAAGTGGTACAATGAATAGAGCAATGGGCTGGGAATCGGGACAACTCGTCTTCCTGACTTCAAAACCTGCCACAGACACTCACTAGCTACGTGACCCTGGGCAAATCACCTAACTCTGTTAGCCTCCGTTCCTTATGTGCAAAATGAATTGGAGAAGGAAGTGCAAAACCACTCCAGTATCTTTGCCAAGAAAAGGCCAAATGAGGTCACAGAAAGTGGAACAGTTCTAAATCCATTTGCTCAAACTAGAAGCCAGTGAATTTGACTTCTATTCCTTGTAAAATTATAAAACCTGTTATTAAAGAATGAAGTGAGATAACACATGTATTTTGCAAACCTTAAAGTGCTGGATAAATACTAGTTGTTAAGGAGTGGTTATTGAAAACATAGAAATGGAAGTAGCAATCACTAAAATACAATATGATGGCACCAAGAAAAGGGCATGCCCAGCTAACTCCACTGCATTTTTCAACAGGACAATAGACTGGTATGTTAGGAAAGAACTCGGGATAATGTTTATCTAGTCTTTAGCAAAGCACTTAATAAATTTCCCATGCTATTCTCAAGGAAGAGATGGAGAGATGTGGACCAAAAACCATATTTTAGGAAGGACATTGTTAAGTGGGAAAGTGTCTAGAGGAGTGCAATAAGAATGGTGAGGACTGTCACCTTCCAGAAGAAATAAATTTGTTCTTAGTCCTGAAAGGCAGCAATTAAGTCAATGAGGAGACATTACTGATGAGTCACTTGATCAATTTTATTAACTTTACCTAACTTTCTTGTAATACCTTTCCTACTCAGGTTGCCTTCCATCTGCTCTGTATTTATTTTCTAGGCACTGATATATTTGTATATATGTGTGTGTATGTATCTATATATATTATATATATATATATATATATAAAGAGACAGAGAGAGGTAGAGACAGAGATGTCAGATGGTATATATATATATATTTGAGAGAGATGATATATATATATATATATATATATATAAAATCTCTCCCATTAAAATGTAAGTTCCTTGTGGCGAGGGACTCCTTTTTCATTTTTGTTTGTGTCTTCAATACTTAACAGAGTACTTTGCACAGTATAAATAATCAATAAATGCTTGTTAATTGCTTGGTTGGTTGACTGATGTAAAGAAAACAACTTCCTAACACTTAGAGCTATCTCAAAGTATAATGGACTGCCTTGGGAAATAGCAGGTTCCGCCTTACTGGTAGCCTTCAATCAAAGCCCAAATGACCATTTGATAAGAATAATGTAGAGGGGGGCAGCTGGGAGGCTCAGTGAATTGATAGCCAGGCCTAGAGATGGGAGGTCTTAGGTTCAAATCTGGTCTCAGACACTTCTCAGTCATATGACCCTGGGCAAGTCATTTAACCCTCATTGCCTAGCTCTTATTGCTTTTCTGCCTTGGAGCCAATACACAGTGTTGATTTTAAGATGGAAGGTAAGGCATTTTTTTGTTTTATTTTGTTTTTAATAATAATGTAGAAAGGATTTTTAATCAGGACAATTTAAAACAGATTCTCACATCTGAGTTGATATGATTCAGTGAAATCCTGTGATCACTGAATATAGATCAGCTTTCTCCAAAAGTGTCCAACAAGGCTAGGGTTCCCCAAGAAAGTCATTTAATATAGCTTCCCCTTTCTGCAATATAGTTCAAAAGTTACTTGATCTTTCAGACATGCTCTTCTCTGGAACATGGCTCAAACTGGTAAAGTGTGATCTGCTTTAGTGAGCAGATGATTTAGTGAGCAGAACAGGTGAACAGAATGCTGGATTTGGACTCAAAAATACCTCAAATCCTTAATGAGACATTGGGTGACCTTAACCAAGCCACTCAAACTTGCCCTGCCTTCGATCCTTCTCTACAAAACAAGCAAGGCAGACTCAATGACCTTTAAGGTTCCCTCCAGCCCTAAATCTATAATCCTAAAGTCTGGTTTACCAAATTAAAACAGAATGAGATGCTATCATCATATTAGACATTATCAACCTCCTTATTTTACAAAGCAGAAAACTGAGACCAAAAGAAGCTAAGTTTTCTAGTATCATATAGGTAGCTAGGACAAGCCTGGAATTCATGCCAAGATCTTCTAACTAAATCCAGTGCTTTCTGCCCACCAAGATTCCATTCTGAATCTCTTGGTTTTAACTATAACCATGAGAAAAGCCTGGGTTCTAATCCTAGCTACATCATTTATTTCCTTTGTGGCCTTCAACAAGTGACTTCATTTCTCTATTTATATATAATATGTACACATATATTATATATAAATAGGCCTCTATTTCCTCATCTGTAGAGGCAAAGATTTGGTCTCAATCATCTCTAAGACCCCTTCCAGCTCTAGATATCTCCTCCTATGGTTCTCTCTCGATAGTTCCCAGAACTTGGTGTCTGTCATGCTTAGGCAGAACCTCTCAGGTCTCTGATATTTGGTTCACACATGAATATATTCAACAAAGAACTATTAGTATGGAAGGGCTTCCACTGTGGCTTTTGAGGAGAAGCTCCACTTGGCTGTGGAACAACATCCTAAAGGCCCAAATCTGTTCCAAAGTATCTCTCAAAGGCCTAAGAGATTTCCCCCTTCCCTTCATCCTCCACCATGTCTTGAAGGAGGACTAATTATATCATGCCATGATTCAGGTCAAGCTCAGTATATCAACTCAGACTGTTGAAATAGAATAATAAACTGAAAGAGAACTGTTGCTTGTTGAGATAGTGAAGTAAACTGAAGGGAAACTATTTCTCTTATTGAAATAGAGAGGGTAAACTGAGGGGAACTGATTCTTCTGCAAATGACTGTTGACTAGAGAGGGCTACTACAGGAACCTGAGGCTGCTTGGTTGTAATGGAAGTAGAACAGAGAAATGCTGAGGGATGCCACCACACAGGGATATTGGCACACAGGGGAACTACTTATAAAGGAATGCCCTGGAGTTTACTCTGGGGTTCTGCCTATTGATCCCTACTGATGGCTGATGGATCAATCTACTTCCTAACCTCCTTCCTCCCTCACTCCCTCCCTTAACCAACCCTCTCCACCCAGTTCTTCTTGTAGACTTTGGCTCCTTCCCTCCCCACTTGAGTAAACTATAAAGATATTCTTTTCCTTTCCTTTTTCAAATCAAGGGGTTTATTGGGATAAGAGGATGGGAAACTGAGGTAAGAGGGATGAGGATTTCCCTAATATCATAAGATAAAATTGAGGGTTTAGGGAGTCACAAGGTGACTCTTAGACATTTTAGAAAATGGAGGACAGTAGCCCTTTCAAAATCTTTCTTCTTCTTCACAAATTCGGCCTGGCTGGTCTCCTTTCTCAGCTTCAACCCCAGAGAAAAACAAAATTCAAAGTCTCTAAGTTTTCTCTTGGCCAACTCAACTCTCAAATAGACCACCAACTCAAAAGCTTCTCCCCTGGTCAGCTTCCACTGCTCAGAGCCAGAGAGACAGAGACCAAGTTCCCCAAAGCCAAGTTTCTCTTCCCAGTGTCAACTTCAACTGCTCAGAGCCAGAGAAACCCCCAAAACCAAGTCAGTCTCACAAAGGTCTTTCAGCCAGCTTCAAACCTCCAGAGAGAGAGAGTGACTTCCAGTCAGAGACAAAGTCGCCTCCCCCCTGTCAGCTCAAACTGCCAACAACTGGGAACATTCCGTTGGAACCCTGGTTCTTGCATCTTGGCCCACAAGTCCTGCAAAACCTCTCTCTCTTCATGTCTCTATCACACTGTTTATTCTGTTTAGCAGCCACCATGGTATGGAGCTTTATTAATGGCACTGTCCTAATCACACCATCAAGGGTAGAAAATTCCTAAGCTCAGTGACCAACTCAAACTTTTAGGTGCCCTGGATGGGCTGTAGGATTTAGCAAACTCCAAGCTGCCACAGGTGGCTTCAGTGGTCTTCCATTAACCATGGCTGCCAAGTTCCAAATGGACATCAGCTTCCTTTTGTTTGTTTAAAACTCTTTCCTTCTGTCTTAGAATTCCTACTAAGTATCAGTTTCAAAACATAAAGAGAGGTAAGAACTAGGCAACTGGAGTTACATGACTTGCTTGGGGTCACACAGCGACAAACTATCTTGGGCCAGATTTGAACCCAGGATCTCTTCTCCCCAGACCCACTGTCCCAGCATCACCTTTCACTATTGGCCTGAGTTCCCAGGACAAGATCTAGATAGCCATTTTGTGGGGACAACCTAAGAACCACTCAATTCTTGTGAGAAAATGCCTGTGTTCTAGGCATAGAACTGAAGAGAAGTCCACAGCAGACTGAGCAAAACTGTCCATGGTATCAGGAAACCTGAGCATGGTGGTTGGGGAAAAAAACCATTTTACAATTTATAGATTTTCCCCTCTACTTTAATGCCATGATCATCCTTTTCAAAAGTGAGCACAGTTGGCAAGTTCTGTCTGAATTCCATGGGAAAGTATTTGGCAAATCACACGCTGACATGTTTATCTTGTTAGCTGTCAAGATGAGTAAGTATGCAAGCTGAATGCCATCATTCAGGCTGAATGGAGAAATAGCTACTCTTCAGGAAGTCTGACAAAATAAATATATTTTCAAACATGGTTTGTCAGGTTCCTATTAATCCTTTGTTCAGACCTCACCATGACTGACCTTAAGCAGACCTGTGATGACCCATCGGCTTCCAACCCAACTTTCTCTTTGTTCCCTCATTTAAGAGACAAATTCACTGGGGAAAGCCAACAACTGAGCCTTTGAAAGGTGTGCATATGGATATGTTTACCCTTTTTTTTTTACTTCTATTACACCTTCCTGTCTATTACTGCCTTCCTATCACCCAAAGCCCAGGATCAGACTCCCACCATTACTCTGCAAAAAGCCTTGGAGAAGTCTTATTGATGCCTGCGTCTGTCTCTACCACCCCCTTCGCCTTCCCGGGGGTGATGCTAACTGAGTGTGCAAACGTCGGGAAAATGGCAAAAACGCCGCTGCTCGTTTGTGCTGACACGTATGTAAACGTGTGCCAGCAGTCTTTCGGAAGGAGGAGATGCGCCGAGGAGCCACACATCCCTTTCTGCTCCAGTCTGCTGGACTTCCTTAGTGCTAGAGGTCTTCGGGCAGAGGCCAGAGCGATAGGACCGGTGTTCACGTAGAGGTCAGACACTCCCCGGGCTGAGAGGCTACTTCTTAGTAGACTAGTTCGAGGCGGATTTTGACATCAAATTAATCTTTAGCTTTGGGGTATTCGGGGCAGAGAGCCTGACCTCCTTCAGCCCACTGAGAAACTTCATCCATTAGAAAAAGAGCCCGTTCTGAAACGCTGGCGTTCTCGGATGACATCATAGACAGAGGTTTCTCAGAGCTCTCATTGTTTTTCCTCCTTGCTCGAAGGTCAGTTTCTCACAGAAATGTGCTAGGCCTGAGCCAATCCCAAAAGAATATCTTTGAATTGTAGGCTTGAGAAAGAAAGAAAAAACAGAAATTTAACTGGATGCCGTATAATTTTAATAACTAAAGTTTGGTCCTTGCAGTGAGGGGTCTATCTATGACATACAAAATCAAACATATTATTAATATAGTAGAAATTAATTTATTAATTAAAATAATTCTAGAATGTAGAATAAAATTACATATTAATATTATATATAAAATAATTGTATGGAATTGATTAATGTATTGTATATAATGTGTTGTATATAATATATTAATATATTGTATATAATAATAATAAATTTTAAATGGTTAACATTTATATAGTGCTTATTAAGTGCCAGGCATTGTGCTAAGCACTTTACAATTATTTTTTTTTTAAACCCTTACCTTCCGTCTTGGAGTCAATACTGTGTATTGGCTCCAAGGCAGAAGAGTGGTAAGGGCTAGGCAATGGGGGTTAAGTGACTTGCCCAGGGTCACACAGCTGGGAAGTGTCTGAGGCCAGATTTGAACCAAAAACCTCCTGTCTCTAGGCCTGGCTCTCAATACACTGAGCTACCCAGCTGCCCCCAATATTATTTATTATGCAATTAAATATTGTAAATATTATTCCATTTTAATCTGTGCTATAGCCCTGGAAGGGAGGTGCTATAATTATCCCCATTATGTACTATACCAGCTAATACCATCACAGAAGACTGAGAATACCTAGAAAATGGATGATTTCTTAGACTCCCTTCCGGCTCTGAGTCATTTGAATTATGATTACAGGAAGAACAACAAATACCAGTGCTTTGTTGGCTGGGGAAATAGGGAAGGGAAAAAAATCCTCAGGAAAGAAGCTGGGGATGGGGATGTTTTTCCTAGAGAAAAGAATACTTAGGAAGCATATGAGAACTGCCTTCAAGTATCTGAAAGGCTGAGGCCCAGAAGAGAGATGTGTTTTTCCTGGACCCAAAAGACAGACTCAAGAACAATAGGGAGAAGTTACAGGGACTCAGCTAGCTTGGGGCTTGATGTGGGGCTGGGGGATTGGGGGAATGGAAGGATGGGAAAGGAGAGGGGGGACTTCCTACCAACTGGAGCTGACCAAAAGTGGAAAAGGCTTCCTTGGAGGGGATCCAGCAATGGGGAGATGAGATGACCACTTATTTGGAATATTGTAAAGGGGATTCTTATTCAGGTACAAGTTGGACCAGTTGACTGAGAAGGTCCCTTCACTTAGATTCTGTGAATCATGAATGGGGGTGGGGAGTGGGAAGGAGTCATAGAGGGATTTGAAATCGCTGAACCTTTCTGAGTCTTACTTTCCTCATCTGTAGAGTGAGGAGGTTGGTTTAGATCAGAAGCTTTTAAACTCTTTGTATCATGGACTTCTTTGAAGGTCTGGTGAAATTCCTAGCAGAGGATTGTTTTTTAAAGGAAGCATAAAATAATAGAGTTATAAATCGATTATACTGATATTTAGTTATCATTGCATTAAAGAAGGAGTTCATGGATCTAAGGAATATATCTTTGCATTGCCTCCAAGACTCTAAAGAATTCAAACATTTGCAGGCAGCTAGGTGGCTCAATGGATAGAGAGCCAGAGATCCTGGGGTCATGGGCAAGTCACTTAATCCCCATTGCATAGCCCTTACTGCTCTTCTGCCTTGGAACCAATGCATAGTATTGATTCTAAGACAGAAGGTAAGAGTTTTTAAAAAAGTGTTCAAACATTTGCCACAAAAGTTAAATTACTAGACTTTCCATTGAAATGGCAACATGAAAGAAGAATATAGAAGAGTCTTGATTTCCCACGTAAACTCTAGCAAAGATCTAAAGAGGGTACCAGTTTGAATAATGACCAAAATACCCAAAAAGAAACAATACATTTCTTCATCTATTATAAGAATACACAAAAAGACACCCAGAAGTCTGCAGGCATTGGGAGAGGGATTCTGCCAGGGAAACCAGCATGAGTTCAGGTATATAGTTTGGAAGTTTGGAAGAAATACTTTGACTAAAGACTCTAACAGAGGGTGCCTGGGGAAATAGCAATCAAACCTAAAATGTTCTGTAAATCTGAAGACTATAGTGCTCTGAGCAGAGACTTACAGGGAAGACAGAAGCAAGAAGCAGAAGCCTAGGAAATCGAGGTCAGAAGCAAATAGGAGCTACCACCTCATCTAAGAGTGAGGGTTAGAGGGTAGGTTCTGGTCCAGGCACAAAGTCCCAAACCAGGGATTGAGAGCTCAAGAAAAGAGAAGATTAAACACAGTGAAGAAATAATATGGATTGAGAGATGCTGAAGAAGTTAACCCACAGTAGAGAGTAACCACACACAAAAAAGTAGTGTCTCAGGAAAAACAAAAAGGTTTTACTCCTAGGATTCTAAGAGTATCTACAAGAAATGAAATAAAAGGTAAAAAATGAAATTACAAATAAAATAAGAGCTCTGGAGGGAAAAAAATGGAAGGAGGCTAAAGAATTTAAAATAGAAAGTTAAAAGTCTTATCCCAGTAGGGTACCTCCTAAAAATTAAAATAGAGTATGCAAAACTCAATGATTCCAGGACATATTAAGAAATATTTAAATGAAGGAAAAGATTCAGGAAAATGGAAGAATATATAGTCTTATCAAAAACAACTGATCAGGAAAATGAGATTGAGGAAAGGTCACTAAAAATTATTGGGGTTCCTGTAAACCATGATCAAACAAAAATGATAAATGAAAACTACCTAGATTTATTAGAACCAGAGGACAAAGTAAAAATAGAATCTATTGGAAAATCCTTGAAAGAAATTCGAAATTGAAATCACCTAGGAATGTCATACCCCAATTCTATACTTTCCAGTTAAAAAATACTATCCAGAGTCAGAAATGAAGAATTCAAGTGCCAAAGAATCACAGTCACGAATGTCAGACCACTTATCACTCCCAGTGAATAATTATGACTGTCTAATGACCCTCAGATCCTATAGAGGGCACTGGAATTCTTGACTAAGAATGTGAAGACACAGTTGAGATACGAGTCAATTCTGAAAGCTGAATTTCTCTCTGTGCATCTTATCTGAGCATTAGAAGAGAATACAGTACATTTTCAAGAGCTCACTTCAAATATCCAGGAAAAAAAAATTGGTACAAAACTCTAAGGCAAATTAAATTCTATTTTTACGTGTTGAATGCTCACTAAGTTGAATGCTCTAATCTGCGAATGAGAATTTGGAAGCAAATTAACTCTACCAGACTACTAAAGTGCTGTATAGAGATGAAGTACTTGGGGTAGAGACCAAGGAGAAGGAATCAAAATGGGCAGCCAGGGGATAATGGAAAAATCACTGGTTCTGAACACCTAAGTCAGAACACCTAAGCCAAAACCTGCCTCATACTAGGTTGCATGAAATTGGGCAAGCCATTGAACCATTTTGTCCCTCAATTTTTTTATGTATAAAATGAGCTTAAGAAGATGTAGTCTCCTTTGGGTAGTTGTGAGGTTTACAAGAGCTAACTTAGGTAAAACACTTTTAAAGTCCTCCTCAATCTAGAATTTACCACCCTTTTTAGTGACTTCATATCATTTCCATTCATGTTTTTTTCTTTCTGGTTAAACTGGCTTATTGGTTTTTCTCCTTCATTCAAACCACTGCACAAATACTACCTCTTGTCTCAAATGCATTCTCTCCTTTCTCATGCCTTTTAGAGTTGTAAACTTCCTTCAAAGCACACCACAGGGTAAGATCCACATGAGGCTTTTCCTGATGCCCTCACGCGATAGTACTCTACTTGAAACCATTTTATATTGCTTTGTATAGACTTTGTAAGTCTATGTAAGAATTAAGAATAAGGTAGACGAAGGCACAGTATTCTGAGCATGGTCAATTTATTAGTAAAATTTGACTTTACCAAAAAATAGGATCTCAGCTTCCCTAGCAAAGCCAAATCCTGCAGTAGAGAAAGACTACCTTTTTTACAGTTTTTATGGAAGTGCAGAGCAAAGAACAGGATTTTGTAAGCAAGGAGCAAGTTATAATTAGTTTAAAAAGCTTGACATTAAAAATGGCAAAAATCAGTCTGGTTAGAGAGCTGAGGTGTGGGGGAACAATATGATTGGTTGGAAATTGGGAATGAGGGGCTACTAAAAACTCTTCGATTCGAGTTTTGAATTGGATGAAGGATCTCTGACTCAGAGTTGGACTTGGAGGAGAGACTGGAGACAGACACTTCAGGAGCAACCAGACGACAGATACCCAGACTTCTTTTCATTTAGACAGTAATCATTGGTGAGTGAAAGGCTGACTTAGTGACCCCGCCTTTCTGGAGGCATGAAGCCTCCAGGAAAGGCCCATTGTCTTGAGATTCTCTTCCTCTGGCTAGGGCTTAGAAATTTCTAACTGGCTCAGAGGAAGCCAGAGTTTTCTCTCTCTCTCTCATTCCTTAATATCTTCCCTCTATTGTAAATAAACTACCATAAATTCATTTTACTTTAGTAATTCATTTGGGAATTAGAATTTTAAATCCCTGGCAATCACACATTATATATTCAGAGTCCAACCACAAATAAATTTAACAATTTAACAATTCCCTTTTGTGACTAACAGCTTCCCAGATTTCCCTATAAACCAAGTAGACCTCTTTCCCTCATTGCCATTTCTCTGTTCAAACTTCATTTTAAGGACTATAGACCATGACCATTCATGTGTTCATTCACAGACTTAAGTAAATACTTCTCAAATACTTCAAAGATTTGCTCTCCAGGGCTGAGGGTGTTACAAAGCTTTTCTTGATTTCAACATTAGGCTCAGGTCTTGCTAACCATGAAGCCTAGAATTTCAGAAAACAGCATTTTTCACTCTTTGTTTTATTCATCTATCTCCCTAGTACAGTTCTCTTAAAATATATCTTTATCTGGCTTCATTGTCCAAATTTTAAAAAATGTTCAATCTGACGAACATTTTTGTTTACAAGGCATGACTCACAGAAATTATGATAAATTCTCTGACCTCAAAGAGCTTATAATCTAGCTGAGGGAGAAGAGCAGACTAAGAGAAGGACAACAATGAAATCCAAGTTGAATATGACAAATGTTGAAATAGAGGGGAAATGACATAATCTGGAGGTTCACAGAAAGAAGAGATCCCATCTAGCTGAAGGTCTCAGGGAAGGCTAAATGATAGAAGTGATTTGTAACAAAGGAATAATGTTCTAAATTGACTAAATAAAATTTAAAAACCACCCAAATAAAAAAAAAGTCCTGGATAACTATTTTTAAAAAGAGAATACCCTTTGAAAAAATGATAGAAGTGATATCTGAGTCAAGTTTTAAAAGATAAGTATTTTTTTTTTTTAAAATAAAGATATAGGGTCAAGGAATTCTGGGGAAAGGAACTAGAATGATCCAAAAATAGCCTGTGAACCTTAAAGTCATCTATAAATGTGAATTATGATTATTGGCAAAGCCACAAGTTGGAATTTTTTCAGGTGTAGAAATAAGAGCTATGGGAAAGTGGTGGTAGTAGCTGGGCAGAAGACAGGTTCAGTCACAGAAATTAAAGAAGAATAAAGCACTAAAGCTAGGGAAACTATAAGGCTTAAGTGATTTACCCAAGGTCACAGGGAACCAATGCCAGAACCAAAACTTGAACTCGGGTCTTCCAACACATTTCTTTTTTTTTTAGGAATAAAATTTTTTAACGTGTTAATATAATTTTTAATAATTGTTTTCTGACATTTTGCAATCCATGTTTTTTCTCCCTCCTTTCACCCATTCCCTTTCCTCAAGACATCAGGTAATATATAGGTTTTATGTGTATTATATAATATATATTTTCACATTCATCATATTGTAAAAGAAGATCTACATCACTTTAACTGGAGGAAAAAAATTCATGGAAGAATTGAAATGAAGAATATCATGCTTCAATCTACATTCAGACTCCATAAGTTCCTGCTGTGGTAGTGGATAGCCTTTTTTTGCCATGAGTCCCTTTGAGTTGTCCTGGATCCTCATATTGCTGATAAGTTAAGTCATTTGTAGTTGATCATTGTACTTTATTGCTGTTTCTGGGTACAATGTTCTCCTTCACTTTGTATCACTTCAGAAAAGTCTTTCTAGGGTTTTTTAGTGATTACCTTGTTTTTCATTTCCTATGTTACAATACTATTCCATTACAATCAAATACTACAACTTGTTCAGTCATTTTCCACTTGATAGATATTCCTTCAGTTACCAATTCCTTGCCACCCTAAAAAGAACTGCTATAAATATTTTTGTACATGTCGGTCCTTTCCTCCTATCTTTGATCTTTTTGAGACCCAGTAGTAGAATTGCTGGGTCAAAAGGTATACACATTGTTATGGTCATTTGGTCATTCTTCCAAATTGCTCTCCAGAATGGTCCTATCAGTTCACAACTCCACCAACAGTGTATTAGTGTCCTGTGTAAGGTAAGGAAGGGAGACCCTTTTTTTTTTTTACCACAACCCCTCCAATCATTTTCCATTATCCATTATCATTTTCCTTTTTCGTCATATTAGTCAGTCTGATAAGTGTGGAGTGGTACTTCATAGATGTTTTAATTTGCTTATTTCTAATTAATAGTGATTTGGAGCATTTTTTTTTCATGTGATAAAAGTTAGTTTTAATTTCTTTATCTGAAAATTGCCCATTCATATCCTTTGACCATTTTTCAGTTGAGGGATGCTTTGTGCTCATATAAATTTAACTTCAGTTCTTTATGTATTTGAGAAATGAGACCTTCACCAGAAATATTTGCTATAAAATCACCCCCACCAGTTTGTTGTTTTCCTCCTAATCTTGCTTGCATTGGTTTTATTTGTGCAAAACATTTTTAATTGAATATTGTCAAAGTTAACTATTTTATATCTTGTAATATCCCATATGTCTTATTTGGACATAAATTCTTCCCTTATCTATAGATCTCAGGGATAGATTATTCCATGATCTTCTAATTTGTTTGTACATTACCCTTTATTTCTAAGTCTTGTATCCATTTTAACTTTATCTTGGCAAATGGCATGAGATATTGGTCTGTGCCTAGTTTCTGCCATACTAGTTTCCAGTTTTTCCAGCAGTTTTTGTCAATTAGTAAATTCTTCTTCCAAAAACTTAGATCATTGGGTTTGTCAAACAGTAGATTACATTGGTCATTTACTATCGCATATTGAGTGCCTAATCTATTCCAGTGATTCATTACTCTATTTCTTAGTCAGTACTAGATCTTTTTGATGGTTGCCACTTTATAATACAGTCTGAAATCCTATGTAGCTAAGCCATCTACCTTCATATTTTTCCATTAATTCCCTTAATATTCATTGCCATTCATTTTTTCCAGATGAAATTTATTATTACTTTTTTCTAGCTCTATGAAATAATTTTTGTGAAGTTTGATTGGTATGATACCGAATGGGTAAATTAATTTAGGTGGAATTGTCATTTTTATTTTATTGGGTCAGCCTTTCCTTGAATAATTAATGTTTTTTCAAATTGTTTAGATCTTATTTATGTGAAAAGTGTCTTGCAGTTTGTATTCCTGCTTTTGTCTTGGCAGGTTAACTCCCAGGTATTTTATACTGTCTATAGTTATTTTAAATGGGATTTTTCTTTCTATCTCTTACTGTTAGACTTTATTGGTAATTTGGAGAAATACTGATGGTTCATGTGGGTTTCTCCAACATGTTTCTAAGGACAGATTTTATTCAGTTGTTTTACCTGCATCTTAATCTCTGTGACCCCATTTGGGATTTTATTGCCAAAGATACTGAAGTAGTTTGTCATTTCTTTCTCCAGCTCATTTAACAGGTGAGGAAAATGAGACAAAAAGGGTTAAGTGACTTGGCCAGAGTCACAAAAGCTAGTAAGTGACTGAGGCCAGATTTGAACTCAAGTCTTCCTGATTCCAAGCCCAACACTCTAACCACTGTGCCACCTACTTGACCTTTTATGGACAGAAATGAAGGTTATTAATCATGTGCAGAGTGCTAACAGTAGGCAACACTAAGATTGTTAGCCTAGTCAACAAACCAGGTGTAGTAAGAGAAAGAAGGAAGTTGGGAGAATGAGTAGGTTTCAGAGGTCTGATGCATCTTGGTTTGAGGCAGAGATACCTAGAAAGTAGTTGAAAATGTGTGTCTAGAACCCAGAGACAGGTCAGGCTTGCAGACAGCAGTGAGGGAGACATCCTCACCAAAAGGAGAGTTTTAAAGTTTTCTGGGCAGCTATAGTGGGCAGCCAGTTGATATCATGAAGTTTGACTTGTTTCCTGGAAGTCTAACAATCTCATTAATGGATCCAGAACTAATCTATATTTCTAGTTTATCTATTTGTCACAGAGTGGTAGTAAACCTCTTTATTCCTCAGGAAGTCTAAGTTATATGGAATCTCAGCATATATAGTTAACATTTTAGCCACCAATGGCTCTTTTAGGACAAACTGCACTAGCCCTCCCTGATCAATTGACATCTTTAATGAGATAATACATGAGATGGGTTTTCATGTCATCTTTGTAGAACCTTCCAGGAACAAATAAAAGAATCTTATCCAGGGCTGATGGTCCCAAATTTAGATGAAATAAGGCAGGACATCAGACAATTGATAGAGGTAGTGAGTGGTACAATGGATAGAGCACCAGGCTTAGAGCCAGGAAGAATTATCTTCATGAGTTCAAATTTAGCCTTAAACACTTAAAAGTGGTGTGACCCTGGGCAAATCATTTAACTCTATTTGCCTCAGTTTTCTCATTTGTAGAAAAGTGATCTGGAGAAGGAAATGGCGAACCACTCCATTTATCTTTGCCAGTAAAACTCCAAATGGGGTTACAAAAAAAAAAAAAAAAACCAGACATGATTGAACCCCAACAAGTATCAGATATCTGTCAGATGTGAAAGTAGTTAAGTATACCCAACATTGTAGGAGGGATTTCCCAGCTCACATACTAAAAATGGTAGGAAATAAAACAACAGAAGCGATGTATAGGCTTTTTAGAAGTGGCCACGACTTCTGATTAGCATGATGATCTTTAGGTAAGTTCCATGAGGTTCCACTGCTGCTACTGCTCTTATCTACATATTTCTGTCCCTATTTTTTGTGGTTGTTGAGCCATTTCATTTGTGTCCAATTCGGGGACCCCATCTGGAGTTTTCTTAGCAGAGATATTGGAGTGATTTACCATTCCCTTATTCAGCTCATTTTGTACATGAGGAATCTGAGACAAACAGGGTTGAGTGATTTGACCGAGGTCAAGCAGTTCCTAAATTTCTGAGGCTGGATTTGGACTCAAGAAGATGAGTCAGCCTGACTCTGGGGGCCCAGCCTCTCTCTGCTGTGCCACCTAAGCTGCCCATCAGCATTGTTACTTAAAGGGTAATTTTTTTCATGAACATTATGGAGAGGGACTGGAAAGTTTCCATGTGCTCCCATATATGGGAATGTGCCCTATAATATGGAAACACATTGAAAGAAGGGTTCCTCAAACATTTATCATGATGCAATATGACAGAGTACAAAGAGAGGCAGTTGGCAAAATGGATGGAGGGCTGGTCTCAATGTTGGGACAATCTGGGTTCAAGTCTCACTTCTGAAACCTCCTACTGTGTGACCTTGGACAAATCACTTAATTTCTCAGTGCCCACAGGCAACTCACTAAAATAAGAAGTTTTAGAAGAGTTCATCTATATTGGTAGAGGGAGTTTCCCCACTGGCATTACCCTACAGGGGAGAAATCACAGGTCTAGAAAAAAAATAAACTAGAAAGAATACTGGAGTGAGTTAAGAAGCCCGAGTTCAAGTCTCAGCTCTTGCACTAATTAACTCCTAGGTAACCAACCATAGGCAAATCACAACTCTCTCAGTTTCAGTTTTCTTATCTATAAAATGGGAGTATATAAGTCTTGACCAAAGACATATGTAAAACCCAGTGGAATTATGCATCAGATATAGGAGGGGGTTGGAGGAGAGGAAGGAAAGAACATGATTTTTGTAATCCTGGAAAAAATGCTCTAAATTAATCAATTAAATAATTTTTTTTAAAAATAAATACAATAATCAATAAATAAAATGGAGGTTAAATGAGTGAAATAGATTCTTTCTAAGATCCTTTCCACTTCTAACATCAAATGAAATAATATTTGTAAAGTGCTCAAATATTCTAAATCACCTAATTAAAAACATTTTAAAAATAAAACAGAAAAAAATATAAAAAAATAAAGTGCTCAACCCAGTGCCTATTGCATAGTGACAGGTGAAGGGAGGGGATAGAAAACAAGAATTTATTAAGTGCCTACATGGTGCCAGGCACTGAGCTCAGCTCTTTACAAATATTATAGGATTATCTCAACAACCTTGGAGAGCAGAGATGCTATTCCTATTCCCATTTTCTGGACAAAGAAATGGCAAACTACTCTAGTATCTTTGCCAAGGAAACCCCGAGTAAAGTAGAACATGACTGAAAAATGACTGAACACATCCCCATTTTCATTGAGAAAATAGAGACAAGCAGAGCTTAAGTGACTTGCCCTGGGTGACACAGCTAATAAATATCTGAGGCTGGATTTGAACTCCAGCCTTCCTGATTTCAGGGCCAGCCCTCTACTGTAATATTTATTGGGAATATTTATTTATTCCCTTCTCTATCATTCTATGATTCTGGTCAGTCCAGGGGATGAATTAGAACCATGCTCTTACCATGTTATTATTCCCCCTTAGAGAAGAATACTTTTTTAAAAGCCTTAGTTCTAGTAATGGCCCCTTAGTTTTTAGGTACATCCCACTTTCCAAAAGAAAGATGAATTGGATTTCTGCTTGAGATCTTTGTAGCTTTGTTTCCCAATAGAGCAACAGCCAGGGACATACCCAGAGTAATGGGAACCTCTGATAAAAGGGGTTTTTGAAATGTGGATGTGGCCCTCAGTGCCACAGCAGGACCCCACCAATCTCCACCCAATTCGGAGGCACCTCCTATGTATTTCATGTGATACCTCCACAAAGGAAAATAGACAAGGGAAATATGCACCTGCAGTCACCTAGGAGACCGAATATACCTTTTAATTTTGAAGCCAGCCCCTTGAGGTCCTCACATATGCTTTAGCTACAGCAGGCGACTCAGACTCATTCTGATCTTGTGTTGAAAGTGGAGCTAATTCGTCCCAAAGTGTGAACCATTTTGCTGCTGTTGTTTTAACTATTTATTTCTGGGGGGGAGGGGGGGGGGAAATGCTCTTTTATAGGCCAAGGAAGTTGGAGACAGACAGAAAGATCACATATTGCAACGGGTAAAAATATTCATTGTAATCATTCTTGTGTTAAGTCAAAAGACTGGAAATAAGGGTGACTGGACAAGCTGTATTCCATTATATTCATATTATTATGTGGTAAGAAGAAGTCACAGAAAATTGGGAAGACTTATAGAAAATGATGCAGGGGGAAGAAAATAGAACAATTCATAGAATGTTATCAGAATTACAGTTAAACAAAATGACCAATCTTGGCTCCAGTGGCTTACTCATAAAGTGCACTTCCCTCTCCTCAAAAGGGAGGTGGTAGACAATAGGTATGGAACAGGACATATGATCCTAAATACTTTCACCATCGGAATTTATTTAGCTTGGCTGTTTTTTGTTTGTTTGTTTGTTTGTTTGTTTGTTTCACCAGGGAAGAATGGATCTACATTAGGGAAGTTCCTTGGAAGTGACAGTAATTTTTTTAAAAATTAACATTATTAAAAAAAAAGAAAAGAAAAGAAAAGAAATGCTACTCGGAGCCAGGAGTCCTAATTCAAATGGAAGACAGGCTATCATTTTAATGGTAGAGAGAACATATACATATGTAGATTTATATGAGACCTACAAAAATCAAATAGAAGGTAAAATAGAAGACAAAAGCACTAGCTGGGGAGGGAAAAGAGATATAGGAAAGGTGTATGACAGTAGAGAGCTCTTGAACTAAGATTTGAAGAAAACTATGAATTTTAAAGGGCAAAAAGGGAGAGAGAATTGATAATACAAGCAAAGGTTTTGGGAGTGGAGGATAATTACAAGTCATGTGACTGACAAGGTGAAGGATTAGATGTTTTCTTTGTCCTCCACCACCTCTCAAATCTCTCCAAAACAATAATTATATGCAAGAGATAAAGCAACTTCCACTGTCTTGGAGAGTGAAAGGAGATAGTCTACCAAGTGAAAAAGGAACCTTACAATGGGTATGACCTTCAGGGAATTGCTGCTTAAAGAAGACACTCCTCCTGCCTCATGAGAAAGGGAATCAAACCTTCCGGTGGGCAAGGAATGCCCAAAAGAGTGTGAGGGCATGGATAGAAAGAGATTTCATGGCAAATAAGGGAAAAGTTACCATGGAGAAGGGAAAAGTTAAAATAAACTACAGTCATTGACATGGAAAAATCCCTACTTTTGGACACCATTCTATCCCCTGAAAAAATGATTTCTAAGAGTGAATCAAAAGAAAAAAAGAAAGAAAATTATAACCACAGGAAAGAATGCTCTGAATCACTAATAATAAGAGAAATAAAAATCAAATAACCCTGAAGTTTTCCCTGCAAACTGGCAAAAATGGCAAAAGATGGAACTAATCAATATTGGAGGAATTGTGGGAAGATAGGCATGCTGTTGTTGGTGAAAGTGTGAAACAGTACAACCATTCTGGAAAGCAACTTAGAATTGTGAAAATGAAGAGAGTGGAGGCAAAGTTGAACTAGTTTCTGTAGGGTCCAGATTTGCTGGTCAATGTGTATAATAAATGTTTTTCATGAGCACTGCAACACTAGATTATCAAATATCCTATGAAAGAATGTTCTTTATTGCCTCTGGATGCCCATCCTAAGAGACCTCTATAAGGAAGACCTATGATCCATCCTTCCATTGAGCTACAACTTTCTTCTGATATGTGGTTTGATTTATGGTGAGAACATAAAGACTGGTATGATTCAATTTCTCTACTCCTTTACTTCCTCCTTGGTCTGTAGACAAAGATATCATATGATCTAAAAACTGTGATTCTCAGTATCTCCTGCCCATTATTAGTCAGTCTGTCATCATTATACAGAATCGCAAATAGGCTTCATGGCACAATGGATCGTTTTGTATATTTCTTTGTTTCATATTACCTTGTTGTGCCTAAATATTTGTTATCAAATAGCTATCTGACTGGTGATGATGCTTTTCTCAAATCATGCCAGTGGCTAATTCATTCATACATTCATCATTTATTCAGTGCTTACTATCTGAAATGCCTCTAGACAAGGAGGGTAATATATAACTAAATGAGATATGATCTCTACCTTCAAGGAGATTATAATCTAGTAAAGAAGAACATAGGACCTTTGATAGAGAGTTGGAAAAGACCTTAGAGGTCATCTAGTCCAAACCTCTCATTTTATCAAAGAGAAAGCTAAAGTACATAAAAATTAAGTGACTTGTCAAGATCCACACAGATATTAAATGCCAAGATTGGGGTTCAAGCCCAGGTTGTCCATCTACAAAATCATCTTCTTTTCCTGATTAGAATATGTTCAGAGAAGCACAGAATGATAGGATATCATGTCACAGAGATCATTCTTCGCTGGAGGGATCAGGAGAAGTTTCCTTTGTCTCTTTGCATCAGAAATTAGATAACCTTTTGTTTTTCCCAAGAATGTTACAGCAATTAATGCCCAATTCAGTTCAAATGTTTATTGATTAAAATAATCAAAACAAATAAATGAAATTAAACAAACATTTAAATTTGCTCTTTTTCAGGAACTATAGCAAGTGCTGAAGGTAAAAAATCATAGAGAAAATAGCCCCTGTCTTCAAAGCCCTGATAGGGGGGAAATAATGCATGTACATGAATACCAATAATATACAAAGTAAATGCAAAAAAGGAGAGTGATTGTTAGGAGAGGATGCTAATGAAAGAAAGCTGAATTGGGAAAATCTCATATAAGTAAGTGGTAGGACTTGAGCTGAGCTTGAAGGGACACAATGAGTCAAAAACAAAAAGCGAGGAGGGTTGCATTTTATATGTAGGGAAGAGAGAGAAGAGATGGAATATTGTAAACAAGAAAGAACTAGCAGCTCAGTATATGAAGACTAGTAATGTGAACTCATTCTGGAAAGAGGTTAGAGTCAGATTGTAGAGGGTTTTAAATGTCCCCCAAAAGTTTTACCCTAGTTTTTAATGTTTTACCACAGAAGCAATAGGAAACTGCTGAAGCTTCTCTAGCAAGGCAGGAGGAACATCATCAGATTAGGTGCTTTAGGAATACCCACTTGACAGCTATATGGTAGATGAAGAAGAGAAAAGAAGAGAACTGGATTGAGGGAGACAAACCAGGAGGTACTGAAATAATTCAGTGATAGAACTGATGAGATATATTAAGATAGAGGCTGTATGAGTAGAGAGAATGGGTAGCTGTGAAAGATTTATGGAGGTAGGATTAAGAGCTGGCAACTAATAGGACAGGGAGATTGAGGGAGAGAATAGAGTCAAGGATGACTTTACAGTGGCAAACTTGGGTGAAAGGAAGGATAGTGGCACCATTAGCTAAGGATAGATGAGATTTGCAGGGAAATATAATGAGTTCCATTTTGAACAGGATCAGTTTGAGATACACACACACACACACACACACACACACAGGATGGGTGATGCAGTCGGCAGAGTGCTGGGCCTGGGATCAGGGAGATTCATCTTCCTGAGTTCAAATCTAGCCTCAGACACTTACCTGTGTGGCCCTGGGCAAGTCACTTAACCCTCTATACCTCAATTTCCTAATATGTAAAATTAGCTGGAGAAGGAATAGCAAACCATTCCAGTATCTTTGCCAAGAATACCCCAAATCGGGTCACAATATGTTGGACATGACTGAACAACATATATCTGTGTGTGTGTGTGTGTGTGTGTGTGTGTGTGTGTGTGTGTGTGTGTGTGTATTTGAGGCAATATGACAGAGTGGATATAGAAACAGACATCTATTTAGGGCAGAAAGATATGGTTTAAAGCTTTGCTTCTGATATATAATAGCTGTGGGATGTTGGGCAAGTTACTTAACATTCCAAAGATCCCAGGAAATTCACTAAGAGTATAAATTACAAAGTACACGCAGATCTATATTGGTAGAAAGTATCTTTAGTAATAAAATTACAGGTCTGGGGAGAAGATAAGGGAGAAAAGGAAGGAGAAGAGGCAGTAAAGGAGGGAGTGAGGAAGGACAGAATAAAAGAGAGAGAAAATTCTTTCAGATTTTGAACCCAGTGAACTTTGGTGAATTGTTTTCACCTAGGAAGAAAGTTCAAGAAGAAAAGAGAGAGGAGCCCAGGACAGAGCCTTGGAAGATGCAGACCTTCAGCAGATTTTGATGGCCCAATAGAGTAGACTAGGAAGAAGTTAGAGAGGTAAGAGAAGAAAAGTATCATAGGAAACAAAATAGGATGTACAAAATAACTTCTGGAGTCTCTTCCAGCCTTTAGATTTTGTTATTCTATGATTTTCTTCTTATTTTTAAAAAATTATTCCTTGTCCATTTTCCCTTTTTGATCTTTTAAGGTAGTTACTCCCCCACACTGAGAAAAGATGTTGCTCAAAGCAAGATACACAAAAGTAAGATGAACATATGTAGTTTGTGTTTGTTGGATTCCACAAAATATTTTTAAAAGCTGTGCAAAAGAATTTTTTAAAATAGTAGGTCATATTTTCCTGATATAAATCCACTATTCCCACTGGATTTGACAAAATAAAAATATTAAAGACACATAAGACCTTAAAGATTGTTGTGAGATAATTTAATAATGTATACTGAATCTTCCAAGGACTTAACTTCTTGTCCAGAGTAATTTTGTTTTCCTAATTTGATCATTCTGAATTTATTCTTGACTGTTTTTCCTTCTGTCTATATGCCTTCTACCTTGTTGATCTATAACTTCTCATATCTAAGCCATGAAGTCATGACAATTCCACCTTTGCAGCATCTCCAACACTCCTCCCGCCTTCACTACTTTCACTACCACTTTCATAATACACTCTCTACCATTTGCCTAACCAAGTGCAATAAACTCCAAATAACTTTATTCTGCTCCATCCATCCTTCATTTCCCTTAAGATTTGTTTTCTTTTTGTATAGATCTGATTATTTCAATCCTTGCACAAAACTTTTTAGTAACTTCCTATTGTCTACCAAATAAAAGTTAGCCTCTTTTATCTGGAAGTAAAGCACCTCCATTATCTGGAAATTCCCTCCTCCTTCCCTACCCTTCTAATTTTATCTCATCTTACTCTTCCCATGGTACTCATACCATTTGGTATAACCTTCCTAGACTGGTCTTCATCTCCTAAATTTTCTTACAATCTGTGCCTTTGTTTTCATTATTTCATTTTGTCTAGAATGTGCTTTCCAATCTCTCCTCTCTACTGAATTCCATCTTGTTCTTTGACACACAATTTACATGCCATCTTTTCCATGAAGCTTTCTCTAATCTCTATTTGTAGATTCCATACAGGACATCACCAAAGAGTTACCATGTAATCCTGTGCATTATAGTTGTACATACTTCTAAATACTTAGCATATAATCTATGCATTGTATGTATACATATGTTACATATATATATATGTGTGTGTGTGTGTATTGTGTTTGTAGACAGATGGATAGATAGATAGATAGATAGATAGATAGATAGATAGATAGATAGATAGATAGATAGATAGATAATCTGCCACATCTCCTACTACACTGTAGACTATAAGTGAAGGCACTCATTGTAAGTGAAGGCAGGGAGCAAGTGCCATAGCACCTGACATTGTATTTCATAGAGAGGGCTCTTAATAAACTGGATTGAATTGATTTGAAGGATCCAGTTTCAAGTGAAGGAAAAGGTCTGCCTTGATTGAGATGTGAAAATAGAATATACTGCACTCCAGTTGGGAAGACCAAACATTCATGCATGAAATGACTTAAACAATTATCTATCAACCAGTATAAACATAGTGTCTGCTCAATATGGAAATGACTGAAACCATCAGACCAGCTCCAGGTCTACAGATGAGGAGAGAATAAAAAGAACCCTTGACGCTTCACCTTCATCTACTACTCTCTGAAATTTGGCCACAGCCACATTAACAGCATAAACTTTAGCAGAGAATGTTAAACTCAAGCTCCATTTGGACACAGATGGACAGAAGCTGACAACCTTTTCCTTCCACCTCTGTGTAGGAAGGTTTCTCTCTCAAGGCAGTCAAAGGAAGGGCCAAAAGGAAGAAGGTAATAGTTACGTGGAGCCATCTGTCTCTTCACCAATAGGACCATTCAACCACAGCCTACTTATAGACCTCAAGTAGCCTTAGGAGGGAGTCTTGCTTAACAGGAAGCTTTGGGGATCATGACTAATTCTGATATCAACTTTTCTCCAACTCAGGGGAGAGTGGTTCACCCTCTCAAAAATGCACTATTCGTATTACTTTTCTTCATTACAAAGGTTGACTTTATTATGTCTAAGTTTCATGTTTTCCTGGGGACTGTTTTTTTGGATTCATTATTTCCATAGAGATCCCAGAAAAGCAGCAAATCCAAGTGAATTAATTCTGACAAAATTCCAGGGAGAAAAGGGAGGGCCAACTCCATCTTAGACACTACAAGAAACCCAAGCCTCATAGAGGGTAAGCAACTTATCTCCTATTACACAGTAAGACCAGGCTTGAGAGGAGATAAGAGGGATCCATTCTCAGCCTCATCCCTGGGGTTCCCATTTCTTCCCTAATGGCTGCCCAGGAAATAAGCTCTGGGAAATATTTTCTCTAGGTTAGAGATTTTGGCCACTTGGCATGAGGGGATTATGGAAGAGTCCATTATAATGCCAATTGTGATGGAAATTTCTCTTGAAGAAAAGATTTGCTAGACATTAGGGGTTTTCTAAAGTCAGTTTAATAAGGAGCCCCTATTTGAAGAGGACAAAAGGGAGACTTTTTAATCTAAATGGCCTCCCTGTTGCAGTTAAGAAACATTCTCTTCTATTTGGTCCTGTTTTGCTTGAGGTTTGGCAATGAGATGACATTTCCTAAAAAGGAAGCAAAAACACATATTTCTTTTGCTCTGATCCAGGTAGCACATGCTCAGGGAGGAAATGAATGCCTTTGGATGGAGTGTTTGCCACTTTCAGTATAAATAATACTGATTTGTTTATGTCCTAACCTCTGCTTGGTGATTAATGAACAAAAATATATCTTCTGTGACTTGGAGAATGCTGGGTATTTTTATTGGCTCATGCAGAGAAAGGTGAACACAGAGGCAAAAAAGAGAGAATCACTGTGGCTCAGATGAAATGTGATTTTTGAACTCAATTAATCTTGAATATGGATGACCTGAACCGTTTCTAAGGAGATATCAACTGTTTGATTGGTATTTTTCTCCCTTATTTTTTTTCCTTATTGTGAATCGAGGCTTTAAGAAATTGTTTAAACCTCCTAGTTTACAATTTAAGAATTATTTGCTCGTTTGAACTTTGCTCATTAATGCGTTTATTGTGGATTACATACATATACATTGATGCTCTAGACAAGGGTTGGATTAGAGCTGGGAAAATGCTCAGGGATCTACTTTTTCAGAGAATGGGAATAGCTTTGCAACACATGTCTAATAGTCTGGCATCATGAGAATGTTCTCAACTTAGAGTATGAAGGTCATCTGAGCTTGTTAGTAAGGGTGCCAACATCCTTTTCTGTGGCCCTACCCAGTGGGAATCACATATAAACATGCCCATGCTCTCCATCTAACCCTGTCTCCTGGAGGACCAACCATGTTGATAATATTTTCCTGTAAGAGAATACAAACTCTTTGAGATACTGTTTCCTTTTACTATCTTTGTATAACCAGAATTTAGCATAGTATCTGACACTTACTAAATGTGTGTGGATTGAATAATGGAACAAAGAGGGAAGTTATGCTGGAATAAGTTGTTCCTACCCCCACAGGGTGGGAAAATACTTTGATGGGATCTGGTCATCCTGGTTTATCTGGCCATAAACACGCCTGAATATTTCCCAGGAAACGTGGATGAATAAACATAGTAAGGTTGGAGAACATTCCAACATTACTGTCAACATAAACAACAATAAAGACTTCTCCATGTGATTTGGTGACTTAGAACCTCCCCTTGGCTTCTCAGGCTCAGCCACATAGGTCCTGAGAGCTATAAGTGCCCTATATCCAATAGACCAGGACAAGTCAGCGTATGTGTGGTGAGAAGGAGTGAGCTGGAGGTGAGGGGCCAGGGAGGCACTTTAATTAATAATGGGAAGCTTATTGGGGCTTGAGCCCTGATCTGCTGTTGTTAGAAGTCATGTTGCCCCTCTCTTTTTTAATGATTCTTTCTGGAAATATATCCTTAAGGGAAAGAATATGGAACCCAGAATTAGCAATCTGACCTCCTTGCTGACATACTATGAGGCTGCTGGATAATCACTTAACCTCTTTATGTCTCATTTTCCCCCAATTATAAAATAAGGATAATAGTGTTTGCCCTCTTCCTCCTCATTGGGATATTGTAAGATCGAAATGAGACAATCTATATGCAGAGCTTTGGGCTCCTTGGAAGAATGGCTCTATAAATCTAAGGTAGCATTAGTATTTTATTTTTGATAAGGAAACTCCATAAAGCACCCAGCTGTCATTGGTTCCCCCTTCCTTGATATTTATGGTCTAACAGTCAATAGTCATAACTCGTTAGTGTTACATCAGCCCGATTAATGAGAGTTTGAAGTAATGAGGCTTGCCCAGTCATGTATCATGTCTATGTTAAAATACATGTTTAGGGTGACAGGGAATCTTTACAATAGAGGCAGAAATGAAGGGCAAAAGTCATTCACTTACTCCTTGACCATTTCATTTTTTTGTCTTTCTATATACCCAGTGCCTAGTACTGTGCCTGACACATATTAAGCCCTGAATAGCTTGTAGATTGATGGAATAGCTCTGCCCTTCTCCTCCAGTTTGCTGAGTCATTTTTAATGGGGACTAATTTTTAGTAGGGATTAAAGAAAAGAAGAAGGGTTATAAGACTTGATATTGGGGAGAAGGGGTCAATGAAATGGGAAAGACACCTGAAATATAAAGGCACTTGGAATGTCTGCCGGGTGTGATGGGCAGGAATATTAAAAAATAAATAAACTTGTGAATGCACAGATACCACTTCTATCTACCTCAGTACCCTGAGTCCAGTCTTACAAAATATTGATTACACTACTCTTCTTCCTCAGAAGAAGCTGCAGTAGTAGGCAGCTCCAGCAGATGGCAGGAACAGGAGTGCAAGGAAACAATGAAAAGCAATCTTGGAGGGCAAGAATGATTGTGGACATAGAGGTAGGGTGGAAAATCAGTGAGGCACAACTGCCTTCATGATGGGGCCCTCCAGATGAAAAACAAATTTACCTTGCCTAAGAGTGTGAGTTGCCTGAAAAATGTTACCTCTCCCACCAACAGTGAAAAATTGTCATCCTTTTTTGATGAGGGATGGAAAATAATTTAATGTTTCCCTTGTCAGTTACTGTTCTATTTTGTTTTAATTAAATGCTTTGCTATTTGGCTTCTAATTCCTGCTAAGTTTGTTAGTCAAAAAGACATTAGTAAGGGACTCAATCCATATTTCTATAACTATGATTATCTAAAGTATTCCACATAAAACTGAAAATATTGAGGCATCTCATAGTCAAGTGTTGTTAATATGTTAATATGCTTATAGAGTCAAAACTTTTATTTGAAGGAACTATATTAGTCACATAATTACCAGTAGGAGTTAGAAGGGAATAAAGTGCAGGACATTTGGATGCTTTTTGTTTGGTAGATATTTACATCAAAGATTATAGTTTCCTTTTTGAAAAAGTTCCCTAATTTTTCCTTACAAATCTCACCTCAAGCCAATTCTCACCTCAGAAAAAAGAGAAAAAACATGGCAAGATTGTCATTAGTGCAGCACAGAGGGTTTGTTTAATGCACGGGTCCTACACTTGGAATTGATAGGGCCAGGGTACATCTATGTTCAACAAAATATCTCTAGTTCTTTCTAAGGTTCAGCAGGGCAAATTGGGCAAAGTGCATTTTTCCCTTTTCTGTTTTTAAAATTGTACACTTCAGAAGAAATGTAATTTTTGGTCTTCAGATTCATTTGCATTCAGCTCTTCAAAATACTGTCTCAAAATTTATTTGAGGTCTAAGAAGCTCATATGAATTTTTTTTCCTTTCTGTTTGAAACAGGAAGTTGAATAATTTCTAACTCTCAAAACAACAGATTTTGAATCCTTCAATTACTGAATTTTGTTCCACCACCTCAAAGTCTGAGGAGGCACTGAGCTGAGTGAGACCTTTGAGACCTCTATGTAGCTTAAATGAAAAAAAAAAAAAACCAACTTCATGAGAATTCTGTAGAAGGGATCATTGAATAAGAACTGAAAAAGATTTCAGAAGCTATCTAGTCCACCCATTCATTTTACTGATGAGGAAGCTGAGGAACAGATTGGTTGACTAATACTCTGTCTACTATACAAGACAAAAAACAAACCAGAACTTGGAGGACAATAATAAAATTGAACTAAGATCAGTATTCATATTACAAAGTGCAAAGTTCAGGAAAAATCCAAGGACTTATTCTGATTGCCCCAGAATGGAAATAACCTAGTTTGAACCTTTAGAAGTATGAAATGTACATTCTGGGAGCTAGTATCCATACTGGATTTGGGGAAGCCAGCTGAGGAATAATATACCATCCTAGCCCAATCCAAAAAAGGCAGAGATACAGACCAAAACATCCACTGAACACAAAGCATTTGGAAGTGAACTTGGAGGGTAAATGCTGTGTAGACACAGTATTAATCTAAACTCTCTCCAGGAACTGAAGTGACACAGGCGAGAATGAATTCCCAGATGTTTCAGATAAATGTTTATATTTCTGTCCTTACTATATATCTTCACAATAAATATCTCTTTGTCAAAACATTTTTTTAAAGTATGAGGTAGGGAGTAAGAGAAATCAAAGAGTTCCCTCATTCTACGAAGAAGAAGATGGACCCAAAAGACACCAGGTCTCCTGCCTTTCAGAAGAAAAGAAGAAATGTCATTCTAGTGCACACCAATCTGTTGCCTTTGTGTTTAGAAGAAAAATGTCATTCCATTATGCCAGGTTTCCTAGCTGTTCTTCTGCCTATTGGAAAGAGAAGAAATCTCAATTTTTCCACTCTCTCCCTCTGGTTTCCTCACCTGAGCTGCCAGAGGCCATGACAAGACTATCCTAAGGATGTTGATAACCTACTTGAACTTATTGATGAATAAACTCCCAATGAGTTATACCCCCCACAATCACAATGATTCTGAACCCCCTCTCATTCTTCAAATGCTGCCTTATTTCCATTCCCATTATAAGAATTTAACACTAGTCTGTATCTCTTTTCTTTTTCTTGGTACCCTAAGATTCATCTTGGATTTGAAAGGGAGAGTTTTGGCTCTAAGTTTGATTGGATTGATCTTGCTTGAATTGTTATAATCTGCCCCACCCTCAGATCAAATCAAGACAGTGGGGGAGCAGAAGAGCAGACATCCATGGGAGATGCTGAAAGCTTCCCAACACCCTGGCATCTGGAAGACCCACCTCTTGCCAGAAAGAAGTCAGGGGCTCAGAAAAGTGACATCACAGTGTAAATGGAATTAGAAAAAGGAGGTAGGCTTTTTGCCTCCTTGGAACCTCGGGGAGCAGAGTTGGCTGAGGTCTGGCTATGAAACTAGAGCATCATACTAGGGTAGAAAGCCTGGGAAGGGAACAGCTGGTCACAAGAGGCTGGTGCCTTTTCTTCCTCTGGCTCCCTTTTAAAATATTCAATAAATGAAGATACAGTATCCAGAGAATTTTAATCTTAACATCCTCAACCCACCCACCCCATCTCCCCACTAATGGCTATTGTGAGAGTAAAAATGAATGAATACTCCAAGTATTTAAATCTATAGGATTTAATAACAACAAAGTGAGAGAGAAAGGGCTTCCTTCAGCCAAGTGAGCAGAGAACAGAGCCAAGAGACCCAAAAGCCTGCGGGACTTTACCAAAGTAAAAGCCCAAAAAGTCCTGCAGCATGGGTTTCAGCAAAATTTATCTCCCAAATGTCAGGATGGAAAATGAGGATGTAACTTAACAGGATTCTGGGTAAATGCAGTTCAGGTGTATGAAATTTCTATTTGCTCACTATCCACTACCAGGCTGCCAACCCCCTTCGACTGTGCTCTCTGGAATACTTGCTCCATAGATGACAAACTTTCTTTCATCTTGAATCTTTACCTTTATCACTTCTTCTGTTCTCTGGTTCTCACTGAAAACTGGCTTCTTGGTGACATAGCCTCCCTGACCTCTCCTTCCAGAACTGGCTGCTTTTTTTACTCATTTCTTCAGCTAACTGGTTGAAGTAGGATGGTTGTAGGTCTCCTTGCTCTCTGTTGTCACCTTATCCTCTCCCTCAGCCACCATCACAAAGGAACTTCTTTTCTGTTGAGATTTACTCAATATCTCCCCATCTAACAAAATTCTGGTAGCTGCAGTCTGCTAACTTCGAAGGCATTCCATTTCTTTACTCATTGAGTTCAATACCTAATTTACAGTCTTTCCCAATCTCCACTCATGTCCCAGGGGATTTCACATACAAATTGAGACTCACCTCACAATTCTTCATTTTACTAATTTCCCATGACCTACTTCTCCATGACACCTCTACCACACCCAAAGATGGTCATATGCTTGATTTTTCCATCATCCACAAATGTACTACTTCCATGTTCCAGAACTCTGAAATTCCCTTATCTGGTCACAATTTGTTATTATTCCATTCTTCCTCTGCCTTAAAACCTCAAGCTCTGTTCTTCCTCCTAACTATGAGCTCCAATCCCTCAGTTCTTTCCCAGGTCATCACCCCTGCACAGGCTATGTTTTCTTCCCTTCCTCAGCATGGCCCTTTAGTGAAGTATTTTAATTCTAAACCATCCTTTTCTCTCTCCTATCAAAGTTCTTGTCTA
The DNA here is from genome assembly GCF_027887165.1 of Monodelphis domestica. Taxonomy (NCBI): domain Eukaryota; kingdom Metazoa; phylum Chordata; class Mammalia; order Didelphimorphia; family Didelphidae; genus Monodelphis; species Monodelphis domestica. The sequence continues at coordinate 174,517,491 of NC_077229.1, read as the reverse complement.
AGCTCCAATCATGGATTACTTCTACCATCCTTTGCCTTTTTCCCTTACTTTCATGATGATGAATGACACTAGAGAAAATTATGAAGTGTATGCCATCCTGAGTCCACTACAAGTTTAGATTTCATTTCTCAACTGGGCTCTCACTGTAGGAAGGCAATCTGTTTTATACTTCTCTAATTAACTTACTACCCTACTTACCACAGCAATTTTTACCACCTGTCCTCCTTCCTCCCACCTTCAATTCATTGTTCTTCCTTCCTGCCACACTTTTAGTTAAGAACCTTCCCTCATATTTCTCTGAAAAAATTGAGGCCATTTGCTAAGAATCCCCTCTTCTTCATCTCACATCAACCAGATAGCTTCTGTCACCATCTCCTCCTTTACCCTGCCTCACATGAAGAGGAAATCCTTGCTAAGGCTAATTTTTCTGCCTATATAAATCATCTCATTCTATATAAGCTTCTTGAGCAGAGGGAGAGGTTCTACTGGCTACTTCTCTACTGCCTACAAACATACCCATGTCTCTCCAAGCTCAAAAAACCCTTGCCTGGTCTGTCAGTTCCTAGTAACCATCGAGCCATGTCTCTTTTCCATCTTATGGCTAAACTCCTTTAAAAGGTCATTTACAATTGATGGTCCCCACTTACTTTTCTTAAAATCTCTTCTGAGCCCTTTGCAGTCTGGTTTCCAATCATTCAATCAAAACTTTGTATCTCCAAAACAACAATTTCTTAATTCCCAAATCTATTTGCTTTTTTTTTCAATCCTCCTCCTCCTTCTTGACCTCTGAAGACTCTTCTCCTTGATGCTGTCCTCTATAGAATTCCAACATTCTATCCTGGTTTTCCTTTTACTTGTCTGACCAGTCTCTTTTCTGGATTTTTTGGGAAACTACATATACTAAAGGTGGGTGTCTTAACAGGATTCTATCCCAGCTTCTCCTCTCTTTCTCCTCTATACCAGGGGTTAGTTAGCAAACTCCTAGCTGGAGGACCAAATTCCTTCCTTGGCCTGTTTTTGTATTTATAACTAAGGACGTTCTATTATATGTTTGTTTTTTAAACCTTTACCTTCTGTCTTCATTTTTACAGTTTTAAGTATTAAGACAGAAGAGCGACAAGGGCTGGGAAATTGGGATTAAGTGCTTTGCCTAAAGTCACAAAGTCAGAAAGAGTCTACTTTGATTTGAATTCAGGTACTACTGACTCCAAATCTGGCACTCTATCCACCATGCTAACTAGCTGCCCCCCTAAAAATGTTCTTTACATTATAAATATAATGAAACTTTACTTTAAAATAGAAGAACGTTTATATTTTGTAAAAATATATAAAATTTCTTATTTCCCAGCCTGTGGCCTACTCTGTAGTTTGCTGAATCATGCTCTATATTATTTAACTTAGCAATCTCATCAACTCCCGTGGATTCAATTACCGTCTCTATACTGATGATTCTCAAATCTCCTTTTCCAGCCCAACTTCTGTTCTAATTTCTAGACTGGCATCTTCAAGTGGATATTGGACATTTCAGACATTCAAAGACTAACATCTTAAATTCAGTGTCTAAAACTGAACTCATTATCTTTTCCCCAAAGTCTCCCCCATGACTAAATTTCTCTATTAGTGTTAATGGCACCACCATCCTACCTGTCATCCAGGCCCACAACTATGTGTCATCCCTGATTCCTCTTGCTCTCTCTCAACTCCCATATCCAATCTGCTGTCAAGTCCTGTAGATTTCCCTCTGTAGTATCTCTCCTTTCAGCCCTCCCCCCTTCTCTTATCTGACACCACAGGTCCTCGTCCCCTCACACCTAGAATAGATTATAGCAATAGTCTTTTGGACAGTCTCCCTTCCTCGAGTCCATCTCCCATTTAGTAACCAGATTCATCTTTCTAAAAGCATGAGTCTGACCTTGTCAATCCAGTTCAATAAATTTTAGTGGCTCTCTACTATCTCCAGCTAAGATAATCTATAGAAGAAAGGCACAAGCATCAAGATGTAATCAGGTGGGGCAGCAGGAAGGCTCAGTGGATTACAGAGCCAGGCCTGGAATTGGGAGATCTGGGGTTCAAGTCAAGCCTAGCTTCATGACAGTGGGGAAGTCACTTAACCCCAAATGCCTATCCTTTATTGCTCTTCCATGGATACTCAGTATTGATTCTAAGACAGAAGGTAAGAGGTGTTTTTTTTTTTATTTTTAATTTTTTAATTTAATTTACTAATTTTTTAAAACCTTTACCTTCCATTTTACTTTTTTTCCCAAAAATGTGCTTTGTACTGAAGATGTACTTCAGTTTTCCTGTACTTCCAAACATTCACAGATGTTTTTGACCTCACATCTGCCAAAGACTATATTTTTCTTTATTTTAACATCAAAGTATTTTTTATCTTTGGTCTTATTTAATTTTTTGTCTTGTTTTATTTTCCTAAGGCAATGCTTCAAAAATGTAATTGGGACAAGCCACTATAGATGCCTGTTGGGTGGGAAAATAGATTGTTACTAACAAGTTTGAATAACTGGCCCTTGGTTGGATATAAGTACTATTGATGCATTTATTAGAATGTATGTCTCAAAATGACTTCTGTTCAAATTTGTGGTAAAGTTATAGCAATTGAATTTTAATCTGGATTAAAAAATCCATATAAATATGGGGGGGGAGCTAGGCAATGGGGACTAAGTGACTTGCCCAGGGTCACACAGCTAGGAAGTTTTTTTGTTTTTGTTTTTAAAGAAGGAATCAGGAAAGCCTTCCCAAAGAAGGTGGGGTTTTAATAGACCTTTGAAGAAAGCCAGTAATGCTAGGGGGCAGGCATGAAGAAGGAAAGAATTCCAGGCACGGGGGACTCCCAGTCAGTGAAAATTATTCTTTTTGTAATTGTCTCTCTATCATTTAGTATAGTGCCAGGTCAGAATAGGTGCTTCAGAAATATGTGTTAATTGACCTTTTCAGTACTCAAAAGAACTATATCAGAAATGTGTTCAGTTTGGAGTTCCACTTTGTAGACTCTGATAATCAGCAACACCACTATGGTTTGGTGACCAGAATGATGAGAGGGAAGGAAATTGTGACATATAAGAACTAAGTAAAAGATGTGAATTCAAGATTCACCAGAAAAGGGGACAGCTACGGGGCTCAGTGGATTGAGAGCCAGACCCAGAGACAGAAGGTCTTGGGTTCAAAACTGACCTCAGAAACTTCCTAACTGTGTGACCCTGGGCAAGTCACTTAAATTATCCCATTGTCAAGCCCTTACTGCTCTTCTGCCTTGGAATCAATTGATTCTAAGACAGAAGTTAAGGGTCTAAAAAAATTCACTTGGAAAAACAAAAAGGACTTTGAAAATCAGGATTGTTACTTTCAGATATTGAAAGGTTGTTCTTATAAGGAAATTAATTTGTCTCTGGCCATGGTAGACAGAGCTAGAATCAATGGGTTGCAGCTATAGGGAGACATATTTCAATTATGGAACTGTTTGAGTACTACTAGGCAAGTCATTTAACCTTTGTATGCCTCAGTTTCTTTTTCTCTAATTAGTGGATTGAACTAATTGATCTCCCTTATAGCTCTGGATCTATAACTCTATTGGTTTCTGAATCTAATTAGAGATGTCCAAAAGTAAAATGGTCTGTTTTATATAAAGTAATGAGTTCCCCATCACCAAAGGTCTTCAAGCAGATGTTGGAGGATCATTTCTAAGTGTTGTTGTAGTCAGGATCCATACACTTTTCGAAATAACTTTTGAAATTCTTTCCAAAGCTGTATGCTGATGATTTGGTGAAGTGGATGCTAGAGGAACTCAGAAAATTAATAGAAGAGAACTCATTTTAACAAATATTTTTAAAGTGCTTCCTATGAGCTCCATACTCTGGCAAGGGGCAGCTAGGCTTGAAATCAGGAAGGCCTGAATTGAAATCTGACCTCAGACACTTGCTGGCTAGCTATGTGACCCTAGGCAAGTCACTTAATCATTTGGCCCATTTCTTTGTCTATAAACTAGTGATAATACTAGCACCTATCTTCCAGGGTTGTTATAAGATGAAATGAGATAATAAAGTGCTAAGCCATTACATAGTAAGTATTATATAATTGTTAACCATTATTATTGTCATTGTTAATAATAATATTTATGTACATAATAATACAACTATCATTATTATTATTATTATTATTCCCAAGCTCACAGAAGAGCCTCCAGCTGCCTATAGCTGTGGTTTCCCACAACAAAGAGCATGGAGGCCCTAACTCTACTCTTTCTTGGGGAATGGCTGGTCTTGGCTTCCTAGAATATAAGAAGTAAGTTACTAACATGCAGCTCTCTTACATCAGATTTGCTTTGCTTGCTGACCAGTAGGAGACTGGAGATAGAAGCTGGATTTTATAGTGTAGCAGTTTGGACAGAGTTATTGATGATTTGGATTTAGCAAAATCCACTGCATAACCCATCAAAAAACATGCCAGAGGGGGCAGCTGGGTAGCTCAGTGGATTAAGAGCCAGGCCTAGAGATGGGTGGTCCTGGGTTTAAATCTGGCCTCAGACACTCCCCAGCTGTGTGACCCTGGGCAAGTCACTTGACCCCCATTGCCTAGACCTTACCACTCTTCTGCCTTGAAACCAATCCACAGTATTGATTCCAAGATGGATGGTAGGAAGAGAAGAGGAGAGAAGAGAAGAGGGAGGGGAGGGGAGGAGGGGAGGGGAGGGGAGGGGAAGGGAAGGGAAGGGGAAGGGAAGGGAAGGGAAGGGGAAGGGGAAGGGAAGGGGAGGGAAGGGGAAGGGGAAGGGAAGGGGAAGGGGAAGGGGAAGGGAAGGGGGAGGGGAAGGGGAGGGAAGGGGAAGGGGAAGGGAAGGGGAAGGGGAAGGGGAAGAGAAGGGGAGGGAAGGGGAAGGGGAAGGGGAAGAGAAGGGGAGGGAAGGGGAAGGGGAAGGGGAAGAGAAGGGGAGGGAAGGGGAAGGGGAAGGGAAGGGGAAGGGGAAGGGAGGGGAAGGGGAAGGGGAAGGGGAAGGGGAAGGGGAAGGGGAAGGGGAAGGGGAAGGGGAAGGGGAAGGGGAAGGGGAAGGGGAAGGGGAAGGGGAAAGGGAGGGGAGGGAAGCCAGAGACAACCTCAGAGCTGAAAAGGGATCATAAGTGATAAGACTGTAGATCTAGCACAGGAAAGGAGCTTCAAAATCATGGAGTTCAACCTCTTCATTTTACTTTGAGAACACTGAATCACAGAGGCTGAGCGGCTTGCCCAGGGCCCCGAACTGAGTGTCTGAGGTAGGATTGAAGAAGAGCCTTCCTGATTCCCAGCCCAATGCTCTATCCACTATGCTGCCCTGCTGCTTCCATGCAGTGTTCTTTTTACCACGCCACACACTGGAGGAAATTTCCAGTTCTGCACTGAGGAGTGAGCCCCAGGGACCACAGGTCTGGGAGCTCCTGGGTAGAAATCCTGCAGTTTGACACAAATCCCCAGAAATCAATAGTGCTACAGTTTCAGGCTGCACCTCCTCCTGATGGGAAAGGAGGAGTAAGGTGAGGAGATCATCATGAAACCACAAGGTTACCTAAGAAAGTAGCTCGTAGAAAGAAGAGGATTCTGGGACTGATTGAGCAAGACAGGTTTCTCTGCTCTGTTGATTTCAAAATGGTTCTTGGTCTTGCCCCAGGTTCCCTGTGCTTCCCTTTCTGAAACAGAAAATCAGTTGCAGGCACATCAAAGGGGATTAGTACTCTCCTGGCACCGAGTTTTGTTTTCAGCCGCATCAAGGGAAATGCATCCACTTATCTTCGGAGTTATTTCCCAGAAAGCTGAGCAACCTGCTGCTGGAGGTCACTGTTTCCCAACCTGGATCCATCACACCTTGGATAAAGGAGAAACAAAATTAGCCAGCTTTGTTTTTCAAGCCCAGCAAAACAGGCTTCTGCTGAAGCTCCACACAATAAATTGCATTAAATCCTTTCAGCATGGTTTCTATGACTATGAGAAAGGGAAATCATACGGTAATTGTTTTAAATGACACCGTTGCCAGAGCCAGAGAGTACATCTTAATTTAGTCATCTGTGTGGTGCCACTATTTGTATGGAAATGTTACTGAAGACCCTAGAAATTTTCTGCATAAAATCAGATTTTAAAATTTTGCTTGGTAAACTGTCGCCTACGTGGGTTAAATGGAGACTGATTTAAACACATCTTCAGAGTCTCCTGAACATTCTCCTTCACAGACTTGAGTTTCAGTACCAGTCTGCTCATTTCCTAAGCAAATGGGGACTTCTCTGGGTCCCTTCACATTTTAGCCAGGGCACTCATAGTCCCTGAGGAGTGGGGCATCTAAAGGGTTTCCCCTTCGTTCATCATGGAGAAAGCTCTAAGGCCTCTCACTGCCCACATCCCCTGAGCAAAGAGGACTGTCTTGTTGATAATCAACATTAAAACTATCACTGTGTATATGGCAACCACTAGTCTCACGCCAAGATCTTACTCCAGGGAGAAAAAAGCCCCCTTATTCAAGCTGCAAAAAATCTAACCCTGGAAGCAGCCTAAAAAACGACTGTCCCTGTTGACAGGCTCTCACTCTCCCTCCCAGAATTCAACTCCCATATAAGGACAGAACTGAAGTCCCTTCAGCAGAGCCCGGAAGTGAGAGTCAGCTGTGAGCTTACCCTGAGGCCATTTCACTTGAGCAACCCTGACTTGCACAACAGAAGAGCCTCCAGTGTCTTGGAGTGGGTGGGAGAAGGGAGGTGAAAAGGGCTCCATGAGAGGATGAAATCACTTGGCAGCCAAGTCAACATTGGAAGTTTAGTCTAGGCCACAATATGCCATTTTGAACTCTGTGGAATCTCGTTTTCTGTGTGTGTAGAGGTGTTGGACAAGAAACTGGGGTTTTTCCCAAAGAATCACGTTATAGCATATAAAATATTAGATCAAGTGATGATTATGTGGAGATATTGGAATTAAAGATGGGGCACAATTCCATAAATCAATCTATCCATCAATAAACATTTATTGAGCATCTATGATGTCCCAGGCAGTGTTAAAAGTGCTGAAATATAAATATAAATATAGGTATATATAAAACAACATTTAAATAGTTCCTGTTCTTGGGGCAGCTGGGTGGCTCAGTGGTGTAGGATTTAAAATTAATTATTAAATTAATGTCCAATACTTCAAGTATTATATTTTATAAAGTTTACTATGTAACAAAACAGAACCACGTGACTAAGTTTTTTCTACCTGCTCAAAAAGCCCACCCCACCAAAGCTGCAACAGGAAGGAAAGAGGGAGAAAGACAGACCTCCACCCAATTTATATCCTGTCTACCTTAGCACGTGACACCAGGAAGTGAGTGGGGTTCTGGGAAACATAGTTTTTAATGTAACAGATTCTAATTACACAGTAGATAGAGAGCCAGGCCTAGAGGCAAGAGGTCCTGGGTTCAAATTTGGCCTCATACACTTCCTAGCTCTTTGTCCCTGGGCAAATCACTTAAATCCAATTGCCTAACCCTTTCTTCTTTTCCACCTTGGAACTAATATTATCAATTCTAAGACAGAAGGTAAACATTTTAAAAATAAATGAATAGTTCCAGCCTGAAAGGAGGTTACATTTTATTGTAGGTTGAAGATACAGTATGTATAAATAGATATAGATAAATAGATTGTGGTTTTTTTTTTCAAATCGGTGTCTGAGGTAGATCTTCTCTTTACTTGGAAAGAATGCATCATGATACGGAATAAACTTTTCATGCCTATAATAGGTATCAGAGGCCAGGCCAAAACCCAGTTAGTCCTGGCTCCCTGGTAAGTTCTATCCACCATACCATGCTGGTGAATGCTATGCAGACTACATCAGCAGTGATTCCTTAATCTATTTAGACTAGAAACTCTGTCTTATAAAGGGTGAATATTATGGTTGAGACGGAAAAAAATATAAATTTAAATGGTCGCCAATGGAAATCCCAAATAATAAAATACCCAAGTCAGCTGACAAATTTTATGGTGGTTTAATTACAACAGGAGGAAGAAAATATTAGAGGGAGAGAGAGAGAGAGAGAAGGAAAGAGGGACGGAAGGAAAGAAGTTTAACTCAGAACCACTCTGGCTCAGGCTGAGCCAAAGCGGGCATTAAGGCCTTGGAGAGCCAAGGCAGGGAAAGGGATCAGTTCTTATCACTCACGTGACCAGTCTGAAGTAAAGCAGTCTTCAGGGCTCCTCCAACCTCAAGCTCCAGTCTTCAACTGACTCTAGCCCTCCTCACAGGAAGTCCCGAGAACTCCAGAGGCTGTTCTCTACCTTACTTCCTACATCTCACATGTGCCAATGGTGGCTCAAGCTTGACTTAGGACTGCCCAAAGGTCTGTCCTTTTTTTCACATGTGTGTTAAAGGCCATATTCTCAAATAATTAAATCTTGAGTTTGCTGCAGCCCTTCCTAATCTTGTTACACTGAGTAGGGTGGAGAATGCAGTTTCCAAGATCTGATTATGTTATTCTAAGTATCTTATTGTTATTGATCAGGAAATAGCTGAATCCGATCTTCTAAAGAATGGTCTGAATAGGGTGGAGTAGTTTTGAAATTCACAGTCTGAAAAGGAAATGAACATTTGGCATGAACTACTCTTGATTAAAAAAAATGCTAACTCAGGCTAAACATCCATTTTATTGGTCTGTATTGAATAGTAATCAAATCTCAGAAAGACTTGATTAAACACTTACTAGTGTATTACAATCCCTTAGGTTCTGGGGATACAAAGACCAACACCCTCCCCCCCCCAAAAAAAAACAATCTTTGCCCATAAGAAGCTTATTCTACTGAAGATATACAACACAGACATTGAGAAGCAAACAGGGATATGCTAGTAAATGTTTAGTAGTTGACTTTTCAAAAAAATATACAAAATATACTTTTAAATATAATCCCCATTGTCTACATTTTCTCCACTGATTTCATAAATCCAGAAAATCAACACAATAATTAATCAAGACCTGATTGATGCATATGTCCGTTTTAAATGCTCACATGAAAAATGTAATAATGGCCTCTTACAAGCTTGTTAGATCAGGATCCAGCATACCTCTCTTCCTCTCCCCACCAAATTAGAAAAGGCTTCCTGGAAGAGGAACCACTTAAAGTAGGCCTTTCTAGGAAAATATTGAGAGGCAAAGATTATAAAAATAATATTTATATATGCACTTTAAGCTTCAATAAGTATTTTGTATAGATTGTATAATTTGATCCTTATAACAGCCATGTGAGGTTGATACCATTCTTACTCCCATTTTACAGATTAGGAAAATAAGACTCAAGAGAGCTAAAGGTAATAGTGAATATTATAAATGGTCTGGTTCCCTGAATTCCAAGGTTATATCTCCTTCTATCACAATATGTAAAGATTAAAATTTAGGGGAGACTGAGGCAGGTAGAAATTAGTTTCTCTCTGCAAGGAGTATTATATTTTTATGAGGTTCATTAAAGGTTAAGGATTAAAGAAAATACAGAATAAGAAAGCACATGCTAGGCCAGAGAGGCCTAGATAAGATAACCTCACATCATGGAAGAGATGCGTTTGCTCCAAAACGGAAGTCTAAAAGAGGCCAAGCCTATCCACAACCAGGTTTAAATACCCCATCTCGCTTTCAGCCCAGGTGAGAATTCAGTGATATTACAAAGCATTCTGGGGAAGTGGAGCAAGGAATTCTGGGGATTGGAGTCCTGGATTTGAGTCTATTTTTTACAAACACTTGATTTTTCCATGAGAAGAGGAAAGAATGGATTCTAGGGTTCTTATTCTAAGGTAATGGCATATTTGAATGTAAGGGGACCACAGATAGAATATTGAATTTAGAAAAATGCTACCAGTCCAGCTTGAAAGTAAGCAAAATAGGGCTGATTATGTGGACTGGAACCAGATTCTTAAGGGTCTTAAATATCAAGCTGAGAACTTTGTATTCTATCCAGCAGATAAAAATATAGAAACCATTGTTATGTGATCTGCATTAGGACAGGCTTCTCCATAAAATATTTACATATTTTTAAACTTTGACTTCCTTACTTCTTAATAACTTTTTTTTACAATTTGGCTTCTGATTCTTCTTTTTAACTAAAACTCCTTCATCCAAGGTTACTAACAATCTCTTAAGTATTCGGTCTAGTGGTCTTTCCTTTGTTCTTACCCTTTTTTCACCTCTACATAAGTTTTGGTTCTAGTATTTATCTTCTCCCAACATGCTTTCTCATTCTTTGGCTTCTGTGACTTTCTCCTCTCCTGGTTCTCCTCCTATCTGTCTGATCACACTTTAGTTTCCTTTGTTGGATCATCATTCATCTCCTAGCCCCTAAATATGGATGTTCTCTAAAGAACTATCTGAGATCAACTTTTCTTCTCTAGATATGCTTACTGCTGTCATAGGTTCAATTTTGATCTTTAAGTAGATGGCTCTCAAATCAATGCATTCAGTCTAATCTCTTTCCTGAGCTTTAGTCCCACAAAATCAACTGCCTGATGGGCATTTGCATTTGGATATTCTATCAGTACCTCCAATCAGTATTCACAATGTGCATCACATCTTCCCCCCTCACCCCATTCACTCTTCCTTCTTACCTACCCATATCTATGTAGTATACTGTCATCCTTCAACTCCAGAAAATTTTTCAAATTAAGAAGTATATTTCCTCTTTCTATACCCCCAAATCTACTCAATTACCAAGTCTTATTTATTCTGCATACACAACATTTCTCCCATTGATCCCTTTCTTTTCATTCCCGTAACCACTGCTTCTTTAGGGGCTTATTGCCTCTAGTCTAGACTATTAAAATCTTCTGATTGGTCACTCTGCTTTCAGTCTCCCTTCTTTCTAAACTCTCTCTACGGTGATCAAAGACATAAATTCATCTTCTTAAGAAATAGTTTTGACAACATAATTCCCTTGCTTAAGAATCTTCAGGGGTTCTTTATCGCCTCTAGATAATATACATATTCCTCAATCATGAATTTAAAATCTTTCACAATCTAATTCTAACCCATCTTTTGAGACATTTCGTATCATTTTCCTATACAAATATTCTATGTTCTAGCTACATTGGACGGCTAGCATTTCACTGAACTTAGCATTCCATCTTTCATTCAAATCTGGCCTCACATACTTCCTAGCTATGTGATCATGGGCCAGTAACTTAATCCCAGTTGCAGAGCCCTTGCCACTCCTCTGTCTTGGAACTGATACTTAGTATTGATCCTAAAGACAGAAGATAAAGGTTTGAAAAACATAACACAACATTCCATGTTTCATCATCATACTTTCTCACAAGCTGATTGACAATATCTTAAATATAATATCTCCTCACCTTTGCCTCTCAGAAACCTCGCCTTCCTTTAAGTCCGGCTCTGGTTCCATTTCCATCTGTTAGATGATCTGGAGAAGGAAATGGCAAACCACTCTAGTATCTTGGCAAAGAAAAACCCAAAGGAGGTCATGAAGAATCAGATACGAATGAAAAATAATTGAACAACTTGTGCTTTTTCCAATAGAAAGGAATCCTTTTCTGCTTGACACAAGTGTTAGTGCTCTCTCAGTCTAAATTTTCTCATATTTACTTATCTGTGGACATGTTGTGCCAACCTCTTCTTTCTGAAGAGAGCATAAAAGCATCAAAGGGCAATTTGAAAGTATGCCCAAAGGGCTCTAAAAGACTATCTTCCCTTTGATCCAGCCATAGCACTGCTGGGTTTGTACCCCAAAGAGATAATGAGGAAAAAGACATGTACAAGAAAATTCATAGCTGTGCTCTTTGTGGTAGCAAAAAGAAATTGGAAAATGAGGGGATGCCCATCAATTGGGGAATGGCTGAACAAATTATGGTATATGTTGGTGATGGAATACTATTGTGCTCAAAGGAATAATAAAGTGGAGGAATTCCATGGAGACTGGAACAACCTCCAGGAAGTGATACAGAGTGAGAGGAGCAGAAGCAGGAGAACATTGTACACAGAGACTGATACACTGTGGTACAATCGAATGTAATGGACTTCTCCATTAGTGGCAATGCAATGTCCCTGAACAATCTGCAGAGATCTAAGAGAAAAAACACTATCCACAAGCAGAGGACAAACTGTGGGAGTAAAAACACTGAGGAAAGGCACCTGCTTGACTAAAGGGGCTGAGGGGATATGATTGGGGATGTGGACTCTGAACAAATATCCTAGTGCAAAGACCAACAACATGGAAATAGGTTCAGATCAAGGACAAATGTAATACCCAGTGGAATTGCATGTTGGCTGGGGGTGGGGGGATTGGGGGGGGAGGAAAAGAAAATTATTTTTGTATCCAATGAATAATGTTTGAAATTGACCAAATAAAAATGTTTACTTTTTTTTAAGTGGCTGTTTCATTTTTGTCTTTGTATCTCAGCAACATCATTGGTAGTTAGCCTAAAAGTGCTTGATAATTATTCATATAACCAGATACCCATTTACTTGAATACCATAGATAAGAATCAGAAATTGGTTTTCATTTACCCTAGTAGTCATGGGCTTTACCCAACACCAAAGACACTTAGGAGAAGTATGAAGCTCTCTCTTATTTTTTTTAAATCCTTACCTTCCATCTTGGAATCAATACTATGTATTGGTTCTAATGCAGAAGAATAGTAAGGGCTAGGCAATGGAGGTTAAGTGACTTGCCCAGGGTTGAAGTGTTTGATCCAGATTTTAACCTAGGATCTCCCATCTCCAGACCTGGCTCTCAATCCACTGAGCTATCTAACCTGTCCCCAAAGCTCTCTCTATTTCTTAGTATACTATCTCTATCCCCTATGTTTGCTACTTTCTAGAAAGAAGCATTATTCTCCTTAGCCTAGGGGGTATCCCACCCAGTGACTGACTCTGCTCTTTCCACTTACTCGCTGCATTTCAATGGAATTATCACATGAGCATGGCAGTAATGAAGCCAACCACACAAGCATGGCTTATTTGCAGCTCTTCAGGCAGGTAGATGGCACAGTAGATAGAGCAGTAAGCCTGAAGTCAGGAAGAAGATGATTGCTTTGTGATCTTGGTTAAGTCACCTGACTTCTGTTTTACTCAGTTTCACAACTCTAAAATAAGGATACCTTCCAGTTACTGTAAGAAATTAAATTTAGGGTTTGACTAAATATATGACAATTCTAAAATAATATGGTGGTCTCTGATTTTTAAATATTTAGCTCAAGTCAAAATGACTTTCAGTAGTTTATTCACAAAGAGGTGAAAAGAGTAAAAGTAGAGAAGTGTAAAAAGAGGGTAGAGAGAATGTCTAATCTATCACACTAAATGTTGCTCCTGGTATCCAGAGAAATCTCAGCAGGGCTTGATAACCCTCAGCTAGAGGATCTGGTGGTAAATTAATTGGGGTTACACCCACATAATCTCCTCCAAGAAGGTTAGACCCCCCAAACGTAATCTCTCCAGAAGCCAGGAAAGGAGACTAACTTACTCACCCAAGACAAACTCTACAGGAGAAGATACAGGAGCAGTCTTACCAGAAGCAGTTCAATAGCCAAAGTCCCAGTCCAAATCCCAAGCCAAAGATTCAAGCCAAAGACCCCTTGGACAGGAAGTTCAGGCCTTTTTATAGTCCTTTTTCCACATCACTTTCTGTCCTTTCCTCCACTTTATGGGGACCAATTGCAGTCTATCAATTTGCTTAGCACTGCCCAGAGTTGTGGTCAGTTGCTTCTGGGATTATCACCCACCTTAGTAAGTGACTTGGGATCTCCCTTACTTAGCATTAAGAAGGAGTATTAAAGTTTTTAGTTGATTAATTTAAAAATAGGCAAAGGGAGAGTTAATCCTATCTTCATAGTTTGTTTTCAGTATCAAATGAGGCAATAATTTTAAAGCACTTAATAGACTCTCTACTACATAATGGGTGCTAAATAAATGCTAATATAATTACTATTAGTCAGGATCAATGAAGGAAAAAAAATGAAGCCAAATGTTTCATATATATTATACTACATATATTACATATGCATTATACATATATATCAATATATACATATGAATGGATATATGTGTGTTATATAAGAAGTGAGGAAAATAGAACAAAATAAAACAAAAGCAATAATATACATGACCATAACAAGGTCAATAATAAAAACAACAAAGGACACTTAAACTCTGGTTAATTATAATAAACAGTCTTGATCTTTCTCTTCCTAGATGTCCTCTCCTCTCTGTATCTCAGGGGAAAATGCATTGATAGAGGGAAGATCTGAGTTTAAATCTAGCCTCAGACATATACTGACTGTGTGACCCTGGGAAAGTCATTTAAACCTGTTTGCCTCACTTTCCTTATCTATAAAATGAGCCAGAGAAGGAAATGGTAAACCACTACAGTATCTTTACCAAGATAAAGTTAAATGGGGTTATAAAGAGCCAGACATGACTTAAAAAGACTGAAAAACAAACTCTATTGAAATCTGTTCATGCCAACCATATGTCTCTCCATTGTCCTTTGAGTGACCTTCAACTTCAAACCTGGTCTACAAAGAAACCAGAATTTCTTGCACTTGAAATCAAAGTGGTAGATACAGGGGCAGGGCAGGGAAAAAGTCCTCTCTGTCCAAATGTGGACGTAAGATTTTACTTGGCTCACTTTATGGAGGGGTCATCTATTATATATCATCCTCACTCAACCTATTCTTGCTTGCTGCACCAAAAGACTTTCTCACAAAGCCACAAGATGGTCTGTCTAACTCCCCAGGACTAATTTCTCTCCAGGCATAGAGGAGAAGCCCATCTTTCACTAAGATTCTGGAAGTTGGGTAGGCTGAATCCTTGTGGCTAGCCCCATACTATTCCCATTCCTGGAGGTTAAGAGAGCCTGCTCCACCCCATCTACTGAAGACACACCATTCTTTTGCTTGGCAAACATCATCTGCATCTATGAAAACGAGTGGGTTTGGGAAGCAAGGGTGCATTGTGGTTGGGTAGATCTAAGACTGAAGCATTATCTGGCTTTCAGGATCCCATCAGACTATCCAACCAACCAAAGTAAAACTTCTCCCTTGCTTATTAAAAGATTTTGGAATTGTGGTCAATGGAAGGGCTCAGTTTGCAATATGCTTTTCTTTTTCTGGCCAAATTACACATTTCAGCTGCTTAGCAGAAGGAATCTAAATGGGCCCAACCCTCTGAGTGTTTATAAAGTGTCATTTCAGTAACACTAGAAGGCCTAAAAGGCTGTGGTCTTATAACTAGAATTGTGAATTTGGCCCAAGAAAAAGTTGGCAGTATTTTTACAATATCATGGGGCTGGAGGTATCTCAATGAGTCAAAATGTCAGTTCCTTTGCATCTAAGCAGAATACCACATAGACTTTCTTTTCTCTAAAATCCTCAGAGAGGAAGACCCTCATCCTTACTTGTAACACATTTCTGAGCTTCCCAATCCTTCTGCTCAGAAATGTCTTCCTTTAATCTCACCCAAATCTCTGATTAAAGCATAATGATTTCAGCCCATTTCTTCTTATAATCATCACAGTTGGGGTTCATAAGTGGTTTCAAACATTACCTAGTAAAGCAAAAACACATACATAGACACATACACATAGTTTCTGGTGCCTTCCCCTCTAAGACTGCCGTCTACTATCTGTATATAACTTTTAGGCCAAGTCATTTGCATGTTGTCTCCCCCATGAGGATGTTTGCTCTTTGAAGAGCTGTTTTTGTCTTTCTTTGTATCCCTGGATCTTAGCAAAGTACTGAGCGCTCCTTGACAGGTTGACTGGCTCCTGGCTAACTGACTGGTAGACCCCTGTGGTCATCTACTCCTCATGCAACAAGAGAGAAATAGTAATAGTTGGCTCTGCCCCATTATAGCGGCCAAGATCAAGGTCCTGTGCGGGAACAAGTTAAGGCAACAAATAGCAGCAGGAAAGACATCCATGAGACAGGTGCTATAGGTTAGAGAGTCCATCTCTTACACATACTAAATGTATGATTGTGGAAAAGTCAATAGCTTAGAATCCCTGTGCTCCAGCTTTCTCATCTTTATTTTTTATTTATTAAATCCCAACTTAATCCTTCCTTTGACTAGAAGCCTTCCCGAATCCCTCTTAATTCTAGTGCCTTGCCTTTATTAATTATTAATTAACTTTATATACAGGATATTATTATATACAGGTTAAATATCCTGTATATAATTTGCTTTGTACACACTTGTTTCTTTGTTGTCTTGTTCGTTCGATTTTAAGCTCCATGAGTTTTGTCTTTTTGTAAACCCAGGACTTAGGACACTGTCTAGCACATAATAGACACTTAGTAATGTTGAGTTATTGAATAATAAAACCTATATTACCTCCTCTTAGGATTCAAATGGCATGATACATAAAATGATTTGCAAGCTTGAAGTATCAGTTATTGTTTCATCATCATCATAGAGGAGGAAAAGGGAGGGGGAAGACTTTTTAAACCTGATTGCTGGAAGCCCCTAATATATATGACCCAAGGGAAGTAAAGTGTCTCTTCTCCTACAGGAGTAAGCAGCTAGCTCTCTTGCTAGCAGCCAGGGATTAGACTCAATGGCTTCTTGAGAGTCCTCAGTTTCCCTAATCCTGGTCTCTGCAAGACATAGAACAGAACCTAGCCTCTGGAACCAAATCCTCCAAGAAAATGATGGTCTTCTCAACACCTGATAGAGAAGATTGAAAGGGAAAGAAGGCTCTCTTTAGCACACCAGCTCCTCACCCTTGCCTTTCCCTGGCCTGCTCCTGCTTCTGAGTGCCTGAGGCAAGACTGGCTGCCCTGCTGCCATTCACCCAGAGATTATTGGAGATACCTCTGGCCTTCTTGGCTGCCAGCCTTGTCAGCAGGTGGCAGTTTCTCTGCCCACTTCCTGATGGCTTCAAACTGTAGGAGACTAATAAAATAAGCCCTAACGAATGGCTAACTCTGCAGTAATATTGAACTCTCAGATTTATTCTCGTCGATAATGTGAGTGGAGTAGTCCAATGGGATTGCTAGTGGCATAACCAAGAGATAAAATCCTGATGAATGAAGCATTACCTCATTGCTCAAGGAAAAGATATATAATTAAGAGGGTTGTTGACCCTAATTGGAGCATTGCTGAAAAGATGAGCTGAGCAGCAATCCTGAATAACAGAAAGTGTCTGGGGTCCATAGAGGACTTTTCTACAAGCAGAGAAACTATCTTTGATATCTAAAAGGATATGCATGCATATTGGGAAGAACTTTGCTAATGTGTTTTCTGAAACTCAGTAAATAGCTGCCAATTAAAATCCTCCCAACACCTTCCCTGAGATAAGACAGTCCACCTGACCCCAAGACAAGTATAACAGCTATCGATGACATATCTGGCTCTGCAAGTTCCTTTCTGAAATACTTCTGGGCCCATCTTTAAAACCCAGTGCCTCTCTTCCCTGATCTCCACAAATGGGAATCATTCCCAAAGAGGAAGCAAAGAAGAAAAATGAACTGACAATGGGTTCAGAGACATGCAGCATTTCTTGAATGCAAATACATGTTAGAATCATTCTCCAGAATAATAAAGGGAGAATCAATGAGTTCTCTCATTCTGTAAGAAGGAAAATTTGATATTAAAGTAAGGGACTTTAATGAGTAGGCCAGCAAGACTAGAGCAGAAGGTGCCTGAAGTGAATAATATGAAAACTGAAAAATTATGGCGTAGGTGGGCGGCTCAGGTGATAAAGAACCAGGGAGACGGAAGGTCCTGGGTTCAAACCTGTCTTCAGAAACTTCCCAGCTGAGTGTCCCTGGGCGCAACCCACTTAGCCCCTGTTGCCCAGCCCTTACTGTTCTTCTGCCTTGGAACCAATAATTAGTATTGATTCTAAGACAGAAGGTAAGCAGTTAAAAAAAAAGACTTAAAAGTTAGGTAGAAATCAGATTATAGAGGGCTTTAAATGCCAGGCAGAGGATTTTATATTTTATTAAGGAAGCAGTAGAGTCTCTAGTTAGGCTTTACAAGATCAGTCAAAATTTAACAGGTGAAAGAAGGAAGGGAGGATATTCAGAGGAAATAGCAAGCAAAAATCTGGAGCTATGAGGGACCTGGGGACCATGGCCCTACAAAGCTCAGTTTTCACCCTTATGCTTATACCCAGTTCCTTGGTATTAGTGTTTGGCATTCCCATAGAAGCAGCCACCTGCTTCTCTACTGTGAACAGTAGGATTTTTATCTCTTTTCCTACTTAACATTACCACGACTCAGCAACCAGCATCTCTGATCACAGTCCCAGGTAATGACTCGTGACTAATAACTCGACATTGACTTCAATCTATATTCTGCCATTTGCTGAAATAGTTGATCAGAAACTTCAGTCGACAGCGGTGCCTCCCTGGTCTGGGCACAGCAGAGGGTTTACATAATCAGGGACGGTTTGTCACAACAAATTTCACAAGCAACCGATTCTATCACCTTGGGAATCTCTGGCAGAATAAATAATCGCCATACACATTTTGTTAGCTACGCCTCGTTAGAGATGGATTTTTGGAAATGGCATATTGAAGGGTTTTAAGACTGCTTATCTATCTCTGTTCCTATTAAATGTGCTAAGCTTTTCAGACTCACATTTCAGAAAATTAGATTGTTGCTGTGGTCACATGTAACTCTTTAGAGCTGTTTATGACTGGTGGGAGGAAAGAGGGCTTCTGAAGGTCTGGATTTGTGGGTGGTTAGACTCAGGGCTAGAAGAGTGGACAGTGAGGAGGAGGGTCTCTACTAGGAGGGAAAAGTAAGCAAAACTTGGACAACAACAATAATAGCTAAAATATATATAGCACTTTAAGGTTTGCCAAATGACTGATATATAGATGGAGACAGAAACATATTTAGATTTTATAGATATATTATATAGCTAGAGATATATAGATAGATATAGATGTAATATAGATATTAAATAGATAAATATAGATAGGTATGTATAAATGTATACTTTATAATTAGATAAATATATATTTATATCTCCATCTATATATCAATCATTTGGCATATATATTGGCAATATAGATACACATATGTATTAGGAATAGAGATAAGTATGATAGGTATAGATAGAGATACACATAAACTTTATATCTGCCTGGAATGTTTAAATGGGGACCTTTTCCATAGACAGTTGGTCTTCTAACTCTGGAAAGTGTATGATTCTGGAACTCAAGACAACATTACTGTAATAGATGTTGGTGGTGGTAGTTCTCCATTTTCAAAGAGGAACAATTACACAAGATTGACAGTCTCACTCTCTTTCAAAGTTGTCAAAGTCCAATGGCAAGACAAAAATCAAGATGACTTGCAATGGTCTGGGATGTAGTAGATGACCTTGGCATCATCCATGTCTGACCAATGTAAGGGGGAAAGGGGGCTATTTGTTATATAAAAGGGTTGGACTGGATTATATTTAAATATAGGGTCACCAGGAATTTAATTTATTCCAAAGAGGTTTATTTACAATTTATTTTCAAAATATAGAAAGAGTGAAGTAAAAAAATAAGAGAAAGGATAGTATAAGATATCTAGCCTAAGCACTAAGTAATTTACAATCCGGGCAGGGAGAATTGGTTTTAGCCAGCCTCAGTGATTCTGAGGACCTGGAGAAAACTCTCTCAAGAGGTAGGTCTCTCTTGAGGCTAGTTTCTTCAGAAAATATACAGGAAAGGAGTCAGTCTTTTCACTCACCATGTGTCAGCTTTGTAGAAGAGATTTACCAACAATCTCACCAGGAACAGAGTCTCACTCAGGTCCAATCAGCAGATTCTTCTCCAGTCTCGACTCCAAAAGATGAAGAACTGTGTCTCACAGAAGTTGTAGTTCCTTTTAAAGACGTTTTCTTTTGTGTCACTTCCTGTGCCTTCACCTAATTTTACCACTACCAATCACAGTTGAAGCTTTGCTTTAGGATTGCCCAGGGGCAGTAAGTTTAATTCTGATTCGTCACCCACTATTGCACACCTGGGTCACAGACCTCCCCCACTCAAGTATGAATGGGGTGTTTACACCTTTGGTTATTAAATCTAAAAATGGTCAGGGGTTACAACTTAATCTTTATAATCAGGGGAGAGTTAATTAATTTCATTGTTATAATCAGGGGAGAGTTAAATTTAATCTTCACACTAAGCTCTGAGCCCTCCACAGAACCACCTTCATGGCCACTGGAACAAATTATTCTCATCCACTTTTTCTGCCGGGGGATGTCTTCACATGCTTGGGGTAAACTTTTCCTCTAACTCACTGATGGGTTTGAAGCCCATTAGTTACCCTCAACCTGGGTTAACCTGTCTATAGCTTCTTGGAGCCACAGGTGAGAGTTAGGTGAAAAATGGATACCAAGGTGAATGAGCAGCCCTGAAAAGGGCTCAGCAAACCCTCACACCAGAGGGGCTAGACTTCCTAGAACAGCCAGCATAAGACTGATATATAGTACTCTTATTTGAATTTCTATCAAAGCTTTGTTTTTAGAGATGAGTTTCCATATGACTAACCATAAGGAAACATTGACTAAATAAACATCCACTCTCTAGCGTGTTCTGGGATTCGTGAAGGACCAATGTTGGTGAGGTGTTCAATTCTCTGTACCCATTTTAGGAAAGCACCTCCACTATTTGGTCAGCTTTAAAGCATCTCCAGGAGCAATGCTTTTCTTTTAGAGTTCTTTTAAAAACAAAGTTACACTGATTAGTTTTGTTTGTTTTTTTTCCTGTAGCATAGTGGCCAGAACCCCAGCAGTCAACAAGATAAATGAGGAAGTGATTCAAAGAAGCTGACAGCAAGGATCTGTCCCTCACAACCTTGAATTATACTTCCTTTCCTTAAAAAACAACAAAGCATTAAGTTTATTGATGAATTTCTCAAGAAAGAGAGAATCCTACTGTAAAGGAACCCTCTGTAACTAGTAAATAATGACTGGTAACAGAAGATGCTCATGAGACTCCTAACAAATGAGTGTTTCCTGTTCTGCTAATCTATCTGAGACCCACCACCTGTTCCAAAGACCTGCTTAGCATATAGGGGAAACAGAAGAGTATGGACAGGCTGTTGCAAACAGAATCTCCCAGCCTATGTGCCTGGTGCAAAAAAATCTTCTAGTCAAGACCAGCTATGTCAAGACAAGTCAGCAAGCATTTATTAAATGCTCACCATAGACCAGGCACGGCACTAAGTGCTAGGGATACAGTGAAAGATGAACACAGCATCTGCCCTCAAGCAGTTCATAATCTCATGGGACTTATTCAGACTCATGAATCAGGAAGGTTTATGATAGGCTTTGAGGGTCTGTGAGAGCCTCCATAAACTAGATTCTCCAAAGCTCTACCTCTCTTAGAGTAAGATTTCAAGCAGCAAAAGACTGAGAAGTCATTGAGTACAAAACCTTCATTTACAAATGAGGAAACTGTGGCCTGGAGTTGCCAATGGATTTGCCTAAAATCTTACATGGGATAAGAGGCAGTGACAAAATTTGAATCCAGGTCCTCTACTCAGAATATTTCCATTGTCCTATTCTACTTCCCCCAGTATTCAAATTCTGGCTTTTCCCCTTCTTCCTTTGGAAAAGCCACTTAAATGCTCTGCTCCCCAGTATTTTCACTTGTAAAATAAGGATGTTGGACTAGATCACATCAAAGGGAAGGGACAAGAAGCCCAAGAGAGGAATCCCAGGACACAAATGCCACTAATGGGGAGATCCCAAATGGGGGGAGTAATTGATTGATTTCCCCTTGGCTATTCAGACAGTTCTGCTATAGGTGGACATATATGCTCCCCCAAAGCATTGGGCTATGCAGAGTCATGGAATAAAGGTCTGAGTAAGAAGTAGAGGATGAATGAAGAAAGACTAGCCCAAGAAAAGTGTAGCCTGAGGAGGTAAGATACCATAGTCCGTTGTGCTACAGTATCTAGGGAGACTTAGTAGGAGACAAAACCAGGAAGGTGAAGTGTGCTTTTTCCTTAAGGGGAAAAAAAATCTTACCTTCCATCTTAGAATCAATGCTGTTTTGGTTCCAAGGTAGAACTGGCAAAAACTAGGTAAAGGGGAAAAAGTGACTTGCCCAGGGTCACACAGCTGGGAAGTGTCTGAGTCCAAATTTGAACTCAGGACCCCAACTCTAGACCTGGCTCTCAATTCACTGAGCCACTTACTTGCCCCCTATTTTTTCTTGTGTTTCCCTTGTGACCCTTTCCACTATGACCTCTTGCTCCATGATGCCTTAAATATATGCCCAGGAAAGGGTTTTGTAGTTATTTACACCATAGTATATACATGTCCCTTTGAGTTCACTCATGTGAGCATTTGTGTTTTAAATTTTCTGATTGTGTAATGAAAGACAATGGCTTCTATGAAAGGAATTTCTGGCCTCAAGAACCAGGTAAGAGAGTAATTGGGAGTGACAGAAGGAGAAGAAACAGAAGCAGAAAAGGGAGAGTTTCCTAATGATCATGAAATCATACCACTTGAGCAGCTACCTACTCTGCCTATCCATCCTACCTCCAGAGGATAATAACAATAAGAGATTACATTTATGTAGTGCTTTTATGTTTACCGACTGCTTTACAGGTTCTGACAACAAGCCTAGAAGGGGAAAAGAACTATGGTCCTTGTTTCACAGATATGGAAATAGGATCTGAATTTATCTGTTGTGTTCTTTACTACCCATTATCCTTCCTCAGTGTAGACAGGCTAGCCTTCACAGAGGAGACACTTATTAAAGGCAGGCACCGCCATCTGAGAGAGCTGTGAAGGGCAAGAACTGATGTGTCATATTATCTCGGTGTTGGGGCCAGAGTTGTAACTAGGAGTGATGGTGACAGTGAGAGGGGCAACTGGGATCTGACTCAGAGCACAGAAATTTAAAAGAACCTGATAGTACCTGTACTGTTCTAGCAGGTAGAAATAACTACCCTCAGCATCTAGAGTTTGGTGGTTGTGGTTTTTTGAGGTAGGTCCTGGATCTCTGGTTTCATTCTTTAAAAAAAAAAACAAGTGGTATAATCGAACGTAATGGACTTCTCCATTAGTGGCGGTGTAATGTCCCTGAACAAATCTGCAGGGATCTAGGAGAAAAACACTATCCATAAGCAGAGGACAAACTGTGGGAGTAGAAACACTGAGGAAAAGCAACTGCCTGACTACAGCAGTTGAGGGGACATGTCAGAGGAGAGACTCTAAAGGAACACTCTAATGCAAATACTAACAACATGGCAATGGGTTCGAATCAAGAATACATGTGATATCCAGTGGAATCACGCGTCGGCTATGGGGGGGGGGGGGGAAGAAAATGATCTTTGTCTCTAATGAATAATGCTTGGAAATGATCAAATAAAATATTATTAAAAAAAAAACTCTTACCTTCCCTCTTAGAACAATACTGTGCATTGGTTGCAGGGCAATGGTAAGAACTGGGCAATGGGAGTTAAATGACTTGTCCAGGGTCTAGGAAGTGTCTGTGGCCACATTTGAACCCAGGACCTCCCATCTCTAGACCTGGCTCTCAATCCACTGAACCATCCAGCTGCCCACTGTGGTTTCATCCTTATAAGAAACTTCCAGTAAGGAAACTCCCTTCACCAACAATGTTTTACATACCATCTGTAATTTATATTCTTACAGAGTTGTCTGATTAAGTGACTTGTCTATGGACACACAGCTAGTATGTATCAAAGGTGAGGATTCTGACCCAGATCTTTTCTATTAACTAACAACTCTACCTACTTTCCTGTACTTAGTTAGCAAAAATAATTAGCCAATTTTTTTAAGTCTTTCTCCCTCTTTTACACCCTAGGTGAATTCCTCCAATGACTAATGTGTTTATTCTACCATTTTTTTTTAATAAGTAGTAGTCTCTGTGCCCTGGTTCTCTGATCTTCTCCATCCCAGGAGCATGTTATCCTTTGTCTCCCCAACAGAATCTTATATACTAAGTTCTGAGACTTTTCCCGAAGATCCACTCACCCACAACTGAATTGGAACATCGAATCATAGATTGAGAAATGAATGGAGTTTTGATTTCACCAGTCAAAACCTTCATTTTACAGCTGGAGAAAATAAAGCAGAGAATGTAATTTACCTAAGGTCATAGGATCATAGAGTTATGGGAAGGACCTTACAGGTTGTCTAATCCAATCCTTTCCCTTTTACAAATAAGGAAACTGAGGTCCACATGGGTAAATTACATAAGCAAAGTCATGGGGTGCTCACAGAAGCACTTTCCTTAGGGACTAGACCCTAAATATCCATGAGTGGCAACTGGGAAGCCCCCACAAGTAAATCGTTTTGGCTATAGTTTTATGGAATCCTTCTTCCTCTCCCTTCTACTCAGATGTTTCACATTAAATTGTCATCTGGATTCAGAGCAAGCTAGTCTCTGATTAAAGCACAACAAAAGTAAACACTAGGGAAAGTCCAAAGAAAGAGGAACGCCGCTGCATGCTCTGAAGCCCAGAAATACATATGATGTTAGCACCTCTCTATCCCAAAGCTGGTGCTCAGACACTGCAGCAGGAAAGGGCACCATCACCTCTTTCTTTTCCTCATTTATCTCACTCTGAGTTATTGCAAAGCCCAGTGGTCCCACCCTGTCTTTTTTTTTAGCTTTCTGTCAGAATCTGGTGACCCCAAGGCTTATGACCCTGGCATCCCCAGAAGTGTTCAACCTCCGCCTTTCTCAATAGCTCTTCCCAGCAACCCTTTGTTCTCTTTTTCCCTCATCCTTACATGGGATCTCACACATGTATACACATACCTCTCCAATCCCTGCAGGTTCGAAATTGGCTCTACTGAGAAAGAGACCTTTACTACAGGACTCTTAGCCACTCCTGTGGGTAGAGACAAAAGCAGAGAGGGGCTCACCTACATAGCCTGGGGAATACAAAACCTACTTTCAAGAAGTCAATGAATTTTTTTAAAATATATTATAGGGGGGCATCTAGGTTGATTTGAAAGCCAGACCTCCTGGGTTCAAATGTGACCTCAGATACTTCCTAACAGTATGACCCTGGGCAAATCAATTAACCCCAACTGTCTGTCTACCCCTTACTCTTCCTCTGCCTTGGAACAACGCATAATATTGATTCTAAGGCAAAAGGTAAGATTTTTTTTTTAATTTTATAGTATTTTATTTGTTCATTTCCATGCATTTTTCATTAAAGACAAAGATCATTTTCTTTTCCTTCCTCCCACCCCCCCGTGGCCGACGCGTGATTCCACTGGTATCATATGTGTTCTTGACTTGAACCCATTGCCATGTTGTTAGTATTTGCATCAGAGTGTTCGCTCCGAGTCTTTCCTCTGTCATGTCCCCTCAGCCATTGTAGTCAGGCAGTTGCTTTTCCTCGGTGTTTCTATTCCCTCAGTTTGTCCTCTGCTTTTGGATAGTGTTTTTTTCTCCTTGATCCCTGCAGATTGTGCAGGGACATTACACCACCACTAATGGAGAAGTCCATTATATTCGATTATACCACAGTGTGTTTGTCTCTGTGTACAATGTTCTCCTGGTTCTGCTCCTCTCGCTCTGCATCACTTCCTGGAGGTTGTTCCAGTTCACATGGAAATCCTCCACTTTATTATTCCTTTTAGCACAATAGTATTCCATCACCAACATATACCACAATTTGTTCAGCCATTCCCCAATTGATGGGCATCCCCTCATTTTCCAATTTTTGGCCACCACAAAGAGCGCAGCTATGAATATTTTTGTACAAGTCTTTTTGTCCATTATCTCTTTGGGGTACAAACCCAGCAGTGCTATGGCTGGATCAAAAGGTAGACATTCTTTTATCGCCCTTTGTGCATAGTTCCAAATTGCCCTCCAGAATGGCTGGATCAGTTCACAACTCCACCAGCAATGAATTAATGTCCCTACTTTGCCACATCCCCTCCAGCATTCATTACTTTCCATAACTGTCATGTTAGCCAGTCTGCTAGGTGTGAGGTGATACCTCAGAGTTGTTTTGATTTGCATCTCTCTGATTATAAGAGATGTGGAGCACTTCTTCATGTGCTTATTAATAGTTTTGATTTCTTTATCTGAAAACTGTCTATCCATGTCCCTTGCCCATTTATCAATTGGGGAATGGCTTGATTTTTTGTACAATTGATTTAGCTCTTTATAAATTTGAGTAATTAAACCTTTGTCAGAGGTTTTTATGAAGATTTTTTCCCAACTTGTTGTTTTCCTTCTGATTTTAGTTACATTGCTTTTGTTTGTACAAAAGCCTTTTAATTTGATGTAGTCGAAATTATTTATTTTACATTTTGTGATTCTCTCTATGTCTTGCTTGGTTTTAAAGTCTTTCCCTTCCCAAAGGTCTGACATGTATACTATTCTGTGTTTACCCAATTTACTTATGGTTTCCTTCTTTATGTTTAAGTCTTTCACCCATTTTGAATTTATCTTGGTGTAGGGTGTGAGGTGTTGATCTATTCCTAATCTCTCCCACACTGTCTTCCAATTTTCCCAGCAGTTCTTATCAAATAGTGAGTTTTTGTTCCAAGACCTGGGATCTTTGGGTTTATCGTATACTATCTGGCTGAGGTCGCTTTCCCCCAGTCTATTCCACTGATCCTCCTTTCTGTCTCTTAGCCAGTACCAAATTGTTTTGATGACTGCTGCTTTGTAATATAGTTTGAGGTCAAAAGGTAAGAATTTGAAATATAATACGATATATATGTAAATGCATATGCATAAATAAAAAAAAACATGTATTTAAACCATACTATGATATAGATGATTTCCTTTGTAATCCTATATATTTTACCCTTCATATTTAAAAAAAATTCTGAGAAAGGGTTGCCAGACTTTACCAGACTACCAAAGGGGGCTATGACATGCAAAAAATATTGAGTAATCCCCTGGATAGAGCCAGGAACACTCCGTAGTGCCGGCTAGTAGGAACAATGGATCAAGTCCGATCACGGAGTATAAAATCAAGTATTGCTAGACACTAGCCCAAATAAGGTATCTAGGAATTAACTGACTGCACATACTTATAACTGAGGACATCTGAATTTTGGCAGAAGGCTCACCCTTTGATTTTCCTTCCCCACCCCATAACCCCAACCGATTCTGAAATCAGAGAGGCAAATAGCTGGCCTCAACCAGGAAGCAGAAGTATCTTTTCCACATTATCCCACTCTAGGAAAGAAACTTAGTATAATAAATCTGAGACTAATTTGCAATGGACTGATCATTAGCCTCAGAGAATGGAGCCCTCAAGAATATACGACAGAGACATCTAGGTGGCTCAGTGGATAGGGAGCCAGACCTGGAGATAGGATGGTCCTGGGTTCAAATCTTGATTCAGATACTTCCTAGCTGTATGACCATCAGCAAAGAATGTAACCCCCATTGCCTAGCCCTTACCATTCTTCTGCATTGGAACCAATACATAATATTGATTCTAAGACAGCAGGTAAGAGGAAAGAAAGAAAGAAAGAAAGAAAGAAAGAAAGAAAGAAAGAAAGAAAGAAAGAAAGAAAGAAAGAAAGAAAGAAAGAAAGAAAGAAAGAAAGGAAGAAAGGAAGAAAGGAAGAAAGGAAGAAAGGAAGAAAGGAAGAAAGGAAGAAAGGAAGAAAGGAAGAAAGGAAGAAAGGAAGAAAGGAAGAAAGGAAGAAAGGAAGAAAGGAAGAAAGGAAGAAAGGAAGAAAGGAAGAAAGGAAGAAAGGAAGAAAGAAAGAAAGAAAGAAAGAAAGAAAGAAAGAAAGAAAGAAAGAAAGAAAGAAAGAAAGAAAGAAAGAAAGAAAGAAAGAAAGAAAGAAAGAAAGAAAGAAAGAAAGAAAGAAAGAAAGAGAAAGATTTTGGAATTTTCAAGATCAGAGTAGAAGAACTTCAACTGCTCCCATAGCCAGGACTGTGGAGCAGTAAGCAAGTACCAATCTTTCCCTGAGAGCCCTTCTTTTTTTGTGCTAAAACTTTAGCTTTCAGGGTTTATTCTGCTTTAGGATTTTTCAAATGGTGTAATCTTAGAAGCCAATTTTTAATTTTCCTTTCATTGATTTGGATTCTCCAGTGATGAAGAACTTCTCCCTTAATCTTTGTTGTTTGAAATGTTTTTCTGTGCTGTAGTAACCATAAAAAAACTGCTGGGCAGAAAAATGTCCTAGGACCATAGATCCAGGGCTGGAATTAGAGGCCTTCTAGCCCAATCCCCTTCACTTTACAGATGAGGAAACATCTAGGGAAAGATCAGTCTCTTGCCCAAGATCACACAGATAGTAATCAAAGACAGTGCTAGAACCCAAGCCTTCTGACATTGGAGCCCTTTCCTCTGTACCAAACTGCCTCCTAGAATGGAGTATAGTGTCATAATCCTTTGAGAGGCAACTTTTAGGGGAGGAGCCCAAACCTCAGTGAAGGGCTTGAACAAAGGCTCTATACTGGATAGAACTACCTGGAAAGTGTAGTAATGAGTTGGTGCCTTGGTGTCAAGAAGCACCAGATTCATATCCTGCTTCTGACACATCCTTTGAACAAGTCACTCAACTTCTCCATGCTCTCAGACAGCTCTCCAAGACTCCAAGATCCTGATGAGTTGCCAATCTGCATTGTGGAAATGTTTCTACCCTGTGAGTTCTTTATGCCAAGAACTCTCAGGCTCAGACCAAAACAAAGAACCTACATGTCCATTTTAACACATTTTTGGCCCATTGTCTGGTGTTCCTCCATTGATCTCTAATCATAATTAGCAGGGAAAGGGTGATAGTTATGACTACGTTTGTGATATGTTCCCACATAAAGCTTAGTCTCTAATATATCTTTTCCCTTCCATTTTTACAAGAGGAGGCAATCTGTTTGAATGGCAAAGTGATAGTGTTCATTCTTTCCCATATAATAAAAATTCCAGGTGGTAGGTAGGTAGAGTTCTTTTTCACTCTCATCCCCTGGATTCTTTCTCATTTTAACTTTGCCACTACTGCTTGGGAAGTACCCAGTGGCTAGTCATTTCACTTTGCAGAGTTTCAGAAAATGCAAGCACTAACCAGAGGCACTGCTACATAATAAGCAATAGATGGAGTCATTTTCCCCAGCTGTGGTTTGGGGGCATTTTAATATTTCATCCCGTAGTGAATAGTCCATGCATCAGAGAGAGACATTTTCCTACGCTGCCTTCACTGTCCATATTTACTGAAACACAAGGCAGCCAGCAAGCAAGTCCTGTCCTGTATTGGCCTGAATTTTTTTAAGGATCCCAGATAAGAATCTTGTGGAACCATGAGTGTGGAGCTTAATGAAAAGTGTGACCAGGAGTGTTTCAGATGTGAAGCAGATGGAGGGATAGAAGGAGGTGAACTTAACAAAGGAATGGTGATGGGGTATCAAGAGTGCAGATACATCCTTCCAGAAACTCTTTAGAATTGATGGGAACTCCTAAAAGGCTTCTCCAAAATCTAATTCTTTTAATGATACAGTGTATAGAGGATTTGGGGTAGCCAGTTTGTGCCCTGGATAGAGCACTAGCTTTGGAAGCAGGATAACTTACCTTCCTGAGTTCAAATATAGCCTCAGATGCTTACTAGCTTTATGACCCTGAGCAAGTCACTTAGATCTGTTGGTCTCAGTTTCCTCACCTGCAAAATGAGTTGGAGAAGGAAATGGAAAATCACTCCAGTGTCTGTGCCAAGAAAACTCAAATAGGATCATGGAAAATAGGACATGATTAAAATGACTGAACAATGATGGAAAAAAATGCTGGACCTAGGACCATGAAGAAATAATTTTAAATCCCATCTCTGCCACTGGTTAACTCTATGACCATGGACAAGTCACATCTCTGAGCCTGCTTCCTTATCTGTAAAATAGGGACTACATCAAAGGGTGATTTTGACACTCAAAAGAAATGATACGTATAAAATTCTTTGCAGAATAAGCTACTTAAATATCAGTTCTTGAGGACAGCTGGGTGACTCAGTGGATAGAGAGCCAAATCTGGAAATGGGAGGTTCTGTCTTCAAATCTGGCCTAAGACACTTCCTAGCTGGGTGACTCTGAGGAAGTCACTTAATCCCCATTGCCTAGCCCTTTCTGCTCTTCCACCTTAGAACCAATGATTTGATTCAATTTATTGATTCGAAGAGGAAAGGTAACTTATTTTTTTAATGTCTTTCTCATTATTCAGTCTCCTACTCCTTCCCACAAACTCCCTACTCTGTTCTCCAGCAAAAATTCAAATTTGATGTAGTAAGCACTGAGATATTAGGGTAAAAAAGGTAAAAATGAAAGTGTTTGCCTTCAAGGAACTTACATCTCCTGGTAACTTGGTCATTATAATGTGAATTAATATTGTGATATAATTTCACATTATAATGTGAAAACTTGAATACCATTGCGAGATTTTTAAAAGATAAATTGGAGGAAGCTAACAAAAGGTCATCATATAGCAGTACCACCCTGGTGATCCAAGTCCTGAGTAAGCAAAACCCTGTGGAGGGAATTAATGATCCATCTTCTCTAGTCAGCAGGCAGTTATTATTATATAGAGAACAGTCAATACAGAGAATAAGTACACTCGAACCAAGAACACGCAGGTGAGCAGCTGGATAGGCTGTATCTTGTTGCTGCATTCAGGAAAACATTTAGAAGCATGGAAAATGGCATCAAAGGTCCACTTTGTTGAATCCAAACTCTTATTCTGATCAGAGCTAAATCTAGCTACTCAGCAATGTTGTTGAAGTACAATTTAAAAGGACAGCTAGGTAACTAGAGCCTTGAAATGGGAGGTCCTGGGTTCAAATCTGGCCTCAGACTCCTCTCTATTTGACCCTGGGCAAATCACTTAGCCTCATTGACTAGCTCTTACCACTCTTCTGCCTTGGGACCAATATACAGTATTGATCCAAAAACAGAAGGTAAAGGCTTTTAAAAAAAGTACAACTTATAGGTGGCAGACTCCATTAGGGCTGGGAGGAAAACAATGCTTTGAATTGAGATGCTGAATTACAAAGACTCCCTGGGCTGGGAGAAACAGTGGGGGCTGAGAAATTCCATGGGACACCCTATAAGTCTCCCACTTTCTAATGGGGAGGGGTAGAACCTGGAAACCTTATAAAGAAGCTCAGGGTTCCCTTAGCAGTGAGTCCTACCCCACAAGCCTGTTCAGGTTTGATTTGGTGTTGAAATGAGATTTTTTTATGCCTTTAGGTGACCAGGAAGCTGTATCAAGAAAGGCAAGAGCCAATTAGCTCTACTGTTCTCAGAAGAATCAGGCCCCCTTTGCAAGGAAATTGAGGATTCTGGTTCTTACACATTATCCTTTGAGGGACTGGCAGATGGCACACACTTCAGCAAGTTGAATAAGGCCCATTAAGTGGTACCAATACCATTGCTCATGGAGGTGGAAACATCATCTGTAGTCAATCCAGGTCTCCTAGCCATTCCTCTACTCTAGATGGTATCCTATGACTGACCAGATTGAAGACATTAGTAAAACACTTTCTCTGCCAGCCTCTCACAACATGTCCCTGAAAAATACCTCTACATGGCACAGCAGAAAGGGCACTGAATTTGAAGTCACCAGGCAGGAAGGGCTTAAACCTTGCTTGGGCTAGTTACTGCTTATGTGGCAGTTAGTAAGTCACTTGAATCTCCAGCTCAGTTTTCTTATCTCTAAATTGGTGAGACCTCTGAGGTCTCATAGAACTAGAAAACCTCTGATTGGCTACAAGGAAAGAAATGATGAAATACAGCAACAATTCAACAGGATTGTACTAGAGTGGGTAGGAGAGAATAGATGGCAGCAGCCTATGGTAGAAATGCTTAAAGTACTCTCTCAAATTAAAAGGGGCCAGCTAATTAGAGGCCAGCTAATCCAACTCTGTCATTTTACAGCTGAGAAATCTGAGAGAAGTTAAGTGACTTACTACAGGTCACAAAGGTAGTAAATATGACAGCTGGGTTTGGATCACAGATCCCCTGACTACAGAAGCAGAATTTTTTCCAATATGGCACATGACCTCTATGGGTAGCTAAGAAAATAGTCTACAGTTCACTGGGCAGCCATAAAGAATAAGAGAATACTTTTTGAGCAAGGGTTTGGACTAACCTGAAGTATAATTGCAGAATTACACATCACATCCTTCTCTATAAAACTTCCAGTCATCGATCAATAAGCATTAAAAAACCTTCTACGTGGGGCAGCTGGATGACTCAATGGCTAGAGAGGGCTAGTGACAGGAAGTCCTGGGTTCAAATATGGTCTCAGGTACTTCCTAGTAATGTGACCCTGGGAAAGTCACTTAACCCCCATTGCCTAACCCTTACCACTCTTCTTCCTTAGAAACAATATTTAGTATTGATTCTAAAACGGAAGGTAAGGGTTTAAAAAAATTAATATGTGTCAGTCACTCTGCTAGGAACTAGGTAAGCAAATACAAAGAATAAATCAATCCCTATCCTCAAGGAACTTATATTTGATTAGAGACAACATGTAGATATATAAGTATATTCAGCCAAAAAATATAAAGAGATAGAGATGGTAATTAAGTAGTGGGAGTAGGAGTGGGAAGGATCAAGAAATCTCTTTTAGAAAAGAAGAAAAAGGTAGGGGCGAGGAGAGAGTGGATTCTAGGCATGATGTGCCTTCTATTGCAAAGGGAATAGGGATAGAAAATAGAGTCCATGTTTAAAGGAGAGAGAGAAACTAATTTAGCTGGATCTCAGAGTGTAGGAGGAAAAAGAATGTCCAATTAATCTGGGGAAAATAGGTGGAGGATAGGGTTGTGAAGGGTTTCAAAAGTTAAATAAAAGCATTTATCCTAAAGATAATGGGGAGCCACTAGAGTTGTACTGGGGAGGGGCATGTACAGAATTCATTTAAGGAAAATCAGTTTATTGGGGAAGAGCAAAGGAACAAGCATTTACTAGGCACCTACTATATTCAAGGTACTGTATTAAATACTTTACAGATATTATCTCATTTGATCCTTATAATCATGAGAGGTAGGTGTTATTACAGTTCCTACTTTACTTGGAATATCATTGTGCCATGAAAAATGATGAATAAGATGATCACACACAAAAAAATATATAAATCCCTGGAAAGACTTATATGAACTGATGCAAAGTGAAGTGAGCAGAACTGTACACAGTCACAGCAATAATGTACAAGGATCAACAGTGAATGACTTAACTAATATCATCAATACAATGATCCAGGACAACTCCAAAGGACTCATAAAGAAAAAGGCTATCGGCTGCTGCAGAAGAGCCTGACAAAGTCTGAATGCAGATTAAAGCAAGCCAGTTTTCACTTTATTTTCTCAATGAATTTTTCTCTAGTATAAGCAATATTTGTCTTCTTTCACTATATGATTAACATGGACATATGTGCTATATAATAACACATGTACAACAATTATCATATTACCTGCCATCTTGGGGAGGGGAGAAAGGTGAGAGGGAGGGAGCATCATAGATGACAAACTGTCAGAAAATGATTATTGAAAATTGTACCAAGAAGTAATCAAGAAAAACATTTTTTATTCTTATTTAAAAGTTGAAGAAACTGAAGCAGTTTTAAGTGAATTGCTCAGTCATAAAACTAGTAAGTGTCTGAAGCTAGATTTGAACCCAAGTTTTTTTCTGACCCCAAGCATAGTGTTCTAACTGCAGCATCTATCTATTTCTTAATTTAATAAAACCACTTTCTAGATATTGGAAGACCTGCAAATAAGTTCCTTAGGGTATCCATGACCCAAAAGAAAGCCAGTAGGGGATAGGAAGGAATGCAAAAACCTAAAGGAATAAAGAATTTAAATAAGCCATCACAGCTTAGAATTTTTAAGCATAAAGAAGGGAGTTCCATATTCAGCCCCAAAGCTTCATGGGATTCAAAATCATTTTTTTAAATGAAGGAATGCCTTTTGAAGTCTGTTTGCCAGACCTGTCTGTTCAAGTAATCTAACAAATCTAACACCATGCCCCAGCACTCATTGCCCAAAAGGGAAGAGAAAGTATGTGCAGTGGGGTTTGTTGGGACTCCAAGGGGATCCTGGGGGATAAGCAGGAGAAGGAAGAAATAACCAGGAGATCCTCAGGAAAAGAATTTTTGTTGGTTACAAATAACTCCAGGATGTGTGGGCCAAAGGAGAGAATTTTCAGGTTTCAAGGTTTTTACTGACCCAATGTGGGAATGGAGGAGGAACAGAGAAGGGATCTACCTCCATCAGTAGATTTGCCCTCAGAGACAATTCAAGATCTGTGTGTGCTTCTTTAATCCCATTTCCCCTCAACCACTAGGCCCCTGACCTGATTTTGGTAAGCCTTTGGCAGGAAGCTAGCTTACAGTTCTGGCAATGCTATGTATGAAGCACCCAAGGCCAGTGACTAAAGCTAGCCTTGTTGAAACCAAAGAGCTCAGTACCAACTGTTCCTTCTTGGTTCCAGCTGGAGCTGTAATCAGTGCTTGTGAAAGCCAAGACGTTTATAAGCAGGAGCAAGACTGGTTATAAAGCAAGAGTATATATGAGTTTCATTATTACATTTTGCCTTGAGTCAAGGGATCCACAACCTTTCCCTCAATTGCTTGTCTTCCCAAAAGCCACAGAGGAGCTTGAAGACCAAGGGATTTGACCACTGATGAGCATTTGGCAGAAGCTTCTATTTTTAGATAGGCTTGGCTCAGCATGGTTCCAGGCCTGCTGGAGCTTAGGAGCATTTTAATTACCTAACAGTGTGCTGGTATATATACAGCAAAACACTTATGCTGAGCTCAGATCAGAGCAGTCACTGAAAAGAGGCACCTTACAAATGCATAAGCCCAAGCCCTGTCAGGAAGTACACCTTGAAGAATAGGCTAAGAAAAATAAGTCGAACCTTCCTCAGATGACTGCATTGCAAAAAAAAAAAAAGTTTAAAGAAAAAAAGAAGGGGAGACAGAATCTAAAAATGTTGTTCTTAGCATAGTTACTGGGAGATGGAAAAACTCCTCCCATTTGAAATCCAGAGAAATGAGAGCCCACATTTTGGTTGGCCATGACGGGATTTGGATTTTAAATGATGATAATTACTTCTGAGCAATTTATTATTGAAGCAACACACAATTTTGGAATAAGTGGCCTTGTGGGTTTAATTTGCACATGGGCTGGTTTAAGGGATGAGGGCCAAATTGTTATACAGAGGACAGAGAAGATTGCCTTTAATCAGATCCAGGAGAAGACCCAGAGGTCACTTTTTGCCAAGTGATATGCAGATGCTCAAAGAGAAAATGTACATGCTTAATCTTTATGTAAGGTACAGAAGTTTACTTCTGGCCTGTCCCTGCATCCCTAGGGGAGCCAGGAAAGCAAACACACATTATGGAGGAATGAGTCAACCATAACACCTAATGCCATGAAGAGTGATACTAGAATTTTTCACAAGTGTGGATCATTTGCTAAAGCACCACTGTTTCTCCCGAGAGCCAGATAGACTGTATTTAACCCTTCAAATAATTTCATGACCAAAAGGAAGTCATTAGAGAATGGAGACATTTTTCTTGAAAGAAAATCACAAAAACCTACAGAATAAAAAATAAAATCCCAAGTTTTTAAAGAACTAAATGACAGCAAGTGTTCTTCACAATTTACTTCCCACCCATTTAGGGTTGAGACCAAGAGAACTCAAATTCCAAAGTGCCTTCTTTGTCAAAATACTCACCAATGACAAATTCTCCAATATGGCATTTTGTGCTCATGGTTCACCACTTCTCTGACAGATTATGAGGTTTTGGGGGTATTCCGGGAGCACTAGGACCTCTAACGAGAGGGTTTGCTGAGCCCTTTGCAGGGTTCTCATCTGTCCAGTCTTCTCATCTGTGGCTCCCAGAAGCTGTAGCATGCTCAGTACCCTCACCCCAGTAAAACCATCTTGACAGCTGGACTAAAGCCAGTTGAGGGTAGCTGACAGACTTTAAACCTCTTGGTGATGCTGAGAGATGTCTACCCCAAGTATGTGAAGATTTCCATTTGTTCCAACTGCCATGAAGGTGACTGAAGCAAGCATTGTGGAGTGCTTAGAGTTTGGTCAGACATCAAAGATGCCTAGGTTATTGATTGCATCCTGGGCTGTTGCTAGTTCTCCTGACTTTTGTCTTGCCACTGTACTTTAATGACTGGAAGAAAGAGTGTGGCTAAGGATTATATAACTCTGTCTCACTTAAATCAAATTCAAGATTTCACTCATTCTGATATGAGTAGTCCTCTTCAAAAACAAAGGACAAACAACCATAACAGGAGGGAAACTGGTTTCATCATTAATCCTCTGGAATCAAAGTTAGTTATCACATTAATCTGAATTCCAAAGTATTTTGGTGTGGCTTTCTTTTTTTGTGGTTATCAAGTTTTCGTTCCCTTGGTTCTACTTTTTCTCCTCTGCATCAGTTCTTTCTACATTTCTCTGAATTTTCCAAATTTATGACAGCTGTCATACACTCTTCTATTTATATAATTTGTTTAACCATTACCCTTTCTATGGATATTCCAAGCTTTTGCTACCATACACACACACCAAAAAAAAAAATCTACTGTAAATGTTTTGGTGTATTTAAGGACTTTCCTTCTGTCTTTGCCCAGTAGAGATAATGATGGGTATGAACAAGATACTCATTTTTATTACATTATTCCAGACTAGTTGGACTAATTCACATCTCTTTCAATAGTATATAATTGTTCCTGTCTTCTCACTCTGTCCCTCCAACATTCACTATTTCTACCTTTTATCATCTGCCAATGTAGAGGTATGAAGTGAAACATCAGTCATTTTAATTTGCATTTCTCTCATTATTAATAATGTGGAATGTTCTTTCATTTGGTTGTTGAGTTTATATTCCTTCTTTTGTAAACAGATGTTCAATTCCTTGATAATTCATCTATTGAGGAATGTATTGTGTTCTTATATATTTATGTTTATTCTCTGGGTTTCTTTGTTATATACATATGAATCTAAATGGAAGAATGAATTAAATGCTTCTTTCATGAATATTAAATACTATAGATGAATGAATGAATAAAGAATTTAATAAGAACTAATTATATCTAAAGCACTGTACTA
Source organism: Monodelphis domestica (assembly GCF_027887165.1). Classification (NCBI taxonomy): domain Eukaryota; kingdom Metazoa; phylum Chordata; class Mammalia; order Didelphimorphia; family Didelphidae; genus Monodelphis; species Monodelphis domestica. The sequence continues at coordinate 174,480,471 of NC_077229.1, read as the reverse complement.
AGTACTGAAGATACACAAAAAGAAGTGTGCCAGCCTGCTCTCATGGAGCTCACGTTCTAATGAGGGAGACAATACATATGGAAGGTTTTAGCTGCAAGTCAGATGGAAAGAGCCAATAGGGTTTTGTAACAAAATAAATATTAATGTCTCATCTTTACTGTTATTTCCAATTTTAAAGTCTTATCAGTTTCTGATGTTGACCTATTTGATGTGCCAGGAACTTTATTTTCTGGGTCTTCAGTAAAAGTGGCTTAGTTCTGCAGGAACAGTTGCCAGGCTGCATCTCCATAGAGATTGTGCCCCAGGGTGATGGCTTGAGGGACTGGGCACTAAACATAGCTCTCCACAAAGCTTTGGCACTCAGAATACTGAGTTGCCTCCACCAGGGTCTGAGGAAAGATGATAGTCAAGGTGGTAGTGATGATTTGACTTGCATGGCACATCTGCCTCCTGTATCTCTCTCAAGGTGCACTGCTGCTTCACTTAGTCTCATCTGTCTGCCTTGTGTGATGACTGTGATCAGAGACACAAAGCCTTATGACTCCATTTTCTCATCTGTTCATGAGAGTATTGGGCTAGATAATCACTAAGGTCTGTCTGCTTCTCTGATAAACAACTATAAAGTACCTATTATATGCAAGGTATTGGTTGGGATACTGGAGATAGAAAGACAAAAACACAAGTCTCTGTCCTCAAGGAGCTTACATTCTATTTGGGGATACAACATGCACATGGTTAAGTAAATATGAGATCATTTGAGAAAGGAGAAAGCAGAAGGGATCAGGGAAGGCTTCCAGTAGGAGGTAGCACCTGAACTGAGCCTAGAAGGAAGCTAAATATTCTAAAAGAGGGTACTTTCCTAGCATGAGGACACCCCATATAATACCATGGAGAAAGAAAATAGAAATTCAAATTTGGGGAACAGTAAGTAAAGCAATTTGGATGAAATATAGAATAAACAAAGAGACATATAAAGAAGTCCATAAAGGTAGATAGAAGACAGTTTATGGACGACTTTAAATGTCATTTTCAAGAGTTTACATTTTATACTAGATTCAGTAGGGAATCTCTAAAGATATTTAATCAGGGGAAGATATAATCAGACATCTGCTCTAGGAATAGAGATGATGAAAGCATAAGCTATAGAAATGGTACTATGAATGGACAGAAGATGTGGATGAGAGAGATGCTTTAGAGGTTAGGATGGGCAACACTGGTACAGGGAATGAACAAGAGGAAAGAGAAAAGGATGACTCGAATTTCATGTCTGTGTGAACTGGAAGAGCCAGCTTACCTTCCCCAGAGCTGGGGAATTTTAGAAGGAGTGGAAGACTTATAGGAAAAGATATGGAGTTCTTGTGATCCAGTGAAAAATGCAAGGCTACAGTTTTCCCATGGCTAATTAGAATTTAAGCCATGTGAGCCCTTTACAGTCCTTAGGAGAAAGGGCCTGTGTGCGGTAAGGGGTTAGGGAAACAGAGTGTGAAAGGAACGTCTGGTTTCAGAGCAAAATCAATAAATAACGACTCATCCATCATCCATGCCCACAGACCCCATGTCAGCTGTTGAATGCTGTCTCTGTAAATGGGTGTGGCTTCCTGACCAGCAGTCCTTTCCACAACATAAACATATAAACATCTTCCCTCACTTTTCAGTGGTTGTTTACTCTTGCTGGGCCTGCTGCTGTCTGTGACTTGTATTCTCACTACCTACTTAATGTCTTGAATCCAGGAGTCCCATCACTTCGTCGCCTTCTCTCTAATATACCATTATCCATAGCTAGACTGTTTTGCTCAAAGATGTGCTTTAGTAAATTTAAAGGGATAATTCTGTTTGCTTCCTATCTCTTTTTTTTTGTTGTTGTTATTAAAGTATACCTAACAAAGGGCAATACATTATCATCTGAGATGCTCCATTCCATTTATTTTTTTCCTTATTCAAACCTAAACCTGCCTCTCTCTAACCTGTGACTATTGTTCACCCCTTTAGGATCAAATGAAAAAAGATTCTCTTCTTTAAGACAGCCATTCTGGTATTTGTAGACAGCGATTTTGCCCACCCAAAGCCTCCTTTTCCCAAGTGATGATTCCCCATTTGGCTAGTTATCACTCCATCTTCCTACAATAATGAACTTCTTTGTTATGGTTGTGTTGTTTCAGTTGTGTCCAATTCTCCATGACCCCATTTGGAGTTTTTTAAACCCTTACCTTCTGTTTTGGAATCAATATTGTGTATTGGTTCCAAAGCAGGAGAGTGGTAAGGGCTAGGCAATGGGGGTCAAGTGACTTGCCCAGGGTCACATAGCTAGGAAGTGACTGAGGCCATATTTGGACCTAGGACCTCCCATCTTCTAGGCCTGACTCTCAAACTACTGAGCCATCCAGCTGTCCTCGGGGTTTTCTTAACAAAGATACTGGAGTGGTTTGCCATTTCCTTCTCCATCTCATTGTACAGATGAGGAAACTGGCTTTTGTCTCTTGTATTTTGGAATTTAAATGTAGAAACATTCTGTAGACTTAATTATAAAATTAGTCAGAATTTTATCTGATTTTATTTTTTGTCAATTGTGATAAAATTTTTTGTCTCCTTAAAAAAAAAAAAGGATGGGGGCAGCTGAGTAGCTCAGTGGATTGAGAACCAGGCCTAGAGACGGGAGGTCCTAGGTTCAAATCTGGCCTCAGACACTTCCTAGCTGTGTGACCCTGGGCAAGTCACTTGACCCCCATTGCCTAGCCCTTACCACTCTTCTGCCTTGGAGCCAATACACAGTATTGACTCCAAGATGGAAGGTAAGGGTTAAAAAAAAAAAGGAAACTGAGCCAAATGGGTTTAAATGACTTTCCCAGAATAACACAGCCATTAAGTGTCTGAAGCTAGATTTGAAATCATGAAGAAGAGTCTTGCTGACTCAAGGTCCCTTATTCTATCCACTGTGCCATGCTAGTTGATTTGCCTGGCACATAGTAGGCACTTAGTACCTTAACCTCCAATTCTAACTTCTTTAGAGACTATTTGACCTCCTTTTCTCTCCTTTTTCTAAATAATTTTAAAATTCACATGGAGTATCTGATGCATTATCACCAAGCGAATCAGTTAAGAGGGTTTTGATGACCATATTTTCCTCATAATCCAGTTGCAATTTAGATGATTTACTCTATAAGCTGAAAGTGATTTTCACCCAGCTCTGAGCTCTATTCCATTCTGCAGAGCTTAATCTCTTGTCCCATTTCCTTTTCTGAAGTATCATCTTAAAAAGAGAGAGAAAGAGAGAGATTGCATTTGCTGTAAACTGATTTTTTTATTTGTCTTTTAAATTCAATGGATTCTTCAGGATGTCTGGAACATATATTTTTAGATAACTGGGTATGTCACTGTCCAGAATTCCATCAGCTTTTTTCTTACTTGAAATACACCCACCCTCCAAATTTCATGTGTTGTGATCAGCCTTCCCTAATTCTATCCTGTTCCCCAAAACCTCACCACAAAAAAAAGAGATTTTACTTTCTCAATTTTTCTTAGAGCTCTTTGTCTGAATTCCTCCTTATTCAGAATATCTTTTAGGTTGCATCAACCTTATTTCCATATATGTCATAATTCATTCTCTTCCCCCAGAAGTTTGCTTTCTTCTTGAGAGCAGACACTTTGTTATATTTCTCCTTTATATAACATCTGCCACATGTGAGCTCCATCAAAAATATCCTCCAGAATTGGAATACTCTATACATCTACATAGGTTGTCATGGTCAAAAATGTTTCATCAGCAGATGGCCATCTTACCATTGATAAACTTCTTTGTGATTAGCTGGATTGGTCCTTAGAAAATAATCTTAGTTTGTTTCTGGGTATTACTTTAAGCCTTTCCAGCATGGTAGAACCTGACAGAACTTGTTGATCCACTGGTAGAGCCTCTGAGAACCCAACCTTCATGCCACAATGAGGCATCAGAATAGTTCTTTTGTGTAGGGATTCCAAAAAAGAATAGGAGCGAGATATGTCATCAAATAGTTGTGTCAGAAGGAAAAGATGGAGTAGTGCTTTATTTGGGGAGAAGAAGAAATGAAGGGTTTGGGGCCAGATTACTCTCCTAGTACCCTTGTGCTGTCTGAAGAAAGTGAGAAAGGCATCCAGTATGTTTGGTGGACCTCCTGTGACAAACTTTGGGGAGGACATGGAAGAGAGTCACAGAGGATGGGCTATGACCTGCTTCCTTGGAGGGGAACTCCAGAATGGATGAGATCATAGACTCATTTGAGTTTTTAAGAGGGTAGGTCTACCTCTGTTTCAGGCCAAGTGTACAACATCAGGATTTGGAGAGACTAAGTGAAAGAAGCAGATGGCAAAACCAAATGAATAAAAACTCTACCCTCTTTTACTCAATAACAACAGCAAGGATATAGACAGACTATTATCAAATATACCTAAAACACTGAGAAGCATTCCTGTTCCCCATGTAATGGATGTACCTAGATTGGTAGCAAAGAGAATGAGGAGTCTGTTAGATCTGAAGAGCTATGTAATATATATTCTTTCCCTTTATTTAAACCACTACCATCTTAGAATCAATACTATGTATTGTTCTAAGGCAGAAGAGTAATAAGGGCTAGGCAAATGAAGGTTAAATGACTTGCCCAGGATCACAAAGCTGGGAAATGTCTGAGGCCACATTTGAACCCAGGACCTCCCATCTCAAGGCCTGACTCTCAATCCACTGAGACACCCAGCTGCCCTATCTTTTTTTTTTTTAAGCCCTTATCTTCTGTCTTAGAATAGATACAGAGATTTGGTCCCAGAAGAAAGGGCTAGGCAATTGGGGTAAAGTGACTTGCCTCGGGTCACATAACTAGGAAGTATCTGAGGCCAGATAATATATATTCTTGGCATAGGCTTCTTTGAGGCGCAACACATCCCCAAAAGTGGGCTTATTTACCTGTGACTCAGGCCAGCTTCTAGTTTGCCATCTGGGACTTTAGCAGTCTCTAAAGAACAATCCTCTACTGCAGCACTGCCTGTGTCCATACTTCTGGTCTCTATGTTATATAAACGTGACTATGGGCTGCATATGCACCTTTAATTTCCAACTATGTCACTCAAACTAGTCTGTATGGAGTTATGTTTTCAAAATAGGTTAAATTTAATACACAATTAAAAGGGAGAAAAATAAAAACAAGCATTTATTAAGTGCTTACTTTGTGCCGGACAGCTAAGTGTTGCAGTGAATAGAATAGAATCAAAAAGACTCAACTTCCTGAGTTCAAATATGGCCTCAGAGACTTACTAGTTGTTTAACCCTGGGCAAGTCACTTAACCTTGCTTGCCTCGGTTTCTTCATTTGTAAAATTAGCTTGAAAATGAAATGACAAACCATTCTAGTATCTTTGCCAAGAAATTATTGCCCCCCCCCCAAAAAAATGGGGTCATGAAGAGTTAGACACAGCTGAAATGCCTGAACAGCAACAACAATGTACTAGGGACTGTGCTAAGTGCTTTATAAATATTAACTCATTTGGTCCTTGCAACAACCCTGGGAGGTAGTCAGTGCTGTCAGTGTCCCCATTTTACAGTTGAGAAAACCAAGGCAGAAAAAGATTTAGTGGCTCACCTAGCAGGGTCCCACAGCTAGTGAATGTTGGAGACTGGAATTGACATGAGGTCTCCATGATTCCAGATCCAGAGGTGTGTCTCCTGAAAGAGAAAGCAGAGAGCAATCCTTATTCACACTGCACCTGTCTTAAGAACTCTTGTGTTGGTAGGAAGGTGAGCCAATGTCAATGAATGTCAACCTAGATAGATATAGGAATGCTTTCAGTCTCCGTACCTCCTCCACCACCACACGTACACATAGGCACCCACACACACCCAATTTGGGAGCTGTAACCAGGACAATGATAATAAAAGCTTCCAGTTAATTGTTTTTAAACACCATTTCTCCCCATTAGAAAACACTTATTAAATACCATATGGAGAGAGCTCTGGGCTGGACAGTATTCAAAATCTGTTTAGCAGGCAGAGTCTCTACTTTTGTTCTCAGAAAATTATGCTTCTTCCTTTCCTATTAAGGCCTGTTTGCTGCAAATCATAGAAATTAACAAGCTGAGAGGGAAAGCCAGCTAAGTCATCCGGCTCATTCCACAGCGCTGGGAACAAAATATGTCCTGAACTTTATCTTTTAGTGTTTTATTGGCCCAGACTAACTTCTCAAGCCAAGGGGCTTTCCTCTCCTTCCCCAGAGACACTGTTCTCCTCTATTAGATGATAGTGAGTGTTGCTAATGAAGTGGAAGGATGCCAGGACTGAAATAAGTCCTTCCAGTGTCCTGGAGAGAGGGGATGGCAGCAAGGGCAGTTCCAGGGGGAGCTTGTTTACAAGGAAGGGAAGGAGGCGGGAAGGTAAAGGAGGCTAAATATGCCTCCTGTAGTAGAACTCTTGAGTATTTTCAATGGCTCTTAATGGTTGGAGAAATATGCCCTCTCAGAGGTGCTCATCAAAGAGGGAAAAACTTCAGAGCAGATGGCCCACATAATTTCAGTTGTTTTCAGTGTCAATCAATCAGTCTCCTCAATAGCTGCCAAGCTGCCCAAACCAGAAACCAAGCCCTAGAGGACTTCACTGTGTCTGCTTTAGGACCCCAGTTTCCTGATTGGGCATTACTCAGTTGATCACACCTCTAAGCCCAAGCTTCAGCCAAGTGACATTTTACTTCCTAGCTATCTCCTCAACAGCATTCATGCTGTCCCACAATAATCCACCCCCACACCAATCCCCTTTCTTAGACCTGTACATTTTCTAGTTCGGGAATAATTGTCAGATGGACTCCATCATTGCTCTTAAACACTTAGATTTCATTCTTTTGCCTTATAGATTTCCAGACCAAAATATCCTACCCTGGAAGTTTCTCCTTGATATTTGTTTCCTCCTCCATTAGAATGTATTTGTATTAGTAACTTTGTATTAGTATCCCCTGCACTTTCAAAGAATGAGTGCCCATGGCTACAGTTACTGTGGGACACTATCAACTGGAAGAATCAGTGGAAAGTCTCTTAAAAGAAGTGACACTTATTGTGGAAGGAATGTGGCAAAATTGGGACCCCAATGCGTTGCTGATGGAGTTGTGAACTGATCCAATCATTCTGGAGGGCAATATGGAACTACACCCAAAGGGCTATAAAAGAAGGCTTACCTTTTGATCCAGTAGTTCCGCTACTAGGTCTGTATCCCAAAGAGATTTTTTTAAATGGGAAAGGACCTGTTTATACAAAAATATTTATAGCTGCACTTTTTGTGGTGGCAAAGAACTGGAAACTAAAGGGATGCCCCTCAATTGGGAAATGGCTGAATAAATTGTGATATATGGTGATGATAGAATACTATTGTGCTATAAGGAATGATAAGATGATTTCAGAACTGATGCAAAGTGAAAAAAGCAGAACCAGGAGAGCATTGTACACAGTAAGTGCAATATAGTAGTATGATTAAATGGGGTAGATTTAGCTACTCTCAGAAATACAATGATCCAAGACAATTCTAAGAGACTTATGAAAAAGAATGCTATCCGCCTCGAAAGAAAGAACTGTTGGAGTAGAAATACAGATGAAAACATATGATTTAGCACTTGTTTTTTGGGGTATATGCTTGGGGGGTTGGTTTTATAAGATTTTTCACATACAAAAATGAATAATATGGCAATATGTTTTGTGTGATTATACATGTATATTATACATGTTTATACATGATTATACATGTATAACCCAGATTGAATTGCTTGTCAGTTTTTTCCTCCAGGAAGGGGGAGGAAAAAAATGAAAGGGAGACTATGAATCACATAACTTCAGAAAACTTATGTGGAAATTTGTTATTAAAATAAAAAATAAAAAGAGGTGGCACTTGAGCTGAACTTTAGAAGGAACTAGGGGTTCCAAGAAGCAGAATGGAGAAGGAAGAGCACTCCAAAGATACAGAGATAAGTGATAAAATATAATTTATGGGGAATAACAAGTATATCTATTTAGCTAAAGCATAGAGTGCTGAGGGAAAGAAGTATGTGATTAACCTCAAAAGAATCCAGGAGTCAGATTGTGAAGGCCTTTAAATATCAGAGGAGTTTGTATTTTATCCCAGAGGCAAAAGGAAGTCACTGGTTCTCCATGAGCCAGGGAGTATCACTGTCAGACCTTTGCTTTAGGAATATCACTCTTTAGGAGTAACTAGGTGGCTCAGTGTATAGAAAGCTAGGCTGGAGATGGGAGATCCTGTGTTCAAATTTGACCTCACACATTTCTTAGTTGTGTGTCACTGGGGAAGTCACCTAACCCCATGTACCTCAAACTCTTCTGCCTTAGAACTGATACTTATATCTATTCTAAGACAGAAGGTAAGAGTTTAAAAAAAAAAAAGACTATCACTTTGACAGATATTTGAAGAGGATGGATTAGAGAAGGGGAGAGAATGGAGATGAGAAATCATGAAGGGTCAGGGTCAGCTTCTGGAGGAGAATATTATATTTCACTCTGCTTAAATTCCCATCCAGAAATCTGGGGAAACCATAGACTTTAAAATTGGAAGAGGCTTTAGAGAACACTTATTATTTAAAAAGAAAGAAAGGCCCAGAGAAATTTAGAGACTTAATAATAAGTAACACACATATGCAAATTTTAAAGTTCTTAAAGGGCTTTATTTACATTATCTCACTTAAGCTCCCCATATAGGTACTATATTTTCAGTTTACAGATGAGGAGACTGAGGCAAAAAGAGGTAAAAATGGCTTGCCTAAGGTCACAGAGTAAATTAGAGTCATAATTGGAACTTAGGTCTTCTGACTCCAAATCTGACTATATATTCCACTATCTATCTCTCCTTTAAACAACCCAGAAGGTTAATATTTAACACGTTAGCCCTTACATAGCCAGAAAGTTTTTTTTTTAAGTGAGAGAATCAAAAAGGACTTTAAATACAGTAATCTAAAAATTAGAGTATCTCCTATAGTTTACAATGCACTGAGTATTCTCCATCATCATTTATACTCTTGGCACAAAGTGACATGCGCTAAGAGACCATTAAAACCAGTTATGCTGCTCTTGTAGAAACTGGTCAAACTGAGTACTGTGGCACCCTATTATTGTCTGCTCTGGGAAGTCATTCCAGGGCTGCAATGCTTTGCTTCTCTCTGCTGTGCCTACTAACAACTCCTAGCCCCTTGACTGATTAATAATAATGCTAATAATAACATTTATATAGGACCTACTATATGCTATGCACCATGCTAAGGACTTTTTAGATACTAAGTTCCTAAGATACTAAGATCCCAATAACAACTGTGGGAGGTAGGTAGGTACTATTATTATCCCCAATTTATAGATGAGGAAACTAAAGCAAGTGACTTGCCCAAGGTCACATGACTAGTTAGTTAAGTTTCTAAGGCTAGATTTGAGCGTGGTCTAATTGTCTTTGCAGATATTGGCTTGGGAATCCTTCTTGTTGAGATTTATCCCCTTTTGCTCACACAAATGAGCAGGTTTACATTGGAATTCAAATCCTAGACTGCTAGTGATGGTCATAAGAAAGCTAAAATAGCCATTTAGTCACAGAAAGAAAGCAGGCTTTTCTGAGGACCCACATCAAACCAGGAATTCCTTTGGGAAGGAGAGCCAAGATTGGGAAAAGGTGCTAGGATTGAATCTATCAGGGTGAATCTGAAACATTTAGATAAGAAACAGTGGCAGAAATCGTGGCTCCACATTAGAGTCAGATAAAAGATATGGGCAATTCACACTGGGATTCAAGATACAGGCTCTTATATTAGTGATGACTGATAACTGTTTCTATTGTAGCAAATGCCACAATTACTAAAAACATAGAAAAGTAAGTTCTTGATACAAAAGAAGCAATTTAATGGATCACTGGTCTTGTAGTAAAAAAAGACAGATTCAAATTCTACTGATTGACAAGTTATAGATGCAGGATAGAGGGGAACCATCACAAACAAGTGGGACCCTAGCCGAATATTGATCAAGGAACAATGTCCAAAAATGTAGCTGTGTGGCTCTGAGACTGGAAACAAAGCAGCAATTCAATTCTAGTCTTTAGCCCAGTACAACAGCCTACAATTTAATAACCAGGGCAGGTGTCCCAGATAAAGGGGAACCAGAAGTACAATTCACTCTGAACCTGCAGAATGTCCCTGAGGGTTGATAGTGTCTGAGTTCAGCAGTAGTTTACTGTAATTCAACCATGTACAAGTTAACAAATGCAAACCTGGGTCAAGAACTTGCAGAATTCAGACCAGGAGAACATTGAACAGGCCTCTTCCTGGATCACACTATTTTTGGAGCATTGAAAACTTGTAAGCCTTCAGACTGAGCTGTTAAAGCAGCAGAAGATCATAAAAGAAAAGAAACTTAGGTCAGAGATCCCCAGAAGTATACAGTGCCCAACATTAATATAAACTCCAAAGTCAAGAAGTCCTCTGGAATAATGAGCAAACAAAAAAAGAAAACACAGCAATAAAGAGTTACTATGGTAACAACGAAGCTAAAGACACAAATATAAAAGACAATGACTTGAAACAAGAAAAGCCTTAAAAATATCATAAACAATAAATTAATATCAATACTGATAACATATGCAACAATGACATCACATCCAAATTCTCAAAGGAAAAATTAAGGAAGAGCAAAACTATACTAGGGAACCTCAATTTACACTACTCCCCAACTTACATAAATCCAACCTTGAAGTAAACAAGAAAGTTAAAGAGATGAATAGAATATTAGAAAAGTTAGATATGACAGACCTCTAGGGACTATCAAATGGTGATAGAAAGAAATGTATTTATTCTTAGCTACAAATAGCACCTTCACAAAGGTCAACTGTGTTTTAAGGCATAAAAATTTCCAAACAAATGCAGAAAAGCAGAAATATGAAATAAGTCTATATCTGACCATAATGCAATCAAAATTATATTTAATAAAGGGTCTTCAAAGTATAGAATAAAAAGTCACAGCCAAATTATTTAATCTAAAAGAATGAGTGGAAGTGTGTCACCATTGTAAAAATGGAGACTTGAATCTAGGACTTCAATCCCCAGAAGTCCTTGCTCTACTTCCCCAGAATGCTTTGTAAACTCACTGAATTCTCACCTGGGCCGAGAGCAAATTATGATGTAAAGGGTCTCCACCATAGGCGGGGTCTCTCTTTTCTTTCCTATTTCTGCTTGCAAGCAGACGGATCTTTCATGATGTAGGTGAGGTTGTCTAGGCCTCTCTCTCTCTCTGGCCTAGACATGGGTTTTTCTTACTTGTATATTCTTAAGTTCTTAATCTTAAATAAACCTTTAAAATATAATACTTCTTGCAGAGAGAAACTAATTTCTACCCTGCCTCAGTTTCCCTAAATTTTAATTCTTACACCATACATGAGTCACTTAACCCCCATCTCCTAGCCTTTACCACTTTTTTGCCTTGGGACCAATGCAAAGGTTCAATTCTAAGATGGAAAGTAAGAGTTCAAAAAAAAAAAAACTGAGTAAGTGAAAGAGCAAATCATAGAAATAATAATTTTATTAAAGATAATGACAACAATGAGATAATGTATCAAAAATTTTAGGATGCAGTCTGTGCAATATTTAGGGGAAATTTTATATCTCTAAACACTTAAATCAATAAAAGAAAGAACAGATCAATAAATTGAGTATGCCACTAAAAATTTAGAAAACTTGCAAATTTAATACCCTCAACTAAATACCAAAATAAAAAGGCAATAATCAATAGAAAGATTAACAAAATTAAAAATTAAATTAATAAATTAAATTAATAAATGAAGTTAAGGGCTATTTTGGGGAAAAAAACTTAAATGGATAAGCCATTGGCTAATGTGAGTTTAAAAAAAAAGGAAGAAGAAAACCAGATTACAAGTATTGAAAGTGAAAAATATTAATTCACAACCAATGAAGGAAATAAAAGCAACTTTAGGAGCTATTTCAACCAATCAGTTCCAGTCAATACAAATGGCAATCTGAATGAAATAGATGAAGATTTACGAAAATATAAATTGATCAAATTAACAGAACAGAAAATAGATATCTTTATCTTAGAAAAAAATTAAATAAACCTTAAAAAGTCTCCGTTAGGGGCAAGGGGGAACCTTGGACTAGAGGAATTTACAAACAAATTATACCAAACATTTAAAGAATAATTATTTCTAATACTTTTAAAAATTGGATAAAGAAGGAATCCTATCAAATCCCTTCTATGTTTCAAATGTGATTTTGGTCTCTGAACCAAGAAGCATGAAATAAAAGAAAGAAAAGTATAAACCAATTTTTCCTAATGAATACTGACACAAATTTTTAAAATAAAATACTTATCAAGATTAGAAAAATCATACACTATGACTAGAATGGACTTTTATACTATATAAAACTATAAGTATAACTAACTATATTAATAACAAAGACAATAAAAATCATATGATTATTTCAATAGATATAGAAAAAATTTTGGCATAGTTTGGCAAAACTATTAAAATCTATCAAAAATGTATTTTCCTAGAAATTATAAAAATAAATGGAGCTTTCCTTAAAATGATAAGTAGTATATATCTATTACCAAAAGCAAGTATTCTATGTAAGGGGATAAGTTAGAAGCCTTCCCAGTAAAATCAAGGGTGAAAAAAAGGATGTCCATTACTACTATTACTATTCATATGTAAGCAATAGCAATAAGAAAAAAAAACTGAATAGGCATTGACAAAGGAAGAAAAATTTTTCACTTTTGCAGAAGATAAGATTCTTTACTTAGAGAACCCTAGAGAGTCAACTAAAAATCTAACCGAAACAAGTAACTACTTCAGTAAAATCATAGGGTATAAAACAAACCCACATAAATTTTTAGTATTTCTGATGTTACCAAAAAAAAAAAAGCAGGAAAAGATAAATAGAATATTTCTATTTAAAATAAATGTAGGCAGTATAAAATATTTGGCTATCTACCTGTCAAGACACATATAGGAACTATATAAACATTATTATAAATATTCTTCACACAAATAAAGATAGAGATAAATATTTAGAGAAATAATTGTTTGTAGGCAGGCCAAGGTTATATGCTAAAAATTATAATACTACTTAATTAATTCACTTATTCAATGTCATGAAAATAAAACTACCAAAGAATTATTTTTTAGTACTAGAAAACATAATTACAAAATTCATCTATAGGAATAAAAGGTCAAAAATACCATAGAAATCAATACAGAAAAAAAATGGAAACCTAGCAATATCAAATCTCCAACTGTAATTATTAAGCTGTGATTATTGAAACAATTTAATGCTGGTAGGAAATAGGGAGATTGATCAGTGGAACAAATTAGATATATAATATACAGAAATGAATGAGCACCATAAACTCACAGATGCCAGTGATTAGAGCAAAAACTCATTTATCAACAAATATTTTTAGGAAAACTTGAAAGTAATCTGGTAGAAACCATACATAATACACTGTCCAGTACCATATATCAATATAAATTCAAAAGAGATTCATTGTTTATACATAAAGGTAGGTATAATCAGCAAATCAGTACAGCAGATCAATAGAAAGGGAGAGAGTTCATGACCAAACAAAAGACAGGGAGGTAACAAAATAGCTAATTTTGATTATAGATAACTGAATAGTTTTTTTTTTCAAAACCAAATCCAATGCAGCTAAAATTAGAAGTCAAGCAAGATATTGGGGGTATTCTTTGAGACAAGTTTCTCTGATACAGGGATCATTTAAAAATTTTTTAATATAATATGGCTAAGGTGGGAATTTGTTTTGCATGGTTATGCATATTTGTGTAGAGGGTTTTATTTTTCTTGTCTTCTCAGTGAGAAGGAGGAAGTCAAAAGGGTAGGAGAGAACTTAAAACTGAAGTATGCTAGGTCTATTTACCCAAGAAGATAAAGGCTTTGTTGTGGCAAAGAACTGGAAATTGAAGGGATGTCCATCAACTGTGGAATGGCTAAACAAATTGTAGTATATGCTTGTGATGGAATACCACTGCACCATAAGATATGATGAGCAGATTAACTTTTTTAAAAACTTGGAAAGAATTACATGAGATAATGAAAAGTAAAATGTATAGAACCAAGAGAAAATTAAATACAACTACAGATTTGATATTTGAAGAATAACTGGTGAATGTTCATCGCAGAGAACAAACTGAGAAATGGAAATATGAAAGACATAATCAATATATTTTGCTGGGTGATGCACTCTAGGGTGTGGGGAGGGGAAAGGGTCTGAATTTTTAAAATGGAAGTAAAATATAATAAAATATTAAAACATTATTTAAATGTTAGTCATAATAATTATTAATAACATCGTCAAGTGGTTCAGCATCAGAAACTGCAATGATTTTGTCATGGAAATGAATGAAAAAAGATTCATCACCATCTGCTTTGTTATTGCACCCTTAAAATCATGGAAGTTTTCCATCTTATTTGTAGTCGAAACCTTATATATGTCTTGATAATGTGAGCTCTGTGGAGCCATAAACATGTGACTGTTTATATAGAAATATATATGTATACACACACATATATATGTATCCCTTAGCAATGTGCTTTGAACATAATAAGCACTTGATAAATGTTTTCTTTGTACACAGTAAGCACTTGATAAATGCTTTCTGGTTGCCAACTTACATACTCAGTATCTCATTGTCTGTGAGCTGTTATTAGGCATAAGCATTAGCTCCACACACAAATACTTCCACAATCACTCATCTGGAAGCAGCAGGACCCAAGTACCTTGTTGACATGAAAGTCACCAACAGAGACTTTTCTTATAAAGGCGACCAAAACCCAACTTTAAGAGAATCACAGAATTTCGGAGTTGAAAGGAACTTCAGCAGCTACCTATAACCTGTAATGGAGGGATTAGTCAGTGGTAAAGAGAAAATAGGATCCAGGAGAGACAGCTGATGGTTTAAGGTTGGATCAGAGAAAGAAGAGAGGGGTTTGAGTAATTTTCCTCCTTCAGCCTCTGGTCCTCAGCTATGGCTGCTCTCATAAATTTGGCTCTTGACTTCCTCCACTACTAAAGCCTAAAGGTTTTCTTCTCAGGAAGATTACTCTCCCCATTCAAGCTGTCCCACTCACATTTAAGGCACTTTGGAAAAGGATAACAACTTTAATATAAATTAAGTCAACTAGGGTAACACAAAGAAAATGACTGGCAGGAAAAGAATAGGGGTGGAAAGTGGGGAAAGGTGTATCTTCCCTAGTTACCCCTTTCCCACCCTCCTTGAGTTTGGGGGGAACTCGGGCCTTGGCAGCCTGCCCCCCCCCCAGAAAGAGTCAGGTTGACTGGCCCTGGTCTTTGGCCCCCTGGCCACAGCTCAGACCTGGGCACCAGGAACTGTGAGTTAAAGTTTTAACAGAGGCTCAAATGTCTTCTACAGATGTCCCTTCAATTGGGAATTGGGCTGGGGGGGGAGGGGGTGGATGTCTAGTCACCAGGAGAGAAAAAAAGTGAGTAAATTCTCAGGAGAAAAGTTTGGCCAGACCTCTCCTCCTAAGCTTCTCAAGGTTTAGAGAAATCCCAAATGAAATCCCTGCCAGAATCTTCTGGTTTCTCTCAACATTCCAGACCCCCTGGGATCCCTCCTGGGTCAAGGTGATCAGATCCATCAACTCTTTAGCCTGTCACTATTCCTAGAGTGCAGACCCTCTGTCACAAACCCAGACCTGCAAAGAATCCCTACTGTAATATTGACAAGCGGTCATCCAGCTTCTTCTCAAAGGCCTCCAAGGACAGAGAATCCATAACCTCCCAAAGCACAGTCCATTCCACTTTGGGACAACTCTAATTAATAGGAAGTTTCTTCAAGATATCAAACCTCAGTTAGCCTTTTTGTATCTTCTGCTCATTGCTTCAAGTTCTGCCCTCTAGGGCTCAATAGAACAAGTCTAATCCTTCTTTAACAGGATAGCCAATCATATACTTAAAGACAAGCCTTTCTCTTCTTCCCACACCCATCTTGTCATTTCCAATTCGATCAACCTTTGAAGTTCTTGCCACTTCTCAACATTAGGGTCCAGTGTCCCTTCCCTGCTTCCCTTACTGACAGAACCTCTCAATTATGTCCCAATTGTTCCTGTTAGGCTCTTGAGTGTAATTGTTCAACTCTTCTCTGATTTTCAGAAATCTGGGCAAGTTTCCAATGAGCCTAGGTTTGGGAGACATCTAACAGCTATCAAAGCAGGCATGGCCTAGAGTCTAGTTTTTGGTTGTTTGTTTGTTTTGTCTTGACCTATAATTTTATCAGTATAGGAAGCTCTAGGTAAGAAAACTGTTTATTTTTGTTTTCTTTTCTTTTAAAATCCTTACTTTTCATCTTAGAATCAATACTTTGGATTGATTCCAAGTGTGGAAAGGAAAACTGAATCAATCTTCAATCCTCCACAATTTCCTTCAACTATTACACAAGGCAGAAGAGCAGGAGAGCTAGGCAATTGTGATTAAGTGAATTGCCCAGGGTCATACAGATAGGAAGTGTCTGAGGTCACATTTGAACCCAGGATCTCCTATGTCTGGGTCTGGCTCTCCATCCACTGAATCACCTAGCTGCCCCAAGGAAACTATATAGTTTCCTAGGTATTTCACTATATTTAAATCCTGTTTCTCAAGTAATATTTTTTAAAGTCCCTTAAGGGCATTTTTGTACTTCCCAAGTTATGAACATTCAAGTAGTAACGAAGTAGTAACAAAGAGGTCCTGAACCAATGGTAACACCTGGTGATTTATTCAAGGAATCCATAACCCAACGTATATCTTGTCCCTACCACCACTTTTCTTTCCTTTCAGGAGTATGATGAATAGTCTAGGCTACCCTCTTGTCACCTCACAGTTCAGCTAGGTTTAGTTACCTTAGTCAAGGAATCATATGTAACCACACTTCTTTAACTTCTGTCCTTTGTGTTTCTTTTTCTGAATCTCTGTGAATTACTTCAAGGAAATATATTTTTCTCCTCTTTTCCCTTTCTCTTTCTTCCTCCTTCACTTGGTTCCATTTATGAGCCAACAATTTACCCTAATCATAGCTATTATGTGTTAGCAATACACCTGTATCAAGAAAAAAGGCAAACAGGTTTTGAAGTGAAATTAGACCTAGTAAAGTACCTCTGCCATCAACCTTTAAAGCCCTTGAAAGTGCCCAGAACCCCTTAACAATCTCCCCAAAAGGCTCCAGCCCCTTTGTCATTATCTTGCAATTAGACCTGCTTTTCCTGTCAAGTACCAGGAAACAAAACATTATTTCTTATTCAATTTTATTATTTTCTTTTGTTGTGGTTTAATTCTAGTATGGCAATAGCATTATTTCCTGTTTTCATTGTAAGTATATAGTTTTCAGCTACAATTTAGCTTTGAAAAAGCTTACCTGAAATGCTAACCAACCACCATTTAGAATATTGTTTTTGCACTCCAGCTTCAAGAGAAATTTTAGGATGCAAACATTTCATAAACTGGGGATTGTTTGAATGTTCCTTGTACTCTTGCTTCCAACTAGGCACATGATTGGTTGATAGTTTTATTTTGTTTCCTATTTTTTATGTTTCCTATTTTTATGTGGAAAACAAGTACTCCAAGTATTTTTTCTTCCTTTCCCACATTTCCTTCCATCTTTTTCATCTTTACTGTTCTAATTTGACCCAGAGGAGTTGGATTTGAATCCCAGTTCTACCACTTACATACCTATCTAATAGTGGCAGCTAGGTAGCACAGTGGATAGAGCATTAGGCTGGGGAATCAGGAATACCTAAGTTCAAATCGTTCCTCAGACATGATTTTTGGGACCATGGGCAAGTCACTTAACTTTATTTGCCTCTATTTCCTCATCTGTAAAAAAAAAGCTAGAGAAGGAAATGGCAAACCTCTCTAGTATCTTTGCCAAGAGGACCCCAAATGGGGTCACAAAGAGTCAGAAGCAGCTGAACAACATTTGTGTGAGACAAAGTCACTTAACCATCCTCTACCTCAGTTTCTTCGTCTGTACAGAGAGGATGTAGCAGAATAATCTCTGAAATCTTACCAGCTCTCAATATACGATTCTGTGGCCTTGGTTTCCACATCCCATTTTCTATCCTCTACCCAAAGTCCAAAGTTGTGAGTGAATAGAGTGTCAGAAAGGTATTGAAAGGAATTATTGTTGTTTCTTTGTTTCTATCTTTGATCCCAATCCCTAAGCTGAATCACTAAATTCAGGATAAAGTTTAGTTTTGACTTCTGTAAGATTCTATTTATTATCCCACCTCACTTCAAAGTAATTATGTTTATTAGAAGAGACCTATTTTTTATTGAATCAATCAATTAATTCATAACTAAGTGGATCCCTTCCTGAATCAAAGATATTTCAGTTAGATATGGCAGGAAGTCTGATCCTATTAGGTGAGAGATTTGATCTTTGCTTTAGAAGTTAGAATCAATCTAGGAGTCACACGGAACCCCTCCACATCATGGGGGTTAGGGGTATGGCCCCTGTGAACCTGAAAATCCAAGTAAAAGTTTTGGGCTCTCCATTCATAACAAAAAAGAAATCTGATTTTTTTATTTTGTCTTTTATGGGATGTTTACAACATCTTATTGTAAAGATAAGGTAGATCAAATATTTAATGGTCATAGGTTATATGTAGAAAAATTTTAAGATGTCTCTACATTTCAAGCCTTTGTATATCATTTGTTGGCTTTCCATTCTTTTCACAATCTTTAACTTTTTACCTATTTTAACTTTAAAAGAGAAATTATATATATTCATGGTATTAAAAGATAAAATATGTTGATGTCATACAATACTGTACATATTTTTGTGCATTTCTGAGCTTCTAAACTTTTCCTGTGTTAACTGCTGACCTTCGCCTGTCATCTGCAGTTTCTGCACAACTCCCCCAAAACTCCCATTTAATTTTTTTATGCCAACCCATAATATATTGAAACCCTAATGGCAAAAGTTGAGATGTGGAAGGAATACCTATAATTCAACACCAGAGATTCCCAGGACCTAGTGCTATAGAGGAAGGCATAGGGACATCAAAAGATGAGCCAGAAAAAATATCCAGCCTGGGGGCAATCACCAAAAGGAGAAAGAGAAAATTGGGTTGAGCTGTGGCAGAGGAAGGAGAAATTAAGGAGAGCCGCTGGCCACTAAATGTATCTAGGAGCAGAAGACTTAAGCTGTCACGACCTCCTTAAGGAATGAAGAAAGTAACAATAGAAGATCTGCTCTTTTCCCAGCTCTTCTGCCTAAAGGTCTATTAACAGATATTGTAATATATTCTGCTGCTCTTTACCAAAATATTTCCAGTAACCTGAATTTTGCCTCAACCACAAAGAGGTCTGGGATTAGCTAGAGATAAATACAAATGTAAATAATGGCAGAGAGCTAAACCTCTGCCTAAATATTGGGAGGCTCCCAGTGGGGGACTCAGAGCACTTGTGATTGTGTTCCAAACTTTTCATTGAATATAAACTTCCTCAAGCAGTAGAGGAGAAGCCGGACAGACAGACCAGGATATGGCTTCTAGGCTTAAAAGGATCTAATTATTGTAACAGGATGTCACACTTCCCACTAAGAGTTCTCTCTGGGCCTCAATTTCTGTCTTAACCAGGATCAGTATTTCTCTAGTTCATAGAGATGGTGGTTGAGTTAACAAGAAGATGGTTACAAATTTTTTTGTATCATTTAGAGGATGATCTCTATGATGAAGGTTTGTATTCCTTTCCTCAGTGATGATGTCAGCCTCAGACATAAAGCTGAGGAATACCTCTAAAGCTACCTTGAGACAGTGAGAGAAATGTATGATCTGCAGACTGAAGGATGAAAAGGCAGCTTTTGTGAAAATGGGACAAAAAGGGATCACATTTTTGCTAAACAATGCTTTTTTTTCTCCTTTTCTTTCTAAACTCAACCATAGTTTCCTAATCTGTAAAATAAGAGGGTTGGACCAGATGATCTCTATGGTCTCTTCTAGCTCTCAGACTGAAAAATACTTTGAAGACCATTATTTTTAATAGGTTTGGATTTCTCTTATGGCATATTTTGTAGTGTAATTTATATCCCATTGTTTTAAAAAATAAAAACTATCTTACAGCAACCTGCGTTTTTGTTAAGCAGCCAAAATTAGAAGCTCAGAATTGGACATAATTTCATCTAACGAGCTCAGCGCAGACAAGTGGAACAGGTAGGGATGGTTGATGAATTGCAAGTGGTTAATTCATTTTTTCCAGTCATCTTAGTCTATTTCTACATAATTGATCAGGACTTTGGAGTAGTCATTTTGGTTCACTTATTAGGACAGCTGAAGCACTAGATAAATCATTCCTCATCCTGCTGTTTTGCAGTACAGAGCAGGTCATGTCAAGCTAAAAAGGCTTTAGTATGGACCCATTGAGGAGATAGAGGGCTATCACCTAAACACAAAGGAACTAGGACTCAGACAAATACTTCAGCTTCATTGGGAGGGCTGGGGAAAGTCCTCCCTACAGTCCAGCATCATCTCAACATCTTGGTGGCACAGTGGCTACCATTCTGGACATGGGGTTAGAAAAGCCCGAGTTTAAATTCTAAGTCACTTAACCTCTCTCCGCTTGGTTTCCACCTCTTGATGGACAACTTAAAAGATCTCCTTCAGCTCTACATCTATACTCTGTAGCTTGCAATCATCATAAAGTAATTCAAAAGTTAATTTAAAAGGATAATTCATTATTCTTTCTAATTAGGTGCTAAGTATTGTATCTGTGCTACTAAAGGACCACAGATATTGCAGGTACCCTCTAAATTCAGCATTCTGACACAAGACAATCATCACCTACCCTAGTTACAATTCTGCCCAAGGTTAAGTTCCAAGATGTCAGAGACCACAGGCTAATTTTTTTTTCCATAGTAAATCCTATAGATTAATCTATTAAAGCATGATGGATTCAATTCTGCACCAGTGGAGGGAAAACAGGCTCTGATTCAACATTTGAAAAGATCCATGACTGAAGACAAGACTGGGCTTCCCTAGAGCTGACAAATGATGTCAGAAACCATTCACAGCACAAAACTCTTTAAAACCATACTTCATGTAGCCAAAAGTAGGTATAACCTCACAGAAGCAAAAGAACTGCTGGTTTCCTGTCCTTGTCTGCCCCCAAATGGGGAATCTGGACCACAGATGTGGAACTAAAAATCTAGCATCTGTGTCAACTTACATAAGATCCATAAAATATCATGAGGCAAGGATTCTAGCCACTGGAGAGAAACTAGTCTTTGAGATGATTTTCTTACTAGAGTAGACATCTGGTCTGCACTGTGGTGGTTTATTCCTTGCCTAGAAAAGTAGCCTTTGGGGGCAGCTGGGTAGCTCAGTGAATTGAGAGCCAGGACTAGAGATGGGAGGTCCTAGGTTCAAATCTGGCCTCGGACACTTCCTAGCTGTGTGACCCTGGGCAAGTCACTTGACCCCCATTGCCTGGCCCTTACCACTCTTCTGCCTTGGAGCCAATACACAGTATTGACTCCAAGATGGAAGGTAAGAGTTTAAAAAAAAAAAGTAGCCTTTGTGAAGGTGGTGTGAAGTTCAACTGGATGTGTGGCCCAATATTCAGGTACCAAAAAAAGTTTCCAGTAGACAGCAGGGCATGGAGGCAATGTGGTGCCATGGAAAAAGTACTATATTTGGAGGCAGAGAATTTGAATTTGAATCCCAGCTCCTGCTACCTATGAATCCTTGGCTGATACACTTAAATTTCTATTTGCCACAGTTTCTCATCTGTCAAATGAGGAGATAGGATTAATTGACCTTTAGAGTCTCTTGAACCCTAAATTCTACACCTCTATCTCAGGTTCAGCAACCTTGTATTCCTCAGGGAATGAAATTGTACACTCAATGAGTCAACAAGCAATTATTAAGCAATTACTGTATGCCAGGTATCATGATCTCTTACACATAGAAAGAGGAAAAACTGACAGAGCACCAAGGACAATTATCAGAAAGGATAATGTGGAAGCCAAAAACTAGCTTCAATAGAAGATTTACAGGGACACACATCTGAGGAACAAGTTACCTCTGGGGATCTATGCCTCACAGAGAAAAAATGAAACCAAAATGGCCATGAGAAGGAAAGAATCTTTCTCCCTCTCCTTCCCTGCCTCAACTTTTCTCCCACCAAGAAGAAAGGTATCCAACTCAAAGTAAAAATCATGTTACCTGAATATAGCAAGATGTTTCATTCAATTGTTTTAGTTGTGTTTGACCCTTTGTGACCCTATTTGGGGTTTTCTTGCCAAAGATACTAGACTAGTTTGCCATTTCCTTCTCCAAGCTGTTACAGACAAAAGAGTGGTTGCCATAAACTGTGACTGCGAAAATATGGGTTCAAGACTTTGAATTGCCAAAAGCATAAAGATAATTTTAGTGTCTTGACTTAAAAAAAAATAAGTGGTCGCCATGGGAAAAATTCCCAAATATGAAATACCCAAGTCATCTGGGTTTTATGGAGATTTTAATTAATACAAATGAAGGAATTAAAGAAAGGGAGAGGGACAGAGTAAGAGGAAATAATAGGAAGGCTAGAACCTAGGCCAATGGCCTAGGCCTTTCTTTTAAGAGAGAAAACTAAGTCAGTCTTTAATCACTCACCACAAGATTGTCCCAAGCAAAACTCTAGTGTTCAGAGAGACCCTCCAGTTCATCTCCTGAGCTCAACTAAGTTCAGCCACCGAGATAGCCCAGCTCTCAGTTCCTGACCTCCTTTTAAAGAGAATTTTGTCCTATGTCACCTCCCCTAAATTTTCACATCTACCAATCACAGTAGACCTTTTCCAAAAGACTGACCATAATTAATTCACATCTTGTTATCACCTTCTTAATTC
This sequence comes from Monodelphis domestica, assembly GCF_027887165.1. Lineage (NCBI taxonomy): Eukaryota > Metazoa > Chordata > Mammalia > Didelphimorphia > Didelphidae > Monodelphis > Monodelphis domestica. The sequence goes on along the minus strand of NC_077229.1, from coordinate 174,457,581 downwards.
ACATCTTATTATCACCTTCTCTGGGTAGACTAAAACTTCTGAGTAATTCACATCTCTTTGCTAAGCTTTCCCTTTTAGTCATTAATTTGACCTTCATAGGTACTTAGCACCCTTTTGTATTAGATCTAAAAATAGACCTAGCTTAAGGGCTTTGCCTCACTACAAGTATGGGTTGGGGACTTTTTTTCATTGTTCAGTAAGGAGTTTTACAACTTTATCTTCCCCTTAAGGTATGCCTAAATATGGGTGGAGTAAAGTTAAGTTCTCAATACATTTCTGACCAAGTACCTGCATTGTTTAAATGAGGAATAACATAACCAAATCTTCTAAGGTTAGAGTCTGAGAAATTTTAAGATTCACAATCCCTCCTGATGATCATTGGGAGACTAGTCTCCCCATTGATCATTTAACATAATCATCTTGTACTTCTAAATGCACTTCTAACTACAGATTCCTACAATATTCAATTTTCTAAGAGGAAATTAGAGTAGTGAGGGAGGAATAGAAAAGAAAGCAAAACCAATGTTTTGCTAGGTGCATTGACAGAAAGCCAAATTAGGGGCAGTCCCTCTTTTTTAGAAAATTTTTTAAATTTTCTAAACCTGTTTTACCATATGCAAAATGGAGATCATGATAGCACCTACCTCATAGGAATGTTATAAGTATCAAATGAGATAGTGTGTGAAAAGTGTTTTGAAAATCTTGTCTATCTATAAATTTCAATTATTAGTCCTTTGTACACTAGTTGAGCTAAATGGAAGAAGAGGGGTAGGAGAGTATCATCCAGATACTTCTGGTACCCAGAATCCCTGAGAGAGTCAGAATCTTCCACTATGATTATCTGTCATCCCAGGAAAAGAAGGAAGTGGAATAACTTGGTTTCTTCACAAATATGATCATTTCATGCAAGTTAGGTTGACATAAGGTCTTCCTCACAAAGTAATGTAGAATCTTGTTCATGTACAAAGTTGAGTTTGGCTCTCTGGAAATGTTGTAAATAATAATAATACTGTGATTATAGAAAAAAAAATGTTTTGAGAACTATAGAGTGCCAGAAGGATTGCTGGTGTGCCAAATCTATTTTACCCAGGTACCCCACTATCTGAAATGGTTACTGCTGATATTCACTGTAATGAGTTAAAAATTCTTTCTTGATGTTCTTTCTTACAAAACTGTTTGATTCTTTATTCATGTAGGTGTGATCTATACTCCATTCCACCAAAGCAGTGTGGAAGAGAATTATACTTGGCTTCTTTGAACCCAAAAGGCAGAACAATGAGCAATTCATCCAGGAAGCATTTATAATATCACTGAAGGGTCCTCAGAGTAATCTAGTCTGAATCAACACATCAAAGTAATCCCTGCTTTGACATACCCAACAAGTGCTCATCTATACTCTACTTGAAGACCTGAACAGAATAGGGAATCTATCATGTTTCAAAATAGCCATTGCTACTTTTGAACAACTCTTATTTGTTGAGAAAATTTTCTTGATGTCTAAACTGGCCTCTGCATCATCATCTACCCATTTCTCCTGGTTCTGCCTTTTGGTACCAAACAGAACAAATCTAGTATTTTCTCCATATATTAAACCTTCAAATACTTGAATACAGCTAGTTTAATAGATTATTTTGCAATACCTTTATTCAAAAATTCTGTCAAGTGTTCTTGCTATTTTGATTAGTCTTTTAATTCAAGGAAGAGAAGGTAGTAGGCAAAAGAAGCTCATCATCGCACACACGCACACACACACACACACACACACACACACACACACACACACACACACACACATACACACACACCCCAAGTCTTCTCTCCTCTAAGCTAAGCATGCCTAGATTCTTCAACCACTCCTCACATGGCATGAACTCAGGGACCTTCACTATCCTAGCTACCCTCTTCTGCATATTTCCCAGACTGTCAATGTTCATCTTACACTATGGTTTCTAGAACTGCAGACAACACTACAGATGATATTTTACTAGGGCAGAGTACAGTGGGATGATAATTTCCCTATTCCTATAAAACATACCATTCAGTGTAGATCATGATGGAATTCACTCTTTAGACTGCCACAACAATGAATGCTTATATATGGAAATCTTCAGATCTTTTCTCAGAATAATTGTTATCTAACCTCATCTCTCCTATCTTGTACTTGTGAGGTTGGGGTATGTGATAATTAAAATAGTGGAAGACATAAAATGTGTAGAATAAAAGAGTGGTTGCCTTAAATTGTGACCACAGAAAATATGGTTTCAAGACACTGTCTTGTTTTAAAATCAAATATAAGGTGGTCACCAGGGGAAAATTCCCAATTATTAAATATACCCAAGTCAGCTGGGTTTTATAGAGATTTTAATTACTACAAATGAGGAATTAAAGAAAGAGAGAGATCAGTCAGTCTTTTATCCACTCACCACAAGATTTGTCCAAGCAGGGATTCTAGTGAGATACCAGTTCAGCTTTGGCCAGCTGCCACCTCCATAGAGAGTTCCTCTGAGATTCAGAGTCTCCTCAGAGGGAGTTCCAGCCAGAGTCCCGAGAGATAGAGCCCAGAGGGACAGAGTCTCCTCAGAGGGAGCTCCAGCGAGAGAGCATCCTGCTCTCAGTTTTTCCTCTCCTTTTAAAGGGAATTTTCTCCTATGTCACTTCCCCTAAGTTCTCACATCTACCAATCACAGTAGACATTTTCCAAAGGACAAACCATTCTTAATTCACACCTAAGAAGGCTTAAATTTTTTATTAAGTTCACATCAGAAAACCTCTAAGTTCTCACCTCTTTGCTCCTTGTAAATTCACAAGTTGCCTGACCTTTATAGGTATTTAGCACCCTTTTGTATTAGATCTAAAAATAGGCACAGCTTAAGAACTTTTGCCTTACTATAAGTATGGGTTTAAGTATTTTTCATTGTTCAGCAAGGAGTTTCTTCCCCTAAAGCAGGCTTAAGTAGGGGTGGAGTAGAGATCTCACATTCCTGATCTAAGTTCCTTCATTGTTTAAAATGGGGAATGGTCTTAACCAAACCTTATGAAGTAGAGTCTGAGAATTTTTAAGGTTCACAAGTAGGAGGGCTTGTGTCTAACCATAAGGTTTCATATTTGTCACTATTGTAATTGCATTTTATTTCTTATTTAATTAATTAATTTGTTTATTACATTAAAAACCAGAAGTAATTTAGGTGACTCTTAATAAACAAAAAGGTATAGTAAATTGAATGCTCAATTTCCTCATCTGTAAAATGAGCTAGAGGTGAGTCAAGAAGTTCTGGGTTCAGGGGGCAGCTGGGTGGCTCAGTGGATTGAGAACCAGGCCTAGAGACGGGAGGTCCTACATTCAAATCTGGTCTCAGATACTTCCTAGCTATGTGACCCTGGCCAAGTCACTTAACCCCCATTTCCAAGCCCTTACCACTCTTCTGCCTTTGAACCAATACAAAATATTGATTCTAAGACAAAAGGTAAGGGTTTAAAAAAAAAAAAAGAAGTTCTGGGTTCACATCCATCTTTGAACTCTACCTATCAAGTCACATAACCTTTCACCATCTGTAAAATGGAGATAATGATAACACCTACCTCAAAAGATTATTATGAATATCAAATGAGGTAATGCATGAAAAGAAGGCATTAGAGGAGGCATCATTTGATTAAAAGATATATATACATATAAAACCATATCTTGCTCATTTCCATTTATCAATTCTTTCTTTGGAGACAGACATACACAAGTCATTCTTGAAACAATATTTCTGTTGCTATATACAACATTCTCTTGGCTCTGCTTGTTTCGTTGTTCATAACTTCATGAAGGTCTTTCCACTTTTTAAAAATCAATTCAATCCAGTACTCTACTGCCAAGATCCTCTTGGAACTTGATTGTCAAACAATATAGTGTGTTAATCATCCCATTCTATTTTTCGTCACTCCAAATTTGATGAGCTGCCATATATGCGTTTATGCAAATCATTGATTAAAATGTTAAATAGCACAGGGACATGCACTGCACTGGAACACTCCAATCTAATTGTTAGGAAAATTTTCTTGACATCTAAATTGTCCTCTTTGCATCATCTGCTCATTTCTCCTGGTCCTGCCCATTGGAACCAAACAGGAAAAGTATAATAGGGCACTCAACTGGAGACCTGCTGCCATGCTCACATGCACAATTATACTTTGAGCCCCACCATCCAACCAGTGCTGAATTCATCTAAATGTGTAATCTTCTTAGCCCTATCTTTTCATTTTCTCTACAATAGATTGAGATACTTAATCAGAAACTTTGCTAAGAACTAGAAAAATTACATATACTGCATTCCCTACATACTAATTTAATGATCTTCCCAACAAAAAAACAAAAATAGGGAAATTAGTTCAGTTGGTCATGACCTGTTTTTGATGAAACCATGTTGTCTTTGTAATCACCGATTCCTTTTCCATATGTTAGCCAAACATTTTTTAATGATCCATTCTAAAATTGTCCCAAGAATCAAAATCAGATTCACTGTCCTATAGTTTACAGAATCTTTTCTTTTGCCTTTTTTTTAATTGGCATTTTTTCCCTCTAATATGTAATGTCTCTCATTTCCTGTGGTCTTTCACATTTCCCTAAAAATGATTAAGCAATCTCATCTATTCATTCTTATAGTACCTAAAGTTTAGTTCACTACTCTAAGAGTTCTGAAAACAAAAAGACAACTACGTGTTCTCTTAATATCTTGATTAAATGAACTAAAAAGCATTTATTAAGTACTTATAATGTACCAAAAACTGTGATAAACTCTGGGGATACAGATGGAGTTCACACTCTAATTAGGGGAGACAGTTCACAAAAGGATGTTAATCTGAAAGAAGAATGGGTAATTTAGGAGTCTATGGCAATTCTAGGTGTGTGTAGTATGTAGTTGACCTTGGGATGCAATGGTGGGGCATATGGTAAGACTTGGTGAGGCCAGATAAGTGGCAAAGAAGATAGAGAAACAAGTCTAGAGATGAGAGGTCCTGGGTTCAAATCTGACCTCAGATACTTCCTAGCTATTTGATCCTGGGCAAGTCACTTAACTCCAACTGCCTAACACTTACCAATCTTCTGCCTTGGAACCAATACTTACCATTGATTCTAGGACAAGAAGTATGGTTTAAAAAAAAAAAAAAGATTTGGTGTTTCTCCATCTCATCAGAAGGAAAAGAGTTGATGGCTTCCATCTCATCAAACCAGCATGAGTTTAGTCAAGCAGCTAAATGTATCTGAATAGCCTGATGAGAGTATGAAGGGAAGACAAACTGGAAAGGGGAGCTTGTCAATGCCAGGTCTTTCCTACCACAAAAGGATCCCAGATGGGTTTGAGGGTACCAACTACCTGTTAGTCAATATTAGTCTATACCAGTTAGTAGCTAGTTGGCATTTATTAAGCACCTGTTGGGTGCTAATCACTATGTCAGGCACTGAGAGTATAAACACTTCCTTCAAGGAACTTGTATCCAGCAGGGAACAGATAGAAGGTGAAGACATAAGATTTTGTGTTAACATAAAGAAAATTTTCCCAATACTTTTTATTTAGTTGTTTCAGTTGTATCCAACTCATCATGACCCCATTTGGGGTTTTCTTGGCAAAGATACTGGAATGGTTTGCCATTTCCTTCTCCAGCTTATTTTACAGATGAAGAAACTGAAGCAGACAGGACTTATGTGACTTCACCAGGGTCACACAGCTATTAAGTGTCTCAGGTCACATTTGAAATTGAGAAATGTCTTCCTTATTTCCAGCTATATTCTCCCACTAATTAGAGCTATTTAAAGTATTAGTAGTAAGGTTTCCCATCTCAGAAGGTCTTTGACAGGTTATTTAAACACTTGACAGAGATGTTGGAGAGGAGAGTGCTTCCTATTCAGGGATGGGTTGAAATAGATGAAGATGAGAGGTTCTTCATTTTTTTTTTGCCTCATGGCCCTCTCTGGAAGTTGGGTAAAGCCTAAGAAACCCTTTTCAAAATTATGTTTTATTTATTTTTTATTAATTCTTTTTGTTACTTTAAAATAGTTAAATCTCTCCTTTTTTCCCATCCCCCAATTAGAGAAGGCATCATTTGACAAAAAGATACATGTATATATATATATATATATATATATATATATATATATATATATAAACTGTCTTATTTATTTCTATTTGTCAGTTCTTTCTCTGGAGGTTGACGTATGTCATTCTTCAAATAATACTTAGAATAATGTTTGTAAATGCAGAGAAGAAAATATGTATAATTATAAAGCAAATCAACTCTTTTGGAAATGGTTATCCAAATATTTTTTTAAAAAAACAAATTCACAGACCCCCAAGTAAAAAAAAAAAACCTCTGGATTAGATGAATTCCTGGGATCTCTTATAATTATAATTCATTTGACATTTTTGAGGGTCTTAAAAGCTTCCTTCCTATTCTGTATAATATTTCTAAGATTCTAATGTGATTCTGGGATGGAAAAGTTCCTTCCCTGAGAATCTGTCTCTAGGTTCAACAATTAGTATCACAGGATGATTAATTCAGTATTGGAAGAGATCTTGTCCCACGTCATTTTACAGATGAAGACAGTGAGGCTTAGACCGGTTAATTATCTTATCCAAGGTCCCACAGCTGATAAATAACAGAAGAGGGTTTGAATCCCCAGCCTAGGACACAAAACAATGCTCATTTCCCCCCTACTTTGACAACTTTGAGCACAGAAATGTTTTCCCAGCATTTTGTTCCAGAGTTAGAACCAATCATATCTCAATTAAAACTTTGCTGGATTGACCCTGTTTTGCCAAAGCAGAATCACACAGCCCATCTCTCAAAATAGTTTGTTTACAGCATTTCATGTCCTCCTGTGGTGCCTGGACCATCATTCTCCCAGCCCTATCAGTTAGGAAGGGATTATTAGCTTTCCCTGGGTGTCCACCCAATGTTCAGTTTTCTTTAAGAAGACTAGGCTGATTTGTTTAGTCTTAGAAGTTGCCCAGCCCTAGAAACAAAATCCATGATTTTTAATGTTAATCTGTTCATCTGTAATATTAAAAGGCACAGGGTGGGGAAAAACATCAGTTACCAGCCCTCCTTGCTTCTCCATCTTCCTTTATGCCCATCTCTCCCTCTCTTGCTCCAGGGCTTCCTCCCACTACCACCCCCCTTTGCCCCCACCACTCCCCATTCATTCTCCTTTGAAATGTTTTCTCTGCTTGCCAAGAGAGTTCAGTTTGTTTGCTATCTGGCTGCCACACTGATTTTTCACAAGTTTGCCACGTTGCAGGGACAGGATTGTGTTGAGGCCCAGATGCTTTAGAGTAAATAAATAGCACATCTGGGACTTGGAATCAGTCCGACTGCATATTATGGAAAAAGCTGGGGTGGAATCATATCTAAATAATACACAGCTGGAAACTCCCATTTGGGGTGGGGGCACTAGGAGGGCTGCAGCAAGAAGAGGAGGGAATGGAGATTAGTGATCACTGCTGTTTGAAATCTCACAAGATGTAATTGTTGAGAAACAGGGACATGGTTTATACAACAGTCGAATTAATAGCATTCCTGCAAAATTGATAGTTTATAATAATTGACCTCAAGCAACAGAGAGTCCAATTTGGTCTGGGAAGCATGACTCCTCAGTGTCTGGCTTTCATGAATGTATTGGGTTGGTCACAGTTTAGATATTTGAATCCATAAATTACCTAGTGGGAAGCATGGTGGGGGTGAGATCAGTCCTGGAATGGTGAGAACCCAGAGGCTCTGGGTCCACAAGCAACCAGCATTTGGGAAACAGCTGACATTCCCAGGCTCTTGGGCAGCTGGTGTGACCCAAGATCTCTCCTCCTGACACACGAAGTGTTAAACATTTGACAAGATGGAACTCGGGAGAAGGAAGAATGGGGAGGGGGAGAAGGAAAGGGAGGAGACAGAGGGGAAATGGGGAAGAGAGAGAGATAGAAAAACAGAGAGAGAGAGAGAGGAGGGGAAGGGAGAGGGAGAGGGAGAGAGAGAGAGGGAGGGAGGGAAGGAGGTGGAGAGGGAGGGAGAGAGGGAGGGAGGGAAGGAGGAGGAGACAGAGGGAGAGGGAGAGGGAGAGGGAGAGGGAGAGGGAGGAAGAAAGGAAGGAAGGAAGGAAGGAAGGAAGGAAGGAAGGAAGGAAGGAAGGAAGGAAGGAAGGAAGGAAGGAAGAAAGGAAGGAAGGAAGGAAGGAAGGAAGGAAGGAAGGAAGGAAGGAAGGAAGGAAGCAAGCAAGGAAGCAAGGAAGGAAGGAAGGAAGGAAGCAAGCAAGCAAGGAAGCAAGGAAGCAAGGAAGCAAGGAAGGAAGGAAGGGAAAGGACAGAGAAGGGGGAGATTAAAGAGAGGAGGGAAGAGAGAAGTAAAAGAGAAAAAGAAGAGGAAAGGAAAGAAAAGGGGAGGAGATGAGAGTGGGAAGAAAAAAGGAGTTCTATCATTTACTCACATAAGCAAGCAAGCAAGCAGGGCACCCTTGACAAATGATTCAGAGATGAATCAGCAAGGCCTGCATAAGGAGCAGATCCCACCCACTCCCCCAAGCCAGAACCTAAATGCCACATTGATATCACTAAGCTGAGGAAAGGATGTTTAAATAAGGGAAAATCAGGGCAAAGGAAGAGGGGGACCAAAGCCCAGTTAATGGAAACCAAGCACACGGATTATTTCTTTAATGGATAGCTTGATTTAATCTCCTGGATAAAAAATAGCCTGCATTAATTCAACCCTAAATAATCCCAATGCAGCTTTCTCCAGGAGGGGTTGTCACAGGGCAAAGCTTTCCCCTCTTCCACCAACTGTCCTCAAGGAGGTCCTTGTTGTCTCTTTTCCAGCAAGAAATTTAACATGAATTTTGTTCCATCTGGGGAAAGCAAGCTCCTCTTCTCCCCCCATCTGGGAAGACTTTGATGAGTTTTGTTGGCTATAAACTGAGGGCCAATGAAAGAGCTGAGGCTTGCTGGTCATTGTTTAAATAAAGCAGATGAGTAAATATAATGAATCTGCCTCCATGGCAACTCTTGGTTTCCAGGTGAGATTTCAGTTTTCTCTGGGGACCTAGAGAATGAGAAAACTGGGTGAACTGTCAAATCATAGTTATTCATTTGGAGGCTCCAAGGTAAGAAGTCATGGGCAAGCCTGATTTTCATTACTGGGCTCTTTGATTAGTGAATGAGGGGGTTAGCATGACATGGACCTCTAGAGATTTTGATTTTTTTCCATAACTCTTCCCCTATTAAATTTCTGCTTTTTCTTCAAGACCCAATGCAGGTGTCACTTCCTTAATGAAACCTCCCCCAACCTCTCACCTATTGGAAGTGATATGTCCTTCTTTGAATTTCTTACAGTCCAATTGGACTTCTCTTTTAACCTAATCACATTCAATCTCACATCACTTGTTTGAGGGCAGGTCTTAGAAATCTGACAACTCTACAACCCCTACATCATCTACCTTGGCATTTTATTCCCAGCGTCCAAAGCATTAAAGGTGAAAAATGTTAGGTTTTGAAATTAATAAATCCTGGCTTCAAATCCTACCTCTGGAGGCAACTAAGTAGCACAATGGAGAGAGCACCAGGACTGGAGTCAGTAAGATGTCTTCTGGGGAGCTAGAAAATCAGAAAGCTTAGTGAACTTTTAAATCATAATTACTCATTTGAAGGGTCCAAGGTAAGACATCATGGGCAAGTCTCATGCTCATCTGGCCTCATCTGACCTCAAACATTTCCAAACTTTGTGACCCTGAACAAGCCACTTAATCCCAATTGTCTAGCCCTTACAGTTCTTTTACCTTAGAATTAATACTTAGTGTCTATTCTAAAAAAGGTCAGGATTTTGTTGGGGTTTTTTTTTAACTGGGTAAAGATTTTATTAACCTTTTTTCCAAATCTTAATTCCAGGCTTGTTCAGCATAGTTAGGTTGCAAAGAATGAATTGCTTATAAGCAATAAATGAAAAGAGCTACAATGTCAAATAGGCTTTACAACAGTAGAGATCTAATTCTCTAGATTTGTAAATAAAAACAAGAAAAGGAAAGGAAAAGAAAAAGAAAAAAAAAGACAGTCACACCATATAAAATAGCAGTTCCATGTAACTTCCAAGTTTTAACTTTCAGAAGTTGATAATTCAATTTGCCTCATTCTTAAAAGCTTCATCAAAATTCTCAGTGAGATCTGGGACTTCATCATCATCCTCTTCCCCAGTAACAAGGGGTGCTTTTCCATCAACAGGCTGTTTGGGCAGAGCTTTTGTCAGTCTTCTTAAGTTAGTCCAACTGTCAACTCCAAGCTGGTTTAAGATGCTGGGGAACATTTCTATTAGCTGCTTTGCCTCAGCATGGCCAGTAATTGTGAAAGTGTTTGGTGCCAATGATGCCTGAACTTTAGGATTATTAAAGTGGATCACTGTTCCCTGGCTGATAAACATATTCACCTCTTCAATGCCAGAGATATCATTTACTCCTACTTTCTTTAAGGAAAATTGAAGTTTCTTATCCTCTGCTGTAGCTGTTCTATGAACCACCTTCTTCTTTCTCCAAGTAGTTCCTTTCCCACCAATGTGCACTTGCGCCTGCAGCTTGGCAAGTTTTTCTTGGTTCTTAATCATTTCTTTCATCTTGCCAAAACAGAATCAGAGTTGCGCAGATGGGGGAGTGTGGGGGTGGTTACTCACAGGGTTGCAGGTAGAAGAGCCAAAAATAGGGGAACACACACAGGATAGCAAGATGGCAGCCAGAGAGGAAGCTGGGAGTGAGTGACACCTGGCCTCTTCCTTCGGTAAGGGCTTAAAAATTTTTTTCTTTTTAATCCTACCTCTGACACTAACTTTAAGATCCTGGCCAAGTCATGTCATGTCATGTCATGTCACCTCTCTGTATCTCAAGCCATTCCCTAGGACTTAACTATTAAATTATAAATGTATGGCAACCTGCATTAATGGAGGTAGTTCCCTGCTCTGTAATTCCCCCATGCTGACAAAATCATAAATCTTTTACATGCAGTTTTGTAGAGCATTGCACATAGTAGGCATTTAAGCAATGCCTTTAATTGGATTGGAGCAGATTTTTAATGATTTCCCTCATTGAAATGGTTCAGTTATGTGTTTGTACTTAATTCCCAAAAACTCTAAGTCCTATAAAAGACTTTTACAATGTTCTGCTCATTTTAGTATTGTAGATCTGAGTTTATAAAACAAGCAAATCTGAAGATGATACATGAAAAATTAAAGACTTTTCACTCTGCTAAAAGAGTAATTATTAGAGTTCCTTCAAAATATTAATTCCCCTAATTTAAGTAGGAAAAAAATGAGTGGATATAGTGGAAAGAGGACTGATTTTGGAAATAAGAGAATGTAGGTTCAAATCCAGGGACAGTGAATAGAGTGCTTAGTCTGGAGTCAAGAAGACTTATCTTCCTGAGTTCAAATCTGACCTCAGACACTTACTATCTGTATGACCCTGGACAAGTCACTTAACCCTGTTTGTTTCAGTTTCCTCATCTGTAAAATGAGCTACAGAAGGAAATGGCAAACCATGCCAAGAAAATCCTGAATGGGGTCACAAAGAATTGGGCACAGCTGAAAAAAGGTGAATAACTGGGTTGAATTCCTGGTTCTAATACTTACTCTGGCATGTGGCATCAAGTTCTTTCTCCCCTCTGTGTCTCAGTTCCTTCATCTGAGAATGAGGTGAGATTAAACCAAATCTTCTCTGGGATCCTTTTCAAGCTCCATATTCTGTGACCTAATCCTGTGTGATTCCTGATATGTATACATGTATGCACACACACACACACACACAGTTAACCTCAGAATAGCAGATTTTGATATAATTTCAGAGATCTAGTCCAACCCAACCTGCAAAATGAGTCTCTTCTATAACAGCAACCTTGATAAGTGATCTTCCAGCTTCTATTTGAATCCTTCCAATGAGGATGCCCTCTCTTCCTTTTGAAAAATTCCCTACTAAGAATCACAGCATCTTAGAACTGTAATGAACCTTAAAAATTATCTTGCTGCTAATTGATTACCTTTTTGATCATGACCTAGTCACTTAATAACAGTTGCTGTTTACATAGTAGGGGCAGCTCGGTGGGACAGGGGATTGAGCACTGAACTTGAAATCAGGGAAACCACCTTCATGAGTCCAAATAGACTCGGCCACTTACTAGCTGTGGGACCCTGGGCAAGTCACTTAAACTTGTTTGTGTTTCCTCATCTGTAAAATGAGCTGGCAAAGAAACTACTCCAATGTACAATGACCTAGGAGTAACAGAACCAAATTCAAATTCTAGCTCTGCTATTTTGCATATGTGTTTCTTTAGACAAGTTCCTTTATCCAAGGCAAGTCTCTGGCCCGGTTTTCCCATCTGTAAAGTGAGGAGTGTGACCTGGATCATCTCTAAATTCCTCTCAGCTCAATAACAATCCTGTGAAGCAGACAAAACAGTTATCACTGTCTCTGTATTGCAGATGAAGAAATCAGAGGCATTAAATGAATTCTCCACAGTTTCAGAAATGCCATTCAATGTCAGGTCACTAACTTCAAATTCAGAATTCTTTTCCTTATACCATCCATAGCCTCTTTGGGTTTCAGGGTTAGTGATTTGTTCTTCTAAATCTTATAACCTTACTTTTAGGAAGGAAGGAAACAATTATTAAGTGCTTACTATGTTCCAGGCACTGTGCTAAATGATAGGGATACATATACAAACAAAAAGAGAGCACCTACCCTGAAGGAGATTTACATTTTTAAAAAAAAAATAATAATATTCTCTTCCCCCTCCATCCCATTACAGATAAAAATAATTTTTAACATTTTTTCATTTTGAATTCCAAATTCTCTTTCTCCCTTCCAACTTCCCTACCTTTCTCTCCCTGAGATAGTAAGTAATCTGATAGAGATTTTACAAGTGCAATCATCTAAAATGTTTTTCCATATTAGTCATTTTGTGGAAGAGATCTCAAAAGATATGAAGAAAGTGAAATATAATATATTTAATCTGCTTTCAGTCTCCATCAGTTGTTTCTCTGGAGGTGTCAACGTAAGTCTCTGGGATTATTGTATCACTATATTGCTGACAATAACTAGGTCATTCACATACAATGTTCTTCAGGTTCTGCTCACTTCATTTTGCATCAGTTCATGTAAGTCTTTCCAGATTTTTCTGAAATCAAAGAAGGTTAATTCTAATGGGAAAAGATCATTTATACAAAAAAGAGACACAAAGCAGTACACAGGTAACATTGTTTCAAAGTCAAGAAAGTCAGGAACAACACTGGGAGAATGAAGCCAGGCTACCCTGGCCACTTCCACAAACTAGAGACACTAAGATGGGGTATGCTTATAAATGTTTAACAACCAGTTTTCAAAAAGAGCCAAAAGCCTTATGTGTAGACATATCTTTAAATTCAATCTGAATTAATACATTATTAACATTGTCTGTTCCTTTCTTAAATCCAGATAATCAACAGAACAATAAATCCAAACAATACAAATTACATCCTGATTTGTAGCATTTGCAGATTTCTAACTTGTAAATACTCACACTAAAAATTTAACAATCAGCTCTCCACTCCAGCACACCCCTGATCCAGGAGGAACTCACCAAAGGGGCAAGGCTTGTGGAGGGATATTACTGGGGGAAGTGGCCTCAGGGATAGCAGTTTTGTTTCAGTTGAGGGAGACCCTAGGCACTGAGGGAAATTCCAAGATGGGTCAGCAATAGAATAGGCAAGGTTTTGCAGTCCCCAAAGTCAGCAACAGGGCCAGAAAGGGAATGAAGGAAAACATGAATTACATAAAGTGGGACACACCTGGCTTTCTTCCTCAAGATAACCCATTTTCAACCAAGAAGCTCCTTTCTCAGAGTGCTTATATTAAACTATTCAAACACAAGTCTACTGGCTAACCAAGCAACAGTTGACCAATCAGTAAGTAATACTTATCAAGTGCTAGGTGCCAGGCACTTGCTGGGGATGTAAAAAATAGCAAAAGACAGTCCTTGCCCTCAAGGAGTTTTCAATCTAATGAATTTAACTATTGAATACCTTCTAGAGACAGATATTATAGCAGGATCTGTAGATTGGGTACAAAATGAGAAAGTCTCTGTCTTTTTTTTTTTTAAACCCTTACCTTCTGGGGCAGCTGGGTAGCTCAGTGGATTGAGAACCAGGCCTAGAGATGGGAGGTCCTAGGTTCAAATCGGGCCTCAGCCACTTCCTAACTGTGTGACCCTGGGCAAGTCACTTGACCCCCATTGCCTAGCCCTTACCACTCTTCTGCCTTGGAGCAGTATTGACTCCAAGACAGAAGGTGTAAGGGTTTAAAAAAAAAAAAAACCCTTACCTTCTATCTTGGACTCCAAGGCAGAAGAGTGGTAAGGGCTAGGCAATGGGGGTCAAGTGACTTGCCCAGGGTCACACAGTTTCCCCCTAAAGCCATTTATTTCAATCACTTATTTTATAGATAAGGAAATTGGACCTCAATGTGGTAAAGTGATTTGCCTAGAGTCACTCAGCTAGTAATCATTAAGAAACTTAAATTGATTATAATTAGATTGTCAGCTTCCTAAGGGCAAGATCTATCTTCTGTCTTTTTTAAAAATAAATACACTGAGCTACCCAGCTGCCCCAAAAAGTCCCTGTCTTGAAGAAACTTACTTTCATCCAGGGGAGCATAATATGTCCACGGATAAGTGAATACAGGATGTATGTGAAATGAATCCCTCTAAAAACAAACTGGGTTGACTTCAGTACTGGGAGCTTCCTTGGAGTCTATAAATAAATAAAAAATTCTGGAATAGGGAGATTAAAAGAAAGAGAGAAAGTAAACAGTTCTACAAAGAATGTTTTCCTTTTTCCTGTTTCAGCTCATCCAAGAATGATTTCTTCTGCTTTTATTTCATTTCTTCTTTGACAAAAGAAAAAGGAAGCTTTCAAGTAGCACATTAAGGTAATTAGGCTTTTGTTTCCAAGTCATGGCTGATGCCCTCCCAGGCATCAGAACTCTCCAGATGAATCCCTTCCAGATATTCAGTCCACCTCTCCTCTGTGCTTTGCAGCAAGCTCTGCCTTCTGTCTTGTTGGATTCCATGATTTCGGCACCTCTTGCCTGGGTCACTGATTCACTGGTAGACTATCTGGCTCAGACTATATATTTAAACTCTCTCTGGCTGAACTGCGCAATTTGGCCAGAGGGTAGGCTGAGGCTTTATCTACTGCTGCTGGGCATTGATTTATGGGTATTCAGTCATTTTTGCTCTCTTCCCTGGCCTTTTGAACTCTCCATTGCTGGGTTCCTTCTTACTCTTTGATACCATTTCCACTGCATTGTTAGGGGAAAAAACCCCAAAACTTGTTCTGGAGATAGATCCGGAACTAGGACCTGGTGCAGTTTCTTCCAATGCCTGGGATCTGGGCTTTTGTTTTTGTTTTTTCAACTATAGTAGAATATGGGGGGGGGGGGGGTCCTAAGAAAAGGCAGGAGCTAGCCAGGGCTCTCTACCCTCTGAGATGGAGTCTCTTTTTCCTTTGGTGTGTTTCTATTTCATTTATTCGGGCTGGCTCAGACTTAGTATTCCTTGCCGAACTCCTTCGGAGCTCGGCAAGCACTCGCGATTCAGTTATGTGGGTACCAATTAAAAAAAAAAAAGAGAGAGAAACCTCATGACAGCTTCTTTCCCTCTCTTGCTTCTTGTATCTCCTGCCTGCTGCCATCAAAACATCATGGGCTGTTAATGTACACTTGGTTTACATTTTTCCTGAACTGCTCAGACGCCAGTGCTCTCAACCCTGCACCATCAACGGGTGCCTTGTTACTGAGCGCCTGTGTATATGCGCATGTGGTTTCTTCCCTGTGAAAACACCATATACTTAAGTATGGCAAAATAGAAAGAAGGCTGGAATGGGAGCCCAAGGAAAAAAGTTCAAATCCTGGCTCCGTCAAAACTTGGGCAATTCACTGGTTTGGGCCTTGAATCTCAGTGTCCTTATTTGAAAAATGAAGAAATGAAAGGATTGGATTCCCAAGGTCTCTTTTCAAACTCAGTCCTATTATGCGTGTGTATGGTGTGTATGTGTGTGTGTTTCAGTGTCCACTGACTGTGAAACATTATAACCTGGTCTATGCCACAGTCCTGTATATGTTCACCTTATAAAAAGGAACTGATAAATAAATAAGACATAGTTTTAGGTAAACAGATATCTTTTTATCACATGATGTCTTCTCTAAAGGGGAAAGGAGAGAGAGAGAGAGAGAGAGAGAGAGAGAGAGAGAGAGAGAGAGAGAGAGAGAGAGAATGAGAGAGAGAGAGAGAGAGAGAGAGAGAGAGAGAGAGAGAGAGAGAGAGAGAGAGAGAGGAAAAGAGGGAGAGGGAGAGGGGACAGAGAGACAAAGAGTCAGAGAGAGAGAGTTAACTGGGTATTTTAATGTAATAAATTAACTAAAGAAAGGGGGAAGCTGTGGCTGTAGCCATGTGTCTAATTAGCTGAGAATCCTCTATATTGCTCATGTTTTTCTCAGCTACACATATATCTATGTGTAAAAAAGAAAGAGGAGCTCAAGTCCTACTTGTGATGATGGCTAGACCCTTAACTCCTTGGTGCCCTGTCCCTAGTTTTCCAAGGCTTTATGGTACTGATATCTAGATGTTTCCTCCACGGTAGTTCCCTATAGGAGGCAGCTCAGTGTCTCAGTGGACAGAGCACTGGATGACCTGAATTCAAATTAAACCTTAGACTGACTCACTTGTCAGTTCAAGCTGGCTTGAGTACATCTCTGACAGAGACTGTCTTTTTTTTTTCCCCATTTGAATAAGTTTATTTAGTCAATTTAGAACACTATTCCTTGGTTACAATAATCACATTATTTCCTTCCCTCCCCTCCACCCACTCTTCCCACAGCCAACACCCAATTTCATTAGGTATTACTTCTGTCCTTGATCAGGACCTATTTCCATGTTGATGTTTGCACTAGGATGTTCATTTAGAGTCTATATCTCCAATCATATCCCCTGGACCCAAGTATTCAAGCAGTTGTTTTTCTTCGGTGTTTTTACTCCGGCAGTGTTTCCTCTGAATGTGGATAGTGGTTTTTCTCTTAGATTCTTCCAAGTTGTTCAGGGTCATTGCATTGCCACTAATGGAGAAGTCCATTACATTCGATTGTACCACAGTGTATCAGTCTCTGTGTACAATGTTCTCCTGGTTCTGCTCCTCTCACTCTGCATCACTTCCTAGAGGTTGTTCCAGTCTCCATGGAATTCCTCCACTTTATTATTCCTTTGAGCACAATAGTATTCCATCACCAACATATACCACAATTTGTTCAGCCATTCCCCAATTGAAGGGCATCCCCTCATTTTCCAATTTTTTGCCACCACAAAGAGCTCAGTTATGAATATTCTTATACAAGGCTTTTTCCTTATTATCTCTTTGGGGTACAAACCCAGAAGTACTATGGCTGGATCAAAGGGCAGACAGTCTTTTTGCACTCTTTCGGCATAGTTCCAAATTGCCCTCCAGAATGGTTGGATCAATTCACAACTCCACCAGCAATGCATTAATGTCCCAACTTTGCCACATCCCCTCCAGCACTCATTACTTTCCATTGCTGCCATGTTAGCCAATCTACTAGGGGTGAGGTGATACCTCAGAGTTGTTTTGATTTGCATCTCTCTGGTTATAAGAGATTTAGAGCACTTTTTCATGTGCTTATTTATAGTTTTGATTTCTTTAACTGAAAATTGCCTATTTATGTCCCTTGCCCATTTTTCAACTGGAGAATGGCTTGATTTTTGTACAACTGGTTTAACTCTTTATAAATTTGAGTAATTAGACCTTTGTCAGAGGTTTTTGTAATGAAGATTGTTTCCCAATTTGTTGCTTACCTTCTAATTTTGGATGCATTAGTTTTGTTTGTACAAAAACTTTTTAATTTGATGTAATCAGAATTATTGATTTTACATTTTGTGGTTTTTTTCTAGCTCTTGCTTGCTTTTAAAGTCTTTCCTTTCCCAAAGATCTGACAAGTATACTATTCTGTGTTCACCTAATTTGCTTATAGTTTCCTTCTTTATATTCAGGTCATTCACCCATTCTGAGTTTATCTTGGTGTAGGGTGTGAGATGTTGATCCAAACCTAATCTATCCAATACTGTCTTCCAATTTTCCCAGCACTTTTTATCAAAAAGTGGGTTTTGGTCCCCAAAACTGGGATCTTTGGGTTTATCATAGACTGTCTTGCTGAGGTCATTTACCCCAAGTCGATTTTACTGATCCTCTTTTCTGTCTCTTAGACAGTACCAAATTGTTTTGATAACCATTGCTTTATAGTATAGTTTGATGTAGCAGTCCACCCCTAGCTATGGGCAAAGGAAACAGTTGGTATGTACAGATTTTCTTAGAAGAGAGCATACTCAGTCTTGAGCATGCTCAGTATTGCACGTGGCTGGGAAAGCCTCTGACCCTTAACCCCAGCTTCTCCCAGGTTAGGCGGGAATGCAGGTTTCTTTGTGCTCACCTGGTTAAGAGAAACCACACCTATACCTTGTCATTAACCAATGATGATCATCCCTGTGTACTGTGTATATTTGCATATCAAAGAGATTAAATAGGGCCCAGCCAGCTCTGCCTTTCTCTCTTCTGCTCTTCCTCCCTTCCAGCTCGCACTGATGCCTGTCCTTACTGGAGCCTGGCCTTTGGCCAGGCTCCATCTCTAATCTTTCTCTATCATCTCTCCGACCTGTGTGATATTGAATCTGGATCTCTGGACTGGTAAAAGCCTTCGGAAGGGTCCATTGATCGGAGCTTGGCTGTGGCTCATTGACATTTAATAAGTCATGCATTTGTGATTCATTCTGGCCACCTCATATCTCTAATTCGACTCTGTCATCCCCCTCGTGGTATCTAAAACTTCTATCCGTTCTCTATCTTCCTACCTTAAAGCTTCTCTCTCCCCTCTGAGGAAGCTTTATTTGAGCAAGTCCTCCTTCCTTTTGCATTTTTTTCATAATTTCCCTGGATATCCTTGATCTTTTGTTCTTCCAAATGAACTTTGTTATGTTTTTTTCTAATTCAGTAAAAAAGTTTTTTGGTAGTTCAATGGGTGACAGAGATTGTCTTGCTTGCTTGTATTTATATCAGAAATTAGGACAATGGGGGGCAGCTTGGTGGTTCAGTGGATTGAGAAACAGGAGGTCCTAGGTTCAAATCTGGCCTCAGAAATTTCTTAACTGTCCTCAGAAATTTCTTAGCTGTATGACCCTGGGCAAGTCACTTAACTCAGCCTAGCCCTTACCACTCTTCTGCCTTGGAACCAATACACAGTATTGGTTCTAAGAAGGAAGGTAAAGTTTAAAAAAAAAAAGAACTTAGCACAATGTCAGATACATAAATTAGTAAATGCTTATATCTATCTCTTCATTTCTCTATCATCTATCTAATCTATCAACTTGAGAGCTATATATCTACCACAATCATCTATCATCTCTATCCTTTATCTCCATTATCTGTCTGTCACTTCTATCATCTATTTCTATCAATCAAGCTATCTATAGACCTAGCTATCATCTATCTAATCTATATTTCTATTTGTATTTCATATCGATCTATTTATTTATGTGTCTATTTGTATATCTTAACCTTGAATTCTCCTTCTGCCAAGTGTGAGAAAATGGAAGGAACTGAGGAGATTAGAACAAATGGTTAATTATGGTAACTGAGTGGACCACACTAACTCCATCTTTTGACTCAATTCTAAAACCAGCTCAATTTCCTTTCTATTCAATTATGGGTTTAGTTCAAATTTTGTCTTGTGAGAAAAGCTTATTCAATTGTGGAACTTTATTAAGATTAAAATTTAGTTTCTATGCTAAAAGTATCATATTTTATGAGGTTTATTAAAGATTAAGAAATAAAGAAAATACAAAATAAGATAGCATG
This sequence comes from Monodelphis domestica, assembly GCF_027887165.1. Classification (NCBI taxonomy): domain Eukaryota; kingdom Metazoa; phylum Chordata; class Mammalia; order Didelphimorphia; family Didelphidae; genus Monodelphis; species Monodelphis domestica. The sequence continues at coordinate 174,437,634 of NC_077229.1, read as the reverse complement.
TGCCTAGGAGGGCCGAAAGGCCCATTCTATTTCACTTACTACATCTCAAGAGAAGCATGTGCTTGGAAGCGGAAGCAGAAAGAGAGCTACTGTGTGTACAGTCAGTTTAAATACGCCCCCTGCTCTTGGCCCAGGTGAGGACTTTGGGTGAGATTAGAGGGCATTTTGGGAGTTAGCAAAAAATTCCAAGGACTTCTGGGAATTGAAGTCCAGGGTTCAAATCTCCATTTTTACAACCTGGAAAAAAACTTTACTGTATTGGTTGAAACTAGCCTTTGGTGGCTGGGAAACTGGGCCAACGATGTAGGGTTATGTTGACCAGAAGCATAGTGAGATCCTAAGACTGATGTAAGGAGTTTTCTCATCTTTATAGTCTCAAGTAGCCCATATGTCTTATCTGAAGACTGGCTCCCTAATAATCAATCAGTTACTGTTTTCATGTTCCTTTGATTGTTTACAGGTACTTGGGGTACCTCTTTTCCTGAATTCAAGGAATTGCACTTATTCACTCTCCCCCTTCCAACTTGGAAAGTCCTAATCTTTCATCCAATTAGAAATCAAATTACCTAATGTTGTGTTGTTTCCTTTTAATTAATTGGTCTTATTTGATCAATCACTTTTAATACATAAAATTCTATCTCCCCTTGTATCTCTCTCTCCTCCCAGTCCAAAGCTGAAAAAGGAGCCAGTACCATTTTGTTGGGCAGTTACCATTCATTGCTTCATGAATCATAGGCTTAGAAGAGTAAACCTTTGTTTCCTCAGTCATTTCGTCTTTTACTCATTACACTAGTCTGGTGACCTTCAAGCAACAGGTACTTTTTGTTGTTTTTATTGTTGCTGGTCTTGGGGCAATGACCACATAACTCCTGCTGATTGGCTTTTATTATTCTTGTTTCTTTTTAGCTTTATTTTGATCCCCTGGACTGCATTCCCCAATAATACTCCCTGGATCTCCCCTATTGGGAAAACCCTGAACTCAGCTCCTGCCTTCCCCAGAACGAAACTCTCCAGTATGAGTAATGCTTTAACTTGAGCTGATGACATCATTTAAGATTCCATGTGGTGACAAATCCACCAGCCCACAGCCCAGTCAAAATTTTACCAGCAGATGGGCAATTTTCAGCACATCACTTGGCCTTCTTCAGGCTAGAGTTGCCAGTATGTAAACTACGGCTAATCTATGATCTAACTTAATTCATAGGGTTGTTGAGAGCATCAAATTATCAGCTATTCCCTTTCCCAAAATGTTTTAAGGATCACAAAGCTCTTCTTTCCACAACTTTGTGAGGAAATTCGAGTATACGTACCCTGATTTTGCAAATAAGGAAACCAAGTCTTAGAGAGCCAACATGGCTTGTTCAGGATACATAGTTAGTAAGCAGCAGAAACCCAAAACGCAAACCCCGTGCACCTGACTCAGTTCCAAAGCACTTTTCAATTGTTGTTATTTAGTTATTACAGTCATATCTGACTCTTTGTGCTCCTATTTTGGGGTTTTCTTGACAAAGATAGTGGAATGGTCTACCATTTCCATCTCCAGTTCATTTTATAGATGAGGAAATTAAAAGCAATAGGTTTAAGTGACTTGCCCAGGGTCACACAGCTAGTAAATGTTTGAGGCCAGATTTTTTTTTAATTTTTAATTAATTAGTTTGTTACATTAAAATTCCCATATTACTCCTTCCTTCTCTCCTCTCCCTGCCTTAGAGAAGGCATCATTTGACAAAAAGATGTTTGTATATATAAAAATTATGTCTTGCTTATTTCTATTTATTTGAACTCAGGAAGATGAGACTTCCTGCCTTCAGGCTCAACCCTCTATTATCCACTATACCACCTAGCTGCCCTTTTTCAGTACATCAGAGTACTGAAAATATGAAAGAAAACTTCTCAACTGTGGAGTGCTATCCAAACATAAGGTATGATTATCATTACTCTCAGGGATCACAGTTGGAAAACAATTTAATAAACAAATCCCTGGGGAGATGCTAATAAATGATAATAGATTAAATCATCCATTTAAAACGTGTTTATGAATGCATGGTATATGCATCATTGTACTAGGTAATGAGAATACAAAAGAAGAAAAAGGCAGTCCCAGCCCTCCAGTAGCTTATAATCTAGTTGGATATCCAAGCTTAATTAAAGGATTCGAAGTTGGAGATGAGATGCTTTCATCCAAATGAATGATTCTCCAATGGAGCTAGACTTCAGGCAACATGGTATACACAATGGTGGGAATATATATTCAGAGCAGGGAGCCTTCCTGGGGACTTCCAATAATGTTGCTTATGAAACATTGCCTCTGGATCTGTGTAAGGTCAGCCTGCTGCACTGTCAAGCTATTCTAACTGGAATCCTGTGATACTGGATTTTTTTTTTGATAGCCATGCTCATTTCTGCAGCATAGAGAGGAAACTAGGTGGTGCCATGGATAGAGTGATGAATGTAAGGCCAGGAAGACTTGAGTTCAACTCCTTCCTAAGATAACTTAGCTGTGTGACCCTGGGTAAATGATTTAACTTCTATTTGCCTGGTTTTTCTCATTTATAAAACAAGAATAATCACAGAACCTCCCTCATATGGTTGTGAAGATCAAATGAGTCACTATGAGTACTATAAAAACGTCAGCTATTATGATTTTCAGGATGAAAAGATAATAACTTCAGCCAAGTTAGAAAAGAAAATTTTCATCTACTTTAAATTTGATGAGGATTCTGGAGGCCCTACCTTGACCAGACCATGCCCTATAACTTTTCTTCTGCCAAAGAGGAGTCACAGCTAATACCACTTAAAAAGGGATCACACTTAAGGGGCTGATGCTGTCAAAATCTGCTCTAGGGAAATCATTCTTCTTTCTCCTGACTTCTTTAATTGAAGAAGCCAAGCGCACTGGTTCAAGAGATCAAGGCTAATTCTCATTGCAAATCATATACTCCGGCCACATGGTCCTTTGTGTAAGTCAGGCAGTGGCTTTAGTTTTGATCCTCCTTCTTTCATATTGATTTTCTTTAGATAGATAGATAGATAGATAGATAGATAGATAGATAGATAGATAGATAGAGATTAAAATTTACCTTATAGCACTCAGTTACCATTTTCTTCTCTCTGTAGAAGCAATATCTTTAGCTCACTGCCTGGAGTAATCAATGCTTCTATTAGAGCACATTTCGGAATTTGAAATGTCTGTATTTACAGCAAAATCTTTCAAAATACCATAGGTGATTTATGAGATTTTTTTTCCTAACAAAGAAAATGAACCTCATGTAGAAGGAACATAAATATAGAATTACAAGAGACCGTAGAGGTCTTCTAAACCAACTTCTTTTTTAACATTAAAAAAAAAAACAAATAACAGATTAGGGTTTTGATGTTAAAAGATCACTCTGCTGCAAATATGAATAACATGGAAATAGGTTTTAAAGAATGTTTAATGATATCTATAACCCAGTAGAACTGCTTGTCAGTTTCGGGAGGGAGGAGATAAGCAGTGAGGGAGAATCATGAATCATGTAACCATAGAAAAATATTCTAAATTAATTTTTAAAAACAAACAAACAAACCACAGACAAAAAAATGAGACCTAGAAAGGTAAGTAACTTGCCTGAATTCACAGAAGTAGGTGAGGAACTAGAATTTGAATCCAGGTCTTCTGATTCCAAAGCCATCATTCTTTCTGATGTCAGAAAATCTCATTTACAATAATTAATAATAATAATATTTCATAGTTTCCATAGTACTTCAAGATTTACAAAATGCTTTTTAGTGATGGTTAACATGTAGTCATGTTACATGTAACATGGAGCTCAGCATCACGTATGATATAAAATATTAATTTAAAGTAACATGTATCACAAATTTCCATAATAATTACACAGATAAATATTGGAATTTATAGAAGGAAAATTCACTTTACCTTCTTCTCTTTCTCTGGATTCCATCTTGTTATTCCCTAATGCATTGCTTTCAAACAAATTCCTTTCCTCTTTATTCTTAGCTCTCAAGGGGTATGCTAAAGCTGCTTCTAACTAGCTTGTGAGAGTCATCATTGTATTTTCAATATGTGCATTTGCACCTGGAAATTGGCAAACACTACAAATCAAGGCTTGATTTATTGTTTTGTTGGTTGTCTAGAATTAAGAAAGTAGAAGAGGAAGTGTTACTACAATTCAGACTGGACTAAAAAGTGTGGCCAGCATATATTTGTTGGGGAGTGGGGGGAACTGGTTGTTAAACATTTACTTTCATATCACTTTCCATACTGTATGTGCTCTCTTCCCCCATTAGAATCTAAGCTGCTTGAGAGTAAGGACTGTCTTGCTTACTTGAATTTGTATCTCCAGCACTCCAGCCTGGCTCTTTTTTTTTTTAATTGTTGTTGTGAAGCAAAGATCTATAGTTAGTCCTAGGGAAAAGGAATCAGGAAGCCTTAAAAGACTTGAGCTTAATATAGCATATGGTATATAAGGAGATGATTCCTCGATGGAATGTACCCTGTCCTGCAATAACACTAATGGCACAACTGCTTCTGTCACATAAGGTTTACTTGCTTCTGCCAAACCCAATAAGGAAATGTATTTATGAAAGTGTTTGAGTCCACCTGTTTCCTGCCTATCCAAACTCCTATAAAAGCTGCATGAAACTTCTGTTTGGTGCGACTCTCATTAGGAGGGTGCCCTGGCCATGTGACCATCATTAGGAGGGCGATGAAGGAAGGGAGGGAAGGAGAGAGGGAGAGGGAAAGGGAGAGAGGGAGGGGGAGAGAGAGAGAGCCAGAGAGAGACAGAGAGAGAGAGAGAGAGAGAGAGCCAGAGAGAGAGAGAGAAAGAGAGAGAAAGGAAGGAAGGAAGGAAGGAAGGAAGGAAGGAAGGAAGGAAGGAAGGAAGGAAGGAAGGAAGGAAGGAAGGAAGGAAGGAAGGAAGGAAGGAAGGAAGGAAGGAAGGAAGGAAGGAAGGAAGGAAGGAAGGAAGGAAGGAAGGAAGGAAGGAAGGAAGGAAGGAAGGAAGGAAGGAAGGAAGGAAGGAAGGAAGGAAGGAAGGAAGGAAGGAAGGAAGGAAGGAAGGAAGGAAGAAACAGATTCCACTAAAAACTTCTGGGTGTCTGGACATTGTTGCATGAAGTGCTCCGCTTCAATTATTCCGTTGTTTTCAGTCATGTCCAACTCTTCATGAACTCATTTGGGTTTTTCTTGACAAAGATTCTGGAAGAGTTCACCATTTCCTTCTCTAACTTATTTTGCAGATGAGGAAACTGAGGCAAAGAGGGTTTAGTGACTTAACCAAGGGTCAGACAGCTAGTATGTGTCTGGGACCAGCTTTGAACTGAGGAATGGGAGTCTTCCTGATTCCAGGCTTGGCACTCAGTCCACTGTGCCACCTTGCTGCCCACCTGCAATAAGACATTGTCTTATTTATCTATTTACTTTATAAAAGATACTGCCCTGGAAAATACAGAGCCATAGTCCCTGCCCTCAGGAGCTTACAATCTAATATGCCCAAATTCAAAGTCTGTGAGTTCCTCTCAGCATGAGAACTCTACCCACAAAGACAAATCATAATGTTTTACATAAAACTTTGAAGAGTGAAACGAGCAGAACCAAGAGAACATTATATGCAGCAACTGAAATATTAACTGAAGAATGACTTGTATATGTCCACCTTCAGAGAAAAAATTGATAAATAGAAACAAACAGTTATAGTTTATATATCTTTTTGTCAAATGATGCCTACTCTAATGTGAGGAGAGGAAGGAGGGAGTTACTTGGGAATTTTAGGATAACAAATTAATTAATTTTTAAATCACAAAATATGGCTAATCTGTGCTATATTTGCCTCACTGGCTTGATATAAGCATCAAACCTAAGCAATTCCCCTTTCTAAAGTGCTTTAAGAATTATAAAATCTTTTCCTCCCATAATTCTCTGAGGTGGGTTGTGCGCAAGCACCCCTATTTTATAGCTAAAGAAAATGAGTCTCAGAAAGCTTAAATTACTTGTTCATGACATATAACTAGTAAGTATAGACATATAAATATAATTCCATAAATCACAGGGCCATAAAACCAGAGCTGGAAGGAACCTCAGAGTCCGATGGTCTCATTTTTTAAAAACCCTTGCCTTCTGTCTTATTATCAGTTCTAAGAGAGAAGAGCAGCAAAGGCCAGGCAAATAGGGTTAAGTGATTTGCCCAGGGTCACACAGCTAAGATGTGTCTAAGACCAAATTTGAACCCAGGACCTCTGGCTCCAAATCCTATATGCCTTTTCCACTATACAATGCCAAAAAGTTCTAGGTAGTTGCTTGAGTCATGTGGATATTAGATGATTTGCCTGGGGTCCTAAAACTAATAAGTGTCAGATTTGAATCCAGCTTTTTTTATTCTAAACTGGATTTTCCATCATGGCCTTCAGCGCCTTTTATAATCCTTTGGGTCAAACAAGATACTGGCATAAATAACTGAATTACAAGACAAAGTACAACTTGGATCATAATAGAAGTTCAAATGGAGGGCTTTAGGGAAACAAGTATTAGCCAGGCAAGCAAAATAAGATTTCATTATCCCATCATAAATGTGCTATTCAGAGTTATGGAACTGAGCCACCTGGTTTGTTTAGCTGAGGGCAGAAGAGAAGGCCTCACTTGTAAATTGTCTCTATTTGTAGTATCCTGAATTAGTCTTTGTTTCCATCACATTTGCAAACAGCTGTTTCTTAGTGACCATTCCCCAGTTCTTTCTGTACCAAGTTGCCCTCATCCCTGAGTTAGACAGTGAGATCTGCCCCCTACTTCCAGACGTAGGACTAAATGTCTAAATTTGGGTCACTTCAGGGACTCACAGAAACGGCTAACAGAAAATCTAGGTTCAAATGTTGCTTTGTATGTTAGTTAGCCATGTGACCCCAGACACTTTCAAGACTCCATGTCCTCATTCTTGAAAAGAGTATTAAAAATGGCGCCTACGACAAGTTTATAGTGACAAGCAAATGAGATATGTATATAAAACACTTTGTATAGATTATATAAATTTGACCTATTTGCTTGGATCTATCCCCTCCTCACCTTTGCCTTTTAAAAATCCTTAGTTTCTTTCAAAGCTTAGTCCATGTCAACTAACTGAGGCTTTTTCTGCTCTTCCCAGTAGTTAGTGCCTTCCTCAAAAAATGTACCTTGTATTTAATCTGTAGGAATAGAATTCTTGCTCCCTGGGCTCTCTTCCCAGAGAGTGTTGCTAAAGAAATGTTAGGGTCTGAAAGTGGAGAGTAGACTCTACCCCAGAGTTGATTGGTTTGGTGATTGTTTTTTGAACTTGGCTTTGCAAGGTATCTGGGAAGAGGAAGCCAAAGTTTGTCTTCCATCTTGGATTTAAGAAGGGAGGAAATGCAATGAGTAAGCTGGAGAAAGCATCCAATTTCTAAGCCCCTGCCCTCCTAATACCATTGCCCCCCTCTCCCAAAGACTTGGGCTAGAAGATAGTGGTACTTTGTACTGAAGAGATGCTTGTTTATGACCCCACCCTACTTGTTCTTGGCTAGGAGAGGGAGAGGCAGAGGTCAAAACTCAGGTGGCAGCCATAAGCATCCAGCAATGGTTTTTTTACCTTTCACTCAGATTCTACTCACATATCACACCTTCACTCCCATTATCACAATAGTCTTTGTCCAAGAGTAAACAGTAACAACACCAAAAGGAAATCAAGAGACCAACAATCCTTGTCTGGGATGGTTAATAATGCCTGTGAGTAGAATGTGAGGGAAAGGTTCTATTCCCTTTAAGAGATGCTAGTTAGGCATGACCCTGTTTTAGCAGTTCTAGTTAAAGTACATGGATAAGAATGAACACTGACCCTGCTGGAATTCCCACAAGCAAGCATGGCACACCAATGTAATGCCTCCATGGGAAATGTAACATCCCCAGAGACAAAAATCCATCAGCAGAATATATAGATATAGATACACATAATGTATATGCATGTATGAATATATTTATGTGCATATATACACATAAGTAATATGTTTATATATTTTACACATGTGTGTGTAAACATACATATATGTCTATGTACATATTTTATAGAATATATATCAACAGTGTTCGTTTCAAAGAGGAACGATGACTTGCCTCAACTTGCTGGTGAATTAAGGTCAAGCAGAGTTGCACAAAGTCGTCAGCCTCACTCTCTCTTCCAGAGCTGGGGAAGTACAGTGGCAAGGCAAAGTGAGGACACTCTGGGGATGGTCCAGGATGCAGCGGAAGACCTTGGCATCTTTGACATCTGACCAAGTTCTGAGCGCTCCATTGCACATGCCTAAACCCCTTCACGGTCACTGGAACAGATTGTCCTCATCTGCCCTGTCCGCCAGGGGAAATTTTTGAATTTGAATCCTTGAAGCAGACATTCCTCTAACTCGCCAAAAGGTTTCAGACTTGTTGTTTATCCTGAACCTGGTTCAGCCTACCTGCCAAGATGATTTCATCAAGGTGTGACCTCTGCACATGCTACAGCTTCTTGGAGCCCCAGGTGAGAGCTCTGTAACAGACGGGCATAAAAAGCAGACGAGCCTTAGTAGGACAGCTGGGTGACTCAAAGATGGGAGATCTTGGGCTCAAATCTGACCTCAGAAACTTACTGGCTATGTGACCCTGGGCAAATCACTTGACCCCCATTGCCTAGCCCTTACCACTCTTCTGCCTTGGAGCCAATACACAGTATCGAATCTAAAACAGAAGGTAAGAGTTAAAAAACAAAAAAGCAGATGAGACCTCACACTGGAGATGCTAGTTCTCCCTGAACACCCATATACCCCTGTCATATTATATTATACAATATATATCTTTGAATACATATATATGTAAGATAAGAATATGATGTAATAAAATGAAATGTGACAACAAATATATGATAGAATATGATGTGATGTGATTCATATAATTGTATATATGTATATAGAAATAATATGCATTATATAATAATGCAATGTTCCATCTTAGAACAAGATCCTTATTGGACTCCTGCTGGGTGACCTTGGAGGGGGCGGAGAGGCTCTTCCCTCAGGAGGGTCCCTGCTTCCTTGCTCTGGAGTATCTTCCACATCAATCCATAGAGACATCCCCTCAGGCTATCATAAGTGGCCCATTTCTCTGGAACCCTAATTTTCAAATATAGTTTTGTTTTGCTTTTTTACCTCATCGGCAGCCATATTCCCTCTCTCCCTTCAACTCCTCCATTCCCTGCTACAAAACCATCAGAATCCCCCGTTCTTCATTCCCAACACATTTTCCCTATAAATATTGCACTGCATAATTCCCATGCTGTGCATTAATCACCTCTGAATGATACCAGAAAAAGAAAGTGATTTTATTTCCCTCCATTAGATTTATTTTTTTAAAGTAATCCTTATCTTCTGCCTCAGAATAGTATCGATTCTAAGGCAGAAGAAAAGTACAGTCTAGACATTTGGAGTTAAGTGTCTTGTCTGGGGTCACACACACAGCTACGAAGTGTCTGAGGTGAGATTTGAACCCAGGACCTCCAGGATTGGCACTCCATCCATTGTACTACCTAGCTGCCCCTCTTTCAGATTTAAAGACAGCCTGTTCTGATAATGTTACAGTCATTGGGAAGAAGATGCTTACATTTACATAAGTGAGTATTTTTCTCAGGAGTTGGTTCCTGGAGTCTCCTATATGAGTGCCTCCATCCTTAAGTGGTCTGGGCATACATTAAAATCTCACTATATGTCAAATGGAAAGATTAAGTCCAGGTTGTTGTAAAGAATGCATGAGATAAAGGATGTGAAATGCATGGCCTAGAATATTGTGTAACACTAAACATGAGCTCCAATTTCTCATTGATGCACTATTAACCACACTTCTGTGTCCTTGCAGCATTTCTTTTGCTCTTTCTTGCTTGAGGTCACACACTCTATCCAGGGGAGACCCTGATGTGACATTAGCATCAAACTTCTGAATAAGACCATCTAAGAAGACCAATGCCAAAATGAGCATCCCTTACATCCTGGCTGTCTGGCTTCATTCCATGACTTTGTTGGAAACAACCTCATCTCATTCCTGAACATGCAGTTGGATTGTAGAAGACACTTATATAACCATTTGTAGAAGCTGTAGGTGAGTCCTGACTATTATAAAAATAGTAATTGGCAAATTATAAAAATAAAATATTTAAATGGAAAAACTGTTCAATATAGGTTCAAACTGTTCAGATACTTTTGATAGAGGTAATCAAAAGTATCTTCAGTGATGAAGTGAAGCTCAAATATGAACTTCCCTTCAGGGCCAGGCATAAGAATACTAAAGAACCTCTTATTATAAAAATAAAATATTTATTGAAATATATAAGGATAAAAAGGATTCCTAATTCTAAGGGATTCTAAATCCACCCAAATAAACTCTCTGGTTCCACAAGGAACCATTTCTCCTGTGTTTCACAGGAGACACTAATCCTCCTTGATCTGACTAACCCAAATTTATACTATCTAAATAAAAACTACCACTATTATCCTTCTAATTCTTATCTTTGCCTGCAAATTATAAAATAGCAGAGACTAGCTGGTTGGGTCTCAACAAGAATCATGTTAGACCAGGTTTTTCTTTGGTCTTCTCAGAGTTAAATCAATCTATAAAAACCACAATAGATAGTCAATAGTGTTTCCCAAGTTGGAAAAGGAAACTCTGAGCTCCTTCAGATCTTTCCCTCAAACAGAAAGAGAAGCAAAGATGTTACCTCCTCCAGCCCTGAGAGAGAGTCTCTGAGAGTGTGTCTCTGCCAACTACCAAAGCCCAACTCTCAACTGTCAGAGAGAGTAACTGACACAGAAAAATGATTATAACTATCAACAATTGAAATTAACACACTCACTCAGTTCTGCTTCAAACTCCAGTTCTTTTTCAAGCCAGCACTCTACTTTTTACCCCTAAACTAATAAAATAATACTTATTTTTTAATATTATCCTTACACTATGCCAATGGTCATCAAGGAGGTTGGCAGTGACTTTTTGTTGTTGTTGTTCTTTTAATTAGGGAGGTGCCTACTCCAAGCAGGTGAAGACTTCTCCTGGCAGAATGGGAAGAGGAAAATAACTTGTTCCAATGGCTATGAAAATGGTTGAAGAAGCCACTATGGAGAGTTTAGAGCTTGGTTAAACATTGAAGAAACCAAGGCCATCCACTGCATCCAGGTTACTTGCCAGGCACCCTAACTTTTGTCTTGCCACTGGACTTCAATGTCTCTAGAAGAGAAACTAAGGTTGATGACTTTGTGCCATTCTCTCACTTAAATCCATTTCATGCACAAGTCAAGACATCACCCCATGAAATCATTAGTCTTCAAAAACAAAGAATAAACAAGTTTGTTAAGGATTGTAAACCTTAAAATTTCTTAGACTTATGAATGTTGGAAATTTCACCATTGGGAAATTTCATACTTGGAAAAAATTTCCTACTGATAGTAAGAACTCTATTGGAATGTGAAAACCCTTGGCATGGGAGGGTCCTTCTCCTCCCTACTTAAGACTACTTTAGGACAGAAACCTTTTGCTAAACAATAGAAAGGGTTTTGACCTATGCTTAAGCATAGAACAGGAAATTCTTTGAGTCATGATTGATTTTAGAATTGATACAATAGAGATAGTTGGAATGACAGAACCAGGTCTTGGAAAATATAATCTCCACCCTACTTAGAGTAACAGGATTTAGGAAGGGCTGCAGCATAGATCAAAATTTAATTATTTGAGAATATGACCTTCAACAGACATGTGCAAAGGGATCAGACCTCTGGGTGGTCCTGGGTTAAGCTAGAGCCACCATTGGCACAGGGGAGACATCGACAGTGATTGGTAGATGTGAGAACTGAGGGGAGGGAACTTAGATGATTTCCTTAAGATAGCAGGGTCTGAGGACAGAGGAGGAAAGTTTTTTGCCCTGGGAGGTTTTGCTCTGAGCGAGGTGGCTCTGAAGGAGGACTGAGGAGGTTGCTCTGGGGGAGGACCAGGAGAGAAGGCTGGCTCTGAAGGAGGCGAATTCTCTGGAAACATTTCTTGAAAGGAGGCTCTCTTGAAGGTGGAGCCTGAGGTTGGCATGAGAAGCCTTACCTAGAGAGATCTTGGGTGAGTGATAAAACCAACTGACTGATTTATTCATTCTTATTCCTTTCTTACTTCTCTCTTTTTCTATTGATTAATCAGTGTATTATAAATTAAATTTCTCTATAAAACCCAGTTGGCTTGGGCAGATTCATAAATTGGAAATATATTCCCTGGCGACCATCTTATATTTATATAAAACCAAGACACAATAGAAAACATATTTCAGTGGTCATAATTGATATATATATTTCCCTTGCTCCAAAACATTTTAATTATCACAGGATCCTGGTAGCAGTTTAGTACCATATGCCATTACCTAGCCAAACACGAGAAAGTCAATAGGAGAGGGACAAATTCTAACATGCAACTAAAATATATTACTTCCACTCCCATTCTCATAGTCATCAAGCTCATTCCATAAGCTCAAAGGTCATCTGTCTCTCTTCATTTTTACCTGCCATTTCCTGTCATTTCCTATGTGGAGAATAGTCAGAGATTAGACCCATACCATTCATATGTAGCATCTGATTCCAAGCTGGGCACTTTTTCCATTGCCACCTCCAATGCCTAGAAATCTTTTTAGTTGTCAACATCAATTAAATATATTGATATTCCTTAACTCAAGGAACTTATAGATTTACCCAATAGCTGAATTCCTCTCAAAGCTGTCTTTCTAGAGGCAGTGAAAGTTCAGACCTCTGAAAACCCTTCCTTACCAATTACAAACTAAATGCTCCTAGGGGACTGAAAATCAAACCTAACAACAAGACAGAGCCAAGGAACCCTCCTGCTGGACTCAACTTAAAAGGTATGCCTCCCAAAATCCTGAATTCAAGAACACTCAGGTTTAAGGGGAAGGAAAGAGGAAGATCCCAGGACCCCTCCCCCACCTAGAGGGATGAGCCTCTAGTGGTAGCTGGAACCTCTGAGAGGACAGGGGTGCTGGTCTGGAGGGAGTACCTTGCAGGAAAAGCTGTTCCAGGCTCAGAGCATCGAACACAAGCAGTGGGGAAACAGTTGGAAAAGAAGCGCAAAACAGGCAGCCTAGTTGCAGCAGCAGAGACACTCCATATTGCCCCCCCCTTCCTGAAGTTTTTACCTCAGGGCACATTCAGCTCTACAAGTTCAAACCAGCTGGACTTAATGTCAAAGGCTTCAGAGGGCAGGGAAGCTCAAGCTCCAACACCCCTCCCCCACAGACTGCACTGAGAGATTTGCTGACTAAGCTCCAAGAGGGAAGGCTTACAAAAAAGCCCAAAACCACAAATCCAAAACATAATGAGAGGAGCAAGAGTGCAGGCAACAACAGGGGGAAAAGAAGGGGCAAATATGAACAAACAACAGAAAAAGAAAAATAAATTACAATCAACAGCTTCTATCCAGGCAATGAACAAAGAGCAAATGTAACAAAGAAGGATGAAGAAACACCAAGCAAAAACACAGAAACTCCAGTGAATTGGACACAGGTTTTGGAAGAACTCAAAATACAATTCAAAACACAATTAAGGGAGGCTGAGAACAACTGGGGAAAGAACTTAAAAAGCAAGATAAGTCATCTGGAAACAGAGGCACTTGAACTAAAACAAGAAAATAGTGTCTTGAAAGCCAAAATTAATCAGCTTGAAAATGAGACAAAGGAGATAAAAGATCAGAAGGAAAAGGATGACAAAAAATCCAGGGATGAAATCCAGTCTTTAAAAACCAGAATACAACAATTAGAAGCAAGTGACTTCACAAGGCAGTAGGAAACTATAAAACAAAATCAAAAGAATGAAAAAAATTGAGGAAAATATGAAACACCTCATCCACAAAACAGAAGATTTAGAAAATCATTCCAGAAGAGGCAACTTAAGAATCATTGGTCTACCAGAAGACCATGACAAAAGAAAAAGCCTGGACATAATACAACATGAAATTATCCAAGAAAACTGCCCCAATGTTCTAGAACAAGAGGGAAAAGTGGAGATTGAAAGAATCCACAGATCACCTCCTGTACTTAATCTCCAACTGACAACACCCAGGAATGTTATAGCCAAATTCAAGAACTATCAGACCAAGGAAAATATAATACAAGCTACTAAGAAGTCATTCAGATACCAAGGAACTATAGTGAGAATAACACAGCATCTGGTTGCATCTACACTGAAGGACCAAAAGACATGAAATATGATATTCCAGAAAGCAAGGGAACTAGGTCTACAACCAAGAATCAACTACCCAGCAAAACTGACTACATTCTTACAAGGGAAAGTATGGTCATTTAACAAAATTGAAGAATTCTAAGCATTTTAAAGAAAAGACCAGACCTGAACAGAAAATTTGATGCCCAAACACAGAACTCAAGAGAATCATCAAAAGGTAATTAAGAAAGGGGGAGGAAAAGAACAAAACAAAACAAAAAAACCTTTTTTGTTAAAGACCCAATAAGTTAAAATGATATGTATCCCTATAAGAAAAGAGGACATTGGTAACTCTTAATTGTCATTATCACCTGAGTAGCTAGAAAAATTATACTTAGAAGGAACACTGGCAAACTGTATAGGATGAAATGCCAAGACATAAATATATATATAGATATTTGTATGCATAAATATATATATACATACATATATACAACTAAAGCTAAAAAAAGAGGTTAATACTAAAAGAAATGAGAAAAGAAACAAAAGGGGGTAAATTTATATGTCACAAAGAAGCACATGGTGGGAGGGGGGAGAACATCAATACACTGGAAGGGTAAAGAGGTTGGAGATAGGAAATGCTCAACTCTTATGTGCATTGAAATTGACTCAAAGAGGGAAGGACAACCAAATACATTGGGGCAGAGAAATGATTTGCTCCCTATAGCGAAGTAGAAGGGTAACAAATGGACTGGTGGGAAGGGAAGCAATACAAGGGAGGGAGAGGGTGGGAGATAGTTTAAAAAGACTGTAAAGAAAATAAGAAGGGAGGGGGTAGAAAGGGAAGTAAAATAAGGGTGGGAATTAGAGAGACTGATTAAAAACAAAACATTGGTGTAGAAGGAAATAGTGAAAGGAGAAAAGGCAGGACTAGGAGTGGAAATCAGAGCTGTCTTTCTTTCAGCTTGGGTGACCCCAAAAGTGAAGTGAAATAATCATCAAAGTTCAAGAAATGTAAGAGAGGGTATTTGTGTTTTTTTCAAGTTTTTTAAAAAATTTATTTATTTATTTGGGATATTTTTCTATGGTTATATGATTAATACTCCTTCCCACTCCTCCTCCCTCCCCCACCCCATCACCAATGAGCAATTCAACTGGGTTTCACATGCATCATTGATCAGGACCTTTTTCCATATTATTAATATTTGCAGTAGAGTGATCATTTAGAGTCTACATTCCCAATCATATCCCCATTGACCCATGTGATCAAGTATTCGTTTTTCTTCTATGTTTCTACTATCACAGTTCTTCCTCTGAATGTGGATAGTGTTCTTTCTCGTAAATCCCTCTGAGTTGTTCAGCATCACTACACTGCTATTGCTAGAGAAGTCCATTACATTCGATTGTACCACAGTGTATCAGTCTCTGTGTACAATGTTCTTCTGGTTCTGCTCCTTACACTCTGCATCAGTTCCTGGAGGTTCTTCCAGTTCACATAGAATTCCTTCAGTTCATTATTCCTTTTGGCACAATAGTATTCCATCACCAACAGATACCACAATTTGTTCAGCCACTCCCCAATCGATGAACACTCCCTCATTTTCCAATTTTTTGCCACCACAAAGAACACAGCTATAAATATTTTTGTACAAGTTTTTTTTCATATTAAAGAGAGAGTATTTGTGCTAAAATTTGTCATCCATTTAATGAATGGTGGATATATTTATCCGGTATCTATATCACATAAAAGAGGCAGTTAGATAGCACAGTGGATAGAACACTGGACCTAGGAATGTGATCCTGGGCAAATCATTTAACCTCTATATGCCTTATTCCACTAGAAAAGGAAATGGTCAAATCACTCCAGTATCTTGTCAAGAAAACCCCATGGACAGTGTAGTCCATGGGGTCATAAAGAGTTAGACATGACTAAATGACTAAACAACAAAATCATATAAAAACAGAATTGTTCAGCCTAACACTACAAATTATACTTGTGTTAGCATCTCTGTTCCCAAAGCTAATTTTCAAACCTCCCTTCAGCTCCACTGACAGCCGCTAATGAGGACATTTAAAAAAATTATTAGCTTGAGGCCAAGACTATCAACATAGACAACTAATGGCACATTCATTCTGTACACTAGCCATCCTAGGCTGATGTCTGGATGTTCTAGATTCCATACAAAAGTTAAGCAAATCATGTATTCAGTTGTTAAGTTTATTAGTCACGTGCTGCATGAAGGGCACTGAGCTAGATGCAGAGTAGCTGAAAATTCTGGAGTGTTAAATGAATACTAAAGACTCAGTCAGTGTGAAGAAACTCAGGTCAAATGCCAATTTGTACCAGGGAAAGCCAGTTTTAAAGACTTTCTCTAGGAGAGGTGGTATGGTGGCTAGAGTGACAGACTAGGAGTCAGTATGGCTTGAATTCAATTTTGGCCTCATATAATTACTAGTAATTACATATAATTACTCTCTAAGATTCTAGACAAGTCATTTAACCTTTGTCTGCTTCAGTTTCTGCATCTCTAAAATGGGAATAATACTAGCCCCTTACCTCCCCAGATATTGTGAGTATCAAGGGAGATAATATTTTAGTTAAACCCTTACCTTCCATCTTAGAATCAATACTGTATGTTGGTTCCAAGGTAGAAGAGTGGCAAGGACTAAGCAATGGGAGTTAAGTGACTTGCCCAGGGTCACACAGCTAGGAAGTGTCTGAGGCCAGATTTTAGGCCTAGCTCTCAATCCACTGAGCCACCCAGCTGCCCCCGGAAGATAATATTTATAAAGTGTCTAGCACAGTGCCTGACACATAGTAGGTGCTAGATAAATGCTATTGGTATTATTATTGCTAAACTCTGAAAGTCTGAACGGACATTATAAAATAAGAAACAAACAACAACCACAAAGCAATAAATAACTCAAGGAAATAGCTTTTGGTTTGGTCTGACTCCCATCTATGGCCTCACACTTTGGCACATCTGCTCCTAGACATGTCTACTACAACTCCACAATTCAAAACACATTTAATAAACACCCAGTGTATATCAGTATATAGCTGGAGGTCTTGTCAGGCTACACCTGGAGTATTATTTTCAACATTCAACATTTATCAAGCCTTTATTCATCACCAACTCTGTAAAGAGTACTAAGCCAAGATTTTATTCAGCACCATTTGTTCTTATTTAAACATCTTAGTGTGGGGGAATGGGTCTGGTTCTATGGGCTTTTCCACCAGAACTCAGCTTTCTTCCCATCCCAAAACTTTCCTTAATGCCTAGGACCTTCTCCCCATCATATCAACCTGCTTCCCCCATCAGTGAGTTCCTAAACTCTGAATTTTGACATTCTGGTCCCTATTATCGCTCCCTCATCCTAGCCCTTTTAGGCTGCCTTTTATGTTGTCTTCCACCTTAGAATCTAAGCTCCTTGAGGACAAGGACTGTTTTTGCTTTTCTTTATATCCACAGCACTTAGCCAAGTTCCCAAAGCATATGCTTAATATACTTAGTAAATGCTTGATGCCCCACCTGGTCCTGTCTACTACATTTTAGGAAGGACACTGGAGCATGGATGGCCAAAGGAGTCCAGTAAGGCTGGAGAGAGGTCCCAAACCATGCAATAGGAAGAACAATTTAAGGACTTGGAGATATTTAGGCGGTAGAAGAGAATTCTTAGAATGGATGCACTACCTGTCTCTGGGTTTTGAAGGATTGTCATGTGGAAAAAGAATTAGATTTGTTTTGCATGGACCTGAAGAATAAAACAAGAAGCAAAGGACAGAAATTGCAGAAGTAAATTTCAGCTCTACATAAGGGAAAAATAGAGTAAAAATTAGTCATCTAAAAATAGAAATGGGCTGCCTGAGGAAATGATGGGTTCTCTTTGAGAGTCTTAGAGCAGAAGCTGCACAACCACTTGTTGGGGATGTTATTGAAGGGATTCCTTTCTAGGTACAGATTAGACTACATGGGTCACTGAAGTCTCTACTAATTTTGAGAGTCTATTATCATGTGCATTATTATTTGATAATAATAGAACAAGAGACGAATTACATGATACCTAAGGCACAACCAATAATTCTTCAAAGTGGAGGTTGGCAGTTTCAATTTTAAATAATTTTTGTGTGTGTGCAGAGACTGTTTATTGCCTAATTTTGTATTGCCCAGTGCTAAGTAAAGTACATGGCATATGTTATTTGTAATTGTTTTCTTTTATTTAATTAGTCAATTTAGAATATTTTTCCTTGGTTACAAGTCATGTTCTTTCTCTCCTCTCAATCCTCCCCTTCCATAGTCAATTATACTCGGTTTTTCGTGTTTCTTTGATGGAAACATTTCCATGTTGTTGATGTTTGCATTAGGGTGCATTTGCATTTAGAGTCTACATCCCCAATCATATCCCCATTGACCCATGTGATCAAGCAGTTGTTTTTCTTCTGTGTTTCTACTACCACAGTTCTTCCTCTGAATGTGGATAGTGTTCTTTCTCGTAAATCCCTCTGAGTTGTTCAGGATCACTACATTGCTACTGCTAGAGAAGTCCATTACATTCGATTGTACCACAGTGTATCAGTCTCTGTGTACAATGTTCTTCTGGTTCTGCTCCTCTCACTCTGCATCAGTTCCTGGAGGTTCTTCCAGTTCACATAGAATTCCTCCAGTTCATTATTCCTTTCAGCACAATAGTATTCCATCATCAACATATGCCACAATTTGTTCAGCCATTCCCCAATTGAAGGGCATCCCCTCATTTTCCAATTTTTTGCCACCTTAAAGAGCACCGCTATGAATATTCTTGTAAAAGTATTTTTCCTTATGATCTCTTTGGGGTACAAACCCAGCAGTGCTATGGCTGGATCAAAGGGCAGACGATCTTTCATCATCCTTTGGGCATAGTTCCAAATTGCCCTCCAGAATGGTTGGATTCATTTACAACTCCACCAGTAATGTATTAATGTTCCAATTTTGCCATATCCCCTCCACAATGCATTACTTTCCATTGCTGCCATGTTAGCCAATCTACTAGGTGTGAGGTGGTACCTCAGAGTTGTTTTGATTTGCATTTCCCTGATTATAAGAGATTTAGAGCACTTTTTCATGTGCTTATTAATAGTTTTGATTTCTTGATCTGAAAATTGCCTATTCATGTCCCTTGCCCATTTATCAGTTGGGGAATGGCTTGATTTTTTGTACAAGTGATTTAGCTCTTTATAAATTTGAGTAATTAGACCTTTGTCAGAGGTCTTTGTTATGAAGATTTTTTCCAAATTTGTTGCTTCCCTTCTAATTTCAGTTGTGTTAGTTTTGTTTGTACAGAAAATTTAAACTTAATGTAATCATAATTATTTATTTTATATTTTGTGATTTTTTCCTAACTCTTGCTTGATCTTAAAATCTTTCCTCTCCCAAAGATCTGACATTTATACTATTCTGTGTTCACCTAATTTACTTATAGTTTCCTTCTTTATATTCAAGTCATTCGCCCATTCTGAGTTTAACTTGCTGTAGATTGTGAGATGTTGATCCAAACCCAATCTCTCCCATACCATCTTCCAATTTTCCCAATAGTTTTTATCAAACAGTGGATTTTTGTCCCAAATGCTGAGCTCTTTGGGCTTATCATGAACTGTCTTGTTGAGGTCACTTACTCCAAGTCTATTTCACCAATCCTCCTTTCTGTCTCTTAGCCAGTACCATATTGTTTTGATGACCACTACTTTATAGTATAGTTTGAGATCTGGTACTGCAAGGCCATCTTCCTTTGCATTTTTTTTCATGATTTCCCCTGGATATCCTTGATCTTTTCTTCTTCCAAATGAACTTTGTTATAGTTTTTTTTTCTAATTCAGTAAAAAAAGTTTTTTGGTAGTTCAATGGGTATGGCACTAAATAAGTAAATAAGTTTTGGTAGAATAGTCATTATTATGTTAGCTTGGCCTACCCATGAGCAGTTAATGTTTTTCCAATTGTTTAGATCTATTTTTAATGGTGTGGAAAGTGTGTTGTGGTTGTGTTCACATAATTCCTTTGTTTGTCTCAGCAGATAGATTCCTAAGTGTTTTATATTGTCCAGGGTAATTTTACATGGAATTTCTCTTTCCAATTCTTGCTGCTGAGATGTGTTGGAGATATGTAGAAATGCTGATGATTTATGTGGCTTTATTTTGTATCCTGCAACTTTGCTAAAGTTGTTGATTATTTCCTCTAGCTTTTTAGTGGATTATCTATGATTCTTTAAGTAGACTATCATATCATCTGCAAAGAGTGATAGCTTGGTCTACTCATTGCCTATTTTAATACCTTCAATTTCTTTTTCTTCTCTAATTGCTACTACTAGTGTTTCTATTACAATGTTAAATAATAGAGGTGATGATCTGATCTTATTGGGAATGCTTCTAATATATCCCCATTGCAGATGATGTTTGCTGATGGTTCTAATATATACTCTTTATTTTTAGGAAAGGCCTTTATCTTCCCATACTTTCTAGTGTTTTCAATAGGAATGAGTGTTGTGTTTTTGTCAAATGCTTTTTCTGTATTTATTGAGATAATCATGTGATTTTTGTCAGTTTGCTTGTTGATATGGTCAATTATGTGGATGATTTTCCTAATATTGAACCATCCTTGCATTCCTGGTATAAATCCCAACTGATCATAATGAATAACCCTCATGATCGCTTGCTGGATTCTTTTTGCTAGTATTTAAGATTTTTTCATTTATGTTCATTAAGGGGATTGGTCTATAGTTTTCTTTCTCTATTTTTGACCTGCCTGGCTTTGGAATCAGTACCATATTTGTGTCATAGAAGGAATCTGGAAGAACTCCTTCTTTGCTTATTATGTCAAATATGTTTGTATAATATTGGGATTAGCTTTTCTTTGAATGTTTGTTAGAATTCACTTGTGAATCCATCTGGTCCTGGGGATTTTTTCTTAGAGAGTGCTTTGATGGCTTGTTCAATTTCTTTTTCTGATATGAGATTAAGTATTCTATTTCTTCTTCTGTTAATCTAGGCAATTTATGTTTTTGTAAATATTCATCCATATCATCTTGATTGCCATATTTGTTGCCATATAATTGGGCAATATAGTTTTTAATGATTGTCTTAATTTCCTTTTCATTAGAGGTAAAGTCTCCCTTTTCATCTTTGATACTGTTCATTTGGTTTTCTGCTTTCCTTTTTTTTATTAGATTGACCAGTACTTTGTCTATTTTATCTGTTTTTTTTCAAAATACCAGCTTCTAGTCTTATTTATTAAATCAATAGTTCTTTGACTTTCAATTTAATTAATTTCTCCTTTAATTTTTAGAATCTCTAAATTAGTTTTCATCTGAGGATTTTTAATTTGTTCACTGTAAAGTTTTTTGATTTGCATATCCAATTCGTTGACCTCTGCCCTCCCTAATTTGTTATTATATGAACTCAAGGATATAAATTTCCCCAAGTACTGCTTTGGCTGCATCCCATATATTTTGAAAGGATGTCTCATCATTGTCATTTTCTTCAATGAAATTATTGTTTCTATGACTTGTTCTTTAACCGATTTTGGAGAATCATATTACTTAATTTCCAATTAATTTTTCATTTGACTTTCCATGTACCTTTAATAATTATTATTTTTATTGCATTGTGATCTGAAAAGGTTGCATTTATTATTTCTGTTTTTTTGCACTTGTTTGCAATGTTTTTATGCCCTAGTACATGGTCTACCTTTGTGAATATACCATGTGATGCTGAAAAGAAGGTGTATTCCTTTTTGTCCCTATTTATTTTTCTCAGCATATCTACCAACTCTAATTTTTCTAAGATTTCATTCACATCTTTTACCTTTTTCTTATTTACTTTTTGGTTTGATTTATCTAAATTTGATAGAAGAAAGTTCAGGTCTCCCACTTGTATAGTTTTACTATCTATTTCCTCCTTCAACTCCACTAGTTTCTCCTTTAGAAATCTGGATACTATACCATTTGGTGCATACATGTTGAGTACTGATATTTCCTCATTGTCTATACTGCCTTTTACCAGGATGTAATTACCTTCCCTATCTCTTTTAATCAGATCTATTTTTACTTTGGCTTTGTCAGATATTATGATTGCAACTCCTGCCTTCTTTTTCTCAGTTGAGGCCCAATAGATTTTGCTCCAACCTTTAATTCTAACCCTGTGAGTGTCTACCTACCTCATGTGTGTTTCTTGTAGACAACATATGGTAGGATTTTGGTTTCTAATCCACTCTACTATTTCCTTTCATTTTATGGATTAATTCATCCCATTCATGTTCAAAGTTATGATTGCAACTTGTGTATTCCCCAACATTTTCTTATCCTCTCCTAGTTCTGCCCTTTCTTCTTTTGCTATATCCTTTTAAACCAGCGGTTTACTTTTAATCAGTCCCCCTAATCCCCACCCTTAACATGCTTCCCTTTCTACCCCTCCCTTTTTGTTCCATTATTGTTTTTTTAAGGTCTGTTAAGTTCCCTCCCCTCTCTTTCCCTCCCTTTTTGTACTCCCTGCCCCACTCCCCCCCAACCTTGGGTTTCCCTTCTCTCTTTCCCTGTGGGGTTAGATAGAATTCTATACCCCAATGGATCTAGATGCTCTTCCCTCTCAGAATTAATTTCTCTGAGAGTAAGTTTTAAGTATTACCTATTAGCACACTCTTCCTCTCCTTCTTATAATAGCATTCTTCCCCTTCTCTTCCCATGTGCCTCTTTGTGTGATATAGATCATCTTATTTATCTTATTCCTTCAAGTTTCTCTTGGTGCCATCATCTATTCCCCCCCCTCCCTTTTTCTTTTTTTGCATACATCTTATACCACTTATGACCCCAATCTCTACCTGTGGATGGTTCTTCTAATTACTATAATAGTAAGTATAATTTTTGAGAGTTACAAATAACATTTTCTATATATTAATATAAACAATTTGATATTATTGAAGCCCTTTAAGAAGAAAATTGAAATTGAAAAAAAAAGTTTTCCCTTTCCCCTCTTTTTCTTATTTATCCTTTCATGTTTCTCTTAATTTTTGTGTTTGGATATCAAACTTTCCACTTAGTTCTGGTCTTTTCTTTACAAATACTTTGAAATCTTCTATTTTGTTGAATGTGCGTGCTTTCCCCTGGAAGTATATAGTCCATTTTGATGGGTAGGTGATCCTTGGTTGAAGACCCAATTCTCTTTCCTTTCTGAATATCATAATCTAAGCCCTGCAGCCCTTTAGTGTGGAAGCTGACAGATCTTGTATAATCCTGATTGGTACTCCTTGATAACTGAATTATCTCTTTTTGGCTTCTTGTAAATTTTTCTCCTTTTTTGGAAGTTTCCAAGCAAAGTTTCCTTTGCTTGGAAACTCTTGACTTTGGCAATTATATTCCTGGGGGTTGTCTTTTGAGGATTAGTATAGAGGGTGTTTATTAACTCTTTCAATGTCTATTTTGCCCCCCTTGTTCAAGAACATCAGGGCAGTTTTCTTGGATAATTTCTGGTAGTATGATGTCAATATTTCTGTTTATTTCTGGGTTTTCAGGTAGACCAATGATTCTCAAATTGTCTCTTTGAGACTGCCTTTCCTGATCTATCATCTTGTCAGTAAGATATTTTATGTTTTCTTCTATTTTGTCAGTCTTTTAACTTTGCTTTATTAATTCTTTCTGTTTTGCAAGATCATTGGCTTCCAATTCCCCAATTCTGGTCTTTAAGGACTGGTTTTCCACTATAATCTTTTGATTTTCCTTTTTGATTTGGTCTATCCTGCTTTTGGTGGCTTCCAGATGTTTCTCCAATTGGGAGTTCCTTTCCTTTAAACTGTTATTTTTTTAACTATTTCCCACTTTTCTTGCCAAAATCCTTCCATCTTTTTGATAAGCTCCAATTTAAGTTCTTCAAGAGCTTGTGTCCAATTTCAATTTTTTTAGAAGTTTTGGGTGCATTTATTTGTATTTCCTCTTCTGCTATTTCCTCTGTAGTCTGGATTTTTCCTCCATACAAATTATTCAGGGTCAATGACTTCTTCTTGTTTTTCTCGGTGTTGGGAAGTTGTTTTTCCTGGGCATTGTTTGCCATCACTATGGTGGTTTTTCCTTCCCTTTCCAGCCAGAAGTCTGAGTGAGGAGGGCAGGCTCTCTATGGATGGAGCTAAGGAGTGTGGTTTTTGCCTGAGGCCAGCTCTCTAGTCTCTGCAACTTCTACTGTTTACTGTCCTTCTCTGTGCTATCTCTGTGTGGGCACCCAAGGTCTACACTCTTCAGCCTGATGGGGTCTCAGGTCTAGCTGCTCTCAGGAGTAGGTCTTTGGTGGTCCTGATCAGCTGCCAAAGACCTAGAGATGCCCCCTTGCTCACTCACTGATTCTAGTGCACTGGCTCTGACTCTGGCTCTGTAGATGAGGTGGGAGAGAGTTGATCAGCTTGAGTTTTGGGGGAAGCTATTTCACCCTCTTGTAGTGTGGAAATGCCCAAATCCTATGTGCCTTCAATGCTGTGCCCTACTGTGGAGTTCCTTCGTTCATATGAATTTGGGGTTTTTTGGCTTTTTGAGGTAGTCTATATTGGTAGGTGGTGAGGAGAGGAAGAGTCCTGCATCTACACTGCCACTATGTTTACCTGGAAGTCCAATTTTAAATAATTTTTAAGACTTTAAAAAATCCTTTATTTTCCCCAACATATAATCTCACCTTATCATTAGACTGCACAGACAAACTAGTTTTCAATGTCAAAACAGTAAGTGATGGTTTTTCTGGTATGGGATCCACATTTAGCCCTGTCATCTTTGAAATGCATTTTACTGTTTGTGCCACCTGTGATTGCAAAGAGGTGAAGTGTTCTGCAATTAACTGCATTGGGATGATGAGCCTGAATAAGCCTGAGGCTATTGATTTGTGTTTTCAAGGATCCTTCTTAGGATATAAACAAGCTGATGGTTATGATGTTGGGAAGGGCCCCCAGGACAGTGGGATTTTTTTTTCCTCAACTCTCAGCAGCCCACTCCAGCCCTTTAGGTGGGCACATTTGACTTCCAGTGGCACTTGGGTAATTCACTAGTTTATTCCTGCAGCCTGATCTTTTTTTATTGGACAACTTAAAATGTGGCACCTGGAGCTTGATGAAGCCTCATCTGACAGTAATTGAAGATAAAGACCAAGCCTGAGAGTCTTCAAACTTGGCCCCCAAGTAATTTAGTCTTGTAATAGCAAGCTATAAAACTGATGTGTCTGTTATTACCATAAAGTGTCTCTCCCCAAATCATTTTTCTATTTGTTCAAGACCAAGCGCTTCTTTCTCTATTATATAAGCATGACACTTAGCTTTGAGTCAATCAGCTTCAATACTGGTTAAATATCACTATGTACGGTCTCTGGTCCTGGAGTAGCTGAAGCCATCAACATCTGAAAATAATGTTTGGTTTTCTGTGATTTGTATGAAGTTACAGTGACAGTTTTCTTCCAAAAAAGTCATAGGATCATTGGAGTCAGAGATCAAGGTCCTTTCTAGCTCCCAATTGATGTTCCCATTATCAGAGAGGCTGATAAGCATGAGCCTGGTGAAGGGGCTTAATCAAAACTTGGCTGTGGAGCTAAAAATAGAGTTTATTCAAAAGGTACTACCCAACAAAAGGGAGTCCCTTTGTCTAGCTCTTTCTGGACTGGCTTGTCTTTGAGGAGGATGAGCTGTTCTGTGTTTCCAGATTGTGAAAGAGCCTTGGACCCTCTTTTACCTGAAGCCAGGGTAAAGCTAAAAGTGTCTGTCCCTGCTCTTGTTTTTGTCTCTGTTTGGTTTATTATTTCCTTGTTTAAGATAAAGTAGATTGGATAGGACTACAACCTCATGAACTCTGTGAAATCCTGAAGACAACCCACGAGAAGTCTGAAAGAGTTGGATTCCATAACTGGATTTGCCAAAAAGTCAACTGTAAAGGGTGGAGTATCATATGACTTGTTTGACCCATCCAAACCATAACTGAGATATAAACATATCCAATAGCCATACCACATTAGGAAGTGAATTTCTTGGGATGAATGCTATGCAGAAACTGCTTTAAGTTTGAGCCTACTCTTCACAGGTACCAAAGTGGGATAAGGTCAAGTGAACCCCCAGGTGTTTTTCTACTTCTGTTTCTGCTGATCTTTGCAATGAATATTCCTTTGTAAAAACTAATTGATGTTAATTGGTTAAATGGCAATGGGGAACAAATTAAAGGGAATTATTAGAGAGGGAGGGTAGGAAATACACCTAAATGGAACCAATAGGATTAGAGAAAGGCCCTAGATCCCTTAGGAGTAACCTAGATCACTGAGGGGGAAATAAAGCAGCTTCATTTTGGGAGGGTGAGACTAGAGTGTCACTACACTATGAACCTATGATTTATATTATCTAATATCTTACACATAATATAGGCTAATCCTACCCCCTCATTTTTTATAGATAGAACCTCCATTTAAGGACATCAGGCCATTTACCTCTTCATCTTCCACCAGGATGCCCTCTTTTGGATTTGTCCATTATACCCTTCATCCTGGAAGATCATTTCAGCCCTCAACTCACAAACTTATTTCTCAGAAGTGCCACTGAGGCCCCTCTCTCTGATAGAACCTCCACTTAAAGTGGTCACCCAGGCCAGTCATCAGTTCATTCCCCCACAGAACTGTACTCTTGAATTTCTTTCTGCCTCCAAATTAACATCTCCCCCCCCCCCTTTCCCTTTTCAGCTTCCTTTCATAGGTTGAATTTCCTGGAAAGCAGGAACTGTCTTTTTATTTACATTTGTATTCCCATCATTAAGTACAGTTTCTAACACATTGTAAACAGTTAATATTTATTGACTAATTGACAGATGAGGAACTGAGGTCCAAGAATATTAAGTGACTTGCCCAAAGTAATGCAGGCAGCAAATATTAGAGGCACAATTTGAACTCATGTCTTATGACTTCAAGTCACTGATACAAAAATTTCCTTTGCACAAGAGGTCAAGTACTTTGTAGCCTTTCTAACTACTCTTTGTGGCCACTGGGAGTCACTTTGTGTCAATAGTAATCACACTTAACGTTCTAGCTTCTTTCAGGGCATTGTCACCATACCCCATCCTACTTCTCTCTTCTTTATGGAGGTAGATGGAAGTGAGAGGGTGATGATAATAGCTAATAACTCTTCTTAGATTTCCAACATGTAATAATGATAAAGGAACAGAGCTTTAAAAATAACTATCAAAAGGGTTCCATAGACAAAGCCACCCTGAAAACCTCTACCACAAGGGAAGATACTGTAAAAATTAAAATTAATATATAATAATTTAAATATTATATCTTATAAGATTTATTAATCATCATTAGAAATAACAAAATAAAAAGGTAACAAAATAAAAACCACATGCCCATGACTAATCTGCCTGTTCAAAAGCCCTGCACTCCACCATAGTCCACAGGAAGCAAAAAGAGTGAGACCAGGACCCCCACCCAATATATCCCCCTGTCTACATCAACACATAACCACAGGAAATCAGTAGGCTACTGGGAAATGTAGTTTTTAGAATAACAGATTTCCAATTACACAGTACCATGCACCACCAAAGCCTACATTACACATAGCCACAAGACTATATATATATATATGTATGTATGTATGTATGTATATACCCTAGGGGACTGAGGAAGAGAAAAACCCAGGCCATACACAGACTCTACCCTTCCCATGCTTCTTCAGCTACTTTTTCATGTGTCAGTGCACATTGTACTGGGGAAAATACAAAGAGATACCCCTATTTAAGAAAAACTCCTGGGGAAAACCCAGGCAATGCCATTGTGGCCCCTCTCAAGTCCTAGGGGCTTAGATAGGATACTTCTTCTAGGATAGCTGTATTCCCCCAAAGACAACAGGGTTATGGCCAGATTAAGAATCCACCCACAGCCATCATTTTTTTTCTCCTCAAATAGCTCAGTTCCATGTAAACCCTGTGCCATGAATGACTGTTTTGGAACTAGGCTGTATTCAAAGATCTTCCAGCATTTCAATAAGAAGCATGATGAGCACAAAGAGAAATGCAGGAGTCCCTTAAAAAATTTTGATGTAGTATAGAGTTCTAGATACTAAGGAATTATTCCACAGAACCTACAAGAACCCAGAGCAGAACGTCTTTCTGGAGGATATTTGTCTTTCTGCTCCTTAAGATTCTTCCTGCCTTACCCCTACCTCAGAGCTCCTCTCTTCCTTTAATATTCAGTTCAAGGATTACTTTCTCCATGAAACCTTTCCTGATCTCCCAATTACTAATGCCCTCTCTCTCAGACTATACTGTTGAACTACTTTATGTTTATCCACTTCATTTTTACATGTGTGTGTGCTTGTTGTCTTACTCTACCTCCCACTAAAATGTGCGCCCATTATAAATAGGGATTACTTTATTCTTTGTTCTTGTGTCCCTAACACTTAGCACAGAACCTGAAACACAGAAGGTAATTAGCATTTGTTGATAGTAGAATGATGATATTTTTGTTGTTGTTCATTTGTTTTTGTCATGACTAACTCTTCATGTTTTCCATTTGGGGTTTTCTTGGCAAATATACTGGAGTGGTTTGCCTTGTCCTTCTCTAGCTCATTTGACAGATGAGCAAACAGGGTTTAGGACTTGTCCAGGGTCACACAGCTAGAAAGTGTTTGTGGCCAAATTTGAATTTAAGTCGTCCAGTTCCAAGCCACCTACTCTATCCATTGTGCCTCCTAGCTGTGATGATATTCTTGCAATGGTATAGATAGTAGCAATGCTATTCACCTGCTACTGGTGTCATTTTTTTCCTTCGCTATTGTCAGGTCTTACAATCATGGTGGGTTCTTGGGTCTAGTAACTTTGAAATCAAGAAGAACGAGGCTCAGTCCTTGCCTCTGGCACATAGTGGCTGTGAGGCTATAGACAAGTCATTTAATGACTTTGGGCCCCATGTAACTCTCTGAGATGCTAAGTTACATATGAATCACCAATCAGTCACTGTGGAAAGAGTCCCAAACTGTGTCTTCCCCATATTAATAAAACAATAGGTCTAGAATAACAGCAAAAAAATATGTTCCCCAGTCATATCTCCACAACATCACTGACCACACTATTTTGGTCACAGCTTATTTGTCATTAGTTGGTTAGAATTCCTGTTGCTATTGATACTGATGCTTAGAGCAAGAAACAACTAGATCATCTGAAGAAACTGAATCAATGCTTACCTCCATTCATTCATTCATGAAGTGCTTAATATGTACCAAGTATAAAAGAAAAATACTGGGAATGATCTTCTGAGCAAATCTGACTTTACTGTGAGGGTGCAAAAAAGAAAAAATCATACAAATCAGAGTTCTATAGAAACACTCTTCCATGAGTATTCCTCAGAGTGAGAGATGCTGAGCTTTTCAGCTGATGAATATTTGTAATTTATATATAATTTATAACCTATGTAAAAGAGCCAGATTACACAAATCTGTAAGGAGGGTTGACCAAACTGTATCTTCCTTCCCTGAAGGTTGGGCATTTATCTCCCTTCCCCTAGAGGGAGAACATCCTGTCCTTTCTGTAAGGCAGATTATGTAGCCACTTGATCTATATATGGTGTTATCAAGCCAGTCAAGGTCACTCTGGAGCTAAATGAGATATCATAAATCCACAGCCTCAGGAACATCTGGATATATTTCAGGATGCTAAAGGCATGCACAAACTCCCCTTGTAATCGTATCTTGCAAGGTACTACAGGGAATTTTTATTATTTTACTCACACAATGGTTATTTGATTACTAATTTATGATTCTTATACACTTATTCAATTAACTAATAACTGAGATTATCACTTACTATTAAATCTATAGTTACAACTTATCATTATAATACTGAATGTCTAATGGGATTACATAAAGCAATAAAGAGGAATAAAATAATTAACATAAACTGATTGAAGCTGCTTAATTAAGGTATCCTTTTCAATGGCATTAGGGTAGGTGCTTGCACCTAGAAGCTCACATTCAAATCAGGGAAACAATATGCTTATCCATAAGTAAAGAGAGAGTGTACACAAACAAAATATAGAAATATTTTATATTTAAAATGGTTTAAATTAGCAAATGTATATTTTATATACAAAGTAATTTCTAGGGGGTGGTGAGGACATTAGCAACTGGAAGGATCAAGCAGGAGGTGAAAGTAGGGATACTATGAGTCTATGGTTTCATGAAGTGGTCAGAAGAGCATTCCAGGCACACGGGATTCCAGTGTAAAGGGGGAAAGTACAGGAGATTAAATCAACAACAAATAACCCAGTTTGGTAAGAACAGATTTATTTATTTGCCAGTCTTGGTCCCACATCTCTGGACTGTTGGCATACCCTTTAGATGTGCCAAAAATCACTTTCCAAAAAGTACAAAGGTCTAGTTTAGACAAGCTTTGGTTACCTAGCCAATCCCCTAAGTGGGGAAACAGATAGCCTACTTAGGTACCCAAGTAAAGGAAAATTAATTCAGATGTAGCACCAGGTCTGAAATAACCCAAGTTGAGTGAAAATTTCACTTAGTTTAGACAAAGCTTTGTTAGAACAGTTGTTTCCATATGGTTATTAAGAAAACTCATGGTTCAGCTGACATGACTGGTACTTTGGCTTCTTAGCTGGTTATTTCCTGCTTTGAACACAAAATCCTATACATAGCGTTTTTATATTCTAGCATCACATTCTACAGGAAAGCCACTTATGTTCTTCATGCACAGAAAGAAACAACTACAGTAGTTAGAACTGATCTATATAATAAGCCTAGAACAGAGTCATAGGGCTTCCTATTTCTGCCCCACCATGGCCAAAGGTGGGAGGAGGGGCAGAGAAGTATTTATTAAGTGCCTACTATGTTAAGGACACTTTGCTGAGCATTTTACATATATTATTTATATGCATTATTTTAAAATAATTTCTAATGTATGAATGGCACAGTACCACTGGGGCACAGATTCACCTATATTTGTTGTTGTTCAGTTGTTTTAGTCATGTACCACTTGGTCTTTGTTCCTCCATTTAGCGTTTTCTTGGCAAAGACACTAGATTGGTTTACCATTTCCTTTTCCAACTCACTTTACAGACAAGAAAACTGAGGTAAATGGGATTAAGTGACTTGCTGCAGCACATAGCCAGTAAGTGTCTGAGGCTGCCTTCGAACTCATAAAATTGAATCTTCCCGTCTTCAAGCTCAAGGCTCTATCCTGGACTACCTAGCTTCACCCTTCACTTAAATACCTGAAGCATCATTTCAGTCATTATGATGAGTCCACTTGTTCCCACCACAACCTCTCATACTTATGTGTGAGAATAGATGTATTCTCCAATTGGCATCATTTCCAATTACCCCATACCCATCTCCGTACCTTTAACTGTCCCAAGTACTAAAATAGCACAGACTGCATTAGCTACTAGTAATGAATGGTCTAGCCAAGGTTAAAGCTCTATTCATGGGAATGACTTTGATTCTAGATTATCTCAGATTTAGCCTGGATTGTCTAGGATTAGATTTTCCCAGGGACCAACAGTTGAAGGACATATATATATATATATATATATATATATATATATATATATATATATATATATATATGTGTATACATTTAGAATTCAATACAACTTAACTCAATATACATTTGTTAAAAACCTACTATGGTCAAGCCATCCTGCTAGGCATTGGGCATACAAAGACATGACTGCCCTCATGGAACTTACATTTCTTTGGAAGGATGTAACACACATGCAAATTTCTCATCACTTCAGTCCATCCTACACACTACTGCCCATCTGACCTGATTAGCCCCTTGCTCAATCAACTGCTGTAACTCCCTATTGCCTCTGGGATAAAATATAAACTCCTTGAACTTTTGAAACTCTTTTCAACCTAACCCCAAGCCATTTTTTTCCAACCACAATGGAAGGTTTGTGATCCGGACAAACTGGACTTCTCTCTGTTGCACATAAGGGACACTTCCCCCATCTCTCATCATTTGCACCAATTGCCCACCTATTTCCAATGCAGTCCAATCCCTCTTGATCCCTACATCAGAGAACCCCTCTCTTCTTCAAGGTAAAACTCAAACACAACCATCTACATAAAGCCTCTCCCAATTTCTCCAACTCCTACTGCCTTTCCTTCCAAACAACCTTGAGTTTAATTACTTGGTAGTTATCTGTATTTAAATTCTAAGGCAGAAGGTAAGGGTGTGTGTGTGTGTGTGTGTGTGTGTGTGTGTGTGTGTAAATGAGAGAGAGAGAGAGAGGGAGAGAGAGAGAGAGAGAGGGAGAGAGGGAGAGAGGGAGAGAGAGAGGGAGAGAGGGAGAGAGAGAGAGAGAGAGAGAGAGAGAGAGAGAGAGAGAGAGAGAGAGAGAGAGAGAGAGAGAGAGAGAGAGAGAGAATTAGAATTGTTCCTAACAAGTTTTTAGGTTGTTTATAAAGTTGAATGATGTAAGACTGGGACTTTTTCCATGATTACCATGGTAAACATACCCAAAAGCTAACAATCAAATATAGTAAATAAATACCCCCTTTGGAATGTTAAATGTTTGTGGTTCTTGAATTCTAAGCCAGAGGGAAAATCCACAACTGGAACAGAAAATAATGAATCCACCAAATTCTGGTCAAGTGGTCACTGAAAGAAGCTCCATTTGGCTGGAAGCTCTGTTAAGAACCAGGCGGTGCTGTGTTCCCCTCCTGCTGGTTTATCCAAGTGAGGGCTGTGGATTTGTAACTTTGGTTGCATTAGCTGCTTGTTGGCTTGTGAAAATCTGAAGCATTGGGAAATAAAAGCTACATGTAACTGTTGAATGCAACCCACTAACGTCTGATTTCCCGGACCTGAGGGACCCAGGCATTGGCAATACTTGGGGAAACAGCCTATTAACTTACATCTGCTCCTCCCACAGCACTGAGCTTCAGGGATTCACCAAAAAAACTTAAAAATTATTGGCGAGAAGGCAAGTTCCCATATAAACCCTGTGCCTAAGCACAATTCCTCAAGAAACAAAAAAGACATGAAAGGGTTCAGAACTGGGGAGTATTGCAAGAATTCGGTATAAATAGGCTTGATGAACCCAGGACGATCTCAGAGAAAAGCTTCAGCATGGCTGAAGGTGGACCTAGAAGCAGGGGTGTGCTGGAGTCGGCTCTGACTTGTTCAGAACTAATCATTAAATGCTCAGTATTGTCATTTACAAGGAAATCAACAATTGCTACAAATCAGGGCTTGGTTTATTAGTGTTGATTGTCTAGATTTAAGAAAATGATAGAGAAAATGTCATAATGTCAACTAAACTTAAAAGTATGTAATGGGGCCAGCTCATATGGCTCAATGGACAGAGAGCCAGGTCTGGAGAAAGGAGGTCTTGGATTCAAATCTGTCCTCAATACTTTGTAGCCCTATGACCCTGGGCAAGTCACTTAATCCCATTGCCTAGCCCTTACTGCTCTTCTACCATGGAACCCATACTTAGTATCAATTCGAAGACAGAAGATAAGAATTTTTTTTAAGTGTCTTATGCCCAGGTTTTTCCTTAGAATCAGTTGTTGTAGATATCACACATAGATATTTTAGGGACAATAAATATGTTTATTTTTCTAGTCTGCATATTTCCATTTGGTATGGTTACTATTTCAACTAATATCACAAACTTGGAATCAAGTAGAATTGGGTTCAAGTTCTAGCTCAGACATTTAATATCTGTGTCACCTTGGATAAGTCACATAACTCTTCATACCTCAGTTTACTCATCTGTAAAATAAGGACAGACAATGTGAACTTGGAAATTGCTCCACCCTAATTAGACATACTTTAGGGGAAGATAAAGTTGTAAACTCCTGATTAAACAATGAGGTACTTAACTCATACCTTATAGTGAAGCTAAAACTTAAGCTAAGTCTATTTTTAGATCTAATACAAAAAGGTGTTAAGTACCTATAAAGGTTAAATTAATCACAAAAAGGTCAAGTAACTCACAAAAGGTAAGCTTAACAAAGAAGTGTGAAGTATCTCAGAAGATATAATCTTACCAGAAAAGGTGAGAACTAAAGGGTGGACAGTCCTGGAGAAAATCTAATCAAAGAAGGTGAGAACTAAAGAATAGGCAGTCCTGGAAAAAGTGTCTACTGTAATTGGTAGAGGTGAAATTTTAGGAGAGGTGACATAAGAGAAAATTTCTTTAAAAGTCAGTTCAGGCAATTGAATTCAGCTCAGAGTGCAATTGGATTCGAGGATTGAGTTCAGTTCAGGACTAGAACTCAGCCTGAAGGATCTCACTCAGACAGCTTCCTTGGGGATGGTCTCATGGTGAGTGATAAGACTGACTCCCTTTCCCTTAGGCTCAGGGAGGCCACTTTGGCCAAGGCCTTTAACTACTGCCTGACTCAGCCTGAGCCAGAGCAGTTCATATTAATTCTCTCTCTCTCTCTCTCTCTCTCTCTCTCTCTCTCTCTCTCTCTCTCTCTCTCTCTCTCTCTCTCTCTCTCTCTCTCTCTTCCTTAATTCCTTCTCTCTATATTAATTAAAATCACCATAATTCCCAGCTGATTTGGGTATTTTATTATTTGGGAATTTTTCCCTGGTGACCAATTATTTAGATTTTCAAGTTACAAAGCTAAAATTGTCTTTACACAATAAGCATTAAGCACTTATATTCTAGGCATTGTGCTAAATTCTGAGGTCAAAGACAAAAATACAGTCTCTACTCTTATAGCAATCATCTTCTAATGAGGGTGAAAATGTGTGTGCGTGTGTATGTGTGTGTGGTATGTGTACCTATGTGTGATTACAAATAAAAGATAACTTCAGACAGAAAGGACTAGCAATGAGATGGGGAATTGGGGAGACAGTAAGAACTGGGAAAGCTTGCAGAAACTTAGGTTGGAGTGATAAAGACCAGGGAAGCAGGAGACAGAAGGGAGGAGGGAGCACATGACTGGCATAGGAGAATGCCAATACAATGGTTTAAAGTCTGGAAATGAAACATCATGTGCAAGGAATATTGAATAGACTAGATGACCCTAAGGTGCCTCCTAGCTCTAAATCTATGGTCTGGGTGCCTATGTCTACATCACTAACCAGAGAGTTTACCTGACTCTTGCTATGCCAAGCTAGGAAGGATGGGCTAGTACCAAGAATTGTGGAAGGATCATAAAAGCTTTATACGGATGGTAGGGAGGAGGAAAAAATTACTGTCCTGGATTCTATAGCTTAAGGGACATGGCAAAAGCTTTTTCTAGTGTCTCCCTACATTCTGCCACTGTCCAAGTTGCCCACCCAGATAGTCAGGAAACTCCAGGTAGCAGCAGCCAAAATAGACATTGAAGGCCCATGCCCAGCTCTGGCAAAGCTTCTCTAGACACCAGACAGAAATATGGATTCTGGACTGTTTAGGTAAATACCAGATGGGGAACAGCCCTGCCTGCTGCTGACCTCCCATCAGTCATTGAAGGAACCACAAGGAAGGAATAGAGCTGGGATGTGATGACCAAGCAGACAACCACCCACAGAGAAAGCCAGACCATGCTGGAGACACTTCTGGTGTGGGGTTGGTTAGTTACAAGACTTCAGTTATGAAAGAGGTAGGGTGTGTGTGTGTGTGTGTGTGTGTGTGTGTGTTTGGAAAACTTTAGCTTCTGTACACCAGAGGGAAGGAACATTTTTAGCGTCAGATCCTCTTAGAGGTCAATGTTCAGTCTTTGAAGTTATGGCCCCATTGACTAGGGCAGCCTGTCCCCACCATTATAGGGTACATAGTCTTCATTCTACCCTTAGAGTTCCCCTTGGCAGGAGCTCTTTGGACCAAACCTTGCCAGCAGCTGAACCCATGATGAGGTAGTGACTTTATTCCCATGAAAAACCCTTCTATTTATAAGGATACACTGAGTTCCAAGGGCAGCTTTGTCTCCCCATTTGCCTGAAGCCCCTCTGCTTATTCAGCAGTGGTCTATTGTTATTTGTGTATCGGCCAGGAACTTTCTTTATCACCACCCTTTCTATAGTGATCCTCAGTTCTCAAGACAGGTTAGCTGGTTTTCCCCTTGGTCTTTTTGGTTTGTGTGGGTCAGTATACATTTTACTGTTGAAAGAGGTGACTGATTAATTCTCACAAATGATTTTCAATTTTTCCCTCTCGATTCCTTTCAGTGGCTCCAACCACAATTTCAGCCTACAACAATTCAGGTTTCTATTTATCTTCCTCTGGATTTTAGGGTATTGTTTATCTCTTTGGCTGACTCGGTTTCTCCTTTTGTCTTTAACTTCTGTCTCTCTTTTTCTAAACCATTTAATGCAAATTCTTGCATATCCCCTCTCTAGTTTCTATGAAAACCTAGCCCTTTTTTGGCCCTTTTTATAAGCTCCCAGGATGACTAGCCATTTCATAGGTGTGTGAGCTTTTTTTGTAGCTTGTCTTCATTAATTGTTTTCCCTAGCTAAAGGGAAAGGAATGGGACATGGTCAAAAGAACCAGAGAATCTGCATTCAAATCCCACCTCCACAACTTGCCACCATTGAGACCTGGAGTGAATCATTTAAACTCCCTAGATTCTACTTTCTTCATCTGCAATATATAGAGGTGGGGCTAACTGGCTTCTGTACTTATGACCCATGGTCTTCTACAAAGCCATTAATGAATGGCCATGTTAATTGGTCATGGTCACCTGCCTTGTTTTTCCATACTAATTGGTCTCATCTGGAGTCAAGGAAACAAACATATAAAAAACATCACTCACAGATTTAGACCTGGAAGGGATCTTGGAAGTCACCAAGTCAAATCCCCTGATTTTACTGTTGCAAAAACTAAGGCACAAAGAGTTCCCTAGTTTCCCACAAGTAGTAAGAGACAAACACAGGGTATGAATATATGTCCTCTCATTCCTTACATCCCTAGATCCATTACCATGCTCACAAATCCAGTGCTCTTGGCACTTACTGAATGAGTGAGTCAATCAGTCAATGAACACTTATTAAATGCCTACTATATATACCCAGGCACAATGCTAAGTGCTGGGGATACAAAAAGAGACAGAAGATAATCTCTGCCTTCAAGGAGCTCACAATCTAATGAGAGAAACAAAAACAATGCACAAATTATATATCTACATATATTTAAGCAAATGAAAGGCAGTAGGGCCTCTATTTAAGAGATGTTTGAAAGACAAAAGCCATTGAAAAGGTTAAACATATACATATTGAGAGAGAGAGAGAGAGAGAGAGAGAGAGAGAGAGAGAGAGAGAGAGAGAAATGGAGGGAAGGCATGAGAATTAAGAGAGAATAAGAAAAGTTTCCTGTAGAGGACAGGATCTTAATAAGGAATTAAAAGAAGTCAGGAAAGTCAATAGGAAAAGAAAGGAAAAAGGCAGCCCTTGCTCTTAAGGAGCTCACAGTCTAATGGAGGTGACAGCATGGGGGACATTATATACAAATAAGATACATACAAGAGAAATCAGAAATAACTAATGGAGGAAAGACACGTGAATTAAGAGAGATCAGGAAAGGTTTCCTATCAAAGGTGGTTCTCCATAAACTTCAGGACCTAAATAAAATCTGTTTGGCCTGCAAAGGCCTTCATAACCTGCCCCTGCCCCTTAACAGCTTCCTTACATGTATATCTGATTTCCCCTGGGAACTTTTCAGTCCAGTGACACTGGCCTCCTGACTGTTCCTCCAACAAGACAATCCATCTCTCCGCTCCAGGCATTTTCTCTGGCTATCCTCTACACCTAGAATGCTCTCCCTCCTCCATTTCTGCCCTTTGGTTTCCTTTAATTCCTGATAAAACCAAGATAAAACCATGTTAGGTTTCCTGCCAATCATAGTGCTACTACCATCCCCCCACCATTCTCTGAATTAGCCCTGCAAAATGTGGGGTATGAAGCTAAAAGTGCCATGGTATTCATTCTGTCTCTGCCAACAGTAAGAAAGATCAATGCAATCTTATCTTCCTACTCCCAGGGAAGTGCAATGTTTGGGGAGTCAGAAACATTATCTGAAAACAGTCACCTTCTTTCTTTCACACTTAACTGAACTGACACTTAGTGGAGCTAACCAGGAGGTAAAGATTCTCTGCTTCCAGGATTTACAGAGCAGAATTAGCACCTGACAGGAACACACATTATTCTGACTCAAGGGCCAGTCTAGCTAAGTACTTTTTTCCACTTGTATGCCTCTGTTCATAAAGCAAAGGCAAATCTGCCTGAGTTATGCAGACACAAGAGTATTTATTACAGACCTTTGGTGATTATTTTTCCTTTCCCAATGTGAGAGTTGATAGGTAATGCCAGAGATTTTTAATATTGTTGCGCTTATGTAGGGATCTAGTTATAGTGACTACTGCAGGAAATTGTGGAAATCATAGATCCAAATGAGTAATTATTTGAATGGAGTTAAATGATACAAAATTCTTTTCTTTCTTTAAAAAATGATTTATTTGTTTGTTTGTTGCATTTAAAATCCCAGCTAACACCCTCCCTCCCACCCTGCCCCATTAGAGAAGGTAAAATTGACAAAAGAAAAATATGTATATATCAAATTACGTCTTGCTTGTTTCTGTTTTTCATTTCTTTCTCTGGAGATAGATGTATACAAGTCATTCTTCAAGCAATATTTCTGTTGCTATATACAATGTTCTCTTGGTTCTGCTTGTTTCACTCTTCATGATTTCATGTAGGTTTACCATGTTTTTCCAGAATTAACCTGTTTGTCATTTCTTAAGGCACAGTAATATTCCATCACCGTCAAATGCCACAACTTGTTTAGCCATTCCCCAGTTGATGGGTATCCCTTCAGTTTCCAGGTCTTTTTTGTCTGTCTTTGATTCCCTTTGTCTCTCCTTCCTTCTGTCTCTCTGACTTACTCCCTTGGGCAACTAGGTGGCACAGTAGATAGAATGCCAGGCTCTATCTTGACTTTTTTTTGTTTCTTTTAATCTCTCTTTGAATTTTATTTTCATATAGAAACAATAGCATTACATGTAGTCAAATTAAAATGCCTTCCTGATTCATAACAAGAAAATGAACAGATTTTGCCAGTTTTCTTCTTGTTCAAGTTATTGGGTCCAATTTTCTTACTTGTAAATCAAATAAAACATCTGAGATATTTGGGGGGGAAACCCCCTAAAAAACCCCCAATGAAGATAGTGCAGCATTTCTTAAGGTCACTACAGAAATGTAAAAACACAGTATCTTTCTCCTCTCCCCATACTAATGTCTAAAAAGAGCACAATGAAGGAAGACTTATAAGTTCAAATCGGGCCTCTGATGGTTAGTGGCTTGTGACCCTGGGCAAGTCACTTAACTTCTGTTTGCCTCAATTTCCTCAACTATAAAGTGGAGGTAATAATCTTACCTACTTCCCAGGGTAGCTATGAAGATCAAATGAGCTAATATTTGTAAAGTGCCTAGCATAGCTCCTGGCATCATATAAAATACATTTCTATATAAATGCTAATTATTATTATTAATTGTAATCATCTCTGTCTCTGCCTTTCTCTCCTCCTCTGTCACTTTCTGTTTATCTCACTCCTAAACATGATTTTTCAATATCTTTGGTATATCAGAGTCTAAGCCAGTGGATCACAAACTATGGCAGGTTCTACCATGTGGGTCAGTTTCCAGGATGTCTCCAAAGGTAACAGGCTTAGTCGGCTTTACAAAGACTAGCCCAGCTAGATAAGGAGAAGTTAGTCCCCAGTCAGCTGGCCATTTGGTGAGGAATTCTTTGGCCCAACAAGCCATGAAACACAGAAAAATCTAGAATAGACCCCAGTCCTCTGAGACCCCCATCTGCTTCTGCAGTGATGATAATAAAACAAAGAGGACAAAGGTTGTGAAGAATTATAATGTTGTGCTTATGATAAATATCTGCAAAAAGATTACCAGGAAAATAATTGTAGCTCATGCCCCAATTCAGCATCTACTTTGATATTCAGTGAATGAAATGCAAACAAGTACAGGTGAGGAAAGTGAATAATCTGGTGGAAAATACCAATTTGGAATTAGAAATGAAAAAGACAAAAGACTTATAGACAACACACAAGCCTTATGCCCACAATCACAAATTCTTTCTTTGAGAGAGAAATCAGAAGAGACTGGACATAGTGAATACCAAATAACATTACCAAAAAAAGGTGTTGTTTATCTCTTCGTGGACAAGAAACAGCCCAGTATTCGTGTAGGAGTCACTCTGTGTGTAGTTAGACTTGTAGTGTCTATACATATTTAAAGAGAAACAGATTCCTGCCATATGTTGACTTAAAATAATGCAAATTAATATTATCTATGTGATATATTTATCTAGTTTCAGCCATCCTGAGTCCCAAGTGGCCTGAAGCCTGCCTGACATCTCTGACTGTTAAACCACTTAATTATTCAAGAAAAAATAAAAATTTCTACAAAGAACAAAAAAATGAGAAAAAAGTGTGATGTGTAATTAAAATAAACACAACCTAAACAATTTAATAAGTTACAAACAATAAAAAAATGGGATGTGGGTGGAGGAAAGGGCACAGACACCAATTATAACAATTTCATACAGAAATGTATGATATAAATTAATTGCCATACTAAGGATATCGAAAGACTTTAAAAAGGACCTTAGTCAATCAAAACTATACTTATTTGGCAAGTAAAAAAATGGCAGCCAAAGGAAACACTAATTTAGAATATAAATTGCTAGTAAAATATTGTGGAGAATACCAAAATTTACAAATAATGTCACCTCAAAAATAGAAAGAAACAGTGAATGTTATTTAATAACTAATATTAACATTAGAGTAAATTGTTAATTAGTTTTGATCTGTTAATTATTAAATTATTAATTAGTCATAATATTAAATTACAATTATTTAAAAAAACTTTGATAAGAGAACTGACTAAGCAAAACGTCTCCAAAAGCCTTTAAGGATAAAACAAGGAGAATGACAAAGGGACAAAATGTAGAAAAAAATCTGTGAAGTTTTTCTAAACAATCCTTCATCATTAAGGAAAGTAAAGCTATATCACTTAAACTCTAATATTGCAATCCTGAATGTGCTTTTAAGAAGACAGAAATTGTACTGAGAAACAAAAAAGCAGCTAAATTAGAAATATATTTATAGAGTGGACCAGGTCTTAATGCAGTTTTAAACATTAATAGCTTCAAGATTTTTGGAACACCCTATACATAAAGGAAATCTATCTGGAGGTAACACAATTATGAGATGTCAAGAGATCAATTCATGTTAAATCTGAAGGAAGTAAAGTACCAAAGATGTAAAGTATTAATTTGGACCCTAGTGATACAAAAAAAATGATAATAAAAAGAATATCAACAACTACTGATCAACCTTCCCATCAATCAATGAATAAATAAATATATAGATATATGGATATGAAAATACACAAGCATCATGGGCATCCTTGATGAGGGTATTTATAGGAAACATATTTCTTCAAGTGATATACCTCAGTAGACCACATTTTTAACAGCTCATAATTGCCTGAAAGATATAGAAAATGCATTTCCTTTTTTTTTTTGCTGGTCATTAAAAAAATTTTGTTGCAAGAGTCTTGAATAGACTCTTGCAACAAAATTTTTCCTGGGCATATGCCAAAATTGTTTAAAATTCTTTAAAGGATATAACAGTAGAGATGACCTTCCTTTGATAACTGTCTCATCAATAATGACACTCAAGATGAGTGAATATTCTCAAAAAAGGTGTCCATGACTTTTTTGTTTTAACTCTTACCTGTGTATTGGCTCCAAGGCAGAAGAATGGTAAGGGCTAGGCAATGGAGGTTAAGTGACTTGCCCAGGGTCACACAGCTGGGAAGTGTCTGAGGCTAGATTTGAACCTAGGACCTCCCATTTCTAGGCTGGCTCTCAATCCACTGAGCTACCCAGCTGTCCCCTATCAATGATTTCTTAACTGCCAAAGTTGATCTTTTTTCTCAGTCTTTGTCCTTCATCCTATCTTCCCCATTTTATACTAAAGACAATCATTTCCTTCTGAATACTTTCTCCTCTCTGGATTTCTTCTCCTATTTGTCTACTCCATCTCAGTCTCCTTTTCTGCTTCATTATCCATATCACACTCCTTACCTATATGGGTGTTCCCTTCAGGTCTATTCTAGATTCTCTTCTCTTCTCCCTCTATACTCGATCACAAGGTAATAATCTGTTCCAATGGGTTTTAGCCTCATCTCTATGCAGATTAAATGGATGAGAGACACAGAGACAGAGGAGAGAAGAGAGACAGAAACAGAGAGAGATAGAAAAAGAGAAACAGAGACAAAGACAAAGAGAGATAGAGACAGAGAAAAAGTCTCCAGCCCCAATCTCTTCCCTGATCCTCAGCTTTTCATCACCAGTTGCTTATTGGATATTTAAAATCGATATTTAAAATCCTGGAAGTAGATCAAATTCAACATAACTAAAAAAATATTTCCCTTCAAATTCTGCCTTCTTCCCAACATCCTTATTTCTATCAGAGGCACCACCTTTGATGTCTACTATCTCAAGTTCATAACATCAGTCTTGTTCTTTACTCCTCACTCTCCATCCCACTTATTCAATTAGTTTTCAACTCTTGCTGTTTCTACCTCCACAGTATCTCTTTTTTCTGACTTCTCTCAACTCATAGTTACCACCTTAGTTCAGGTTCTTGCTGTCTCTCGTCTCAGTTACCGTCATTGCTTCCTAATTGGCCTTCTTGCTTCAAATTATCTCCACTTCAATCTACCCTACATATTGCTGCTTAAATAATTTATCTTATGTGTAGGTCTGACCATGTCGTGCATCTATTTAATTAATCACAATGCTTTCCTACGGCTCCTGAGACAAAATTTTGATTTCTTTGGGTATCTTTTAAAACCCTTTACAACCTGATCCCAACATATCTTTCCAGCCTCTTTGGACTCTCCTTCTCCCTCTGCATTCTGTAATCCAGCCAAATAGTTCTTCTCTCTGTGCCTTTACACTCTCTGTCCCCTCATCTGGAATGCCTTCCCTCCTTACCTCTGCCTCAGAATCCCTCTATTCCTATATGATGTGGCTCAAACACCAACTTCTCCAAAAAACCTTTCCTGATCCTTTGATTACTATTGCCCTTCCCCCAAACTTGTATTCAACTACATTTTATTTATTCTCTTTGTATTTATGACACATATGTTTACATATGCGCTCCTTGTCTCCCCATTAGAATAATAGCTAGAATTTATATAGCACGTTAAGGTATGCAAGTCACTTGATAAATATTTTCTGATTTTATGACTACCCTTTGATCCAGTCATACATACCACTGCTGGGTTTGTAATCCAAAGAGATCATAAGAGAAAAGATTTGTACAAAAATATTTTTAACCACACTCTTTGTGATGGTAAAAAATTAGAAAATGAGGGGATGCCCTTCGATTGGGGAATGGCTGAACAAATTGTGGTATATGTTGGTGATGGAATACTATTGTGCTCAAAGGAATAATGAACTGGAGGAATTCCATGGAGACTGGAACAACCTCCAGGAAGTGATGCAGAGTGAGAGGAGCAGAACCAGGAAAACATTGTACACAGAGACTGATACACTGTGGTACAATCGAACGTAATGGGCTCCTCCATTAGGGTCAATGCAATGATCCAGGACAATTCTGAGGGACTTATGAGAAAGAACACTACCCATATCCAGAGTAAGAACTGTGGGAACAGAAACTCAGAAGAAAAACACATGATCGATTACATGGTTCAAAGGGAATGTGATTGGGGTTTTGGCATTAAATGATCGCTCTACTGCAGATATGAATAACATGGAAATAGGTTTTGAACAATGATACATGTATAACCCAGGGGAACTGCTTGTCAGCTTCAGGAGGAGGGGGGGAAGAGTGAAGGAGGAATCATGAATCATGTAACCATGGAAAAATATTCTAAATTTAAAAGATAGATAGATAGATAAATAGATAGATTTTATCCTCATAACCACCCTGGGAGGGAGTACCATTATTATTGTCATTCTACAGATGAGGAAACTGAGGCAGG
Organism: Monodelphis domestica; assembly: GCF_027887165.1. NCBI lineage: Eukaryota > Metazoa > Chordata > Mammalia > Didelphimorphia > Didelphidae > Monodelphis > Monodelphis domestica. The sequence continues at coordinate 174,393,393 of NC_077229.1, read as the reverse complement.
AAGAATCTAACTGACTTTCCCAGGATCACACAACTAATAAATATATGAGGCTGGGTTTGAACTCATGTCTTCCAAATACAGACTCTATTCACTTCACCTTTAGAATGTAAGACTTTTACAAGTTAAATTATTTCATTCTTTGTGCCTATATTTGTAGTACAATGCCTGATGCATAATGGACACTTAATAAATGCTTATTGATTAATTGATCAACTTATTTACCCCAGATGTCATCTAGTCAAACCTGTAGATGAATAGGGATCTCCTCTATCAGATCAGACCTTCTAGTGGTCATATATTCCCTGCCTTTGTACCACCAGTGATGGAGAGCTATGAAAGATCTTGCTAAAGGGTCAGCTGGTGGCTTAGCAGATGGAAAACCAGTCCTGGTGATGGGAAGTCCTGGGTTCAAATCTGGCCTCAGACTAGCTGTCACTTGACCTCATTGCCTAGCCCTTACCGGTTTGCCTTAAAACCAATACTTAGCTGATTCTTAGATAAAGGGTAACAGTTTAAATAATATTATTGCTGGAGCTAAAAAAAGGCTTCACAGAAGAATTCAAAGAACTTATCAAATTGAAAGCCATAGTTCTCTTTATTGGTGTGTTTAACAGAAATACTCAATAAGAAGGCAAATAGCTTACTTAAAAATACTCAGGGAGGAGAAGGCAAGAACACAGTTCTAATTTGCTGATCCCTATATATGTTAGAACCAGCAACACCGTGTCCAAACCAGATTAGCCCAAGTGTGCCCTCACAATGGGACAAGGTCTGATGCCTCCAAGCTAGGATCACCCGCCTATCTCTCACACTGAGACCAAAACTAATGAATCCACAGAAAACCTGGGAAGAAATAGAAGCAAAGATACTGTGGGTAAGCTTCAAATGTGCTGTCTTCAAGCTATGTCAGGAAGAGAGAATTCAGGATGGCCTCGAAATCCTGGATGACTTCCTCAGCCTGGGGGTCTTGGTCCCTGCTTGGGTAGTGACTGGCTCAGAAGTTTTAAAAGGGGGTAGATCCTTCACAGGACAATTTGATTGGCTTCCTGCCCTTAAAATCACATGCAAGAACTGTTGGAATCAGATGGATGAGGATGTATCTGATACATCCCTGTATTTATGGTTTTGTTTGGGGGTTTTATATGAGTGTGCCCTTGCAACAAGGACCCATATGGAAGTGTGTTTTGCATGATAATAAAATAAAATAAAGAGGGTTCCCAGAAAGAAAGAAAAAAGTCATAGGCAGAAAGATGCCAGTCAGCTAGGAAAATAGTTAATTTTGATCTCAGACTATTCTCAAAATGAAAGTTTCCAGATATATAGGAGATAAAGTAGGGGACAGAAGGGACAGAAGGGAGAGGATATCAGACTTAAGAAAGGGACAGTACAGGGGTATGTAACCTTAGCAACCTAGTGTTTGATAAACCGAAAGACCCCAGCTTTTGGAATAAGAACTCACTATTTTACAAAAACTGCTGGGAAAATTGGAAAACAGTATGGCAGAAACAAGGTAGACCAATATCTCACACCTTCTACAAAGAAAGTCAAAATGGGTATATGGTTTAGAAAAAAAGGTGATATCATAAATAATTTAGGGAAACACAGAATAGTTTACTTGGAAGATCTTTGGAGAAGGGAAGAATTTATGACCAAATAAAAGATAGAAAGCATTATTAGCTATAAAATAAATAATTATGATTATATAAAAAGTAAAAATTTATAATACAAGCCATTCCCCAATTGACAAGTGGTCAAAGGATATGAACAAGAAATTTTCAGATGAAGAAGTCAAATCCATCAATAATCATATGAAAAAATATTCTAAATCAGTCTTGATTAGAAAAATGCAAATTAAAATAATGCTGAAGTATCACCCTATATCTAACAGATTTGACAATATGTCAGTAAAAGAAAGTGATAAATGTTGAAAGGGATGTGACAAGATTGGGATACTAATGCATTGTTGGTAGAGTTGTGAACTGATCCAACCATTCTAGAGGGCAATTTGAAACTATATCCAAAGGGCTGTAAAACTCTGCATATCCCTTGATCCTGTAATACCACTAGTAGGTCTGTATCCCGAAAAGATAATAAAAAGGGGGGAAAGGACCTACTTGTATAAATATTTATAGCTGCTCTTTTTGTGGTGGTAAAGAATTGGAAATTGAAGGGATGTCCATCAATTTGGGAATGGTTGAATAAATTGTTGGTGATGGAATACTATTGTGCTATAAGAAATGATAAGCTAGATAATTTCAGAAAAAGCTGGAAAGATCTGCAAGAACTGACACGAAGTGAAATAGGAACTTGGAGAACACTGTCCACAGTAACAGCACTATTGTATGATGATCAACTGAAAACTTGGCTACTCTCAGCAGGGCACTGATCTGGGATAATCCTGAAAGACTTATGGCAGGGCAAGCCATCCACCTCCACAGAAAGAGGCTATTAGAGTCCCATGGATGCAGATCTTTCATGTCGGGGTACTTACGGTTTTATTTTGGTGTTTTGATTTGATATGAATGTGCTCTTGCAATAATGACCAATATGGATTTTTTGTTTTGCAACATTATAAAAAAAAATACCATTCCAAAAAAAAGAAAAAAGAAAGAAAGGGACAGGTATAAAACCTGTTTACACTAGAAGACTAGCCTAAAATAAAAAAGAGGTTTTTTTAAACTAGAAAAGGAATTCATTACCTAATCCCATTTCCATAGAGTTCTAATTTCCTGGAGATTTTCCTCATTTTCAATGAAATCTCTCTGAAATTTATCAATCATTCTTAGATTTTTTTCCTTTGAACCAAGCAGAACAAATCTATATCCTCTTCGATAACATGGCAGTTTTTCTGCCTGGAGATAGTTATCATATCCCCACTGAGTCTGCTCTTCTCCAGGCTAAACAACCTCACTCAGACACTGGGTTGGTTTTGGGTATTTTTACTATTGTCACTACTTGGTATTTCATCAATGTCCTGCCAAAAACATGGCACCCAGAAGTGAACACAGCACTATAACTGGACTCAGACTAAGGCAAAGCACAAAGATAACTCAGTGGCACCGTGGTTTAAGCACTGGGCTTGGCATCAGGAAGACCTGAGTTCCAATCCAGACTTAGAGAGTTAATAGTCTCTATGTGGCCCTAAGCAAGTCACTTAATCACTGTCTGCCTTGATTTCCTCATCTATAAAATACTTATTTGCATAGTACCTTGCACATTGGAGGTACTTAAAAATGTTTATTATCTCCTCCCTAGAATAGGACTATTATCCCTCTTGTATCCATTCATAATATATTCTCCTTTTTTCCCAAGAAGTTTAGTCCCTATCTCATTGTCATCTTCTCCCCCAATGCCTTACCTTCTTATACTAGGAGATTCTCTCAAATCTCTAACCTAATTTCCTCAGTCACCTCAAATCCTATTAGTTATTCCTCCAATCTTCCTTAGTCAAATACGGGGATGATCATACCCCAGGTCTTGCCTTTGCCCACAAGTGTTCCACTTTCATAATAAAAAACTCTGACATTCTGTCTGTAGCAGTCCAGCCCATAGGCATTATGGAGAGACAAGGATTGTGAGTGAGCACATGGCCATCCTGTGCATGGCAATAAATTTTATTGCCAGCGTGGCTGAAGTTTAGGCGCGAAACCTTGCTCTCCTTTGTCTCACTCTCCCGGGGATAATAACCCCACCTTCACCTTGTCATAAGTTGCATTATCCAATGGGAATACCCCAGGTAACTCACCCATATGTATTGAGGTATCATATAACTGTTCAATATGTATTGAGCTGTCAAGACTATAAATAAACGAACCGCAGTCAGCTACGCCCACTTGAAGAACATCCACAGGTTTGATAAGGAGCATCTTCTCCCCTGTCTCTCTCCTCTCTATCTTTCTCACTAAGGCCTGGTCTTTAGGCCAGGCCTGCCTTACTCTCTCTCTCTCTCTCTCTCTCTCTCCTAATGCTACCTAACATTATCTACCTCCTTTAGTTTCTGATCTCCTTTCCATCTGAGCTAGCATTATCCTCTGACCAGTGTAGTGTTAAATTGAGATCATTGGGTGAGACAGCCTGAATAATAACACCCAGTGGTCTGAGTAGCTGTGGCTCTTAAAATTAATAATTGTCTACTGACTCAATTATTCACATCTCTAAAGTCGGCTCGTTCACGCCCTTTGCGGGATCTAAAACTTCTACTCTATCTCCATCTTCTCTCTCCCCTTGCAGCCTCTCGCAGGCCGGGAGGCTACACTGTCTCATCATTAATGATCATCATTCCATCACTCTCTGTGTCCTAAACCATATATAACTAGTCTTTGTCTTCTTCATGACCTCCAAGATGGCAATTACCCTGTTCTAATTTTCCTTCCTCCCTTCCCAATGCCTACTTTAGTGCCTTCCCTCTGTAGGATTTTTAATAATGATTAAAAGAAGAGAAAGGAAAAAAAAGGTTCTTTCAGTCAAGTCAGCAGAGCAAAGAGAGACAGAGACTCACACCTGCAGCACTTAACCAAAAGCACAAGCTCTGAAAAAAAGAGCCCTGCAGCATGGGTCTCAGCCAAATTTATCTCCTAAGAATACTTATGTAAAATGAGGACAAAAATTAAAAGGATGCTGGGAACGTAGCCCAGGTGTCACAAATTTTCCATCTGCACACATTGGAGATTATCCTCCTTTTACTCTGGATAGATTTTGTTTCTACACAGTTGTTTGCAGGTTTCTTCTTTAGATTATGAGATCCTTGAGGGTAAGGAATATTTTGCCCATCTTTGTACATTCCCAGCTCTTAGCATAGTGCTTGGCACGTAGTGGCAGCTAGGTGGAGAAGATAGAGTACCAGGCCTGGAGTCAGGAAAACTCATCTTCCTGAATTCAAATTTGGTCTCAGATGTTTACTAGCCATGTGACTTTGGGCAAGTCACTTAAACCTGTTTGCCTCAGTTTCCTCTTCTGTAAGATGAGCTAATAAAGGAAATGGCAAACCACTTTAAGGTTTTTGCAAGAAAACTCCAAATGGGATTATGATTATTACATGACTAAAAAGCAAACAACAAAATAAAAATAAATAAAAAATAAAAAAGGGGGGCAGCTGGGTGGCTCATTGGATTGAGAGCCAGGGCTAGAGACTAGAGGTTTTAGGTTCAAATATGGCCTCAGACACTCCTTAACTGTGTGACTCTGGGCAAGTCACTTGAGCCTTATTGCCCAGCCCTTACCACTCCTCTGCCTTGGAACCAATACATGGTGTTGATTCTAAGATGGAAGGTAAGGGTTTAAAAAAAAAGCAAACAACAAAAGATGCAAAGTAGTCACTTAATAAATGATTATTAACTTAACCTATTAACTGACATCTCTCACATCTGTCCTTTTCTTACTAATCATTCAGCCACCACCTTAATTTAAGCCTTCACCTCCTCTCTCTTGGATTATTGTAATGACCTCTTATTTGGCCCTTTTAACCCCAAGTCTCTTCTCACTCCATTCTCCACACTACTGTCAAAGTGATTCCCGAAAACGTTTATCTGATCATACCAGTCCCCAACTCATTAAACTCCAAGGACTCCCCATTACTACTAAGAGATTAAACACCTTTGTTGGGCTACTGAATGTGATCCCCATCCCTTGTACATTTCTCCCTTTCCCACACTCTGAGACTGAACCCAGCTGCTCTTTTTGCTCTTCCTCACGCCTGACACCAAGTGTTTCTACCAGCCCTTTGCTGGACCTAAATTATCTTCCCCTACCTTGGCCTCTGCCACAAAGAATATCTTAATTCCTTCAAGACTTTTTCTGATTCTCCAAACTTCTTGTGCCTGCTCTCCTTTCACTATCTTGTCTTTATTTGATTTTTTTCCCTTTTTTCCTTTATAGAGATACATATTGTGCCCATGATAAACTAACTCTAAGTTCCCCAAGATGAACTTTCATTTTTATCCTTTTTACTTAACATAACACAGACATACCAATAATAACTGAACAAAATATGAGGATGAGCACATATGTGCAAACACATGTATGTGTTGTATAATGTATGTGTTACACATGCCTATATTACAAAGGCGTTCGACAGAGTGAACAGGGACTCATTGTGGGTGATCCTCAGCAAGCTCAGTTGCCCAGCAAAATTCGTCAAACTGATCCAGCTCTTTCATGTCGACATGACAGGGGAAGTCCTATCTGGTGGAGAGACTTCTGATCGCTTCAGCATCTCCAATGGCGTGAAACAAGGCTGCATCCTTGCTCCAGTGCTATTCAACCTATACTTCACCCAAGTATTACGACATGCTGTGATGGATCTAGACCTGGGCGTCTACATCAAATACCGACTGGATGGCTCACTATTTGACCTTTGCCTCCTGACTGCAAAAACAAAGACAACAGAGAGACTCATCCTGGAAGCTCTCTTGGCAGATGACTGTGCTCTCATGGCCCACCAAGAAAATCATCTCCAAACCGTTGTGGACAGGTTCTCCACCGCAACAAAACTGTTTGGCCTGACTATCAGCCTCAGCAAAACAGAGGTGCTGTTCCAACCTGCACCAGGGAGGCCAACTAACCAGCTGTGCATTACAATCGACAGCACGCAGCTTTCTAATGTCAACACTTTCAAGTACCTGGGCAGCACCATTGACAATGATGGGTCCTTAGACCACAAGATTAATGCCAGGATCCAAAAGGCCAGCCAGGCACTTGGGCGGCTGCCCTCCAAAGTCCTCCAACACAGCAGTGTAAGCACTGAGACGAAGCTCAAAGTGTATAACGCAGTGGTCCTCAGCTCGCTCCTGTACGGTTGTGAAACATGGACACTGTACCGGAAGCACATGAAACAGCTGGAGCAATTCCACCAACGCTCCCTCCGGTCAATCATGAGGATCCGATGGCAGGACCGAATCACCAACCAGGAAGTCCTCGACAGTGCCAACTCCACCAGCATCGAAGTCCTGGTCCTCAAAACCCAGCTACGATGGTCTGGACACGTCATCCGCATGGACCCACAGCGAATACCAAGACAGGTATTCTATGGCGAACTGTCAGCTGGACTCAGGAAACAAGACCGACCAAAGAAAAGATTCAAGGATCAGCTAAAGTCCAACTTGAGGTAGGCTGGCATCACACCAAAGCAACTAGAACTCGCTGCCTCTGACAGAAGCAGCTGGCGAACCCACATTCACCATGCCGCCACCACCTTTGAAGATGAGCGACGTCGACGTCTTGCCGCTGCGCGTGAACGCCGACACCAGGCCACAACCGCACCTACCGTAACAACTGGCGTCCCATGCCCCATGTGCCACAAACTCTGTGCCTCAGCCTTTGGACTCCAGAGCCACATGAGGGTACACCGTAGATGAAACTGCACAAAGACAATAGTCATTCTCTGTCCCCGAGAGACTACCACTACTACTAGTATGGGATACATACGTGATATATGGTATTGTGTGGTATGTTGTGCATATACATGCATGTACATATATGTGACATGTGTGGCATGTGATATCTGTACATATTTTGTTCAATCATCACATGTGTCTATGTGTGCCACCCTGAATATATACATGTGTATACACACACATTTTGTTGTTCAGTCATTCAGTCACATTGGACCCCTTGGACATTAGCATGCCAGGCAATTCTATCTTCCACTATCTCGTAACATCTGTCCAAATTCATGTCTGTTTCCATAATACCATCATCTCATCTTCTGCTGTCTCCTTCTCCTTTGGCCTTCAATCTTCCCCAACATTAAAGCCTTTTCAGATCAGTCCTGTCTTCTCATTACATGGCCAAAGCATATTCAGTATTTGGCGTCCCAATGAATAGTCTGAATTAATTTCTTTAAATATTGACTGATTTGATCTCCTCACTGTCCAAAGGACTCTCAAAAGTCTTTTCCTCCACCATAAATCAAAAGTGTCATGTGCGTGGTACTTAGCTTTTCTTTTAGTCCAACTCTCACAGCCAGACATTGCAACTGGGAAAAACCGAAGCTCTGACTAGACAGACCTTTGTCATCAAGGTGAAGTCTCTGCTTTTTAGTATACTGTCCAGATTTGCCATAGTTTTCCCTCTCAGGAGCAAATGTCTTTTCATTTCATGGCTGTAGTCACTGTCTGCAATGACCTTTGAGCCCAAGAATATGAAATCTGACAGAGTTTCCATTTCTTCTCCCACTATTTACCAACAAGTGATGGGACCAATCTCCAAGATCTTGGGCTTTTTTTCCTACATATAATATGTAAATATATGCATATATTCACATATGTAATATATATTACACATTCCATGTGATATATTGTATTTATTAGTTATCATTATCAGGAATAGGGACTGAGCCTGTGATTTCATTGGTACAAGCAATCCCTAGATGAGGAAACTCTCTTGACCAAGGCAATTCAGCACCTTCTATTCAATTTATAGTTTTAGAAGAGTTGCCTAGAGCACAGGGAGTTTAAGTGATATTTGCCTGTAGACGCATAGAGAGCATATGATAGGGGCAGAAACCTGGGTCTTCCTGACTCCAAGGCCAGCTTTATTATTATCATCATCATTATCATTATGTATATCATAATTATATATTAGTTGTAGGAATCTGTCCCCTGTGCTCTAATAATACAACCAGAGCCCCCCATTAGGGCTTTTGGGCATGTTACACTTGATTCTTATTAAACTTGTGGTTGACTAAAATCCCTAGGCCTGTTCAAATGAATTGCTGTCTAGCCAGGCCTCCCACATCCTATATTTATACAGTGAATTTTTTTTTTAACCACGCATAGGACATTACATTTACCTCTATTAAGTTTCCCATTATTAGATTCGACTCACTGCAGAAACATCCAAGTCATTGTGTTCCGAGATCCTTTGGAAGGTGTTAGTTAGCATTCTATGACCCTAGTCTAAGCTAGAAGGGTGCCAAATTATTTCTCCAATAAAATCCACTCAATGATTCCAGGCAGAATATGGTTCTCTCTGTGTGAGAAAAGCATTCCCTAAACAGGAGAGTACATAGAATCCACATTTTATATGATGCCATGTTAATGGGTTGGAGAAGGGGAAATGACCAACTTGGACTTGCTATGGGGCAGAGTCAACGCATGCCACTGAGTTCAACCTCTGCCTAGACTGCCAATCCTAGTGCTTCCCCAGAGATTTTTCTCCTTTTCTCCTCCCTCCCCCATCCCATCCCCTGAGCATTCCAATCTGCTGCTTTGCTGGTTTCTCCATCCACTTCTGACTGATGTCCAGACACTTCTCCCTGGAAGCTGGCTCAGCTTTCTTTGCTTTGGTTTGGGTTTCAAGGAAACAGAGGGGCTTATCTGGTCAAGGGCTGCTGACTTGTTTTAAGAGAAATAAAACCCACTTAAGTGATTAGTGGGGCTTGAGTGGAGGAATAGGGCCACCCACACAACCATTTGTTTCCTCTAGCTGATAAGTTTGTTAGCCATCATAGCTGTTGGGCATGTAATGTTGGGAACAGAAAATTACAAACAGGACATTGTGGAGACATAACCACAGTGTCCCTATTTGCTAAAGAAACCCACCTGTAAAGAGAATGTGTTTCCCATTTACAAACCCCAAACATATGCAGAACAAGAAGGAAGAATTGAAACATTTAGGTGAAAACAGCCTAAGCAAAGAAAAACAAACTGCCAGTTGAAAAGAATAAAGATCCTAAGAATCTAAAAAGCATAAAGTGTTATTTTAAAAATGTTTAGGAGACTAGGCATAGGACTTTTATGTTTACTACTCAAATATATTCAATAAAATGGGTTATCTTAAAATGTCTGCTTAAGTAAAAGACCACGTATTAATAGAATCTCAGAGTTGGAAGAGTTCTATCAATGATCTTTATATTTATATATAAAACATATCTTTATATACATACATATCTTTATATATATAAATCTTTATGTCTATATATATATATATGTTCACAAAATTATAAACTCTTAAAGTTCAAAGAACTCTCAGATGTTAGTTAGTCTAGTCCATCCCCCAATAGAATGTGGCCTCCTTGAGGGCAGAAACTGTCTTTTGCTTATTATTTTATTCCCAGCCCAGTGCCTTAAACATAAAAGATGTTACTTAAAAGTTTGTTAATTGTCTTGAATGGCACCTGTACATGAATAAGAATTGTCTTATAATATCTCCAGGGATAGTGTTCCATCCTTTGATTGAAGATCTCCATGGAGGGCTTTGGAGGGATGTATGCTCCAAACATGTGAAGACCTCCCAAGGTAAATGGGCAGAGGGAGAATAATTTGTTCCAACGGGCATGAAGGTGACTGAAGCAGACTTTGTGTGGTAGTCTTCGAGCTTGGTTAGACATTGAAGATGCCAAGGACATTCATTGCATCCCAGGTCAGCACCAATCGTCTTAACTTTTGTCTTACCACTGGACTTCTATGACTCTGGAAGAGAGTGAGGCTGATAACTTTGTGCAACTCTGCCTCACGTAAATTCAATTTATTCCTAAGTCAAGACATCATTCAATGATGCCACTGGTTCTCTTAAAAAATGAAAGACATGATCAACGACACATGTAAAACCCAGTGGAATTGCACGTCGGCTACAGGAGGGGAGTAAAGGGAGAGGAGGGAAAAAGCATGATTCTTGTAACTGTGGGAAAATACTCTAAATTAACTAATTAAATAAAATTTTCCCCCCCAAAAATTTGCTCATCCAAAAAGAAAAAAAAAAGAAAGAACTTCCTATAATGTGGGGAGGAGAGGAAAGAAGGGAATGATGTACTTGTAAATAAATTATATTAATTTTTCTAAAAGAAAGAAAATAATGAACAGCAACTACTTCCTCTAGAAGACCATTCCATTGATTGTGAATTAATTTTTCCTTAAGTGGAGCCTATATCTGCCTCCCTGAAACTTCTATCTATGGTTCCTAGCTCTATCCCCTGATGCCTCTTCTAAGCAATAGCCCTTCAAATTCTTAAAGATGTCTCTCATTCTCCCTACTCCCAAATCTTCTCCAGCCTGAGCATCCACAGTTCCTTTAGCAGGACTTCATATGGAATTTGTGATATGTCTAATGTCTATTCCCCTCATCCCAACAGGAGCTAGGCCTACTATAGGGATTATTTAACCTAAAAGGAGTTAGAGTAGTCCCAGGACCTGATATACTTTCCTGGTCACTTAAAGGCATAAAATGTCCTACCCACACACAACTGGGACATCTTTGAAGTGACAGATTTCTGAAGACCATCTGAGTTGCCACATCTTTCTCCATATCCTGCCCTTGATGACCTTATATCCACATGGAGACAAGAAGGGCCCAAGTGCAAAATTGGTACCATCATATCTTTCCTGTATTACAGAAAAATGAACTTCCTTTTGTGAACTGTTCAATGATTTTCAAGTGCTTCATTTTATCCAGACATCAAAAATGAATTAAAATAATGTTGGCCTAAAGATGGAGCAACAAGGTTGTACAATGGTTAGAGCACTGAACCCAGAGTTTAAAAGACCTGAATTCAAATCCACCCTCAGATACTTACTAGCTGGATGACACTGGGCAAATCAATTAATCCTGTTCACCTCAGTTTCCTCATCTGTAAAATAAGCTAGAGAAGGACCTGGTACACCATTCAACCCAAATAGGGTCACAAAGAGATGCAACTGCAATGACTGAACAACAAAAAATGGCATGAAGATACTTCCAACAACATTAACTCTTCATTATCCTGGTTACCCACCCATATTGAATACTCTACAATTTATCAATAATTCTTTCTAAAATATAGTGCCCAGAACTCCAGACAACATACTACAAGGGAGCTGACCAGGGAAAACTACAATAGCACTTTCACCGCTGGATGCCATCCATGCCTCTCAGTGTAGCCAAAGATTACATTGGCTTTTTTGCCTTTCCTTTCTGTTGATTCATATTGAAATTAAAGGACACTAAAATCCTTCAGTCCTTTGCAAACAAATTGTTATGTGATCATATTTTCCATTCTTCCCAACTCTGTCTCCACATTTCTCTGTATAAAATTCCTTTATGTATTCAGTCCAACATTCTAGCCTGCAAAGATCTTTCATGTAGCATGTCAACAATTCCTCCCAGATTGTTATCTGGAAATCTGACAAGTGTGCCATTTTTGCCTTCATCCATGTCACTGATAAAATTGGTAGATAGTCCTGGCCAAGTGCAGATCCCCACAGTACTCTGTTGGCAACCCTCTTCCTCCTAAGAAGACACTGGGCCATTATTGACCAATCTTTGAGCCCCATCACTCTAGCATTTCTGCATCCACTTAACTATATTATTGCCTAAACCACATTTCCTCTTCATGAGGATAGCATGAGATAACTTTGCTAAAATATAGCTAAGTTGTATTTATTGAATTCTCTTAATTTACCAGTTTAGGTAATCTTGTGGGGGGAAAAAGGAAAGGAAAGTTAGTTTGACGTGGCCTTTTCTTGATGAACCACAATGGCTCTCTGAGATCACTACTGCTTTTTTCTAGATGTTCACTATATCTTTAATAAATGGTTCTAAAATTTGGGCAGGAATGTAAGTCAAGCTCCCTCTCCATTTGACTATTTCCTTTCCTTTTTTTTTCTTTGAAGAAGGAACATCTGTTCATTTCTAATCGTGTAGTACCTTACTTTGTCTCCATGATTTTTCAGAAATCATTGACTAGCTTAGTAATCACATCTGCCAGTTCTTTTACTATCCTAGGATATATTCATTTGGATCTAGTACTATGAAGTCACCAAGGACAACTAGGAACCTACTCTCTTATTCTTTCCTTAGTTATATTTCAATTCCTTTTTCAACATTTTTGTTCCGTCCTGGAAAGGACATTCCAAAATGTATTCCATTTGCCAGAGAACACAGAAGTCAAATGTGGTTTGGTAATTCGAACTCCTCTCTGTGACTTATGATGTCCATCATTCCATCCACCTAAGCAGCAGTTTGGACCTTTACTAACTCTTCTCTTTACAATTGTAGCTACTAACCCTCTCCGGAACTTTTTGTTTTCCTGATCATTTCCCATGAGACTCAGCGCACATTTTGCTTTAGCTCTCAAATCCAAATGTATCCTTTTAACAGTAAGCAGGCATTTAAGTGTCAGGGAGCAGCTAGGAAGTTCACAGGAGATAAAGTACCAGATCTCGATTTGGGAGATCTCATGTTCAAATTTAGCCTCAGACAGCCTCCTAGCTATGTAACCCCGGGGAAATCACTTAATTCCAGTTGCCTAGCCCTTGCCGCTCTTCTGCATGAGACATGATACTAAGGCAGAAGGCAAGGGTTTTTGTTTTGTTCTGAAGTGTTTCCTAGGTGCTAGTTACTGGGCTAAGTGCAGAAATGAGGACAGAATCTGCCCTCAAGGAGCTTATGCTCTAATAGGGGAAGAGAGACCAAACCACCCTGCATAGGAATAGTGGAGAAAGTCCAGAGCGCACCGTAAACACAAATGAAGATATAACCATCCTGGGCACCCTCCTTAAAAAGAGGGCCTGAGAAGAATCATTCAATCGGAAAGAAGGACCACTGGATAGAGGCTACTTCCAATGTGCAAATTACAGAGCTGGAATGAGCTTTTGGAAGAAAATAATTTTCTGGGGCAAGGTAGAGAAATGTCAAAGTGCTGCCTGAAGAAGAATGTGTAATTTGTGAAATATATTCATTATCCAAGGGGCAGGTAGGTGGTGCAGTGGATAGAGTGCTGGACTGCCATTAGGAAGATTTATCTTCCTGAGTTCAATCTGGCCTCTGGCACTTATTTGCTGTGTGACTCTGGACAAGTCACTTAACCCTATTTACCTCTGTTTCCCCATCTTTAAAATGAGCTGGAGAAGGGCATGGCCAGCCACTCCAGTCTCATTGCCAAGAAAATCCCCAAGACATCCCTGAAACAACTGAATACCATTATCCAAAGTTTAGATAAGTCCATGTCTTCTTACAGCTTTCAGCCTCGTAGGAGCTGCAATACAAAATAAAGCCCTTCACCGATTCAAAACATTGCTAATTTAACTGGTGTGCATACATACCTTTTACTGCTGCCAATGAAAAAACCCTTCTAGATCTTAACTCCCAGACAAGCCATCCAACCATCTAGTGATGATCATGGGTCTCTAAGGAAGCCTCTGCTTGGCAACAGGAAACAATTCCTCTTCCCAGCAAGCTACTTCTTTGCCTCTCCCAAGTTCTGACACTTTTTATCTCACTCTCCGAAATATTTAACAGCTTAATCAAACCAACCTGTGTTTTCTTGCTGATTGACTATCCCAGAGTGAGGAAAAGGCTGATTCAATAAGGCTGAATAGGCAGAGCCCAAATGGGGGAAATTTTTGAATTAGGTAAATACTTCTCTTTATTCCCAGCTTAACCTCTTTGTGTCCTTAGACTTCTCTTGAACTTCCACTTCCTCCAGCTTAATACTTTGCTCCTCTTACCTTCCCCTCTCCACCCTGTCCCACCCCAAAAATATTCTCAAAGGAGTATATGATGGACTCATTCACACACAGCAACTAGTAGAATTGAGACTTGATTATAACAACTCCCCACATCAGCTGATAATGCTTCCCCCCTCCTTGCAGCTCCTGTAGCTCTTCCCTCATGCACTTATCATTTCTCATTTTGTGCTCTATTGTTTGTGCTCTGTACTGAAGGAGTACATTGATGCCTCATTGTGGCACAGAGGTAACCCCAGGACTTCAAAGGAATTTGATCCTTTTGAATTCTAAAATCAATGATCTTCATTGATTTTTAATATTGGATTTGGAATCAGAATACCTGGGTTCAAAGTAGCTTCAGACATAAGCTAGCTGTGTGACCCTGGACAATCACTTAAGCTCCTTAGTTCTCAGTTTCCTCATCTGTAAAATGAGGAAATTGGACTCAATAACCTCTGAAAGCCCTTCTATCTCTAAATCTATGATCCAAAGACTCTATACAATGTGTGACTTCTCCACTTCTATAATTTACACCCCATTACTTTAAAAATCTATGTTACACCTACTAGAATGATCTCTAAATGAAGGAAACACTATTATTGCCAGATAATGACTTTTTTTGGCCATTGCATCTCATGAAGACCACATACTAATCACAGAATCACTCATTTAGAGAATTGAAATAAAAAATAAAGATAATAAATTTTAGGGTCAGAGATTTTAAGCTGAAGGAACCTTAGAAATCATTGAATCTAGTTTATTTTATAGATAAGGAAACTAAGAGCCATCAAGTTCAAGTAGAACACAGGATAGGAAGTAGAGGAACCAGATTTCTACCCTCAGGTTTTTCCAGTATGATTGGAAGACTATCCTTTGCCCAGCACTGATCTACCCCAGCTTAATTAAAATAATCATACTAAATTAATTTATAGATTTAGTGCCACACCAACCAAATTACCAAAGAGGCATTTTTATAGAATTGGAAAAAATAATACAACTCATTAGGAGGATCAAAGTTTCTAGAACCTCAAGAGAAGAAAAAAATTTTAAGTAGCAATGAATCCTAGGATCTTATATTTAGAGCTTAAAGGGATCTCAAAGGCTCTCTAGATCAATGCTCTTATTTTATAAGTAAAGAAATTAAGACCCAGAAAAGTTAAGTGACTAGCTTAAAGTCACACAGCAGGAGAGGGAGAATTTGAACCCATTAAGTTCAAATGCCAACACAGAACAGAAAACAGTTGGGGTAAGACAGCTCAGTCTTGTAGTTTCTTTGGGATGTATACTAAAATTTGGTTTGAAAGTTTGGAGCAGCAGAGGTGCAGGGGAGGATAAATTACCAAGAATTTCAGTCAGAAAGAAAGGTTCTATATGCATCAAAATATTTATCACATCACAAATAACAGAAACAGAGAAGGTAGCATTGATCAAAGAATTCAGGTTGTGGTACTTGAATAAATAAATTATGGTATAGAAATGTAATGAAACATAATTGCATCATAAGAAATGACAAAATGAATAGTTTCAGAGAAAATTAGGAAAACCTGTATGAACAGATACAAAGCAAAATGAGCAGAAGACAAGTCAACAAGCATTATGTGCTAAAGACCTTCTTTGATTTCTTAGCTTCCTTACTATTTTTAGTAGCCCTAGGGGAGAGTGGAGGAGCCTAGGAAAGGGATCTTGAACTAGACTGTTTTGTAAATTGTAGCTGTACAGCTAAGAGGTTTGGTAAAGAAGATTAGAAGGTAATGACCATAATGAGGCCAATGGTGCTAGTGACAGACACATTTCAATACTTAAAGGGTCCTTAATTTGATCCATATGAGGTACTGCTTCTGTCATTACAGATTGCAACCTCTTGGGCAAGTCACTTAATTTCTCTGGGTCTCTGTCTCCTTGTATGTAAGATTAAGAGGTCAGTCTAAATGGCCTTCCTACTTTTGATCTATGATCCTAGGAATCCTCCCCAGGGATTTTTAACTTTTCCTATGTCATAGACCCCTTTGGAGGTCTGGAGAAGTTTATGAACACTTTCTCAGAATAATGTTTTAGATACATAAAAATAAAACACAAAGGATTATAACAAACCAAGTATATTGAAATGTAGTTATCAAAGGATTTTAAATATAATTTCACTGACTTGGTTAAGAGCCCCTACTCAATTCCTTTGGTCTTTATGAGTTGCTGTGACTGGGGGAAAAAAGAGCCTCATCTCTTGGTCAAACTTCTGGTTAACAAGTCTCTGAACTTAGCTACTTTGGTCCTTGGATGAAAGACATACAGTCCATCCATCACCAGACCTATACTCAAAATCCTTCCAGCTATGGTAGGACCTGCCGGAGCTTGAATTCTGTTGGCATGGGCTTTGAGAACACAGAGTCCTATGAGACATCAGAGCAGGACTTCAGTGGAAGGATGGGCACATACCAGGCACTTAATAAATATTTGTTGATAGACTGGCTTCCATTATCTGTTCTATTGTCAGTCATTCCCACTGCCCTGAATAACTAAGGGCTGGCTAAATTTCAAATACACAGTGTGAAAGTATGTGTAGTAAGGGGTAGAGAATGAGTGATGTGTGCACATCAGTCTGATTAATTTGTGTGAACTCCAGAGAGCAAATGCTAATGAGATCATTCAGTTAGGCCCAGGTTAAGAAGAAAAAAGTAAGATTTTTACTTTACTTTACTGAAAAAAAAAAAGCCTTTACTGAAAATGATAGCCCCCCGCAATGATATTGGATATGTACAGATTCCAAGAGCTCTGGGAGATTCTGACAATTATAAATGTCAGCTTTTGTCTCTAAAATGAAGGCAGCATTACAGGGTAGAAAGGATACTAGATTTGAAGTCAGAGAATCTTGGTTCAAATCCTAGCCCTCCACTTCCTAGCTGTGACCATGATAAAGGGAGTTTTAATTTCTCAAGGCCTTAGTTTCCTAATATATAAAATAAGGTAGTAGAACTAGATAGTATCTAGAAGTAATTTTCAAATTCAAATGGATGATCTTAAGGGCTACTGGAGTTATAAAACATGGCATAGAGCAAATTTGCAAACTGGAGACTGCATAATATTTTCTGGCTTCTAATCAGATGCATAAGATCTCCATCCATACTTCATATCCTGTTCTAGAGTCTTACTTCCTTGAATCAGGAAAGAGATGAAGAAAGGAAGAGGAAAAGGGAAGGAGAAGGAGAGGGAGAGAAAGAGAGAGGGAGAGAGGGAGAGAGAAAAAAAGAGGATGAGGGAGATAGAGGAGAGGAAGAAGGAAAGGGAGGTGGAGAGGGAAATGGAAAGGGAGAGGGAAAAACAGAGAGGAGGGAGAGGGAGAGGGAGAGAGAGGGAGAGAGGGAAAGGGAGAGAGAGGGAGAGAGGGAAAGGACAGGGACAGGGAGAGAGGAGGGAGAAGGAGATAAAGAGGGCGAGAGGGAGAGAGAGAGAGAGAGAGAGAGAGAGAGAGAGAGAGAGAGAGAGAGAGAGAGAAAGAGAGAGAGGGAGAGAGGGAGGGAGAGGGAGAGGGAGAGGAGATTTCATTGATATCTAACCCTAATCTCCTTTTCTTCAGTTTAAGTTCCTATTTTCTTTGCTTTCCAATATATCCAAGAATCAAAAAGCATGATTGACAACAGAATAACCCTTATAAAGTCACATCTACCTTATCCAGACACTCTCCAAATGAAGAAATATAACTTCAAGGTATGATGAACAGAGATCCAATCTGAGAAAGGTGAAACTTGGGTTCAAGTCTCACCTTTAACACATAATAGCTTTCTCTGGGGAAGTCACTTAACTTCACAATAACATCAAACAACTTTATGATTATAAGTTTCAATATGAAATAAATAAATAAGAGGTTTCAAAGACTCTGTTGCCAGGGAACATGGAATATCATTCTCTCAGCCCCATTCCTGGATTTTCTGGTTATTTAAAATTATCCTTTACTGTTGGTTCATCCTGGACCTTCCCTCAACACCTGAGTCCTCCTTTTCTTGGAGTTGCCTGTCAACCCTGCCATCTGCCCACTCTAGAATATTCTTCCTTCAAGGTCAACTTCCCCTTTTCCCATTGAGTTCCTCTTACATCCTCCATTTTGTTGAAAGATCCAAGTTGATCTGCTTTCCATCACCTCTTGGCCCAGTTCCTGACTTCTAAACTTCAAAACCATGACACCCCATCAGGTCCCTTCTTCCCTCCCCCTAATTTCTACCATTTCTCAACTAGCTTTTCAGTGTTGTCTTCCTCCATTAGAATATAAGCTCCTAGCCAGGCCTAGAACTGAGAGGACCTGGGTTCAAATCTGGTCTTAACCCCAGTTGCCTAGCCTTTATTACTCTTCTGCCTTGCAGCCAACACTTGTTTTTGATTCTAAGCCATAAGATAAAGAAGAAAAGGAGGAGGAGGAGAAGAAGAAGAAGAAGAAGAAGAAGAAGAAGAAGAAGAAGAAGAAGAAGAAGAAGAAGAAGAAGAAGAAGAAGAAGAAGAAGAAGAAGAAGAAGAAGAAGAAGAAGAAGAAGAAGAAGAAGAAGAAGAAGAAGAAGAAGAAGAAGAAGAAGAAGAAGGAGAAGAAGAAGGAGAAGAAGAAGGAGAAGAAGAAGGAGAAGAAGAAGGAGAAGGAGGAGAAGAAGGAGGAGAAGAAGGAGAAGAAGAAGGAGAAGAAGAAGGAGAAGGAGGAGAAGAAGGAGGAGAAAGAAAGAAAGAAAGAAAGAAAGAAAGAAAGAAAGAAAGAAAGAAAGAAAGAAAGAAAGAAAGAAAGAAAGAAAGAAAGAAAGAAAGAAAGAAAGAAAGAAAGAAAGAAAGAAAGAAAGAAAGAAAGAAAGAAAGAAGAAGAGCAGCTCCTTGAGACCACTGAATTTCTTTTTAACTTGTATTTATATTCCCAACATTTAGCACAGTGCCTGGTACATAGTAAGAACTTAATAAATACTTGTTTCCTATCTTCCTAAGAAGCAGAGAAGTTTGGAATTAATGGTAACATAAAAAGGTGAACCACACTAGGGTGTCCAGGGTTGTGATTTTAAACTAGTAATAAAAAGACTAGCTTACTACCTGGGAGTTCCTTAGCCATAGGGAAGAAATAGCATGTCCTTCAGCTTGGAACTTACTTTTCTATTTTTGAGAAAATGGACTAAAGGCGGAATGACTGACTTTCAGTTGCATCGCCTTGAATAAGAACTCTCACTCTTTTACAAGACCTCCCCATAGGGAGCTCAAGGTTTATGGATGTTAGTTCAGAGAAACCACATCAATAGATTCTTATCACACTTATCCCTCACTGGGCAAGTCCCTCCTCTTCCCTTCTTGTCCCCTGCCCCTGAACTCTCTCTTATCTGGCTATGAAACCCAATTAAGGCCATTGGGATTGAGCAAGAGTAAATGGAGAGCCAAAAAAGGAAGAGAAAGGAGAAAGAATTGCTCTGTATGAATCTTCAGATTGATACTCTGAGCCATGGGCTGACCAACTCTCATTGATAAATCCTCAATAAGGCTTTAGGGAAAGGACAGTAGGTGCATAGAACATGTCTTTTACAAAGTTGATAATGACAACCATTATTATTATTGTTAATAACAGCACTGAGAGGGAGTTTTGAGGTTTGCAAAGTGCTTAACAAATATTATCTTTTATTCCTCATAATAACCCTGTGCCACGGGTGCTACTATAATCTCCGTTTTTATAGAGGAGGAAGCTGAGGCAGACAGAAGCTAAATGACTAGTTCCAGGTCACACAAATATATATTTGGGGGCAGGATTTCCTGCTCCAGGTCCAGTGCTTTCTATCTACTATGCCACCTAACTGTTGTTAGACATAGATTTTTTTTAAGTCCTTATCTTCTTAGTATCTATTCTAAGACAGAAGAGTGTCAAATGCTAGGTAATTGGAATTAAGTGACTTGCCCAGGATCACTGAGCTAGAAAGTACCTGATGTCAGATTTGGACCCAGATCTAGCATCCTATCCACTGTGCTCCCTAGTTTAGGCATAGATTATTACATAATAGGTACTTTTGTAAGCATTTGTTGCTTTGGATTTGTTGAATTAAATTTTTCATCAGATCTATGATCTCCTTGACCTAAGAATCTTCATCTCACAAAGCACATTAGCAATCACTCTTCAGTTTTTAATCTTAGAGAAATGCTGAGGGGAGGGGTGGGAGCACTTGCCTAGGGTCACAGAAATAGTATATATCAGAAATCAGACCTTCTTGACTTTAAGTCCAACTAGCTAGTCATAGAACTTTGCTACACAGAAAATCTTAAGTTAAATGGAAAATCATAAATGAAATCCCTCAAACAGGGAAGATTTATCAAGCCCCAAGGATCTCCTAACTCCCTTCCCTGTGGTTGTCCATCCTCACTCTTCAATAGCCTGTTGGCTTCTCATCTGATTTCAAGAGTAAGATGTCACAGGGTTTGGAAGGTCCTGTGTCATCCAAAATACCTCCCTGCTTGTGACTTGAAATTTCTTTAGCAGAGATGAAGCCTTTTCTTTCACAATCACAAATAAGATACAAGCTATAAAATTTGCTAGGAGGAAGAATAGAGGCATTCATCACGTGGAGGCATCATTGCTTGGGATTCAGTCATAAAATCATAGATCTAGAATGAGAAGAGACCTCAGAGGCCATATAGTCATCCTCCTTCATTTAACAGATGAAGAGACTAAAACCCAGGGAGGATGACTTGTCCAAATATGCATCAGTGGTGTCAGGGTTAGTATTTGAATTCAGAGTCAACGTTCTTTCCATGGGGAAGGGGTTGAGGGAAAGAGAGGATGGAAAAAGGTCTCTGGATCTCTAACCTGAAAGGAGAGTTAGGATGAAAAAAGCCCATAAAGGGGTGGCTGAGGACATGTAAAACAAACCTGACCAATGTTCACAATTTTGCCTGAGACCAATCCTGAACTAAGGCAGGATTGTAGCAGCTCAAGGCAGGCAGAGAAGATGAGGGAGGAGGGAGAAAGGAGGTCTCAGGCCCAGACAGAAAAGCTTTGAAGAGGAGGTATGAGTGAATCCTCCCCACAGGTATCTCTGGGCCACCCAGGAACCAACAAATGAATGCTAGAAACCAGGAAGGCTTTAGGAAACATAAATTTTTGGAAGCAGCTGAAAAGGATATGCCACAGTAGAGACAGTTAAATATTGGTGAAATCACAAAACCATCCTTCTTTCTCTCCTTCCACTCCCCCAACCCATCAAACTAAGGAGTGCAACTGGACTGACCTAGTTTTTATTTTTTCCTGTTTTAAACAGACACTACTTGGTCCTGGGGACTTGGTGAATACAGCAGCTGGAAACAGCTAGCATTTCCACCCATCTTTAAATCGTTGACCATTCTGGCAGGGAAAGGGAGCCCCCTCCTGGTAGGGGTTCCTGAATACTATCATGAAAGGAGGTGGGGGATCATCTCTTTAGGCCCTGCTCAATGGAATCCTGAAACACTCCTGGGCCCAGAAAAACAGTAATTACCTGGTCTGATCTTTCTTTTCTTCAGAGGGCTAAAAGGAGCCTAAGCCTGCATAAAAACAATCCATGTTTAATTTATCTGCACTGTCTACAGTACATGCAGGAAGGGTTTCAGTGCCTTTCCTGCCTTTCCTACAAAGACTACTTTTATCCCCGGGGAGGACTTTAATTATGCAAAGATTTTAATCACATGATTAATTTTCAATGTTCATAAACTCACTGGGAAAGATGTTGACTTCCTCCTAGAGGAAATACTGTTCAAGATGAATTCTCTTAATGTGAAACCTCTCCTCATTTCCAACTGACCCCCTTCCCTTCTTTTTTTTTCAGCACTAGGCTTGAGATGAGAAAGGATCATCAAACTTTACCTTCAAGAGCAACTTTTTCTCAATCTATTTTTTTAAACATTTATTTGGATACCATATCAGGACCCACCCTCCCTAGTCCTCACCCTCTATCCCTCTGTTCCTCCCCTGAGTACCCAACCTACAGATGAACTGGGAACAGTCCAGACCGCAGCTCAGAAGAGGTTGGCTCTATGTGACTAGACTTGGCAGCTTTGGATGGTATGTGCCATTAGGGAGGTTTATGTTATAATAGCCCTAGTGTTTGAGAGAACCATGTTAGCAAAAAGTCTGAACAAAGGGTCACTTGTATAAGATGGAACTATTTTTGCCTCTGTTATTGTTAGAGGCTTCCCTTCGTCATTATATTTCCCCTTCTTTCGTTCCACTCCATTCTTTTTCTTTCCCAAAGAATTCCTTTATAATCCCAGGCATTCAGGCGCCTTTTGACTCCTCTCAAACCCAACTTTTCCTGAACGTCAAGGCTGTTTATCCTCATCCAAAGCAAGAGATGATCTGAGCTCAGCTCAGATATGAACCTGTGTACCATCTGGGTAACCTCAGGCAAGTCACTTATTTCTCTGGGTCTCCATTTCCTCATTTGTAAAATAAAGGGGATGGACAAGCAGCCTGTTTAAGACCTTTCAAGAACCCTTCCATCTAGGATCATAGAATTTTAAGAGTAGAAAGCATCTCACCAGCCATCTAGCCTAGAATCATGCTTGAAAAGAGTCTGCCCTTCAACAAATGCAGCAGGTGGTCAGCCAGCTGTGTGTGAAGACTTCCAGTGAGGGTCAAAGATATATTCAGAGTGAGAAAATTAGTAAACTGAACAAACTCAGGACAAATAAGGTCTTTAGAAGACTCAAATACACATTATTAGACTAGGTTTTTTCTGTCATTTTAGTCTTCTATGATTCTTTGGGATGCTATTTGGGGTTTTCATGGCAGAGATACTGGAGTAGTTTGCCATTTTCTTCTCTGGCTCATTTTACAGGTGAGGAAACTGAGGCAAAGAATGTTAAGTGACTTGACCATGGTCATGACATGGGCACTGTACCCTCAGAAACCCAGGAGAACTATTATGGAAACTCCCTTGCTTCCATACATCCTCCTGACTCTGAGCCTAAAAACACCCAATGACCCTTCTAGGGTCCTGAGATGACTATCTTCCTTTGACCATCCTCTAGATTTAAGATGGACAGGAAGAGGCACCTCAAGGCCATACCTGGATCCTATCAGACATCTGTTTGTTCCCTAAAACTAAGGAATCTTTATGTCCCCAGGTAGATGATCACCTGATCACCGCACCTCACCAAATGCCTGGGTGACTAACACTCTGTTTTAAAAAGTATAAAATCCCCAGAACTGATGTCGTCTTGGGGACAGCCTTTCCATTCATGCTGTCCTCCCAAGGAACTGTTCCCCATCTTGCTGTTCCACCTTGCTATACTCCTGGCTATTCTCAACATTACTTTCTAAATCAATAAATTTCTCCTTTTGTTTTTAAGCTAAGTTTTAGAGTCTTGAATTCTTGCAAAAGGTATCCTTCCTGAACCCCAGGGGTACACATCTGCACCCCCATAACAGTCACACAATTAGTAAGTATCTGAGTCTGGATTTGACTCCAGGGCTCATACTCTATCCACTGTGCCACTAGTTGTCCAAGGATATACAAAGACAAAGGATGAAACAACCTCTATCCTCAAGCAGTTTATATTTTATCAGGAAAGCCATGGTAATAAGAGTAGAATCCCTGGCCCTCTCAGCTGGTGTTTGTTAGGCTGGACAATTTTTCTGCTATTGTGGAGCTATTTGTCATGGAAAAAAGGAGAAACAGTGAACCAATTATATTTTTCTGGTGAATCTATACAACTTTAGGAAGTTGTTGCTACTGGGTGGCTTTCCTTGTGGTATATGTTAATGTTTTTCTCTTTTGTGTTTGTTCTTGAGAAAGTACTACCTTTGATGCAGATTTTTAAAAAACCCTTGTCTTCCATCTTAGATTTAATGCTAAGTATGGGTTCCAAAGCAGAAGAGATGTAAGAGCTGGGCAATTGGGGTTAAATGGTTTTTCCAGTAGCACAGTTAGGAAGTGTGTGAGGTCAAATTTGAACCCAAGATCTTCCTTCTCCAAGCTTGGCTCTCTATCTAGCTGCCCCATAGTGTAGATTCTAATGTCCACCCAAAGGATCTTGGATTTCCAGAGTTTTCTTTTTTTTTTAACCCTTACCTTCCATCTTGGAGTCAATACTGTGTATTGGCTCCATGGCAGAAGAATGGTAAGGGCTAGGCAATGGGGGTCAAGTGACTTGCCCAGGGTCACACAGCTAGGAAGTGGCTGAGGCCAGATTTGAACCTAGGACCTCCCATCTCTAGGCCTGGCTCTCAATCCACTGAGCTACCCAGCTGCCCCCTCCAGAGTTTTCTAATCAATCTATGGTGTCTATAGAAACACCTAGGTTGGTCCTCAAAAGATGATCTGTTGAGGCAGCTAGTTAGCACAGTGGATAGAGTGCCAGGCCTGGGGTCAGGAGGACTTGGGTTCAAATGTGGTCTCAGATACCTCCTAGGTGGGTGACCCTGGGCAAATCACTTAACCCTGATTGCACAGCTCTTATCATTCTTCTATTTTGGAATTGCTACTAAGATAGAAGGTAAAGGTGAAAAAAAAAAGATGTTCTATCTCTGGATCTGTTCTCTACCTATAGATTAGGAAGGCCTAATAGAGCTTTGCCTTTTGGGATTTTGCAACCCAAAGATCCCTCCATAAGATGAATGAGCCATCATTTAGCAGAGGATCAAAACAGATAAGGGTGAAGGTGCTGCACGAGGTGCCACGAAATGTAAGAGCGGAGGATCTCTTGAAATCCAACAACTGTGGCAAATCAAATAATCATCAATGACTCACTCTCCTCTTAGGAATAAATTCAGCAAAATAATGGTCATTCCAAAATGAATGATGCTGTAATTAGCATTCCTATAGCAGGTCTAGGCTGGCAAAGAGTTCTACATATTGGCTCATTTCAGCCTCAAAATGACCCCCTAAGGTTGGTACTCTTTATTACCTACATTTTATAGATGAGGAAGGGCTGTTTAGGAAGGACCAGGACCTCTGGGGTTGGGGCTTGCCAAGGCCTTTTCAGGGCTGCTCATCCACCTTTGGGGTTCACCTTTCACCCAGCTCTCACCAGTGGCTCCCAGTAGCTGTAGCATGTACAGAGAGGCTACACCCTGGTAAAACAGTCTCGGCAGACAGGCTAAACCAGATTAAAAGTAACTGATGGGCCACAAACCCTTTGGTGAGTTCGAAGGGTGGCCCAAATTTGTGAAGATTTCCCCTGGCAGAACAGGCAGCTAAGAACAATTTGTTCCAACAGTTACGGAGGATGGGGTGCACTTAGAGCCTGGCCAGCTATCAAAGATGCCAAGGTTATCCATTGAATCCCAGGTCATCACCAATTGCCTTGACTTTTGTCTTGCCACTGGACTAGATGACCCTGGAAGGGAGGGTGAAGCTGGTGAAATGGTACAACTCTGTCTCACTTAAATCCTATTTCACAAGCAAGCCAAGCCATCACTCATCCTGATAGCATTAGTTCTTTTCAAAAACAAAGAACCAACAACAACAACAACAGATGAGGAAATTGAGACACAGAGAGATTAAATGACTTATTTTTTTGTGCTAGGAAGTGTTGGAGGGGTCTTCCTGGCTCCAAGTCTAGCTCATTACACACTAAACCACTTAGCTGCCTAAATGGAGCAAAACTAGACCTTCTTCACTTTATCATAGAAAGTCTGCCAGATGAATTGAAATCAGTAAGTGTCTTCCACAAACCCACTTCAGAAGAGAGAGGATGGAAGTCATAGAGGTCAAAATCCTGTTTAAATGCTAATGCTGAAACAGAGTAGAATTTGCATCTGGGCAGAGTTATCAAGAGAAATGTTTGTGCTTGGGGCAAGGACCAAAAATCTGACTTGGCAGATAGGACAAGATGTCCCCTCACTTGAGGGATGCCCTCTAGGAGGTTGAGAAGTGGGAGAAAGCAGCTTTGTTTGGGGGGAAATGCTCATTTTAGTTTCATTCCCATCTTAACAATCATTCTTGCTAACTAGGTGCTAAAGTTCTGGGGACTTTTTCTAGGTGGTAGAAGGCTGCAGACACTCCCAGTCCTCTTTAAATTCAGCACCCTCTTAATTTGGTGTCCCAGTCCGAGTTGCCCTGCCCTTGTTACAGCTATGTCTTTAGGCACACAAAGGATAGAAGTGCTGGCAACTATCATTCAAAAGGTCCAATGTCATGCATAGTATCTACATCAAAACCTGGGAGGTTTGTTTTTTTGCTTTTTTATTCTGCTCTTACCAACTGGACTTTGCTATACCAAGGATCCCAGGTAATATACACAGAACACCAAATGCCATACACATTCACCTACTTTTAGTCTCATCTTTACTCTAAGATTGATCCCAAGTCACACTTCAACAGCAAAAGAGTTCCATATGTTAAGAATTAGTATCTTTCATTTTAATTTTTTAAACATGCACCATTTTTGACCATAGCATCCTCATCGCTCAACCTTATCATAAACAATAAGCATTTTTAAAATTCTCTTTTTCTAATTGGAAAACGAGGGGATGCCCTTCAATTGGGGAATGGCTGAACAAATTGTGGTATATGTTGGTGATGGAATACTATTGTGCTAAAAGGAATGATGAACTGGAGGAATTCTATGTGAACTGGAACAACCTCCAGGAAGTGATGCAGAGTGAGAGGAGCAGAACCAGGAAAACATTGTACACAGAGACTGTGTACAATTGTACACAGTGGTACAATCGAATGTAATGGACTTCTCTACTAGCAGCAATGCAATGATCCAGGACAATTCTGAGGGACTTATGAGAAAGAACACTATCCACATCCAGAGAAAGAACTGTGGAAGTAGAAGCACCAAAGAAAAACAACTGCTTTACTACAATGGGTCAAGGGGGATATGATTGGGGATATAGATTCTAAATGATCATCCTAGTGCAAATATCAGTAATATGGAAATAGGTCTTGATCAATGACACATATAAAAACAAGTGGAATTATGTGTTGGCTACAGGGCAGGGAAGAGGGAGGAGGGGAGAGGAAGAACCTGAATCATGTAACCATAGAAAAATATTCTAAATTAATTAATTAAATAAATTTTTTCAATTAAAAATTACTATTTTTCTTAAAATGTTTTTTAAACCCTTTTTCTTTTTCAATAGGGGGTAGTGAGATGTGAGATGGAGAGAAAATAAAAAATAAAAGTTTGTTAGTTGAAAAAATTGCTAATAATAAAATCAAAGGTATTTATGTGAATTTTTTTTAAACCCTTACCTTCCATCTTAGAATCAATACTGTGTATTAGGTTCCAAGGCAGAAGAGCAGTAAGGGCTAGGCAATAGAGGTTAAGTGACTTGCTCAGGGTCACACAGCTGGGAAGTGTCTGAGGTCAAATTTGAACCTAGGATCTTCCATCTCTAGGCCTGGCACTCAATCCACTAAGCACAACATCTCGTACCCTATACCAAGATAAATTCAAAATGCATAAATTACTTAAACATAAAGAGTGAAATCATAAATAAATAGGTAAACATAGAATAGTATACCTGTCAGATCTGTGGGAAAGGAAGGAATTTAAGACCAAGCAAGAGAGAGACAACCAAATTGCAACCAAAATGAGAAGGAAAGCAACAAACTGGAAAAACATTTTTATAACAAACTCTCTAACAAAGGTTTAATTTTCCAAATATATATATATATATATATATATATGCATATATATATAAAAGAAACTAAGTCAAATTTACAAAAAATCAAGCCATTCCCCAATTGACAAATGGTCAAGAGACATAAATAGTAGTTTTCACATGAAGAAATCTACTGAGCAACCTAGCTGTGCTCCCCCCATAACCCCCACTGGCCCCCAATCATGGTATTTTCAATGGTATGAAATACCACTATGTTATGAAAATGTCATAATTATAGCCTCCTTATTATTTGACTTCAAATAAAATAAGGAATTAGAATCAATTCATTAAAGAGTATTTATGAAGTCCTTATACTGGAGGGAGGAAGGGGAAAAAAAGTATTTATTTATTTATATATGTATGTATGTGTATGTCGCCTTCTATGTGCCAGGCACTGCACTCCAAGAGCTTTTTACAAATGTTAGTGCATCTAATTCATATAACCTTTAGAGGTAGCTGCTATTGTTATCCTTACTTTACAATTAAGAAAACTGAGGTAGGCAAAAGTCAAATGATTTGCTACAGCATGCTAAAAATGTTTCTGGAGAATTCAAGTAAAGAACTACACAGAGAAAAAAACATTAAAATTTTTTTTAATTTTTTAATGACATTTCCCAGGTCACACAGTTGATAAGTGATAATGGATTTGAACTTGATCTTCCAAGCCTATATCCACTGCCAATCACCCTGAGGAAACAAGTATAAAAGTAAGGGACTCCTGCCCTCTAGAAGTATGGTTTCTACTAGGGGAAGGGTTATTATCTTGACATCCATGAACTTGAAAAAAAATGGCAATGAGTATTTTTTAAGCAATGTACCACATTATGCTTAGGATTGGAGATGTGACAGAAGGACAAAAACGTGGTCTCTATTCTCAAGGAGCTCACAGTCTAATTAATGACAGAGGCAACATGAAAACAGGTAGGTAGGTAGTGCTGGAAAGAGCCTCAGAATACCTAGTCCAACTCTTTAATTTTACAGATGAATAACTGAGACCTAGGGAGGTTAGGTGACTTATCAAATGTCACACAGTTAGTAAGGAGAGCCAGGCCACTGAACCTAGGTCCTCAGCCTGCAAATGTAGCATGCTTTCCTTTGCACCACACTGATGATCCAGCAAGAGGAAAATTATTCTCTTGCTGAAATCTTTTTCTAGGATTGGGTTTTTCCACTGTCTTTTGCTCATTTGGGGGTCATTTTTTTTTCAATTGATTTTGTCTACATGCTGAAGCTAAGCTCTATTCCTGAGGTAAAGGAAGTATTGTTGGCTTAGATGGTCTTTGAGGTTGTCTCAGCTGTCTCTGTCCCAGACTGAGCACTCAGCGGAGGCAGCCTGGTTGACCTGCTGGGGGAAGGTTTGCTTGCAGCTATTTGGTTCAGATGCTGTTCATGCTTGATCAAGTTGGATTCTGCCCAGTCCTGTTGAGGCTGGACCTTGCTGGGCTGAGTTCCTCCCACTGCTGTCTGTTCCACATTGCTTTGGTTTCCACTCACCCTTTAGATGCTAGACCAAGCTGGCTGGGCTCTTTCTCCTGTCACTTGCACTGTATCAAGTCCAAATTTCTAGGAAGGAAGGAAGGAAGGAAGGAAGGAAGGAAGGAAGGAAGGAAGGAAGGAAGGAAGGAAGGAAGGAAGGAAGGAAGGAAGGAAGGAAGGAAGGAAGGAAGGAAGAAACAAAGAAAGGAAGGAAGGAAGGAAGAAACAAAGAAAGGAAGGAAGGAAGGAAGAAACAAAGAAAGGAAGAAAGGAAGAAAGAGAAAGAAAAGTTAGGAAGGAAGGAAGGAAGGAAGGAAGGAAGGAAGGAAGGAAGAAAGGAAGGAAGGAAGGAAGGAAGGAAGGAAGGAAGGAAGGAAGGAAGGAAGGAAGGAAGGAAGGAAGAAAAAAGAATGGTAGATTGTAGGAAGAAATGTAGATTGAAGCATTTTTTTACTTTTTTTAGTTTTCTTACTTTTTTTTTTGCAATATTCCTAATATGGAAATAAATATGTTTTGCATGACTTCACATGGATTATGGGTGTTTCTTGCATTCTCAGTGGATGAGGAAGGGGCTAGAAGGATGAAGAGAATTTAGAATTTAATGTTTTTAATGACTGTTAAAATAAATAGATAAGTAGATTATATTTTAAAAAGAGAAGAACCCTGAGTTCTCAGTATAATGCCATGTTGGATACAGACCAGAAGTTCCCAAAGATACCAGAAAAAGTAGAGAGATAATACTAAAAGTTCAAGTCTGGTCAACAAACATTTATCAGGTATCAACTATGAGCTAGGCACCATAGGCAGCAGTTAGGTGGCTCATTAGATTGAGAGCCAGTCCTGGAGACTGAAAGTCCTGGATTAAATATGCCTCAGACAGATTTGAGCAAGTCTCAACTCCAATTATCAAGCCCTTGCTTTTCTTCTGCCTTGGAACCCATACTTAGTCTCCATTCAAAGACAGAAAGTAAGGGTTTTTAAAAAACAGCCCTTGTTCTGAAGGAACTCACAGTCAACTGGAGAAGACAACAGTCAAACAGCTACATCCAACCAAGAGATACACACAAGATAAATGGAGATAATCTCAGAGGGAAAGCACTAGCATTAAGGAGGACTGGAAAAGACTTCAATCAATCTTAAAAATCAATATGAAAGCCAAACTAAATTTAAAATGTTTCAAAGACCAATAAAGACAAATACATAGTGAGAAATCACTGCAGATCTCAGCTTCCAAAATCCATTAACAAGCCACAGTGGAGATATAAGTGGCACCACTGGACACCTTGCCTAAATATACTGGATCTGGAATCAAAGAGGTGGGGTGGGGTGGAATCTTGCTTCTGTGTTCTTTATCCCTAATATTGGCTTACCATAGTTAACTGGTATGCTATATACTACAAGTACCTAGGATCACAGATGTGCATAAAGGACAGATGACATATGCACAATGGGCAAGTATTATCAGTTTTCCTTTTCCTTGAGGAAGAACAAGTGTTTTTATTCAACATTGGCTAGAGTGTACCTGAATAGCTAGTGAACTCTGTATTCACCTGGAACTGGACCCCATACAAGTTTAGGAGGAAGAAATTGTCAATTAACTAGAATCCTAAGCACCAAAACACTTTTCTTTGCCTGTGACTGGCAAACCATTATCTCTACCTGCATTGTTTTTCTTCAGATGTAAAATGGGGACAATAAACCTAACCTGTCTGATAAAGAGATAACTAAGAAAATGATTATAAAGCACCTTGAGAATATAAAATGCTGTAGAAATTATTCTGGATAAAACTAATAATGTGAGCATAGTTTTTGAGGTGACCTTAGGGGAACTCTGGCAGAAATGACTACGTGCCAACATTACAACATGAGTAGCCTGAAGGATTATAGCTGAGTACGCAAATCCATTTGGAAAAATATCTTTTTTTTCTTTTTGTATAAAGAACTGAACTTTGGGTTCATCCAAAGAAGCAAAAGCTGACTAATTTGATCAAATTAGGGATGGGGTATATATTAATCTTTTTTTAGTATCTACTAGGTAACTAAACTCCAGGCCAGTCCCAGAATAGGACTAAAGAACCTCAATGAGCAAGTTTTTAAAGGCAAGTTGGAAGAATTACTATAATTCAAGGTCCCTAAAGTTTCCTTGGTACTTGGTGCTTAGATATTTTTTTTTTTATCTATGGCACTGAAGAAAAGCAAGAGCTTTCTAAATTCAGCATACTCTAAATTTGATGCTGTAGAGATTGGAAAGGGAGACCTTTGGGATTCTACAGTTAATGGGCAGGAGCTGGGGTGACAGTTTGGACAGTAGAGGATTGTGGGAAGAGAACCATTGGCTGAGGGAGATTCTGGAGAGCCAGAGATCTTCGGTCCCAGGACTGAAAGATGATCGGTTCCATTTCTGGGTGGTTAAAGGATCCCCCAAAGTCATGAGAGGACCCAGATTTCCTGCCTTTGACTCCTGAAGTTGTATTCCCCAAGAAAACCATTCTACTGTTTCCTCCACCAGCCATCAAGATGTCTGTTCCTGAGGAGGAGCTGGAAAGGACTCACACAAAACCTGAGCCCAGCCCTCTTGCTTCTTCTTGGTCTCACCTAATCTTCACTGATTTAGTTTTAGTTTTAAGATATATAGCTTAGAGATCATTAAGACAGCAGTCAGTTGGGAAAGGGGCTGAGGCGTTTGTGGGCTCAGGCACCTGCCCCTTGATTCCAGCTGCTGTGGATTTAGTTTGACAGGGCTACTTCCTCCCATTTTCCTTCAATCTTGGTTTCTACCTCCTCCTTTCAAATAAATCCTTAGCTATAAGTCAGATTTGGATTTGGCCTATCTTTTCAGCAAGAGAGGTGTTGGGCAATTTGAGACAGGACTCAGAGCTTGAGTCCTGTTCCTTCCTGTGACAAATCCAGACTGGATCTGTCACACATTCTCCACTGAGGAAGGTAAACTACAAACCTTCCTCAGAAGCAGCTGACAAGGAAGAAGACATCTTTTCCCCTCAGCTTGTGCTCTCATTGGTGCTCTAGGGATTTAGTCTGATAAATATCCTTTGAGAAAGGGAGAGAGAAAGCCACCTTTCTCTCCCTGTGGAGGTTATCTCAAACTCCTGCTTCAGCTCATCCTAGGGAGGGAGAGAGAGATCTTGCCATCTTCCTTCCTTCAACAGGGTTTACCTCAACCCCCATATTTCCTCACCACTTGATTTACTCAACTTTCTCCACTGGTGTCACACCTAACCAGTGGGACAAACCATCCAACCCTTTTCATTACAAAAAGGAAAAGCCTCCCTTCTTTTTTACAATGCCTTAAGTCAAAATCCCAATTAAAAAGCTATGTCTTCAGGCAAATAAGAGAGTTTAATGTCAAAGTAGTGGGCAAGTATATATACTACTGTCCTATCCTTAATTCTGCTTCATCCCTCCTCCCAACCTCTATTGTAAATGGGCAGAAAAATGCAGGTTGTCCCATAAGTCATTACTAGTTCAAATGTCCCCTTGTGAATTGGGATTGCCCAACCCAACAAAAACTAAAGATTAGTAAAGTTCTGCCAACATTGAAGGAATTTGTATTCTATAATTTTATTTTGATATTCAAGTCAATGAAATGGGACACATTAGCTTGAACATTTCTGAGCTGATCTTGGTGAAACACATAGAGAACCAAAAACATTGCCAATCCCACCTGAAGTCAGAAAGCTGGGAAATAACCCAAGATTGGTGTTCAGGCTTCGGAGCCTCTCTGGTCAGTCGGTTAATAACCTTTTTCCAAGAGTCATGGTATAATGGCGAGAGAGGTGATCTGGACACAAAGAAGACTTGATTCAGCTCCCACTTCCAAAACGTTGAGGATGTCACCTTAGGTCAGCCTCTTAACCTCTTAGTGCTCCAGGCAGTTCTCTTAGTACTCTCAAGTTGTAGGAAAGGTGCTGACCAGCATTAGTAGAAGACATTTTCTCAATAAATGAAATGAGAGATTCATTCCCAATCTTTATCCTATCAACTGCTCATTGTAGATGAAATTACTTTTAACAGGTAATTCTGCTTTCTCTGCAATTTGTAATCTTAGAGACTGATCTTAAGTCATGTTTCTAAGGTTACTACATGCCAGAGGAGGGGTTTGAACACTGGTCTTCCTAACCCTCAGTCCAGTTCTCTATCCACTATACCCTACTACTTCTCACTGAATACAATAGTCAAATGAAATGAAAATTTTAGCCTCACAGTGACCCCAAAATATTTTGGTCTGGACCTGAATTTATCTCCTGTTTCAGTTTGGAAATCAGTTTTGGAATCCTACTTAAGTTTGGATAGGCCTTCTGCTCCAAAGTGATCAGAGAAAGAAGAAGGAGATCATATATACAAAAATACTCATAGCAATTCTTTTTGGGTACCAAAGAATTAGAAGCAAAGAGGGTAATTGGGGGATGTTTTGACAAGTTATACTGTATGAATATATTGGAATGTGCTACAAGAAATAATGAAGCAGGTGGCTACAGAGAAAATTGGAAAGATTTGTATGTGTAGAGTAAAGTGAGCAGAAGATGGAACATGAAGACAAGCTTTGAAAGACTTAAGAATTCAGACTGAAGTAATGGTTAACCACGATTCCCAGAGGACCAATGATGAGTTATTCACTTTCTTTTAAAAACAAACAAGCAAACAAACAAAAACCTTTACCTTCTGTCTTAAAATCAATCAACTAAGTATCAGTTGCAGGGCAAAAGAGTGACAATGACCAGACAATGTGGTTAAGTGACTTGCCCAGGGTGACAGAGCAAGGAAGTGTCTGAGGCAGGTTTGAACCCAGAACTCCCATCTCCAGGCCTGGCTCTCTATCTAGCTGTCCATAAGTTATCCACTTTCAATACAGAGAGGTATTAAACTCAAGATGAAGTAAACAGATGTACATTTTTGGCCATGGCCAAAAGGGGAATTCATTTTGTTTGATATTTGTTACGAGGTTTAGATGGCCCCACAACCCCTACCCAACAAGGGGAGAGGTAGAAGCAAAAGAAAATAAATGCTTGTTAACTAAATAAAAGAGAATTTTTAAAAGTTTGCATGGGCCCCTGAACAACCCACTGCTTAGACTGTTAGTCTAGGGCACCTCATCAAAAGTGAAATAAGACTGGCTTTAATCTAGCTAAAATAAATAGGTAAAACAAATAAATAGATTGGGGAAAGTCCTGCCACCTTTGGGCTAACCTAATAGAAGTGCCCGGGGTTTTCATAGTGTGGAATGGTAAAACTATCTGAACCTTATTTTTAGTAAAAATATTCAGACAACCCTCCTAGAGAAGTAAACACCCAGGTAAGAAAATTGAAGGGTTTGGAGGGAGGGGCAGGAAATATAACTTGGAATAAGTGGCTTTTTTCTTTCTTGGAAATGAAGTAGGTTTCAATGATATAGTGGCTCAGTCAGCAGAGGTGTTCTCCTTCTAGAGAGCTGACTACATTGACTATGGCACCTGAGAAAGATAAGACTATCAAGGACACAAATTCCACAAACTTCCTTCTCTTTCTCAGTGGAAAGAAGGAACAAAGAGAAAGCATAATCCATCAGATGGTTTCCTTCCTTCTAGGTGCTCCTGAGCTTCTTTCTGACTAAAGTTGGAAGGTAAATGTCTAAGAAAATTTTTAGTTCCTGAAAACTCATCATAATATGTCACTTCTGGTGCATATGGTGTCTCATCAGTTAAATTGTAAACCTTCTGAGGGCAAGGTCCTGTCTCACTTATCTTTGTATGTCTCCCAGAGCCTAACCCACAAGCAGGACCTCTCAAAATGTTTTTTGTTGATGATGGAAATGAAAAATGTATATCATATGATATCTGAAATAGTTCAGTTAATCAATACATTAATCAACCAACACTTAATAAGTGATGATTATATTCTGGGCACTGTACTAAGTGCTGACATTTATGTAGTGTTTTGCATATATATTTTTCCTCATTTGTACCTCACAGCAATCCTATGAATTGGATATCATAATTATTATTATCCCCATTTTATAGATGACAGCTCAGAAAGTCTTGGTGATTTGCCCATGGTCATAAATATAATAGGCAGAATTTGAATTTGGGACTCTATACTTTACTTTTTCTACCATACCACATTAACTTTAACAACTAAGTCATTTTATCCAATTCTAAAAGTAATATTTGTCCTATAATTTTAGGCTCTACTTGACTTCTTCTGTTCTACTGAAGAAGTCAAGTCAACATGCAGATTTCACAGAATTAACCTGAGTTTATTGCCACAGATGAAAACAAAGTAAGAGGGAGGGACTGAGGAACTGGTCTCTCTTGGCTGTTGGAACATATGGAAGAGAACAGTTCCTTCATGCTCTGCTTTCTTGGTTTTGTAGGGCCACCATTGAGACCACTATCCATCACTCTGCCCACTTTGGTGTCTCAGTAGAGGACGGAAAGCTAATATGGAGCCGAGAAACCTGAGAAAGTGAGAAGCGGTGACCTGAATAAGAATCAAGGAAACAACTCCAAGCCTATCCCATCCACAGAGAGGGAGAGAAATAGGATGGAATATGGTTTTCCTTTGTCCTTGGATATGACCTTACTGAAGGCATTGCATCTGAATATATAAGAAAGAAAGAAAAAAACAACCACATATAAATCACTGTCCTAGTGAAAGAGAGTATGACCTTTGGTTAGGTTATAAGCTCTTACTCAGCAGAGGGACTTTTACCTTCCCTGTGGCTGACTGCAGAGATGACCTCTTTAACAAAGTAATCCTGGGGACAGTGAGGTGGTTCAGTGAATAGAGAGCCAGACCCAGAAACAGGAGTTCCTGGGTTCAAATCTAACCTTAGACACTTCCTAGCTGTGTGACCTTAGTCTAGTCACTTGACCCCCATTTCCTAGCCTTCACCATTGTTCTGTCTTAGAACCAATACATAGTATTGATTCAAAGACAGAAGGTAAGGGTTTAAAAAAAATAATCCATTATGGTACCACATTTGAGAAAAGGTACTAATAAACTGGAAAGCAACCAAAGAATGTCAACCAGGATGGTGAAAGGTGTTGAGTTCATGTCTTATAGGAGTTATAAATGAGAAAAGACAAGACAGGGAGGACCCAAACACTGTCTTCAAGTATTTGAAAGGCTGCCCATGAGAAGGAGGGACTAGACATTCTTTTTTTTTAATATTTTATTTTCCCAACTGAATGCAATAAAAGTTTTCCAGATGTTTTCTGAAGTTATAAGATCCAAACTGTCTCCCTCCTTCTCTTCCATCCTCCTTCCTGGAGATGGTAAGCAATTTGATCTGTCATACATGTATTATCATACAAAACATATTTCCATTGTTCATTGTTGTAAGAGAATACCCATATAAAACCAAAACCCCAAAATAAAAACACAAATAAACTAAAGTGAAAAATAGTATTGCAGTTACTGTGCACAATGCTCTGGTTCAGCTTACTTTACATCAGC
Source organism: Monodelphis domestica (assembly GCF_027887165.1). Lineage (NCBI taxonomy): Eukaryota > Metazoa > Chordata > Mammalia > Didelphimorphia > Didelphidae > Monodelphis > Monodelphis domestica. The sequence continues at coordinate 174,356,460 of NC_077229.1, read as the reverse complement.
TCATATAGGTCTTTCCAGTTTTTTTTCTGAAATCATATCCTGCTCATCATTCCCCATTGATGGACATCCCTTTAGTTTCCAATTCTTTGCCACCACAAAAAGAGCCGCTATAAATATTTTTGTACAAATACGACCTTTTCCCTTTTATACGATCTCTTTGGGATGCAGATCTAGTAGCAGTATTACTGGATCAAAGGATAGGCACAGTTTGATAGCCCTTTGGGTATAATTACAAACTGCTGTCCAGAATGGTTGGATCAGTTCACTACTAGACTTATTCTTGGCCTCAGGAGGTAAAAAAGAGGAGCAAAACGTGAAAATGCTCAAAAGGCAGATTTTGTATGATATAAGAATAAACTTCCAAATAATTATAGCTATACATAAAGAGAATAAGTGTCTTTGGAGGAGAGCTAGTCTTCCTCACTGCAGTTCTTCAAGCAAAGTTTGGTTTACCCCTTTTGTATGTGTGGTTCCCAATAGTGATTTCTCAATCCTGAGTTTCATAACGATGACCTGAGGATGCTAAAAATTGTTTGATGACCCCTTAACTTGTTTATAATAATGTGAGTAGTCTTTAAAATACTCTGAGATTCACAGCACTTTTTTGTTATTGTTGTAGGGGGTTTGTGGAACATTGTTGTTCTTCCTTCGTTTCAAAGAGGACCAATGACATCACAAGGCAGAATTGTACAAAGTACTCTGCCTCACTCTCTTTTCCAGTCACCCAAGTCCAGTGGCAGGACAAAAAGTCAGAACAACCAGCAATGGCCTGGGGTACAATGGGTGGTCTTGGCATCTCCAATACCTGACCAAGTTCTAAGTGCTCCACAGTTTCTACATCAGCTACCTTCGTGGTACTTGCAATAAACTGTTCTCATCTGCCCATCCTGCCAGGGGGAAGTCTTCACATGCTTGGGGTAGGCATCCCCATACTGCACAGATGGGTTTGAGGCTTCTCAGTTCCCTTCAAATTGTTTTAGCCTATCTGCCATGATATTTTACTGAGAGCTGGCCACTGCGCACGCTACACCTTCTTGGAGTCACAGGTGAGAGTTTGGGGAAAGGTAGACCCCAAAGGAGGACGAGCCCCGACAAGAGCTTGGCAAGCCCCCACAGCAGAGGTGCTAACTAGCAGAACAGCAAACATCAGGAACTTCTGTGATAGGACATATTTTTGTTTAACTATCAGTTGGCCTAAATTGCCTCCGAGGTCCCTTCTATCCACAAGATTCTCTGATTGTAAGTGACAGCTCTGCCTACGGGATTATATATTGGCAGTTAAGCAGCCCCCACAGTCACTGGCAGAAAGTATATTTACAATTTCTGCTGCCCTCTTTTTTCTCTCTGTAGAATCCCTAATTCTGGTGTGTATTTCAAAAATGATGGAGAGGAATACTACTGAGGATTGTGGGGGACTACAGGGGACTTCACCTACACTTTCAGAGGAGTAGCAACGTAGCAACTCAGTAAAGACCAAATCATACTAGAAGTCAGAAAGCCTGCATTTTCATGCTTGCTCTGCCACCTAGCATGCTTTGCATTCATCACTTGATCTCTAAGAGCATAGTGTATTCATCTCTAAAATGGGTATAATGATACATGCATTACTTACTTTACAGAATTATTGTGAGAAATAAATGACATCATCTAGGAATAATACTGACTGACTGAGCCCACCATCCGAGGGACATGTCTCTTACATTTCTCTCCCCACACTAAAGGTTCTCAAGTATCTTGAAAAGGTGGGAGAGTCTCTGTTCTCCTACTAGCTCAAGTCTCCAGTGTAATTGTGTTTCCTCCCCTCCCATTTTTAAGGACCCAATGAATAGCATTCCAGTTCTATTTAACTATTTAAAATAAGGCAAACTTTTATGAAGAAGTCCAAAATAAAAAATTCAAAATCTATAAAGAAATCCAAAAATGCAAGAACAAACATAAAAACATTTCCCCCCAGTACCTGGGGCTTAATCTCCCCCATAACACCTTGGATTGTGAGGAGGGAAGGGAAATTCAATACATGCCTAACCTTGGTCCCATCAAGTTCAAGATCAAAATAGAACCAGGCTTCTGTCTCAGCACGCTGCCTTCTCATGCTTCTCTGATGGGCTGTGGTCCTGGATTCTAAGATCTCTGTGGCTCAAAATCTGAGGCCAGAGACTTCTCTTCCTGCACCTGAAATGTCAAGGACAAATAAAACTAAAACCCCAAGCACCTCCTCTCCTTCGGCATGGTGTCACCTGCCATGAGCCAAAGAGTGCTAACTCTATCTAGACTGTGTTCTGACTGGACCAGGGAGCTTTAAAGACAAAGTTCTGGCTCTATGGTCAATAGAAAAAAGCTGTTCCCAATCCACCTGGTGCCAACACAGTGTCTGCATAGGTTCCACTTGTCCTGTCTGCCAAGAGTGGGTCCTAAGCCTCTCCCACATCTAGATGATCGGGACAGTGTCCAAAACCTATTACGTATGGAAAATGCTTTGTAACTGATAAATAGGTTAACATGGGGAAGCTGGGTGGCTCCTTGGATAGAGAGGTAGGTCTAGAGCCAGCAAGTCTTGGGTTCAAATCTATCTTTAGACACTTCTTAGCTGTGTGACCCTGAGGAAGTCACTTAACCCCAGCTGCCTCGTCCTTACTGCTCTTCTGCCTTGGAACTGATATTTAGTATCAGTTCTAAAATAGAAGGGAAAAAAAGACAATTTTTAAAAAATGAAAGTTAGGGTCTTATAAAAAATTAAAAATAAATTATAAGTTAAGTAAAAATTATGTTTCCTCATCTATGAAATAAGAGCACTCTTTTCTAACTTATAGAATTATTAGAATCCCTAAATTTTAGAAAAGAAACGTAGTAGAGTTGAACATTTAGTCTTCTTTTTCCAGACCAGGAAACTAAACCTCTGAAAGGCTATGACATGCCTAGAGTCATAGACTATGACCTCTGGTTTGGTAATGCAGTTTCATTCAACAAGCATTTTTTAAGCATGTATAAGGTACCAGGGGAAGCCCTGGTGATATAAAAACAGAAATGAAGCAGTCCCCATCCTAAAGAAGCTAGTGTTCTCCTTTGATAACATTCATTTTTATGTTGCAGAATCCCTAATTGGCAGTTTAGGAGAAAAAAATTTTTGAGATAGGACTCAGAGCAACTAGGTCTGTGGTGGCAAACCTATGGCAGGCCAAGGTATTAGGTATCTAAAAGGTTCACCATCACTTGAGCTAGGTGGTTCATGCATAGAGTACCAGCCCTGGAATCAGGAGGTCCTGGGTTCATATCTGGCCTCAGATACTTCCTAGGTGAGTGACCCTGGGCAAGTCACTTAACCTCATCTGCCTAGCCCTTGCTGCTCTTCTGCCTTAGAATTGTTACTAAGGCAGAAAGTAGGGTTTTTAAAAAAAGAATTGAGTAATAGAGTTATCTACAAATACTTTTCTTCAGAGTTTTCATCAAGCCATTTAATTGGTCTGGATTCTGGTGAAAGTTCAAAGTACAAGTAGCCCTCCTCTGTCCAACAGTCATGCCAGCATTATCATTAGCTATTTTTCTGACCAAGGCAAGCAAGACTAAATACTTGATATAAATACAAGTCACATGAAATATTCTCTAAAACAGAAGTATCAGACATGAAACTACATGGCCCTCAACACTCCTGTGTGTGACCCAACCTGCTTAAAATTCAATTGGAGCACTTCCTAGCTGTGTGACCCTGGGCCAGTGACTTAACCCTGATTGCCTAGCCCTCACCCATATTCTGCCTTGGAATCAATTCTAAGACAGAAGGCAAGGATTTCTTTTCTTTTTTTTAACAGAAATACCTAACCAAATAAATATAAAACAACACAACACAGATCATGTTAATGTGTGGTTTTCTAAATCTGACCCACAGATCTCTGCTTCTAGTAGAGTTCGATTCCATGGCTCTAAAACATTGGTAGGACAGATGTGGGGTGGGGAAAGGGGGAAGGGGCTGGAAGACCAGAGAGGAGCTTACCTGGAGTTCAGAGAGGAGAAGTATTTCATAGCTTCTATTTTTACTCATGTGTACTCCCTAGGTAAAAAGCTCTGTTATTTCTGTAATATCAAAAGACTCTAAGATGCCTTTGGTACCTCTAAATTGGGGCATCCTGGGACAAACCTTGATGGCTCTGCCCAAGTCACAGATCTGAGCTTCACTGCTCAGGGCAGCCACAACTTCTGAGTTCAGGGGTTAGCTAATAAGTTGTGTTGTTGCCCTTATAATTTCCTAGTCTGTCCATATCTAAGGCAAGTAATTCCATCTCACTTAGCTCATTCTCTCACGTGTCAAACAAGGCTAACCATTCTCATATTACCCACTTTGTGGGATCAGTGTGAGGAAAGAGTTCCAAAAAAACTTACAGTATGTCCTATAGCTTTCAGATAAGGCAGCCTGTGCTATTTATTGAGCGAAGTCCTTTCCCCAGTACTGTGTTGGCTTCCAAGTGCCAACTCCTTTGGAGCAAAGAGGCCAGGCACTTTCCCTTGGAAAGTGAGAAGAAAGAGATGAATAAAAGGATTGAAACCAAGACAAAGTAAGTCAAGGCTTTGGGAACTTGCATCAGAACTCAGACAGATGGATGCTCTCCTCCACCTCAGTGTCGCCATATTACATTTCTGAAAGAAAGAAAATATCATGTATGGTAAGGCCTAAGGGCCCAAGTGCTTCTGGAAGCAATGCTCTGTTCAGCTAGTCTGGCCAGTCCAAGTGCCTCTGCCCTGGACCCGAGGCTACAGAGGAAACTGGCTCTTGAAGAGAACCCACAGTGGCTGTCTTGACAAGAGTAAATGAGAAACCCTGAACACCAATGGCCAACATGCCTGTTTATGGTTTTGGCTCCGGGAACAGGGAGACCTTTGAGTGTCTCCTCTGCTCAAGGCGCCTGTTTCCCACATGTCCCCAAAGTGAGTTGAGAGAATATTTTTTTTTAAGTACCAAAAGAGCAGTCCATGAAGTCCCACAGGCCAGACATCCCTCTCTCCTGTGGCCAAATATTTATCTTTCATGTAGCAACAGGAGCTGAAAATGAAAAACATTGACCTATAAAGATCACTTTATCATTAACCATACCGGAGACGGCCTTGATGGAATAATGTGTGTCATCATTTGGGAGTCCTGTTTTTCAGATCAGCTCTAAATTAATTTTAAAATGAACATTTTCTTGGTTTATTCGCTTAATCCAAATAAGAAGTGTGGTCATTTTATGATAATAGCATACCTCAAAACATACACAGAATTGACACCTGTTCTTCACAAAAATTCAGAGATATATACAAAAGTACCAAAATGTTCCAAATATTTGTAAGGACCTGAGTTTTTACTGCATAAACAACCTTAGTTCAGAGAGGTCTTTAAGATTTTTCCAAACTGGAAATAAATGTGCCGTTCCATAAAGGACAAAAGTATTTTTCTTTTAAAAAAAAAAAGGCGACAAATAATGCTTTCCCTTGTTCCATATGCAGAAGAAACTCTTTGTTAATAGTAATTATGTTTTGTGTTTATCCAGGATCTTTCTTCCAGGAGGTCACAGCCCGCCCCCACAATGAGCTCTTGCAGAAAGAAGCAGTTGGCAGATAAATTGTCTCTCAACAAATCGCCTTTTTACTCCCTGGCTCAGGGAAGACTCCTGGGTTTTGTGTTTGCCATCCTTACCTCCTGCCCTTCATTCAGTCCCTGAACTTTTTCCTATCTCTTTGACATTTCCATCTAGATCGGCCCCCAGCTAAATATGGCTGTGGATGTGCTTGCAAGCCTGCCACAGAGCCCTTGGGGTGACACCGCTGTTTTCTGCCACCTGTGTGGGAGCCTCAAATCTTTATCCACTGGAGCCATCACTGGAGCGAGAGAATCCGGCCGATAGCCCTTCCCTTGTTTAGAAAAGCTACTTCAACATGACTGGGGACAAGCACAAGCCTTATCCTGCTCCATGAAAACAGGGCTCCATCCCTTCTGCTGGCATTTTTAAGAGCATTTACTTCTAAATGGTCACAGGAAAAAACAGGGGAGGGATGGAAGACTTCTTGTTTTTTTTTTTTTGTTCATATCTATATTTTCATTAATTCTGGGAACCCCTGATGAGGAAATTCCCTCATTATTAGAGATCTTCAATTGTTCCTAGAAAGTAGAGTTGCCTGGGGCATGGAGAAGGTCCCTGGTTTATTGAGGGGCACAGAGGCAGAAATTGAGCCCAAATCTGACTGAATCCATTGCCTCTCTCTCTCCACATTACACTGCTGCTGCCTCCTATCAGGGCTTTTAACAACAAATTAAACAAAGAAAGGTAGAAAATGACATTAAATCTTTTCAGTCAGTCCTGACCTTCTGAGCATACATATAAAGAACTGGGTCTAGGTCTATTTTTTTTAAACCCTTACTTTGTCCTAGACAGAAGGGCAAAGACAGGAAGAACAGGATTAAGCGATCTACAGAGGGTTAGATAGCAAGGAAGTATCTGAAACCAAATTGAAACCCAAGTCCTCCTGACTCCAGGGCTGGTGGCTGATCCACTGTGCCGCCGCTAGAGGTCTTTTTTAAGCCTTTTTGGATTTTGGGGGGAGCCAACTTCTTTCAGTTCCTGTATCATGACCAGAATCAGTCACTGAGGCCTCCAGTCCACAGATTTGGCTGACCAAAAATGTTTTTATCTAGGATCTACTTTCCAAGCCTTACCTCAGATTCTATGTGACCCCTGAACCTGGCAAATACCTCCCCTTCCCTTTTTCTTCTTTAATCCCCTCAAGTAAGTCTTCATCTCTTTGTCTATAAGTGAGAACCTTGTTTTCACCTTACATGACCTGGACAAAGATGAGGCTGGAGACAGGGTGCCATAGCCTTAAGCCAGAAGAGTAGTGATGAGGGGTCCCAGTAGGGTGGGGGCTGTGGGAGTGAAGACAAAGATCAGCTAGGAGAGAAGTTGTGAAGGGAGCACTGGCGGGTCTTGGCAATTGATCTTAGGGGTGAGAGGTGAGGGGGAGGAAAGAATCAACAGTAACTTCAACCATAATGAGGATAGTGGCATCTCTCAACAGGTAGAGGAAATTTTGGAAAAGGTGGGGATGTGTGTATTGAAGTGAAATTATTCAGTTATTCATTGCTTCATTCTGCAAATGTGTGTTCATCCTTGGCACTTCAGGAGAGAAAGACAACACCATCTCTCAGGCTCATTCTGGAACTATCTTCAGTCCATTCTATATATACACCAGTAAATTGAACCCATCCTAGGGAGTCTTGCTCTGATTCATACTAACGTGTCTAGGATCAGTAGATATATCTGTGTCCTGCAGAGTAAATTAAGTAAATTCAAGCAATCTGACTTGACAAAGCCTGTAGCTAACTTTTTTATCCAGAACCTAAAGCTCTCAGCTAAGGTTTGTTGTTTTGTTGTTATTCAGTCATCTGAGATTTACCTAACTTTTTGTTGCATCCATTTGAGGTTTTCTTTTCTTTAATTTTTTAACATTTAAGTTTATTTAATTAATTTAGAATATTTTTCCATGGTTACATGATTCATGTTCTTTCCTTCCCCTCCTCCCATCTCTCCCATAGCCAACAAGCAATTCCACTGGGTTTTACATGTGTCATTGATCAAGACCTATTTCCATATTATCAATATTTGCTATAGGGTGATTGTTTAGAGTCTACATCACCAATCATACCTCCATTGACTCATGTGATCAAACAGGTGTTTTTCCTCTGTGTTTTTACTCACACAGATCTTTCTCTGGGTATGGATAGCATTCTTTCTCATAAGTTCCTCTGGATTGTCCTAGGTCATTGCGTTGCTGCTAGTAGAGAAGTCTGTTACATTCAATTGTACCACAGTGTATCAGTCTCTGTGTACAATGTTCTTTTGGTTCTGCTCCTCTCACTCTGCATCAATTCCTGGAGGTCATTCCAGTTCACATGGAATTCCTCCAGTTCATTATTCCTATCACACAATAATATTCCACCATCAACATATACCACAATTTGTTCAGCCATTCCCCAATCAAAGGGCATCCCCTCATTTTCCAGTTTTTTGCCACCACAAAGAGTATGGCTAAAAATATTTTTGTACAAGTCTTTTTCCTTATGATCTCTTTGGGGTATAAACCAAGCAGTGGTATGACTGGATCAAAGGGTAGGCACTCTTTTAACACCCTTTGGGCATAGTCATTTGAGGTTTTCTTGGCAAAGAAACCAGAACAATTTGCCATTTCCTTCTTCAATTTATATTACAGATGAGGAAACTGAGGCAAGCAGGGTTGAGTGGCTTCTCCAGGGTCTCACAGCTATTACGTGTCTAAGGCCACATTTGAACTGGCGGGGGTGGGGGGAATGAGTCTTCCTGACTCCATGTCTGGAACATGATCCACCACACCACTTAGCTGCTCCAAGGGTGTATTGTTTCAACACAGTAACTAACTAGGGCAGCGATGGTGAACCTTTTCCGAGTGTCCAAAGGACAAATTCAAGCTATCTGTGAGGCCCTTCCCCCCCTTACCAGAGAGAGGAGAAAGAGAACGGGCTTGCTTTGAGCAGCTAGTCAGAGGTGTAGAGCACACAAAAAATGTCCTCAGGCGCTAGGAAGAGGGGGAACGGAGCAGCTCCCCAAATGCCAGCTCTGCATGGGTGCCCCCGCTTCACCAACACGGAATTAGGGTCTGTCACTAGCATACAGTAATACAGTAGCAATGATCATTCAGTATGGTGATGGCTGCTAAATTCTCATCCTCCACCTTTCTCCTTCCGGCTCCTCTCCCTTTTAATCATTCCCAAACTTGCCAGTCTGCTAAGCTAATAGCAATTGCTCCCTTTATAGAATTCATTTCTCAAAACAGCAGAGTACGTTCGAATATTATCTCCATTTTACAGAGATAATTGAGGTTCTGAGGGATGGAATCTCCACAGTTAGTGTCAGCCACAACTCAGATTCATCTCCGCGGACAGAAATCCCAGTGTTCTTTCTATCACTAAACTTACCTCAAGGCATGAAACACAATCACTCTCGCTGTCCTTAGTGACTTACAGAGGGATGAGAGAGAAGAAGGCAGAACCTCCAGAGCTCTCCTCTTCTATGCTTTGATGACAAGGAGCTCCAGGTAGGGTGGGTGTCCCAAGCCACTGGAAGAAAGGAAATTCTGCGACAGGGTTTGTGTGTCGGTGTCTATCGGTGTGTGTCTGTCTGTGTGTCTGTCTGTGTGTGTGTGTCTGTGTCTGTGTAGGGATATGTGCATATTTAGGAAAAAGATAAGAATTTGGTAAACTTGCCACCTGGCAGTCTCTAGGACCCATGTGGTGGTTCTGTTGTCCCTCTTCCAGGGTACAGCAAAACGCCACTGTCCTAAGCCAGGCAAAAAAAATAGAGTCCAGCTCCAAGGAGAGGCCCTTCTGAAACCATTAGAAATGGGAAGCGCCAACCTCCCTCCTCAGAAGGAAAGAAATAAATTTAGACTTAAAATAATAATGCACTAAACTGAGATTCGGAGGACTCAGGTCCAAATTCTGATTATATTGTTGACTAGTGAGACCAAAGCAAGTCATCTAACCCTTGGGAGGTTGATTCCTCGTCTGGTAAAGAGGAATAATAATAATTATACCGCCTTGCACTAAAACTTAAAGCAACACCAACTACTATTGACTAATATCGACATAGCTCTTTAAAGCTAAGAAAGTACTCCAGATAAATGTGTTATTGTTGTATATTTCAACTTCTAATATCTACATCCATGTATAATCAAAATTAGCCTTGAAAATCTCTTAAGTGACTCATAAAACAGAATAGTTATAAAGGGGATAAAGCATTGGATAAATCAGGAAGATGTGAGTTCAAGTCCAGCCTCAGGCACAACTAGCCCTGTGACCCTGGGCAAGTCACTTAACTGTCATTTGCCTTAGTTTCCTCAACTGTAAAATGGAGATAATAAGAACACCTAATAACAGGATTATTGTGAGGATCGAATGAGATAATTTGTAAAAAAAGCACTTGCACAGTGCCTGGAACAAGGTGGGTACTAAATAAATGTTTGCTCCTTTCCTTCCTTTTTCATTCACTAAACCGTTGTCTCTAGATAAGAAGTTAGTTATCTTAAAATGTAGGCAATGGGTAGCAGAAAACACATGGAGTGGGGATGGCTGCTACTAAAACAACGGAATGTAAATTTTGCTTTTTACAACATCATGAGAAAAGGGAGAAGAGGAGTTCTACTCAAAAAGATAGAAATTATAAAAACAAAAAGATTTCACAAGAAAGCTCTGGATTAGTTAAATAAGTACATTTGAAATTATTTCACATGAATGTGATTAGATTAGAAGGTGATAACACCATTTCAGAAGTGTTTCTTCATCATGATTCTTTAGGAGGTTAAAAAGCAGGGGAGGGAATAGGGAACAAGGAAGTCAGAGGGAGCACAACTAACTAGGGATGCTAAGAAGCCCAGCTACAAATATCCTTCTCATTAGATCTACAAGTCTAAGAAAAATTAATGGCTTATTTATGAGTATGATGAAGGGAGAAGTTAGTTGGCACAATGGATAAAGCACCAAGCCTGGAGTTGGGAAGATTTACTAGCTGTGTGACCCTAGGCAAGTCACTTAAACTTATTTGCCTCAGTTTCCTCATCTGTAAAATGGAAATGGAAATGGCAAACCACTCCAGTATCTTTGCCAGGAAAACCCCAAATGGGGTCATAAAGAGTTGGACACAACTGAAACAAACTGGACAACAATAAAAGATGAAGAGATTCTAGAATCTTAAAGTAGGAAAATACCCTCACAATTGAAAGTTGCTCCCATTAGAAGAGGCAAGCAGAAATAGGGATGACTGAAGAAACAACAGATACAAATATCCCATCTGACATCCATTATGGGACATGTACTCACTGAGTGGAATGGTAGACAGAGTCACTGCATTATTTAATTTTTTAATCTCTTTTTTACTTACCTGTGTAACTGTGTAACTGAATTTGTGTAACTGAATTTGCACAAGGTATATTCACAGATGATATAACCCTATTGTTATATCACCATATTTCTTACTCCTTTGCTCAAGAATTTGCAGTGGTTCCCTACTACTCTTGGAATAAAATACAAATTCTTCCACTTGGCATTTAAAGTCTTTTACAATGTGATTCTAGCTTGCCTTTGCTGATGGATTTCATATTATTCTTCTTCACAGACCTTACATTCCAAGCAAATTAGCCAAATGAGTAGTTCTTAAACTTTTATGCTTGGTTTTCAGTTTTTTTTTTTCTCAAGCTATGTAACAGAAGGTAAGCTTCTTAGTCTTGTACTTACTATATATTAAAACTGGGCTAGAAGAAACTAGGTAGCTCAATGGATTGAGAGCTAGGTCTAGAGACTGGAGGTCTTGGATTCAAATCTGGCCTCAGATGCTTTCTAGCTGTGTGACCTTGGGCAAGTCTCTTAATCTCTATTGCCTAGCCCTTACCACTCTCCTGCCTTAGAACAAATTCTAAGACAAAAGGTAGGAGTTATTTTTTTAAATAGAAATAAGAAATAAAACATATATTTTAGGATCCACAATTTACATGGACCCCAACATAGTGATACCATTTTGGTCCTCTTCAAATATGAAGGACAACAACCAATCAATTCTTTTAAGATATGTGTACACATATATAAACACTAAGAAGAGATGGGATTTAAACAAAACAAGAATATGGTCTAGTAGTTTTAATACCCAATATCCCTTCTATCAACAGACTTGACTAATTACCCTTGGAGAGGTCATTTAATTTCACTGTTCTTCGTAATTACAAATAAGAAAACAGATTCCATTTCAGCCACTCTAGGAAAGTTATAATAAGTGCTCTGGGATGATAGGGTGAAAAATGGCCATCAATACTAAGTCCTTTTTTTCCTACCATATTTCAAACAGGACTTCAATAAGTGGATTCTCTTTTTCTCTCTTAACCCAATTGTGCTTTCATTTCTAGGGAACAATAATGTTACTTTAGTTCTTGGGAGAAACACCAAAGCTTGCAGTTTTATAGAAAAGAAATACATTTGTACACTAGGAGAGAACCTTTGGGGAGGGCTGGGGGAGGAAGGCATATACTTTCTTCCCATTTGATGGAAAATCAATCTGTGTCCCAATTGGCCATTCATCTTCCCAGGAAAGGGGTTGCTGAGCCTACAGCAAGTGGCCTGCATCTCAAAGTCTGACTGGTCCTCCTTTTCTCTCTTCTTCAGGCACTGCCACAGTTCCCACTCTTTCTATTTCCTGCAGTTCTTAGGCAGCATTCCACTATGGTCTTTGGGAATCACAGGTGAAGCACACGTCTAAAGCCCACTGATAATACCAGAAAGGCATCAAAGCCATCGGGTCCTAAAGATGCTGTGTTTGGCTGATGGATAAAAATCGCTCCTCTTTCCACTATATCTGAGGGAAGGCTGCTGATACAAGATCAGATTTCCCACTAGAATTGATCCCTAATAAAATGTCCAGGAACCCTAGAGCCTCCTGGTCCCCAACAGTAATGGAAGTGAAGTAGTTAGCCTTGGTCTCTCCTCTCCTGGGTGGAAAATGTTCCCCTATAGGTCCAAAGATAAGAGAGGAAACTAAAGTGACCACTCTCTCTTCCCCCTCTTCCCCTGGAACCTGTACCTACCTACTGGGATCATGGGAAAACAACAACTGACATCTGAGGAACCATGGGACAGGGCTAAGAAGATAACATGTACCATCTAAAACACTCACAAGACTAGGAAGAAATGGTGGGAAAATGAACACAAGAATGTCTTATTCTCTTGTTTCCTCAGAATTTTCTAGGAATCAATGTAGACCAGTAGATCCTAGTGAGGAGTTGGATCAGAAAGGTGGGGAGCAAAGGGTTTAGGGCTTAGAAACTCTGGGGTGTTTTAACATACTCCTGAACTGGCTCCACAGTTCAGGAATTAGAGCAATGGAATTGTAAATCAGGGGTCTCTAGTTCATATCTTACTGGAGCCTTGTTCTTTTCATCTAAAGAAGCAGCATGGTATAATAGATGGAGAACTGGACTTGCTGTCAGGAAGATGTGAGTTCAAATACTGACTCAGCTTACTCATCATGTAATGCCAGGCAAGCCACTTAATCCTCTCAGCCTCAGTTTCTTCATCTGTTAGATGAATGGGTTGGACTTGATGACTTCTCAGTACCTTTCCAGTTCTAAATCTATAATCCTAGGATCCCTTGGTGTTTGTTAGCTCCATAGCGTCCTGGAAAAAAGAGGTAGCATCTCTAAACATGGAATGGAGGAGGATTATTTGTCTATAACCTAAAATTTTTGCCTATTATATAATTCTGAATCCAAGATTCTACAGAGGCCCTCTAAAGTCAATACCCTTTATTGTTATTGTTCAATCATGTCCAATTTTTTGTGATCCTGTGGACCATAGAATGCCAATGCTAAGCCATGAGGTTTTCTTGGCAACAGTACTAAAATGGTTTGCCATTTCCTACTCCAATAGATAAAGGCAAACCAAGTTTAAGTGATTTGCCCAGGGTCACACAGCTAATAAGTGTCTGAGGCCAGATTTGACATCAGGTCTCTCTGACTCCAAGTTCAACACTTTATCCACTGAGCCATGTTGCTGCCTCCAAAACTTTCTTCAAAACTTTGCTCAGCATTTGCTACTGTTCGACTACCGTTCTACAGTCACAAAAATAACTGTTCACTTGCCACAATGCAGAAGACTCCTGATTATTAGTAGGAGCTTCTGATGGTTACTTATATAAGTACAAACTGGATCCTCAGGAAGGAAGGGGATGCACTCCGATGAAACAACACAACCTTTTCAAAGAAATATAGGAGGAAAAAATTCCTCAACTCTCCCTAGACTGAGATTTATTTCCTTCAACAGGACCACTTGGAGTGAACCCCACCCGATTTCACTTCTGATTAATACATAATTAATGGATGAGTTGCTCCCTTACTCATAGGGCACAGTGACTGTCTAGCTATCACTGGGCTACACCATTGAGGTAGCTTCCTGGAGTCAGGCTCCTCACTCAGCTGCTGTGGCTATTAGCAGATTCTATGGTGGATTCTGGGGACCTCTCTGCTAGTTCATTGACCTTAAAGTTTACAAGGCCAAAACCTGGTCTTTCATCTCAGATTCCCTCAGGATCAGTAAAGAAGATACATAGCCAAGAGAAGCCTCATCATGAGTTCATATTATAAGACCAGCCATTGGATGTATGTACAAGGGCTGACAGGACTCCATCAAACTTTGGAGCAGGTTCACCAGACCTCCACATGGATTACAATCAGCAGGCAGATGCACATTGCACATTCATCATGGCCTGAACATTGGCCAGTCTCCCCGAGAGGCCATCCTTGTCTGACTAGGATGCATTTTGAACATATTGTCCTTATCCAGGGTACTGAGGAGGTGGTTGTCGTACTTTATTTTGTTTCCCTTGTGTCAGATGTGAACTTTAGATTACTCCACCCTACTTAGTCTAACAAAATCAGGAATGTCTACACCCATACTTAAGGATTAAGCATCTAGGAGGATGGCCTTTGATAGACATGTGCTAGCAAATGACAAATCAGAAACATCTGACAGACCCCTGGGCTGTCCTAAGTCAAGCTTAAGCTACCATTGGTACAGATGAGATGCAGGAAAGTAATATAAAACTGTCTATATATTTCGCATCACTTCCTCTCTCTGGGCTCTTTCCCCCCGAGAGGTGGCTCTAGCTGGCAGCATGCTAAGCATTCTGGCATCTTGCGTGGCAGAAGCTAGTGTCTGGTTTGGCAGTGAATTTTCCTTGATACTATACTGTGAGAAGCTGAGTAGCTAGTTCAGGTTCAGGTATCTTAGCTGAGCCCTCTTGGAGTTTAGGCTGATACTTTCTCCTTTACCTTCCAAACCCTATCCTCTTAAGAGAAAGCCTCTAATCTTCCCCCTGGCACAGGCCAGGCGGAGAAATCCTACATCTTTTCCCTTTCCCTTCTCCTTAATTTCTTTCCTCTATATTAATTAAAATCACCATAAATTTCAAGCTGACTTGGGTATTTTATTTGGGATATCCCCTGGTGACCAAAATTAATTTAGATTAGGTCACAACCCTAAAATTATCCTTACACAGACAGGAAAGTGTCAATGTGATTTTTTTTTTAATATTTGAGAATCATAGACTAAATTTTTATCCTGATACTGTGAAAAAAAAAACTTTGCTCAAATAGGATTCTTACAGGTTCTTCTCTTTATTGGAAATTTGCATTTATAAAAGGATATGATATTATGCCTTTCTTGCTTGTGGCATTTCTTAATGAGATGAATGTCTACTCCTGGGCTTTGGCCAACACTGAAGCAAAGATGTGTCACTTGTTTCTTTCAGGAAATCAAAATTCTTCCCAATTCTACCTAATGCCATAATCACACTAGACAAGGTTTTGGTAGATGCCTGATTTTTTTGCTTAAAATTGGACATAAGTCATACATGGTAATATGAGGTAAGTGAGGAGGCAACCTAATCAGAAGGTAAACAACATAAACAAGCTCTGATCACTTTTGACCAAAGTCAGAGGCTCAGGCTCTGTCTCTCTTCCTGTTCCTTCCTCCCCCAATCAAGCAAGAACTATGCTGGGTCTGATAGCAAGTATTCCATCAGTTTCAACTGTAGCCATTGCCATAGTTTGACTACAGTTTGCTAGAATTCCAGAGATTAGATATGCATCTCCACCCTTCCTGCTTTTCTTCCTTTTGCATAAAGGAAGAACTCCTAGATTCTGTTTCCCAGTAGCCTCCAAAGCCAAATCCAAAACGATAACATCAAATTGTTGAACTCTAGGGCAGAATATATTCTCCACTTCTAGAATCTAAACAAGTCCATAGCTACACTATCTGGGGAGTCCAAAAGGCAAAGGTACCAGGGGAAGCTGGGTGGCTCAGTGGATTGAGAGCCAGGTCTAGAGATGGGAGGTCCTGGGTTCAAATCTGGCCTCAGACACTTCCTAGCTATGTGACCCTGGGCAAGTCATGACCCCCATTGCCTAGCCTTTATCACTCTTCTGCCTTAGAACCAATACACAGTATATTGATTCTAAGATGGAAGGTAAGGGTTTAAAAAAAAAGGCACAAGTACAGTTGAAGCAAGTTGAATTGAATTGAATTATTTGGCATTATGGTGTTATATAATTCTAAGGTCTATAGTAACTTTAGCAAGTGAATTTATATTTCAGAAAAAAATAATCTGTTTTTTTTTCTTTAACAAACCCCTAAATTATTCCTTAATCTTAGAATTACTGGGAAAACAAAACAAAATAGGAAGGAGAAAAAAATGAATAAATTCTTCCAACAACAATAGAGCTTTGAAACAGTTATGGCTTAAGAAGGAATGCCTTTTGGAGCCTGAACATTTTCTTCAATTAAACAACATAGACTACATTTCTCCCAAGAGACAATATGGGTGTGGGGGAAATGGGAGAAGTCATCTGAGTCAAGCAAAAAGAGAGGAGTAATAGATGTAGAATTTTAATCCCCAAATATATCCTTTGGGAACATTCAGAAAACTAGTTAGGGTCTCTGAAACTGGAATCACACCTGCACTGATTGCCACATAAGAAGTTTTGATCAGTTGGATAGTCAAGGGGAAGATTAAAAAGTGGAGAGCTGAATATATTGTTTTATTAACATTTCAATTAAAAATAGTCTCAACTGAAGTATATTCTTAGCTTTTTCTATAAATGGATGCAAGATAACCAAGCCAAACCCTCTTTATTCCTTGAATTCTATCACAAATTAATAGAAGCTAAATTGTGCTAGTTTAACCATTCCAGGAAAGCTCCACTAAGTTGAAAGAAACAAATGAGTTGGAAAAGAAACTTTATCCATAAAGTACAAGCCATTGAGAATAAAGAAATCCTATCTTACTTCAGAAAGGTTCTGCGTAATACTTATTTTAAATGGATATAACACCTTTGGTCCATGTACAATTCCCTGGGAATTATTTATCGGAAGTGAGGCATCTAGCTACATGTCAAAATATGCCTCCTGGATAGAATGGTAGTTCTGGGTCACCCGTGTCTGTTACCTTTGTTGCAGTCATAAATCAAAAGGAAAGAGAGACATGTGAGAGGGGCCCAAGACGCAGAGAGGTTCTCAACTGAGGCAGTGGTCTCCAGTACTACACTGAGTTTGGCCTCTGTAGGAGATGCCGAAGAGATGCTTTTTGGGGGTTGGTCCCCCCCCCTTTGGATATCTACCAAGAGTGGGAGCTGTAATATATATTTCATAAGGTTCATTTCATTTTTTTCTCCAGCCCCAGAAAAAGCAGCCTACCGTGTAGCATGTACAGAGGAGAAAGTAATGAGCTGTCAGGAAGGGCAGATTAGAGACAATGAACTGCCTGGCCAAGATCCTCAGACATGCTCTTGTCAGGTGGGGGAGTGGCTCGCTCTTGACTTTCCTCAGGGATTCATGTATTAGCCTCAGGGTAATACATCCAGTCAAGTAGTTTGGGTCACCTAATCCTCTTATATTATGGCTCTAGTGCTCCAGACATGTTGGAACTGAAGGTGAATTTTATGTTTTTCCTTGCTAAGCCTCCTTGCTCCTTCCTATTCCAGTTCAAACCCAGCCGTTCCAAAAGCACAGCAGTCTACAAAACATACGATCCTGCATGAAGTGGAATATGGTATTTTGATGTGCCTAGAATTAGACTGGGGACTCTCCCGTGTAATTCTAAAATAATATTTTAGCAAAAGAAAGGTAAACGTTCTGGAAAATGTCACATCTTTCCGAAGTGCCTTGGCTGATTCATTGTTAGATGAAAAGCCTTAATTATCTTTTGGATAACTCGTTAACAGCTGCAATGTTGGGTGAATTGGGACATTCATTCTCACAGCATTCAGAGGGTGCTGACTGAAGGAGGAAGCTTATAGATCTCCAGGGAAAAGTAAAGAGATGAACTAATGGACTTTCCGATTTCTATACCACAATAGTCATCTTCAAGAGGAAAAGATAAAATACTTCAGAAAAACGTTGCCAAGCAGAGAAAGTTTCCCAGTCACTTATTAAAGGTCACTAAGGCTCTTTTCTTTTCCACATGGCTCTTGAAACACACCTGTGGGCACCTGTCACCACCCTCTTCTGAAGGACTGCCAAACCTCAGTCAGCAGAGGTGACCAGCATCTTTTTGTGAATTCTTTTGCCAATATTTTCATGAAAAGTTGGAGGAAAGTCAGCAGCATCCCAATTTAAAAATAACTTATTCTAAATCACATTTAGTACTAAAAATTATGAGAAAAAAGAAATATGGGGTTTGGGGAGGCTTATATTGGGGATAAAAAAAAGACGAAAGTGAAACTTGCACTCAAGGAATTTATATCTCCTGGGGGGACAACATGGCCATATATAAATATAGCCAAACTAAATATGCCCAATAAATATACAAAATAAATACAAGGCAATTTTAGAGAACTAGCAGGTGAAGTGATTAGGAGAGGTTACCTCTAGATAAAAGAGATAGCTTTTTTGAAGAGAATTAGGTATTCTAAGAAACAAGGTGAAGAGGGAAGTCACTCCAGATATGGGGAAGATTTAGGCATGGAGATGGGAAATGATATGTCCTGTGAAAGGAAGAACAAGAAGACCCATTTGGCTGGAACAATGAGTATGTAAAAAGAGTCACATATAATAAAGCTTAAAAGGCATGTAGGTTATGAAAATGTGTTGAAATACTGAACAAAGGAGTGAGCATTTAATTCTAAAAGAAACTGGTAGTCACTGAGGTTGATTGTGTGGGATAGTGCAATGGTCAGACCTATCTTTTAGGAATATAACCTAAATGGGAACTGAAGGGAAAGAATGATACAAATTATTTCTGAAGTTATGATCCTAGTTCACTGAAAGGAGATTATGTCCTTGAATGAAAAAGGGAAGTCTCTCTTCCTCTAATCTCTCCCCTTTCAAAATGTCCTACACACTAATGAGTGACTGATACTAATGCAATGAAAACATTATGGGATAAAAGAATGCCAAGGTAAAGCTACAAAAGCATAGAGAATAAATATGAAATGACTACAATTAAAATCACAGAGAAGAGGATGGAATGGCATCACTGAGAGTGGTTGTGAGATCTAATAAAATAATTTTATGAAGGAATAAATAAGTAAAATCTCAGCTCTTAATGAAAACTCAAAAGGCAACTCTACAGTTTAGTTTGGAAAAAGAGACCCTGAAAAAGAAAAACCAACATCAAGAATGGAGAAGATTAAAATTTTAAATCCAATGATGAAACAAGAAATATTTAAAAATTCAAAGAAATATATGAAGTATCTATTAAAAAATTGGGGAATGGATAAACAAATTGTGGTATCTGATGGTGATGGAATACTATTGTGCTCAAAGGAATAATAAAACTGGAGGAATTCCATGTGAACTGGAACAACTTCCAGGAAGTGATTCAGAATGAAAGGAGCAGAAACAAGAGGAACAATGTACACAGAAACTGATACACTGTGGTACAATTGAATGTAATGGACTTTTCTACTAGTAGCAGTAGAACCAGAACTATTCAGAGGGACATATGAAAAAGAATGCTATCCACATCCAGAGGAAGAACTGTGGGATTAGAAACACAGAAGAAAAACAACTGCTTGATCACGTGGGTCGATGGGGATATGACTGGGGAAGTAGACTCTAAACAATCACCCTAGTGCAAATATCAATAATATGGAAATAGGTCTTGATCAATGACACATGTTAAACCCAGTTGAATTGCTGGTCAGATACAGGAGGGGAGTGTGGTAGGGAAGGGAAAGAACATGAGTCTTGTAACCATGGGAAAATATTCTAAATCATCTAATTAAATAAATTTTTCAAAAAAATTTTTTTTAATTAGAAAAAATTGCTTTGAAAACAGACCTCAGTGAGAATCTAAGAATGAATCATAAAAATATAAACCTGAACATCATTTTCAAGAAATCATTAAAAACAGATTCCTAAAGTATTAGAATCAAAGGACAAAGTATTAATCAATGGAATCAACAGGATGCCATCAAAGAACTCAAAGTTTATCCCAGAAATGGGATCCCTAAAGATCTGCCAGGAAAAAGAGAACATATTGCAAGTGACCAAAATGAGATGGATTACTCATCAAGGAATCTCAGTCAGAACCATATAGGATTAAGTACCATCAATGGAAAATTAAAGAAAATAATAGGACAGAACAATGATGAGGAACCTTTTAGAGGCAGAGTGCCATGTCCCACCCCCCAGACCAAATGCTGAGCCCACTCCCCCCTACTAAGTGCTGAGCATGCCCTGCTCACACAGGGGAGGGAGAAAGAGCTCCCATTGGTCTGCTGGGTGGTGGGCTGGGGGATGTGAAAAAATGTCATCAGGTACCATGGAGTGGGGGAAGGGAGAAGCTCCACGGAAGTTCCTGTCTTTCTAGTAATGAACTATAGGGGGTAGGAGTGAGGGCAGCTGTATGCCCACAGAGAGGGCATATTAATAGGGCATATTAAAAAGAAGAGGGAAATGACTATATCCAAAGTATCCATCAAAAGTTAACCTTAAGCTCACAAGGTAGAAAAATGAACTTTTAACAGAACTGAATACTTCTAAAGTATTACTTTTGGGAAATCCATAGTTAAACAAAATCATAGAAAATGTAAACACAGTAGACAAAAGAAAATTAAGAAAAAGAAAACATTGGGGTGTTTGTGAGACTCAAATGAGATAACATATGTAAAGCACTTTGTAAACTTTAAAGCATTATATAAATGCCAGGTATCATTATTACTATTAGTCTACAATGACCAACTTGCAGTATTGTGATGACTTCATTCCCTGACCCTTCTACTGCACTCCAGCTGAACTCAAGCAATGTTCATAAAGGAAAAAGAGGAAATGCTATTGAATGTTTAACAACCGAAGGGGAACAAAAAGAAATGTAGTCACATATGTTTAAGTTTTAATCTCTTTATTAACATTTCTAAAGTCTAGATAATCAATGGAATAATAAATTAAGGCCTAATTTGTAACAATTTCCAATTTTTGAGTTGTAAATGCTTGTAGTGAAAATTTCTTAGTATCTTCTCTGTTTGCAGAGAAGCATGCCCCAGGTAAACAAGTTTGAATTGATTGAAAAGGCTTGATAACTCAGTGTTTAAATTCTTAAAGGAATCAGGACTGATGGTCCCTATTAATTGAAGAAAATGTTTCAGAAAAGGCACCAACCTGCATAGGGAGAGGGTATTTCCTTACCTGGTAATTCTCTGAACCAATGAAATCTTGGACATGTATCCAAGTCCAATCTATCTCTTTCTTTTGACATAAGGAAAAATAAATGTCATGATCATAACTCCATTGAAATGAATGTGATGAACTCACACATAAAATAAAAGGCAGAAGAATAGATTTTTTAAAAAACCTAATCATTTGATATGTACAAGGAAAATTCATGAAATAGAATTTCAGAGTTAAAACAAGGGATGAGAGAAATATTAATTCTGCCTCAACTAAATCCATAAAAGCAAAAAAAGCAATCATAATCTTGGACAAAGGATTAGTAAAAATAGATATGATTATGAAAGACAAACTGGGAAATGCCATTGTGTTTAAAGATACCACAGGTAATAAAATTATATTAATATTCAATTGTGCACCAAATGCAATTAGTTCCTTTCAAAGAAAAAAACTAATGAAGTATGAGAATAAAATCATTTTTAAAAACTCAAAATGCTTTTTTCAGACTTTGACAAATCTAATAAAGAAATTTTTATTAAAAAACTATCTGAACAAAATGTTAATTAAAACTATATATGATAGACTTTTGGCAGTTATTGAATGAGAATTATAAAAAGTATACCATTTTCAGCTTTGATTATCACCTTTGCTTTAAAAAGGCATAAAGAACTAATAAATACAAAAAAGACAAATATTAAACATATTTTATAGTTTATAAACCACATAAACTAGACCCATTATTTCATTGGCATTGTGGGGCAGCTGGGTAGCACCATAGATAGAGTACCAGACCTGGAGTTGGGAGGACTCAGATTCAAATCTGACCTCCTACACTTTCTAGCTGTGTGATCCTGGGCAAGTCACTTAACGCCAATTTCCTACTCATTACTGTTCTTCTGCCTTAGGTTTGATACTAAGGCAGAAGGAAAGAGTTTTTTTTTTTTTAAAACTAAGTTGCAAAGAGTACTTAGAAGTTAAGGTACTTTACCAGTCACAGTCCAGTATACATCAGATGTGGCACTTGAATTCAAGTCTTCCAGAATATCTCAAATAGACCATAACATAATAAAAATTATAATCAATAAAGGAAATATAAAGGACACAAATGAATGTATGACACCCTAAAGAGTAAAAAAAAAACCATAGAAATAGATATGTTAATCACAGAAATAATAATTATACTACAGAACATTCTAACAATAAAGGCATAATATGCCAGAGCAGTTAGAGGAAGCACACAGAGGAAAACAGATCTCTGAACATGAATATTAACAAAAAAATTTTTTTTCTTTTCAATGGAGGGAAACAGAAAAGAATAAATGCTTGCTGATTAAAAATAAAAATTCAAAAATAACAACAAAGAGAAAATTAGGCTTCCAACTGAATAACTAGAAAGTCAATGAATAAATAATCTTAAAATAAGCAAAATATTAGAAAGTGAAGTTCACATTTTCAAACCATTGAAGGACCTAAATCACATCCATGGAACTAGATCAGTTCTTGGTCAGATTTCCTTAATCCTAATTTAAACCTTTGGCAACAATAATAGTGGAAACTCTGAAAAACCTCCCTGAGGAGTGTGAATTTTAGCTTAGAAACAACAGGAATTCCATGTAAGTTTCTGAACAAGAGGGTAACGTGGCCATATCTGGGCTTTAGGGAGCCAATCTTGAAATCTGTGTGTCAGATGAATTATAGAGACAAGAGACTGGAAGCAGGAAAATCAGTTAGGAATTTATTGCGATAGGCCAAGCAAGGAATTGAATTAAGTTGTTGGATGGGTGAAGAGAAAAAAAGAGGCCAATTAAAAAAAGAAGAAGATGATTATGGAGCTTTAATCCACAGACTTTGACTAATTCTACTAATTGTATAAGGACAGAGGGCAAGAGAAAGGAGAATCAAAGCGGCTCCAAGGATATAAACCTGAGTGGCTAGGAGAATGTTGATGTCCTTAATATAAATATGAACATAAAATAAAATGAATAAATATGAAAGTTTGGAAGAAAGGCACACCTTGGTTGAAAATAACTTATAGTTTTGATATGTTGAGGTTGAGATGATTATGAAATGTCTACATGAATGTTTTATTTTTTTATTAAGCTTATTTATTTAGAATATTTTTCAGTGGTTACAAGATTAATGTTCTTTCCCTCCCCTCCTCCTTCCTGAGCTGATGGGCAAATTCCCCTGGGTTATACATGTTTCATTGTTCAAAAATGATTTACATTTTATTAATATTTGCCATAGAGTGATCATTTAAAGCCCAAATCCCCAATCATATACCCATCAAACCATGTGATCAAGGAAATGTTTTTCTTCTGTGTTTCTACTCCCACAGTTCTTTCTCTGGACATGGATAGTGTTCTTTCTCATAAGTCCGTCAGAATTGTCCTGGATCATCCAAATGGGCATTTTAAACTAGAATTCGTAGGAGTTAAATAATAATGGAAACTTTGACAACTTTGTGGCTTAGTAGATAGACGTAGACCTGAAGTCAGGAAGACCTGAATTCTAATCCAACCTCAGACACCTACTAGCTATGTGATAGTAGGCAAGTCTCTTAACCTCTGAATGACTCAGTTTCCTGAACAGTAAAATACAGATAATAATTGTACCAACCTCCCAAGGTCATTACAAGGATCAGATGAGATAATAGTTGTAAAGCACTTGGCATAGTGCTTTTCATTTAATTAGGCAATTAACAAATCTTATTTCCTTCTTTCCCCTTCATGATAAGATCACCAAGAAAGAGAATATGAAGACAAAAGACAAGAACTGAACACAGAACTTTAAAAGATACTCACATTTAATAGACAGGAAATGGATAATGATCTATCAAAGAATGAGAAACTTTCAACAAGGTAGAAAAAGAGGAGAGAAAAGTGTCACAAGACAAATGAGGAAAGAAAATCTAGGAAAGAAGAATAATTAACAGTATTCAAAAGAAAAGAGAATGAATACTTTGAAAAAGACCCTAAAACCTTGGAAGCAATGATTTCATTAGAACTGTAAGATTGGAAGACAGATTGCAAGAGGTAATTATTTAATAGTAGAACCCTGGCTTTCTTCCCCAATCATAAAGAATAATAGGATAAATGGCACTGCAAAATTGGTAAGAAAGTTTCTGCTTTGGTCTTAAATTCAAAACTAGGAAATTAGGGCATGCTTGATTTTGTATTTGACCTTGTTTATAAGGTAATTTTTTAAACTTGAAATAATTAGATAATTGTTTCAACTCTTTCCTTCACTCAGCATATGTAGACATACCCCACTTTTTTTTTTTGCCAGATGTGCAATTTCATTTATCCAGGGAACTCCACAAGAAAACCTCCCTCTTATCAATATAAATTGGTCACCTATTCCCCAATTTACAGTCTTATGTAAAATTGAGATTTGAACTCTGGACTTCAATCCCCACAAACCCTTGCTCCACTTCCCCAAAATGCTTTGTAATCTCACGGGAATTCTGAGGTGGGCCGAGATCGAGGAAGGATTTAAACTGGTGGCAAAGGTTTTTGGGTCTTTTGGACTTCCGTTTTGGAGCAGACGTGGCTCTTTCCATAATGTAGGTGAGGTCTTGTCTAGGCCTCCGGCCTAGGCACGTTTTTCTTATCCTGTATTTTCTTTAATCCTTAATCCTTAATAAACCTCTAAAAAATATAATATATAATACTCCTTGCAGAGAGAAACTAATTTCTACCTGCCTCAGTCTCCCCTAAATTTTAATCTTTACACTTATAAAGTTTTCTGGGACACCCAGAGATCATTAGTTGTTCATGATCACAAAACCATTATGTGCCAGAGGCGGGAAGTGAAGCCCAGATCTTCCTGATTTTAAGATTAGCTCTATCTACTACACTGCCTTACCTCTCAAACATAACCTTAGAGACTCCTAACTAGAAAAGCATTCTTTTCTATTTATTCTTATTCTAAAGCAAATATGTTTTATTCTAGAAACCTAAAACAATTCAACCAAAAGTACGATGGTTTTTCATTCACTCTATAGCTAAAGAGACCACGGCCACACTACAAAATGGCAAACTGGAAAATATTTAAGTGAAGTTGGTCAGTGTAATTATCTAATTACAAACAATTTGGTCCCTCTCTTACCCTAACCAGAGTGGACCATTTGACCTAAATTTCTAATTGACTACACTGTGGAATTTTATTTGTTTTGCATAGAAATAGGCTTATGGATGTAAACACATTTTCATTTTCACATTATTAGCAACACAGCATTCCTCCTGGCTATAACCTCAAGGAGTTAGCTAACCTAGCAGTGTTTGACCACTGCAGACCAGACCGATATGCTACCCCAACGATACTACCCACAAAATGATATGTGACCATTTTCTTTTAAGAGGAAATAAGCAAGAGAGCTGAATCAGTGCAAATCTATTATTACTATTGGGAAAACAACCCCAAAGAATATATCCTTAAATTTGCAAATGTACATTTATGAGCAACTGGCAATTCCTAACAAAAGGTCATTGAAGAAGGATTTCTTTTGCTGACAAAAATAATTTCTTAAAATTTTTTTTCATTTTTGATAGCTTTTGTTTTTAGAGAACTTTTATTTCTGAATGTATCTCTTCTCTCTTATATATAGCTATCTATCCCTTTTAAGAAAAAAAGAGAGAAAAGAAAGAGAAAGATAACAGCAATTCAGCATAATTAACCAACATATCAAGCAAGCTTAATGAGATATGTAATGTTACACACCCAGAATCTCCCATCCCTTCAAGGAATAGAAAGTTGAATTTTGTCATCTCTTCTTCCACATCAAACTAAATCACCACAATTAATCTTATGATGCTCGTTTTCATGAGTTGAATTGTGCTTTCAATGAACACTGTTATAGACATTTTCTATGTACATGCATATATATATATAATTGTTTTTCAAGTTCATCTCACTTCATTCTATGTCATTTCATATAAATCTTCCCTTTCTTCTCTGAATCCTTCCTATTTGGGGCATCACAGCTTAGGAAGACCTTTGATAAACTGAGGAACATACGGAACAGGGTGACTAGGAAGGTAGAGGGCCTCAAGACCATGATATATTGAGGTCTATTGAAGAACCTGGTAATGTTTAGTCTAGAAAAAACTCACAGAGAACATGAGAGCTGTTTTCAAGTACCCAAAAGACTGTCTACATATGTAAAAGAAGAAACTTATTCCATTTGGTGCCAGAGTGTAAAATATAGAGCAGTGGGTAGATGTGAAGAAGCAAATTTAGGCTGGATGTCAAGAAAGAAAAAAGAGTTAAACACAAATTGAATGAACTGTGGCAAAAAGTAATGGATTCCCCCAATAAGAGATCTTCAGCCCAAGGCCAGATAACCATTTTATTGAGTAGGTTATACTGAGGGCTCTTCGGGGTGCATTCATTGTATTAGATAGCTACTGAGACTCTTTCCAACTCTGAAAATCTGCGATTCTGTAATTGTAGCTCCAATAGAATTAACTTTTTTTCCTAGATTGTGAGTTTGGTTACCTAGAGTATAAATACTAATCAGTTGGATTTTGATTTATATTTCACTTGTGATGTTTTAAAAATTATAACCACAAACCACATCCACCTGATTACCCTATAGTTCACTGCAAACTACAATAATTTTTAGACATTAATCAGCCTCTACAAGTTTGCCCTTCTATAATAAAGGCTGTATTTTATGATCTCCTTGGTAAACCTTCTGTTCCAAGGGTTCTAGAGAATAATTCAATCATGAAAATATGCTTTTGGGTGACACTTAAAATATAGGGTCCTAACCTAGTTAGGAATATTTTCAAAATATTTTAATTGTAAAAACAACACCCCTCTCCCAAATGGGGTCCCAGAGACAACTAAACCAATCTTTAATTACATAGGCAGCTTGTAAATCCCTTCTCTCCCCATGGTCCATCCACAGGCCTGGTTGTCATCTCATTAAATCAGCAGCTCAGATGTGCACATAAATGAATTCTAAACCAAATGCACTTTCCTCTTCATGGCTCTCTTCCAGCACCTCAGACTCTCTTATATGGCAGTGACATCAAATTAAGCCAGAGGAGAAAAGTAAATAAGGAAATCAGGGAGGAGAAGCAACTAGATGCACCTGCAGCTGGGGCTTCAGTCCAAAATAGAAGGGCATTTTATGTGACTAAGAGTCCCCAGGTGACAAAGGGAATGCCTACATAGCTATATATACACAACACCTGTAACAAACTTACTGTTCTCCCTCATCTTATAGATAAGATTTTTAAATAAATAGAAGGCTAAGAGGTGACTCAAGCTGCCTATTGATTTATAGGTATCTTAGAAATCAACAATCTAAAGCTAGAAGAGACCTCAGAGGTCATCAGGTCCAACACTTTCATTTCCAAATTAGAGAATTAAAGATCTGGGAGGCTATGGCTTACCCAGGATAACACAGGTTTCAAATATCAGAGGAAGGGTTCAAATTTTGGCCATCTGCTCTAGAACTGGTGCTCTTTCCACCCCACACCATAATGTTGCCATGATGGGCATAAAGAAGTTCTATGCACCTTGGCAGGGATGGAGCAACTGGTGTGATAAGAGTTGTGGGGAGGCTGTGCTCCAAATGAGTCTGAACCCAAAGGCTCCTCTCTATAAGCAAAGTCATCAATTTGGTATAAACCTTAATACGTGGTGGCAATCCAAAAGGGGGACAGGGAACAGGTGATTCCAAAGAAATTCCCATTCCTCATCGTCATGCCTCCTGGGGTTGCCACTATAAACTTCTGTCCACTTTGGTTCCTTTCTGCCCCATTTCCTCACATTCTGGGAGATGATCTATAGAGACTTCACGACTATGGTTCTAGCACAGAAAAGTCCAAATCCATTTTGAGAAACCAATGAATTAAATGTACTCTGTGTTATGACCTAGCTCAAAACTCAGCCTCTTCTTTTAGTTGACAAAGTATCTCACAATGGTGCCTGAATGTGTCAAAGGTCCCGTCTATGATAATCATACCTTGAGGACCACTAATAAGTTGTAACATGCCAGAAAAGGCAATCCAGATTGATAAAAAGCCTGGTAATCAGGTCAGATGAGAAATAGTCAAGTGGCCCAGTACATAGAGTCAGGCCTGGGATGTTCTAGATTCAAATCTGGCCTCAAATACTGCCTAACTTTGTGACCTAAGATAAGTCACTTAACAAAAGTGCCTATCCCTTGCCTATCTTCTCTCTTCGATTGGATACTTCCAAGACAGAAGGTAAAGATTTTAAAAAATAAGGTAGGACTGTGTAACCTAAAGAGAAGACATGTTTGGTAGATAGATTTGTTGTCTTCAAAGATTGGAAGAGGGAACAGACTTTCTATAAATAGCTTAACTAGAAGAAGAGATGTGCTTAGCAAATTTATAGCCATCTTGGATTGTACTGAGGGAGGCAGAGCTTCTAAGAAGAGGAAGGTGCTAGTTTCATTGTATTCATTTGGGGGCACATTCCATTTTAGGAAGGACATTGACAAGTCAAAAACATCCAGAGAAAAGGAACCAGGATAGGAAAGGGCCTTAAAATCATGAAAAATGAGAATGGGCTAAAGGATGATTATTCTAGAGAAGAGAAGATTTGGAAACTGACTTCAAGTATGATAGTGGACATCAAGTATTTGAAGTGTTGTCAAGTGCAAAAGAGGGATTTATTCTAGAAGGACAGAAGAAAAAAATGGTAGGACAGTAACAAGTGGCAAATTAAGGCTCTATTAAAGCAGTAAAAGTTTGTAACAATCAGAGTTTTTCAAAAGAAGAAAGGGCTACTTCAGGAAATGATGGGTTGTTTCTCACTTGAGATCTCTAAGCAGAGGTTAGATGGTTAATTCTTAGGTTTGTCATAAAGGGATTCTTTCTCAAGAATAAGTAGCCAATACCAGGGATGCAGGGCTGGTTCAATATTAGGAAAACCATCCACATAATTGACCACATCAACAAACAAACCAACAAGAACCACATGATTATCTCAATAGACGCAGAAAAAGCCTTTGATAAAATACAACACCTATTCCTATTAAAAACACTAGAAAGCATAGGAATAGAAGGGTCGTACCTAAAAATAATAAACAGTATATATCTAAAACCATCAGCTAATATCATCTGCAATGGGGATAAACTAGATGCATTCCCAATAAGATCAGGAGTGAAACAAGGATGCCCATTATCACCTCTACTATTTGGCATTGTACTAGAAACACTAGCAGTAGCAATTAGAGAAGAAAAAGAAATTGAAGGCATCAAAATAGGCAAGGAGGAGACCAAGTTATCACTCTTTGCAGATGACATGATGGTCTACTTAAAGAATCCTAGAGATTCAACCAAAAAGCTAATTGAAATAATCAACAACTTTAGCAAAGTTGCAGGATACAAAATAAACCCACATAAGTCATCAGCTTTTCTATATATCTCCAACACAGCTCAGCAGCAAGAACTAGAAAGAGAAATCCCATTCAAAATCACCTTAGACAAAATAAAATACCTAGGAATCTACCTCCCAAGACAAACACAGGAACTCTGTGAACACAACTACAAAACACTCTCCACACATCTAAAACTAGACTTGAGCAATTGGAAAAACATTAACTGCTCATGGATAGGATGAGCCAATATAATAAAAATGACCATCCTACCCAAACTTATTTATCTATTTAGTGCCATACCCATTGAACTCCCAAAATATTTCTTTACTGATTTAGAAAAAAACATAACAAAATTCATCTGGAATAACAAAAGATCAAGGATATCCAGGGAAATAATGAAAAAAAAAAACACATATGATGGGGGCCTTGCAGTCCCAGACCTTAAACTATATTACAAAGCAGCAGTCATCAAAACAATTTGGTACTGGCTAAGAAACAGAAAGGAAGATCAGTGGAACAGACTGGGGGAAAGCGACCTCAGCAAGACAGTATATGATAAACCCAAAGATCCCAGCTTTGGGGACAAAAATCCACTATTCGATAAAAACTGCTGGGAAAATTGGAAGACAGTATGGGAGAGATTAGGAATAGATCAACACCTCACACCCTACACCAAGATAAATTCAAAATGGGTGAATGACTTAAACATAAAGAAGGAAACCATAAGTAAATTGGGTAAACACGGAATAGTATACATGTCAGACCTTTGGGAGGGGAAAGGCTTTAAAACCAAGCAAGACATAGAAAGAATCACAAAATGTAAAATAAATAATTTTGACTACATCAAATTAAAAAGCTTTTGTACAAACAAAACCAATGTAACTAAAATCAGAAGGGAAACAACAAATTGGGAAAAAATCTTCATAGAAACCTCTGACAAAGGTTTAATTACTCAACTTTATAAAGAGCTAAATCAATTTTACAAAAAATCAAGCCATTCTCCAATTGATAAATGGGCAAGGGACATGGATAGGCAGTTCTCAGATAAAGAAATCAAAACTATTAATAAGCACATGAAAAAGTGTTCTACATCTCTTATAATCAGAGAGTTGCAAATCAAAACAACTCTGAGGTATCACCTCACACCTAGCAG
This sequence comes from Monodelphis domestica, assembly GCF_027887165.1. Taxonomy (NCBI): domain Eukaryota; kingdom Metazoa; phylum Chordata; class Mammalia; order Didelphimorphia; family Didelphidae; genus Monodelphis; species Monodelphis domestica. The sequence goes on along the minus strand of NC_077229.1, from coordinate 174,325,743 downwards.
ATTGGCTAACATGACAGCAAAGGAAAGTAATGAATGCTGGAGGGGATGTGGCAAAGTAGGGACATTAATTCATTGCTGGTGGAGTTGTGAACTGATCCAGCCATTCTGGAGGGCAATTTGGAACTATGCCCAAAGGGCAACAAAAGAATGTCTACCCTTTGATCCAGCCATAGCACTGCTGGGTCTGTACCCCAAAGAGACAATGGACAAAAAGACTTGTACAAGAATATTCATAGCTGCGCTCTTTGTGGTGGCCAAAAACTGGAAAACGAGGGGATGCCCTTCAATTGGGGAATGGCTGAACAAACTGTGGTATATGTTGGTGATGGAATACTATTGTGCAAAAAGGAATAATAAAGTGGAGGAATTCCATGGAGACTGGAACAACCTCCAGGAAGTGATGCAGAGCGAGAGGAGCAGAACCAGGAGAACATTGTACAGAGACTAATACACTGTGGTATAATCGAATATAATGGACTTCTCCATTAGTGGCGGCGTAATGTCCCTGAACAATCTGCAGGGATCCAGGAGAAAAAACACTATTCATAAGCAAAGGATAAACTATGGGAGTGGAAACTCCGAGGAAAAGCAACTGCCTGACTACAGCGGTTGAGGGGACATGACAGAGGAGAGACTCTAAAGGAAACTCTAATGCAAATATTGACAACATGGAAATGGGTTCGAATCAAGAACACATGTGACACCCAGTGGAATCACGTGTCGGCTATGGGGGGTGGGGGGGGAGGAAAAGAAAATGATCTATGTCTTTAATGAATAATGCTTGGAAATGATCAAATAAAATATTATTTAAAAAAAAAAAGAATAGGCAGCCAAGTAGGAGCAGGTATATAGGGCACTTGACCTGGAAGCCTGATTAGGATGATGAAGATAAATGATGATAGTATTTCTATAGTTATATAAAATTTACCAAGTGGTTTATACACATTGTCTAATTCAGTCCTCACCACAACCCTATTAGATGAGTGCTATTATTATCTCCATTTTACAGATAAGGAAATGAAGTTCCAAGGTCATACAGCTAGTATAGAGGGCCATATTCAGACTCAGATCTTCCTGATTCCAGGTACAGCACTCTATCCATTGTAATACCTGGTTCAAATCCTCCAACACTAACATAAAAGCTCTTCAGGTGGAGTCTGGATGTTCATTTATTAAATATACAGTAAAAAATTGCAATGGGAAAGATTATTCAGGATGAACTCAGTTTCTTTCCAAACTTTGAATATTAAGATTGAATGGTACTATGTTCCCCAAAATGTTGAGGGAAAACTTGATATCACATAGTTTAAAACTCAAGTGCAAATCTGCCTGTTAAAATTGTTAAAGAACTTCATGGTACACCATTTGGCCATATTTAGAGTCATAGTACTTATATTCAAATCCTGGCTCTGCCACTCAGTACTTTCTTGACCTTCAGTGAACGATTTAACTTCTCTAGACTCCTGTATCCCATATATAAAATGAAGTAATTTGGCCACAGAATGAAGCAAACAATTATTAAGATTAATATGTGACCTCAGACACTTTCTAGCTGTTGTGACCCTGGGCAAGTCACTTAAACTCAACTGCCTAGCACATACTGCTCTTCTGCTTTGGAACTGATACTCAGTATCAATTCTAGGACAGAGAGTAAGGGATATTTAAAAAATTTTCAAAAAGAAAAGAAAGAACCCCCTGTATACAAAAAGCACTATGCCAGGTAGTAGGGATTCTTAGAAACAAATAGTTAAAGAGTACTTGTCCTCAAGGAGCTTACATTCTACTGGGGAATACACCAAGAAAACAAACATACGATAATTTGAAAAGGGTGATTTCATTAATGAATGACCATTTGGGTGGACTATTTTAGGGGAGGGGCACAGCTAGAAAAACCCAGCTTCCTGATCTTAGGTATGGCCTCAGACACTTCCTAGTTGTGTGGCCCTGAGCAAGTCATTTAAATCTGCCTGTGTCAATTTCCTCATTCATAAAATGAGCTGGAGGCTTGCTCTTGAGGGAATCAAGATGGCAGCTTAGAGACAGCAACAGCTCAGACCTCTGTAAGCCCTTCCTCACCAATCAATCAAAAACACAATGCTTCAGGGAGACTGAAAACCAAATCTAACAACAGGACAGAACTAGGGTACCCTTTTCCTGGACCCAACTTAAAAGGTACACCCCAAAAAAAAAAGCCTAAACTCTAGACAATATGGGTTTAAGGGGAACGAAGAAGGAAAGTTTCAGGACCCCTTCCCCACCTGCAGCTCTGAGCCTCCAGCAGTGGCTAGAATCTCTGGGCAGGCAAGGGCACTAGTCGAGAGGGAGTACTTTGCCAGCAAAGCTATGCCAGGCTTAGGGTGTAGAATACAGAGATTATAGAGGCAACTAGAGAAGAAGCACAGAGGAGGCAGCCCAGTCATAGCCAAGACACTCCATCTTGCCCCCCCCTTTTTCTGGAGGTTTTGGCCTCAGGGCACATCCAGCTTTACAGATCAACTCTTCTGCCCTGGATCAATCTCATCAATAGGGCAAATAAGAAGCCTTCATAGGGCAAGGAACCTCAACCTCCAACACCCCTCCCCCATAGACTGATCTGAGAGCCTTGATGACTAAGCTCCAAGGGGCAAAGGCAACAACAAACTATAGGCAACAACCTTAACAACAGGGAAACAAGCCTAGCTCCATTTCTGCTTCTGCTGTCAGCCAGGGAATTATCTGACTAACCTGATCAAACAGCAGAACAGAAAAGAAGCCCCTTCAGGACAAAACAGCCCAAACCCACAGATCCAGTACATAACAAAAAGGAGCAAGACTACAGGTAACTACAGGGGGGAATAAGGGGCAATTGTGTGAGTAAACAACAGAAAAAGGAAAAAGAAATTACAATCAACAGCTTTTATCCAGGCAATGAACAAAGAGCAAATGAAACAGAGGAGGATCAAGAAAAACCAAGCAAAAACACAGAAACTCCAACAAATTGGACACAGGCTTTGGAAGAACTCAAAATACCATTCAAAAAACAATTAAAAGAGGCTGAAGACAGTTGGGGAAAGAATTTTAAAAGCAGAATAAATCATCTGGAAACAGAAAACAATGTCTTAAAAACTAAAATTAGTCAACTTGACAATGAAGCAAAGGAGATGAAAGATCAGAAGGAAAAGGATGATCAAAAAGCCAGGGATGAAATTCAGTCTTTAAAAACTAGAATCCAACAACTAGAAGCAAATGACTTCATAAGGCAGCCAGAACTATAAAACAAAATCAAAAGAATGAAAAAATTGAGGAAAATATAAAACACCTCATTCACAAAACAGAAGACTTAGAAAACAGGTTGAGGAGAGACAACTTAAGAATCATTGGTCTACCAGAAAAATCATGACAAAAGAAAGAGCCTGGACATCATTCTACAGGAAATTATCCAAGAAAACTGCCCCAACATTCTAGAACAAGAGGGGAAAGTGGAGATTGAAAGAATCCACAGATCACCTCCTGTACTTCCTAACTGACAACACCTAGAAATGTTATAACCAAATTCAAGAACTACTAGACCAAGGAAAAAAATATTACAAGATGCTAAGAAGAAGTCATTCAGTTACCATGGAACTGATAGAATAACACAGGATCTGGCTGCATCTACACTGAAGGACTGAAAGGCATGGAATATGATATTCCAGAAAGCAAGGGAAATAGGCCTACAACCAAGAATCAACTATCCAGCAAAACAGACTATATTCTTACAGGAGAAAGTATGGTCATTTAATAAAATAGAAGACTTCCAAGCATTCTTAAAGAAAAAACCAGACTTGAACAGAAAATTTGATGCCCAAACACAGAATTCAAGAGAATCACCAAAAGGTAATTAAGAAAAGGGAAAAAAGCAAACAAACTTTTTTAAGAGACCCAATAAGTTAAAATTATATGTATCCCTACAAGAAAAGAGGATATTGGTAATTCTTAAAAATTGTTATTATCACCTGGATAGCTAGAAGAATTATACTTAGAGGGAACAGTAACAAACTGTATAGGATGAAATGTCAAAACACACACACACACACACATATATATATAAGACAAAAGATATAAAAATATGTATATATATATAAAACTGGAGGGAAAAAAAGGTTAATGCCAAGAGAAATTGGAAAAGAAACAAAATGCAATAAATTTACATGTCATAAATAAGCTCATGATGGGAGTGGGGGGAAACACCAATACACTGGTAGGGTAAAGTGGTTGGAGACAGGAAATACTTAATTCTTATGTCCATTGAAATTGACTCAAAGAGTGAAGAACAATCAAGTCCACTGGGGCAGAGAATTAATTTGCACCCTATAGAGAAGTAAAAGGGTAACAAATAGACTGATGGGGAGGGAAGCAATACAAGAGAGGGAGAGGGTAGGGAGTAGTTTAAAAAGACCATAAATAAAATAAGAGAAGAATAAGATGGGGTGGGGCAGAAATGAAAGTAAAATAAGGGTGGGAATTAGGGGGACTGATTAAAAAAAGAACACTGCTGTACAAGGAACTATTAAAAGAAGAAAGAGCAGGAGTAGGAGTAGAAATCAAAATTTTGGGAAATATACAGATGGTAATAATAACTCTGAATGTGAATGGAATGAACTCACCCATAAAACACAAGCAACTAGCAGAGTGGATTAGAAACCAAAATCTGACAATATGTTGTCTATAAGAAACACACATGAGGAAGGTAGGTAGTCATAAGGTAAAAGTAAGTAGATGGAGCAAAATCTACTGGGTATCAACTGAGAAAAAGAAGGCAGGAGTCACAATCATGATATCTGACAAAGCCAAAGTAAAAATAGATCTAGTTAAAAGAGATAGGGAAGGTAATTAAATCCTGATAAAAGGCAGTATAGTCAATGAGGGAATATCAGTACTCAACATGGATGTACCAAATGGCAGAGCATTCAGATTTCTAAAGGAGAAACTAGTGGAGCTCAAGGATGCAATAGACAGAAAAACTATACTAGTGGGAGACCTGAACCTTCTTATATCAGAACTAGATAAATCAAACCAAAAAATAAATAAGAGGTAAGAGAAGTGAATGAAATCTTAGAAAAATTAGAGTTTATAGATATGTGGAGAAAAATAAATAGGGACAAAAAGGAATACACTTTCTTTTCAGCAGAACATGGTATATTCACAAAGATTTACCATGTACTAGGGCATAAAAACATTGCAAACAAGTGCAAAAGAGAAGAAATAATAAATACAACCCTTTCAGATCACAATGCAATAAAAAGAATGATTAGTAAGGGTACATAGAGAGCCAAATCAAAATGGAATTGGAAATTAAATAATATGATTCTCCAAAATTGGTTAAAGAACAAATCATAGAAACAATTAATAATTTCATTGAAGAAAATGACAATGATGAGACATCCTTTCAAAATCTATGGGATTTGCAGCCAAAGCAGTACTTTGGGGAAAATTTATATCCTTGAGTTCACATATTAACAAATTATGGAGGGCAGAGGTCATTGAATTGTACATGCAAATTAAAAAACTAAAAAGGGAACAAATTAAAAATCCTCAGATGAAAACTAAATTAGAGATCCTAAAAATTAAAGGAGAAATTGATAAAATCAAGAGTCAACGAACTATTGATTTAATAAATAAGACTAGAAGCTGGTACTTTGAAAAAACAAAACAAATAAAATAGACAAAGTACTGGTCAATCTAATTTAAAAAAGGAAAGAAGAAAACCAAATTGACAGTATCCAAGATGAAAAGGAAGACCTCACCTCTAATGAAGAGGAAATTAAGGCAATCATTAAAAACTATATTGCCCAATTATATGGCAATCAAGATGATATGGATGAATATTTACAAAAATATAAATTGCCTAGGTTAACAGAAGAAGAAATAGAATACCAAAATAACCCCATATCAGAAAAAGAAATTGAACAAGCCATCAAAGAACTCCCTAAGAAAAAATCCCCAGGACCAGATGGATTCACAAATGAATTCTATCAAACATTCAAAAAACAACTAATCCCAATATTATATAAACTATTTAACAGAATAAACAAAAAAGAAGTTCTACCAAAGTCCTTTTATGACACAAATATGTTACTGATTCCAAAGCCAGACAGGTCAAAAACAGAGAAAGAAAAGTATAGAACAATCTCCTTAATGAACATAAATGCAAAAATCTCAAATAGAATACTAGCAAAAATACTTCAGCAAGTGATCATGAGGGTTATTCATTATGATCATATGGGATTTATACCAGAAATACAAGGATGGTTCAATATTAGGAAAACCATCCATGTAATTGACCATATTAACAAGCAAACCACCAAAAATCACATGATTATCTTAATAGACGCAGAAAAAGCCTTTGACAAAATACAACCATTCCTATTGAAAACACTAGAAAGCATAGGAATAGAAGGGCCTTTCCTAAAAATAATAAAGAGTATATATCTAAAACCATCAGCAAACATAATCTGCAACAGGGATAAACTATAAGCCTTCCCAATAAGATAGGAGTGAAACAAGGATGCCCATTATCACCTGTATTATTTAACATTGTACTAGAAATACCAGCAGTAGCAATTAGAGAAGAAAAAGAAATTGAAGGTATTAAAATAGGCAAAGAGACCAAGCTATCACTCTTTGCAGATGATATGATGGTGTACTTAAAAAATCCTAGAGAATCAACCAAAAAGCTATTAGAAATAATCAACAACTTTAGCAAAGTTGCAGTATACAAAATAAAACCATATAAGTCATCAGCATTTCTATATATTTCCAACACATCTCAGCAGCAAGAATTAGAAAGAGAATTCCATTAAAATCACTCCAGACAATATGAAATATTTAGGAATCTATCTGTCAAGAGAAACACAGGAACTATATGAGCACAACTATAAAACACATTCCCCACAATTACAACTAGATCTAAATAATTGGAAAAACATCAATTGCTCATGGATAGGATGAGCTAACATAATAAAAATGACAATTCTGCCCAAATTAATTTACTTATTTAGTGCCATACCTATTGAACTACCAAAAAACTTTTTTACTGCATTATAAAAAAACATAACTTTCATTTGGAAGAACAAAAGATCAAGGAAATCCAGGGAAATAATGAAAAAAATGTGAAGGAAGGGGGCCTAGCAGTACCAGATCTCAAACTATATACTATAAAGCAGTGGTCATCAAAACAATATGGTACTGGTAAGAGACAGAAAGGAGGATCAGGGAAATATAGACTTGGGGTAAGTGACCTCAGAAAGACAGTCTATGATAAACCCAAAGATATCAACTTTGGGGACAAAAAAATCCACTATTTGATAAAAACTGCTGGGAAAAATTGGAAGACAGTATGGGAGAGAATGGGTTTGGATCAGCATCTCACACCCTACACCAAGATAAACTCAGAATGGGTGAATGACTTGAACATAAATAAGGAAACTATAAGAAAATTAGGTGAACACAGAATAGTATACTTGTCAGACTTTGGGAAAGGAAAAATTTTAAGACCAAGCAAGAGTTAGAAAAAATTACAAAATGTAAAATAAATAATTTTGATTACATTAAATTTAAAAGGGTTTGTACAAACAAAATGCAACCAAAATTAGAAGGGAAGCAACAAATTGGGGAAAAAAATCTTCATAACAAAAACCTCTGATGAAGGTCTAATTATTCAAGTTTATAAGGAGCCAAATCAATTATACAAAAAAATCAAGCCATTCCCCAATTAATAAACGGTCAAGGGACATGAATAGTCAATTTTCAGATCAAGAAATCAAAACTATTAATAAGCACATGAAAAGTGTTCTAAATCTCTTATAATTAGAAAGATACAAATCAGAATAACTCTGAGGTACCACCTCACACCTAGCAGATTGGTTAACATGACAGCAAAGGAAAGTAATGAATGTTAGAGGGGATGTGGCAAAGTTGGGACATTAATGCACTGCTGGTAGAGTTGTGAATTGATCCAACTATTCTAGAGCGCAATTTGGAACTATGTCCAAAGGGCGCTAAAAGACTGTTTGCCCTTTGATCCAGCCATAGCACTGCTGGGTTTGTACCCCCAAAGAGATAATAAGGAAAAAAAAACTTGTACAAGAATATTCATGGAAAATGAGGGGAAGACCTCTGATTGTGGAATGGCTGAACAAATTGTGGTATATGTTGGTGATGGAATACTATTGTGCCCAAAGGTATAATGGAATAGAGGAATTCCATGTGAACTGGAATGACCTCCAGGAATTGATGCAGAGAGAGAGGAGCAGAACCAGGAGAACATTATATACAGAGACTGATACACTGTGGTACAATCAAATGTAATGGACTTCTCCATTAGTGGCAGTGCAGTGATCCTGAACAACTCAGAGGTATTTATGAGAAAGAACACTATCCACAGTCAGAGGAAAAATTGTGGGAGTAAAAACACAGAAGAAAAACACCTGTTTGATCACATGTGTCAATGGGGATATGATTGAGAATGTAGACTCTAAATGATCACCTTAGTGCAAACATCAACAATATGGAAATAGGTTTTGATCAAGGACACATGTAAAACCCAGTTGAATGGTGTGTCGACTACAGGAAGCAGTGGTGGAGGAGGGAGGGAAAGAATATGATTCTTATAACCAAGGGAAAATGTTCTAAATTGACTAAATAAATTTTTCAATAAAAATAAAATAATCTGGAAAAAGAAATGGCAAACCCCTTAATTATCTCTGCCATGAATATCCCAAATGGGATCCCAAAGAGTCGGGCATGACTGAACAACAATAATCCAGAAGGGTTGCTCTATATCAGAGGCTCTTAACGTGGGATCTGTAAACTTTTTAAATATTTTGGTAACTATTTCAATGAATTTACTTTTCTCTTTGGTTTTGGTTTTGGTTCTTGTTTGTCTGGGTCTCCCTTAATCAGAGTAAAGGTAGAAGGATCAGCATGGAAACTTATTTTCTCTGTTTTCCAACAGGGAGGTTCTCCAGCCTTTTCTTAAACCACCCCACCTCACCCTCTAGAGACTCACCATATTGGTGCTTAGACTTAGTAGCCTTGCCTATTGCATTTCAGAATTCCTGAACTCAAGTGAACCACTAACCTCAACCTTCCTTGGGAGCTGCAGGAGTTACAAGCATCCATCACTCCCAGCTTTCCTTTATAATTCTATATATTTCATTTTATGAATTCTGAAGAATTATTCTGAGAAAGTCATTAGGCTTTACTAGACTGCTAAGGGGATGATTGCCATACCAAAAAAAAAAAAAAGTAAGAACCCCTGGCCTGGCTGAACTCTAAGGTCCCTTCCAGTTCTAAAATCCAATGAATACACAAACTGCTATTAGTCTCTTTATACTTCCACAAGAAGTGGTGCCCTGTGCTCATCTACTTCTCCCCCTGGGCTGTCATTTCATCTCAGGCCCTTAGCACTCTCTGGGATAACAGGTCTCTTCTGAAAAAGAAACTGATGCTTCAATAGGAACTAACAGAGGAGAGGGCCCATTATCCTTTCAAGTGTGAGAATTTTTTCACATAAAGTGTTCTCTGATTGAGATGTTGTTTCTGAGAGATGCATCTGCATTTCCATGAATACAAGCAGGGTCTTCATCCTGTCAGCATCAGGGAGTCAATTGTACTGGTGGAGAAGAGTGTGAGTCCTCAACTACCTGCATATCAGCAGGCCAATTTTAGGGGTAATTCTGGGTAAATCCAGTGTCTCTTGTTTAAAAGAGGAAAATATGGGACAATGGCTTCTAGCTGGTTTTTGAGGCTGCACTGATAGAAATATCTTATTTTTTATTTTTAAAGAAAAAGCAATCATTCTCATCTGGGAACCCAAGAATGTGAATGACTCCAGATCCTTGAACATTCTTTTGAAGAGGGTTTTGTGACTCTAGCCACAGTCAGAACCATAGTCCTTCATGGATGGCCAGTGGCTTGGTACCACTCACCTCTTTCCCCCTAATATGCAACTCTTTCCTTTACCCTCTCCTCTTAGGCATCCCATGTAGGGTAGAGAGAAGTTTGTAAAGCCTCTCCTATCACCACAGGTGGAATTTAGAATATCCACCTAGCAACTGTGGTGGGAAATTGAAAAGGACATCTTTTTATTCCGAAGCTTTCTGGGTCAGTACACTGAAAATTTCCAGCCTCTGAAAAGTGTTATCCCAAATAGTGTGTGTGTGTGTTTATGTATGTTTGTATGTTTTGATTTCTAACTGTGGGGTTTTGTTTGTTTGGAAGGACTATAGCCAAGACTAGATCAAAGAGAATCATAAATAGCAATCAGAGATCAGCAGTATTTTTCACCATGACCAAAAGAAATATAATATCCTCCATACCTTTTCAACCTATTTAAGGGATCCAAGTTCTCTGGAAATGGGAGAGGGAATGACACATTGATATCCTGGAAATAAAAGATACATTCTAAATTTTTATTTGCTAGGAAACTAGTTTTCCCTCTCTCACTGAGGCTCAAAGTATAGCAGCCCCTCAATAGTTTCATAAAGCTACTCATCAAGGTAGTTTTGGACTCTGTTTCCAACCTGGGTCATTATGACTCTCCTTAGTCAGTTCCATTTCTAGAGACTCATCATATTGGTGCTGGACTTAATACAGATGATTGGCTTGGAACTCCTGAGCTCAAGCAATCTACCAGTCCCAGACTCCTCAGTATCACAATACTTGGCTTCATTCTTATGACACAAGGTGTGCCACTCAGTTCATAATGGATTCATAAACCTGGTGCCTAAAAAATTATTAGACTAGGCTTCATAGAAATCAGGCTATAAACAAATAATGTAAAGGGAAAAAATAAATATTTGGGGGAAATATCTTTGCATCAAATATATTTTGTAGGGTTCTGATAGCCAAAGCATAGAGAATTGATACAAATATTTAAAGCCATGAACCATTCCTGAATGAATAGTGAAAGGGCATGAAAAGAAAAACAACAGTTCTGAAAAGAATTGCAGCTAATAACAACCAAAGGAAAGATTGCTCCAAAGCAATAGGATTTAATTAATCTTTTTCAAACTAAGATCTGCCTGCTCTCTCACACCTACCTTTCCTCCCCTGTTGAGGAAGCAAGAAAAACAAAACACCTATTACAAACATGTACAGTTAAATTAGATTCCTGAATTGTCCAGGTCAAAAAAACAGTATGTCATGATTTGCATTCCGAGTCCATCAGCTCTCTGTCAGAAAGTGGATAGAGTTTTTCATCACAAGTGCTCTGGAATCTTGTTTGGTTATTGTTCTTATAAGAAGAATTCTTGCGTTTCAAAGACCAAATCACTATGAATAAGAAAAAAATCAAATAAATATTGAGGTTTTATCTCACACACACAACAAACTGGCAAAGCTAACAAAAAATGGCTATGATTAACTGAGGATATGGAAATATGGGTTCACTGGTGCAATATTGGTGGAACCTTGAATTGGTTCAACTATTCTGGCATACATTTTGAAATTATGCTAAGAAAGGGACTAAATTCCCATGTCCTTTGACCTAGAGATCACATTAATATAAGACATAATCAACCAATAAAATATTGATTAAGCTCCTACTGTGTGCTAGGCACTAGGCATTAGGCATTAGAAACACAAATACAAAAGTGGAACAGTCCCTGTTCTAAAGGAACTTATACTCTATAATATAGAATGGAATATGTACATTAAAAAGCTATATGCATATCTGTACCCCCAAAAAGGTCATACAGAAAGAAAAACCTCACATACACAATGTATTTATAAAAACACTTTTCACAGTAGCAAAAAAAACTGGAAACAAAGTGGTGTCCATCAATCAGGGGATGACTAAACAATTTGTGGTGCTCCCTAGTGATTACTCCGGTTTATATGTATCCCCACAAATTCTTTCCTGAGCATAAGTTTCAAATCAACTGCTTATTATATTTTTAGACAAGATGTCCAGAGGCATCTATATCCCAAAATTCATTGCCTTTCCCCATAAAACACGTCATCTGTCTTCCATATTTTCCTCTCTGTTAAGGGGGTCACCACCTTCCAAATTACCAAACTCCTAAACTTCAATATCATTAAATCTTTACTCTTACCCTACATACTCAATCAGTTGCCAATTCTTGTCATTTCTACCTTCTCTTCTCCTGTATCTGGTTCCTACTCTCTTAGCACCAACACTTCTTGCCTCAATTATTACAATAGTCTCCAGTTATCTCCCCACCTCAAGTCTTCCCCCACCCCAATCTGTTCTCCACACAATTGCCCAACAAGCTTTAAAGCACAGATTTGACTGTTATTCTCTTACTCAATAAGCTTCAGCATCTCTCTATTATGTTCTAGGACCAAATACAATTTCTTCCTTCTCTCAGCTCCAGGCTTTTTCACTGGCCATCCTTCATCTCTGCCTCCTAACTTCCCCTAACTTCCTTCAAATCTCAGCTAAAGTCCTACCGTATGGAAGAAACCTTTCCAGGGTCCTGTTAATCTTAGGGCCTTCCCTTTGAGACTACTCCCAAATTCTCTCCTGTGTGTCTCGTTTGTGCATAGTTGTCTGCATGTTGTCACCCCTTTTGAACTGCCACTTTTGGCCTTAACATAGCTCTTAAAACATATCAAGTACTTAATAAATGTTTTGTGATTGATCGATATGGAGTAAATATGTTCTGACCCACTATTTCAGAACCAGGCAAGGTACATTTGCCTCTCAGGCTTCTTAGAGAACCTTAACGGGTTTTGAGTTGTCTTTTCTCTGATCCTTCAGCTCAAGTCCCCACCAGTTGAATGTTGTTCCTTTATCTGCCTTATCTGTAAAGGAAAAAGACTGGATAACTCATATACAGACACTCAAGATTTCCTGTGACTCTCTCTTCCTTGGAACTGGAACTTTAAATGAAGACCCCAAAGAAAAGACAGTCACTGTCAAAGCCAAAGGAATAGATTGTAGAATTCCAAGCATCTGGGGGAGAGATATTAATTAGAAGACCTAGTTTTAGATCCCAAATCGGACATTCACTACACTGGCTATGTGACTGTGGGCACGTTATTTAACCTCTGTGGGGCTCTGTTTTCTCATTTATAAAAATAAAGCATTTGGAATGGATGCTCTCTAAATTGCCTTCTAGCCCTAAAGTTCTGTGAACTTCACCCAAATCTGATGGCTTCTTTGCTTTTGCATCTGGGGGCACTAATGGACCAGTTTTGCATTAGTCTCATTTGCATTTGTTTGTGCAGGTGGACTTTGGTTTAGAAGCTTGATGTGTTCCCTGAAGCATTTCTTGAAAAAATAAATCGACCCTTTCCACTGACTCCCATTGGAATTTCAGATTGGCCATCTCCTGCTATTTGCCAGGCAATGAAGGGAAGAAGAGTAAGGCTACTCTACTTTTAGCTGCCGTCTCTGATGTGGTAGGCTACCCCATCCATGCAGAGACAGAGAATCAGAATCTGCACCTGGAAGAGGATTTTTTTTAGTCCAGTATTTTCTAAATTTTTTGGATATAGGTCTTGTTGGAACTTGACACACAATATTGGAACCAATAAATTCTACTCTACAGTGTCTAAGGAAATGGAATTTCCTAAGCAGAATTAGAGACATTTTGTAGAAAAATAGAGGAAATTAAACCTGTTTTCACACCATTTCAAGTAATAATCCTCTTTTATTGGCATGAAATTTCAGTTTAAATAGTTTAAAGGAAAACTATTTTCTCCTAGCTTTGAAACTGTATCATCAACTTTGGAGTCAAAGGACTTCAGTTCAATTCCCACCTGTGAGGCTATTTATGTGACCTTAGATGATTTACTTACCCTCCCTGGGATTCAGTCTCCTGATCTAGGAGGACTAGATGAGATGATCTCTGAGGCTATAACCCCGTGAACCCTATTCCTATATTACATGAGAGAGCTGAATTGTACCCAACATGTTTTAGAGATACTGCTTTAGTCCAAGCCCCCAATATACAGATGAGGAAGGTAAGACTGAGTCATCAAGGATTACACAGCTAGTTAGAACTTGGGAAGCTGGTTGTTGGAATGGTAAGCACACTGGATCTGGAATCGCTCAAAACCTTGAGATCATGTCCCATATCTGATGCCAGTTCTAGGATCCTCAGCCTCCCTTGTTGAATAAGACTTGTTGAATCACTGGGGTGACTGGTTACCTGAAAGTGTTTGAGCTTAACACTAAATAGTGGTAGCACTTGTTGAAAGTACTCCCTGGGAGTTAAAACAGAATCACAAGTGCTTTTTCAAAAGTCATCTTTTGCTGGATCATCCTATATATCCCGCCTTCTAATTGTGGGTGGACCTTGAGGTTCTGACCCCGGCCCTCTTCTGTCTATATACTTTCTCTCTTGGTGGCCTCATTAGATCCAAAAAGTTGCATTATCATCACTATGCAGATGGCTCCCAAACCTCTGTATTGAGCTGTAGTCTTTCTCCTGAGCTCCAGTGACATATCCCTGCATATTAGAGATTTCAAAACAGGTGCCTAATATGCATATCGGACTCAGCATGTCCAAAACAGCACTCATTATCTTTCCTCCCAAATCACCTTCCACTTCTGCAAACTTTTGCCATTTCTGAGGAGGCTACCTACCACTGTCTTTATAGTCTCCTGAGGTTTCGACCTCAAAGCCATCCTTGACTTCTTGAACTCTTATCACCTATACCCCATCAGTTGCCAAGCTATATTGATTCTCCCTCCATATCTCTTGCATTGTATCCCCTTCTCCTAAATCACAGAACCACCAGACACTTCTCACCTCTTCCTTGGCCTATTGCACTGACTCCCTAAGCAGTCTCCCTGCCTCCAATGTCTCACCTCTCCGAACAATCTTTCATAAGAGGATAAGCCTATCAAATTGCCTTTACACAGATCGTTTCCTATAGAAAGAAGGTACCCTCTCTTTACCTTTACCTCTTAGAAGTCCTGATTTCCTTCAAAGGTCAGCTCAAATGCTACTTTCTTCACAAAGGCTTTCCTTGATTCCTCAGTTGCTAGTCACTTCCCACTCAGGTATTTATTCATATGTATATTATGTATGCTTTGTGTATACACATATTGTGTGCTGTCTTCTCATGGAATATACACTCCTTCAGAGCAAAGACTCTTTCATTCTGGTTTTGTGGCTCCAATACCTAACACAGTGCCTGGCACATAGTAGATGTTTAACAATGGTCATTGACTGGATTGGATTGAACTTAACAAAGAGCAAAACATAGACAACTTGGTTATCTACAAAGCTACTTTGGAAATAATTTTCAAAGCCCACAACACTACTTTAATCATGTCATTCACTTGACTGCAGTGGCTCCCAGGATAAATTTCAAAAACTTTGACCAAAGACCTCTACAACTTGATCCTAACTTATATCTGTTGTCTTGCTTTCTTCTTCTTCAAATAGTTATAGCAGACATTAATATAACACTAGTTTATAACAATTCTTTCCTCACAAAGACCCAGAAGGTGTTATGAAAATGATAGTTCAAGTAATATTGTGCTCATTTTGCACATGGGGAAACCAAGACTTAGGGAGTTTATGTGACTTATCCAAGGTTACCCATACTTAGCAAGTGTCAGATTTGGAACTCAGAATCCAGAATTCATTCTGTTACATCAGATTTCCTTTTTCATGATCTGGTTTGTTCTAAGTTCTTTAGCTATGTTTATGACTCTCCTTCTCTGTGTTTTCACTCATCCTATTCCTACTGCCCTCCTTCTTTCCTTATTCAAATCTCAGGGTTCCATGCAACTCAAATTCCATGTCCTCCAGGAAGTCTTCCTAATTTTGTTACCATTAAATGAAATTTCTTCATGCTCTGAAATTCTACAACCGTGATGGTGAACTTATGGCACATATACCAGAGGTGGCATGCATAGACCTCTCTTTGAGCACCCATGCCAAGGACCCAGTGCCCCAAGGACCCAGGGCACTCATCCCTGCAGCAAAGAGTTAGCCAGAGTTCCTAACTAGAAAGCAGGAGGGAGGCACAGCTGGGCTGCTCCCCTCTCCTTTTCCCCATTAGAAGTTAGTAAGCAGGTCTCTTCAAGACAGCATCCCTAGCAGAACAAGATTGCTGAACCCCATTCAGAATACAATGGCCCCTTCATTTCCTTTGGCCTAAGTGAGAAAGAAACAACTTATGTCTTTACTATTAGAAGCAACCAATGCCTTTACCATAAAAAGTATTTTATGGGATTTGGGGAAAGGCTAGACTAATAGCCTCTTTAGCTATTCCCCAGTTTCTTTCACAAGCAAATTTAGACTGCTTTAATTTGCATTCTTAAGGCCCTGACCCAGCCTGTTCAATTTGCATTCAAAGGGGTGCCTGTCTGATCCTGAGGGAGAAATGTGGGCTAGAAGCTCTGGAAGGTTGGGATCTACCAATCATTTGGAGGTTCATTTGGAGAATACCAACTTCAGGAATGGGGTGAATGCATCAGGATGATGTCATTTAACCTGAGGGTTATGTTTTCCTATAAATAAAGGGTTTTCCTGTAAGGTAGGGCTTTTTTTTCTTTTTTTTAGCTTTCTTTCTCTCTCTCTCTCTTCTCTGTCTCTCTCTGTCTCTCTCTCTCTCTCTCTCTCCCTCCAAAGTATTGCATTTGAAATGACTTCTGGTTCCTTAAATACTGGCTAAAAAGGGTGTACTTTGAAGTTTTCAAGGTCCCCTTGACATGGGCTCTGTACCCCCAGAAACCCAGGCAAACTTATCAGGGACACTCCCTTGCTCCCTTACATCCTCATGACTCTCAGCCTGAAACATCCAATTATCCCCCTAGGGTCCTGAGATGTTTATCCTCCTTGATCGTCCTCTAGATTTAAGATGGACTGGAAGAGGCACCTCCAGGCCACACCTCAATCCTATCAGATATCTGTTTGTTCCCTAAAACTAAAGAATCTTTATGTCCGGAGGCAGATAATCGCCCTACTTCACCTAATGCCTGAGTGACTAACACTCTGTTGTAAAGAGTATAAAATCCCCAGAACTAATGTCATCTGTAGGACAGCTTTTCCATCCATGCTGTCCTTTCAGGGGAACAGCCTTTCCATTCATGCTGTCCTCCCAAGGAACTGCTCCCCATCTTGATGTTCCACCTTGCTATCTTCTTGGCCATTCTCAACATTACTCCCTAAATTAATAAATTTCTCTTTTTGTACATTTTGTACATTCTTGCAAAAGGTATCCTTCCAGAACCCCAGTGGTACATATATGCTTCCCCACAACATCTTGGCACCCAACATTTTTGGCTATCCTGAAAGCTACTCCTGTACCCTGGATCGTCCATGAGGACATAGCTTCTCAGGTAGGAAGGAGCCTTTTCTTTAACTCCTGAAACCCCCATCTTTTGGGTGATATCTTTGTGGGAACTCTTAAGTGCTCTCTCTCCCATCGGCCCCAGATCAGTCTGGCCGCTGGAGTTTAGAGTCTATCTGTCGGCTTCCCCTTCTATACTGGAAGACGTTCTGGTGTGTGGGAAGTTTCACCTCAGTGTTAAACTGAGTGCTCTTGGTTGGGCAACCTCTGTGGATGCACAGTTGTTGACCCTCCAGTGTGGAACTGGCCATTCTGCATCTAAATGGGACAGAGACAGAGCGTACCTCAAGATTCTCCTGTGTATACTTAAAAATTGGGGGGAAATGGCACTAAATAGCTTAAAGAAAAAGCAACTAATTTCTTTTTGTAATGTTGACTGGCCACGTTACATCCTTGGTAAGCAAGAGGTATGGCCTATCCATAGCACCCTAAAATTGTAATACCATCCTCTACTTACAATTGATTTTTTTTTCAGCCTGAGGAAAAATTCAGTTGCCTTTTTTCTTTGTTTTTGTTTTTCTCATGTTGCATAGCTGAGCAACATCAAGGGGAAAAAATGAGAAAATTGGCTTTTTGATACCCTAAATTCTAACACCAGGTGGCAATTGGACGTATTTTATGGGGAGAAGCTCCTTACCTTTTAGCTTTATCCCCTCACTAGACTCCCAGTTCTCCAAATTCTACTTTTACTTGGATTTTAAGGCAAGGGCCCACAGAGAAATCCAGGCGGAGATGGGGAAAAGGAAACTGGGAAGCTATCAGTTCACTGATCAGACCTCTGCCTCCTCCTATGCTTCAGGGAAGAAGAGGGTTGATTCTGAACAGAGAGACAACTGGTGAGACACCTATATTTTGCGGATTTTTTAATGTCTTACACTTTTAAACCTAAGTTTTTTTTCAACTTGTAGAGCAACCTATTAATTATCATCTGTTTTTAGGTAAATAGTGAGAGATAAGAAGATCTGATAAATCTCCTTTCCCTGTCTGCTAACCAAAAGGAAGTAATGCTTAAATCTGTCTATTAGAGGTATTTATTGGTATTTTATTTCAAAATTGTAATCATGTATATATGTGGGTTTAGAAGATAACATTCTAATTTTAATTTTGTCAGACAGTGAAATTTCAGTCTGTATAGAAAAACCAGGGATCAGTTTTGTAAAACAGGTTTTTTAAGCAGTATAGCCTCA
Source organism: Monodelphis domestica (assembly GCF_027887165.1). Lineage (NCBI taxonomy): Eukaryota > Metazoa > Chordata > Mammalia > Didelphimorphia > Didelphidae > Monodelphis > Monodelphis domestica. The sequence continues at coordinate 174,307,255 of NC_077229.1, read as the reverse complement.
AGAAGACTGCTTTCCATCATTATCTACCTTTCCATCATAAGAGGTTTAAAGGGAAAAATGGGTTTAAGTGTTTAAACTTACCAAAAATGGGTTTTTGTTTAAAATTATCAAATGATTTTCATCTCAATGGTTTTCATCCCAGTGTATTAAAGTTGGACTAACTTTATTATTACATTTAACTTCTTGGTCTTGAAAATAGATAATCAGCCTGCTTGTCAAAATGCTTGCTTTAAGGTTTATGGTCCTTAAAAGGTTTCAAATCTCTAAATTTAAAATAGATCCTGTAATACTAATGAATTTATGAAATTTTTATTGAAATGTTATGTGAGTTGCTGCTAAAATATGTAATTTTAAGTATTGTTTGGATGTAAACAAAAGCTCCTTATAAAATGGACTGTACCATAGATTTTGTTCAATACTCAGTGGTTACCTCAGTTTACCAATTTGTTCTATGAACTGAAATTTATAACTGATGAGTACTATGCTAAAAATAAGTGTTTCAATGATGTAATCCTTTAAATCAGAATTCTTTTGGGTTACCGATTAGCAATTGAAGTGATACCAATGGAATGTTTGACTTATGATAGTAAGTCAGAGAAGGTAGAGAAGGTATGTTGGGTTTGAATTCAGAAGAAAGAGGGACTTTGATCTAAAGTCCATAAAGCTTGAGTGTGCAGGTTTGTGAAGGAAGAATGGAAGTTGTGTTCTGCTTTTTAAGCAGAGGGTTTTGAAGGAAGAGAGACAGACAGACAGACAGACAGAAAGAGAAGGCGAAAGAAAACAGATAGATGTTCTGCTCTCATAATTGGATCTTTAACTTAGGGATAATTTCTAGAATTGATGTATGTAGTTTTGGAAAATCACAAATAATTCTGGAATTTCTCTGAAAATTTCTTAGAGAGATTCCTGAATGATCTTATCTTAGTTCATTCACATGGCCTAAGGCCAGGATATGATCTAGCCCTGATTTGTATTTACTGTAGAACTAATGAATTCAACATTCCTCTTCAGATTTTGTGACTAACGTGTGATAAATTAATTATTGCCAAAATATGTAAGAATAATTGCTATAATGTAGACTCAGAGGCTTTAAGATCTCCTTAGAGAGGGCAAATGGTCAGAAAAGCTTGTTTGAGGGTATGGAAATTTTTTTCTGGACTGCTGATAAGCAGAATTTCTCTGAGCTGTAATGGGCAAGACTTGTCCTTTAAGGAAAAAGAAGGCTTCTGGGATCTAATGGTGACAAAGTACACAAGGACAGAGAACATCCTGGGATGGTTACAGAGGCATATTCTGGGCTCACCTAGGAATGAACCTCTTCTGACCATCTAGGCTGCTAATCCTTGAGTGAAACAATAATGGCATGAGCCAGTGACAGCCTTGGTTTGTACACAAAGCCACTCACTGTGTCCTTTGGGACATGAGGAAATATTTTCTGTTGGGCCTTTTCCTTTGTGACAAATGCCCATGATCAGCACATAATGCAAATTGTAAAAATGGAAGTTTCCATTTCCCCAAACAACCTATTAGGTTAATAATGGGAAATTCTCAAATTGTTAGGGAACATACTTTGAGAAGTAGGTGAAGTTTATTAATTGATGGCTTGTATTTGTAGCCTTAATTTACCATAGTTGGAGTTTGGATCTTGAGCTTGGAAATATAGCTCAAAGCTTTCTTGAATTTTCCCTACTCAAGTGTTTATAGATGTTATAGTTAATGTGTACGTTGCAAAGGGATATTCTTTAATAGAAATATCACATACCAACTCTGCAAACAACTCAGGAATCCAATTTCCTAAAGGGATCTATTCCTGTCAGAAGATGATTTCTGAAGATGAAGTCTGTTGGCTAAGATACTCAAATGCAAATGTGTAATTCTAATTGCTATTGTACTAATTTTCTCTGTTTCTATCTGGTGTTCTAGTGTTTGCCCTAGTCCTGGTTTCTACACTTCTATCTTAGGGGCTGACTCTCCCCCTTGTCACCCATCTGCCAGTTAGGGGAAGCAGTTGCTAGACATATCCTTCACATCTCCAAGCAGATTCCCAGCTACCTAGGACCTAGGCATTCACTGAGGACATGTCCCTAAGACCCTGTTCCCACAGCCTTTTCCCTTTTACTTCAGCTCTTAACTACCTGACACTCTGGACATGGCCTACAGTCAATACCTCTCTCTCCTAACAATAGGCAGGGACAACTCTATGCCCATTCTCAGCTCTGAAGAAGTTACAAAATACTGAGACCATTGCCCCTTTTCCCTTACATATTAGGAGAGGGGGAGATGACATGGGCACTGTACCCCCAGAAACCCAGGCAAACTTATCAGGGAAACTCCCTTGCTCCCTTACATCCTCATGACTCTGAGCCTGAAACATCCAATTATCCCCCTAGGGTCCTGAGATGTTTATCCTCCTTGATCGTCCTCTAGATTTAAGATGGACAGGAAGAGGCACCTCCAGGCCACACCTCGATCCTATCAGACATCTGTTTGTTCCCTAAAACTAAAGAATCTTTATGTCCTGAGGCAAACAATCACCCCACCTCACCTAATGCCTGAGTGACTAACACTCTCTGTTGTAAAGAGTATAAAATCCCTAGAACTAATGTCATATGTAGGACAGCTTTTCCATCCATGCTGTCCTCATGGAGGACAGCTTTTCTATCCATGCTGTCCTTTCAGGGGAACAGCCTTTCCATTCATGCTGTCCTCCCAAGGAACTGCTCCCCATCTTGATGTTCCACCTTGCTATCTTCCTGGCCATTCTCGACATTACTCCCTAAATAAATTACTCTTTTTGTTTTTAAGCTAAGTCTTGGAGTCTTTAATTCTTGCAAAAGGTATCCTTCCTGAACCCCAGTGGTACATATCTGCATCCCCACAACACCCTCAATTTCCGCTTTGGAGAGGAGCTAGGTTTGAGGGGATCATAGCCCACATAAATAAAAGGGAGCAGAGCAGAGTGCTTGCACCCCTGCCTCTCCCTCTCCCCAAGCCAGACTATATCACCCTCCCCACTGCCAAGCAGTGGAAGTTCTTCCTCCCTCCCCTGGGTGGAGTGAGGGGGGGAAGCATTTTGAGCTTGGAACTCAGTAAGGTGGCACAGAATATGGTGGGGAGGGGCAGCATGGGCATAGTACTTGGTCTTAGGGGTGGGGCCTGGCACTCCATCTCTTAAAGGTTGCCCATCACTGTTCTACAGTATTCATTTTCCATCCCTTTCATGTGAACACACATCATATGTCTTCTGAGAAGACTATGTATCTTTTCACCTTCTTCTGCAACTACATTTTAATTCCCTTGAAATCAGGGGTCACAGTCCAAGCCTCGGTGTTCAGGAGAGTGTGTTTCACATAGTGTATGCTCAATAGTTTTTTATTGATTTGTTCTTTGATCTTAATGCTATGAAAGCCATATCACCATTGTTTGTACCTCTAGTTCTCATTAGAAAAAAGGAATGGTATTGTTGCCTCCACTGTTTTTTTTTTAGAATATTTTTCCATAGGGGGCAGCTGGGTAGCTCAGTGAATTGAGAGCTAGCCCTAGAGACGGGAGGTCCTAGGTTCAAATCTGGCCTCAGACACTTCCCAGCTGTGTGACCCTGGGCAAGTCACTTGACCCCCATTGCCTACCCTTACCACTCTTCTGCCTTGGAGCCAATACACAGTATTGACTCCAAGACGGAAGGTAAGGGTTTAAAAAAAAAAATAAAAATAAAAAAAAAAGAATATTTTTCCATGATTACATGATTCATGATTCTCCACTCCACACCCACTCTTTTCCCCCTTCCAAAGCTGACAAGCAGTTCCACTGGGTTATCCATGTATCAATGTTTGAAAGCTATTTCCATATTATTCATATTTTCAGTAGAGTGATCTTTTAACATCAAAACCCTAATCACATCCCTATCATACTATGTGATCAATCATATATTTTTCTAATGTATTTCTGGTTTCACAGTTCTTTCTCTGGATGTGGATAGCATTCTTTCTCATAGATCCCTCAGAATTGTCCTGGATCATTAGATTGCTGCTAGTAGTCCATTACATTCAATTGTGCCATAATGTATCAGTCTCTGTGTACAACATTCTCATTCTGCTCCTTTCACTCTGCATCAATTCCTGGAGGATGTTCCAGTTCTCATGGAATTCCTCTACTTCTTATTCCTTTCAGCACAATAGTATTCCATCACCAACATATACCACAATTTGTTCAGCCATTCTCCAATTAATGGACACTATCATTTTCCAATTTTTTTGCCACTACAAAGAGCAAAGCTATGAATATTTGTGTACAAGTCTTTTTCCTTATTATCTCTTTGGGGTACAGACCCAGCAGTGCTATGACTGGGTCAAAGGGATTTTTTTAAAACCTTTTGTGCATAGCTCCAAATTGCCCTCCAGAATGGTTGGACCAATTCACCACTCCACCAGCAGTGTATTAGTGTCCTAATTTTGCCACATCCCCTCCAACATTTATAGCTTTCCTTTGCTGTCATATTGGCCAACCTGCTAGGTATAAGATGGTACCTCATAATTGTTTTAATGTGCATTTCTCTGACCAGGAGAGATTTAGAACACTTTTTCATGGGCTTATTGATAGTTTTGATTTCATCCTATGAAAACTGCCTATTCATGTCCCTTGACCATTTGTCGATAGGGGAATGGTTGCCTTCACTGTTGAAAAATTTGTTAATAACACCTGCTTCTCGGGGTTGTTGTGAGAAGCAAATGAGGTATTTGTAAAACTCTTAGCATAAATCCTGGCACACAGTAGGTACTTAATAAATGACTGTTCTCTTCCCACTTATAAACTTGTGGCTGATGAGAAACAGCTTTTGGTATTTTCCCAGAAGAAACCCATTAATTCAAGACAAATAGGAAATTGATCCTAACTCCTGTTATGTCAAATGTCCATAGAATTGTGACAACTGAAATTTTAAGAGGTGGTATTTCTGGGAATTAAATTAATTTTTCAATTGACTAGTCAAAACAAATTAATCTGGTCAAATGATTATCTTGATAATCAGACATCAACTTCTCTGGCACAGGTACCTAATACAAATTTAGGAGCTCATTATTCCCCCTCCCTTGAATATGCAAGACTATCTCTAATTGGCAAATAACTAATTGAGAGGTGGTCCATCAAAACTTTCAATCTCTCTTCACCCTATAGGTGATGGGGAATGATCACTTAGCAGGAAGAGCACCATTATCTCTATTAGTCAGGTTATATGGGTGGAAGAGGGGAGGTGCTGCTCCTTGTAGTTGCTGAGAACAAAGGAAATGTAAAAGTCAATGGACTGATCAGAGCTTCTAATCCAGATATAGGAATAATATAGTATATAAAAAATAAATCCTCTCAGGGTGAGATAACTAGATAAAGACTTTAAAATTAATGAATGAAAATTGGAAAGGACCAGCTGCTTTTTTTTTTTTTGTAGTGACAAAGAATTTTTAAAAAGGGATGTCCATCAGTTGGCAAATGGCTGAGCAAATTGTGGCACATGATGGTGATGGAAAACTATTGTGCTATAAGGAATGATGAGCAGGATGATTTCAGAAAGAACTGGAAAGACCTACATGAACTGATGCAGAGTGAAATAAGCAAAATCAGGAAAACATTGTACACAGTAATAGCAATACTGTGGAATGATAAAATGTGATAAACTTAGCTACTATGAGCCATACAATGATCAGGACAATTCTGAGGGACTTATGACAAAGAATGCTATCCACTTCTAGAGAAAGAAGAACTGTCAGAGTAGGAATTCAGATGAAAGCGTGTGATTTTTCACTTGCTGATTTGGGAATATGTTTTGAGGTTTAGGTTTTATAAGATGATTCACTTGCAAAAATAAACAGTATGGAAATTTTTTGCATGATAATACACGTATAACCCAGAAAAAATAAATTAGGAATGAGAAACTAAAAAAAATGAAATAACACCTCAAATTGAAAAAGAAATGAATGAATGAAGAGATGAATTAAATGCTATCCATATGCACAACACTATATTAAGTATAGTGGAAACAGATACAAAAATAAAATAATTACTACCATCTAAATGCTTACATTCTAATAAGGGAAACAACTATTTAAAGCAGTGGTACTCAAGGAAGAGAACTTTGGTCTTCAAAGTATCAGAAATGGTGAGTAGAACACTAAACTCGCCCACTTAGCAGCCAGACAGTTGGGAAACTAATGATAACATGAGGAGGGGTCAGAGTAAGGAATTATCTGAGTCATGCCTAGGGACTTCATGGAACAGTGAGTCAGGAAGCATTCCCCAGTCAAGATGCAGGGCAGTAATGCCAGAGATAAAGGGTTAAAACATCTAATCAGGAAGATAGCTAGTATTTATTAAATACCAGGTACTGTGATAAGTCCTGGGGATATAAAAAAGGGGGGTCAGACAGTTCCTGCTCTCTAGGAGCTGACAATCTAATGGGGGAGACAACATGTAAACAGCTATGTACAAACAAGCTATGTACTGTATAAATTGGAAGAAGCCTGAGGGTAAAGTGCTAAAATTAAGTATGACTGGAAAAGACTTCTTGCAGAAGATGGGACTTTACTTTTTAAACATTATTATTGTCATGCAAAACACACTTCTACATTGGTCTTTGTTGCAAGAGCAAACTCATACATAATCAAAACCTCAAAAGAAAATAATAAATACACTAATTTTAAAGATAACTCCAACAATTCTTTCTCTGGAGGTGGATAGCATCCCCCATCATAAATCTTTCAGGATTATCTCAGATCATTGTATTGTTGAGAGTAGCCAAGTTTTCACAAATAATCATTGTACAATACTGTTATTACTGTGTAGAATGTTCTCCCAGTTCTGCTTATTTCACTTTGTATCAGTTCCAACTGATCTTTACAGTTTTTTTTTCTGAAATCATTTTGCTTATCATTTCTTATAGCACAATTGTATTCCATCACCAACGTAAACTATAATTTCTTCAGCCATTCCTCAGTTGATGGATATGTTCTCAATTTCCCATTCTTTGTCACTACAAAAAGAGCTGCTATAAATATTTTTGTACAAGTAGGTCCTTTCCCCCTTTTTTATTAGAAGATGAAACTTTAACTGAGAATTGATTGGGAGGAAGAAAGTTCCAGGCAGAGCAAAGCAAAAGAAAATATCCTCAGTCAGGAGATGGAGTATCTTGTTTGAGGAATAGCAAGAAAGTCAGTCACTGGATCTCAGAGTACAGGGTGAGAAGTAAGGTACAAGAAAATTGGAATGGTGGAAAGTATGTATATGAAAGACTTTAGAAGTCAAACAATAGAGTTTATACAATATTTGATCCTGGAGTTAACAAACTGCCCTAGGTAGTGACATGTTCAGACCAGCAATTCAGGGAAAAATAAGTTCTGTTTTGGGCATGTTGGGTTTGATATATCTATAAAATATGCATTTTGAGATAAAAGACAATTTGTGATGGGAAACTCTAGCTTAAAAGAGATATTAGAACTGAATACATATATAGAGCCAGGAACCATCTCTTTAGACATGAGAAGTGGGCCAATATGAACTAATGTAAGAAAGGAATAAGGAAAGAAGAATATGGCCTAGGACAATGCCTTGAAAAGTGGGAGAGCAGGGTATCCATGGTTAATGGCTGTGATATAAATGAAGATCCAGCAAAAGGAGATTGAGGAATTGCCAAACAAGTAAGAGCAAACCTGGGAGAAACTAGTGTCATGAATATCTAGAGAGTAAAGAATTCTGGGTAATACTCAAATGCTTTAAATGAGACCAAAAGGATAAAGAATGAGAAAAGGCCTTTAGATTTCTCAGGTGTGGGCAATAAGATTGTTGGGAATATGGTTAGGCAGTAGTAAGGATAACTATTAATAACTCCCATTTCCATAGTGCTTTTCATTTTACAAAGTTCTTTCTTCACAGTAAAACTATGAAGTAGGTAGTACAGGTCCTATTATCCTTATATATGTATGTATATATACATATATATGTTTTGCCCCAGTGACTTTACAAAAGTATGACAACTAGAAAATTCCAGAACAACATCTCTTGACTACACTCCTCCAAGATTTCTTCCTTATGCCACTACTACTTCAATGAATCTCCCAAAAGAGGTAAAACTAATTCTCAAATCCAACTGACTCAGAAAACCTGGGAAAATCATGAGTCCTGGTTAGGCTGACTACCTTAATAAAGTCCACCTACATTTAATGTAGGCATAAAAAAGTCATTTAAAGGAATGACATAAATAGTTCCCTATTATCTGATCCTCTTGTCTGAGCACAGTATACACTGGAAGGAATTTTGGAAAATTACCAGCTCTGGGGGGTGAGGGTGGGTAGCAGTATTGGTATTACTTGATTAATGAATACAGTTTCCATTTGACATTCATAATTAAGAATTAGTGGTAACCTACATAAATCATCAGCACTTCTACTTACCACCACCACGTTCAACAGCAAGAGATAGAAAAGAGAATTCCATTGACTATAACTATAGACAATATGAAACACCTAGGGGCATATTTGCCAAAACAAACCCAGCAACCATATAAACACAATTACAAAACTTTTCACACAAATAAAGTTATATCTAAACAACTGAGAAAATGTTCATTACTCTTGTATAGGCAAATAAAAATGACAATGTTGCCTAAATTAATTTACCTATTCAATGCCATACCAATGCCAGTAGCAGTACCTATCAAAATGGCCAAAAATTATGTCCAAAAACTAGAAAAAAATAGCAAAATTCATATGGAAGAATAAAAGACCAAGAATATTAAGGGAATTAATGATGATAAATATGAAGGAAGGAGGACTAGCAGTACCAGATTTCAAGCAATACTATAAGGCAGTAATTATCAAAAAATTTTGTACTAACAGAGTAGTGGGATACATTAGGAAATCTACACACAGTAGTTAGTGACCATAGTAACCTAGGATTTGATATACCCAAAGACCCAAGTTATTTGGGGTAATTCACTAACAATAACTTCTGGGAAACTGGAAAACAATATGGCAGAAACAAGGCATAGATCAATGTCTCACACTACGGACTAGATAAAGTAAAATTAGATACTTGATCTAGAAATAAAGGGTGATACCATGATCAGATTAAGGGAACATTGAAAAGGTTTATCTGTCAGACTTATGGATAAAGGAAGAATTTATGACTAAACAAGAAATAGAAAACATAACAAAAAATGAAATAGGTAATTTTGATTACAACAAATTAAAAAGATTTTGCACAAAGAATCAATGGTGCAACTAGGTGGCTCAGGGGATAGAATTCTAGGCCTAGAGTCAGGAGGACTAGGTTCGAATATATCCACAGACACACTTCCTTGTGTGAACCTGGACACATCACTTAATCCCATTTGCCTAGCCCTTTCCTTTCTGTCTTAAGAGTTGTTACTAAGATAGAAAATAAGGGTTTTAAAAAAAACCAGTATCTCCTTTATGGGCTCCAGTTACCCATATATTGTATGTAGTGGGTGTTCTGAGCGCTGAAGTGGGTCAGCTGGATAATTTAAGTGCATCTAGTGATTGAAAAGGGCATGTGCAGATCTGCCCTGCCTGCTTCCTGCTGATCACTTAAATGGCTAGCTTGGCATTCTAGTGGTCTGCCAATGATGAACTCCTTGGCTGTTTCAAGTTGACATATTTTTGAAATGACAAGGCCTTATTGGTCACTGAGCAAGAAGACCCAACTGTAACCTTATAGATGTCTGATGATTGATTGAATTCTTAATTGATTAAAGCATACAAAAGTTAAACCCACCCTTCCCTTTGATCCTTTATAATTGCCCTTTCCAAAAAGGCTCATCTCTCTGGGAGGGAGACAAAGAGCTGGCAGCTATGAGGAGGGAAAAAGTTGAAATTCTCTGAACCAATGAATGCATCTTTGAACAGAATCTAAGGGTAAAAATTCTTCTTATCCTTTGTTAACTGAAAAGCAAGAAACATCTAGAAGAACTAGTCCTTTTGGGGAACAGGTTGAATTGTATTGACTCATGAAAAAATGAGTGGTAGCTGACTAAAAGCACCTGCCTCCTGTTCAAATGCCAGAGGACAAAATGCAATTCAAGCAAAGCAGTACTCATCAACACCACTGAAAGGTTTTTGTAAAATTCAGTCTCTCAGTCAGCATTGCAAGAGTCCCTCCTGGTCTAACTAATACGTTGATTTCTTCGAGGTTGCTCTCTAATGGATGAACATTGATGATCCCTCTCATGGAGCATTTGGGTAAACAAGGTGTTTTGAGAATGTGGATGGAGGGGATTATAGACCAAATCAGACAAGAGAGTGAGCAAAATCCCAGAGGACCTAGACCACTAGGAAACTGGAGCACACAAGAGGTTGATTGTGTGACTTCAGAGGCGAGCTTCTTTCTTATTCTCTACACTTTGTTCTTCTCACAGAGTCTTTAGTAAGATCTGACACATTACCCAAGAACAGAAGAAGCAATGGAAACCTCCTAGGAGAGAGTGCCAAACCAAAGGAAGAAAAGGCAAAACAAAGAGAATGTAATCTCTTTGAAAACAAGACTTTTTCTTCTTCTTCTACAGCCATTTTCATACTTGCTCACATTCTACACTCTGGAGGCATGGAATCATAGAATTTTAGAACGAAAAGTCATCATCTATCTCAAGATATTTCTTATGATAAAGATATTGAGACCAAGACTCATTCGAGGTTGCACAGTTAGCTTATGACTGAGACACTGATAGAAGAATTTGGGTTCAGAAACGGTTTCATCAATGGTAAGAAGCAACCTCCAAATTGAAAGCAAACAAATTCAGTCTTCCAAGAAATATGTGCTTCATCTGACCAGAATGTCTAATGGCTAGAAAATAAGAATGAATACATCAATCCCTTTACATAAGAAATTAACAAAGGGAACTTCCTCATTATTAGACTTTCTCTTGGACCTAGAAATAAAAAACAAGATATCCACCGAACTCTGAAGAGATGATATTTTTCTAAAATTATGTATGAAAAGGACATAATTTCTCAGAAAAAAATAACTGCAAAATAAGCTATTGGACTACTCATTTCATAAACATCTTAAATACTTTCCCTTAGGCCTGTATCTCATAACTGAAAGCTTCTCTCAAAGCATGGTTCTGCATCAGGAACAATTATAATAGCTGACATTCATGTAGCTCTTAGAGGTTTCACAAAATGCTTTATATACATTTTCCCATTTGGTCTTCACAACAATTTTGTCAAATAAGCAGAGTATTATTATCTTTCTACCAGGCTTGTGCTAAAAGGAATTAGGGTCAAGGGTGTACAGGAACTAGCTCCAGAGAGCCAAATGTTAAATTTTCAGTGTGAGCATTTATACCACAGAAATTGGCAAATCCTAATCAGAGCTTGATGTATTTAACTCTGTTGACTTCTAAACTTGAAAGAGTTATGGAGAAAATGTTAACAATGCATTTATTAAGAAACTTGATAAATAGCAATAATAAATTTTAAAAGAATAAATTAAATTAATTTTAATTTTAAAATAAGAATAAACTTAAAAATAATAAACTTAAATGTTAGTCATGAGTATGTGTATAGACCCAATATATATGGAAGCCTATATTAGTAGAACTATATATGTAAATATATACATACACAAGTTCTTCCATCATATATATTCCCCCACCCCACCCCCAAGAGCCGGTGATTAAACATTTATCAGCACACCATGGGGCTAGCCCCTCCTCTTTTATTTCTTCTTTCTTGTCAGCAGAAGTTTCTTGGGGTATATGCACAAAAAGGGAGCTACTGGACTCTACAAGGTACACATGGAACTTGAATAAAAAAACACCAGTGGGGAGCAAGCACATTGTATGGAGATGAAAGCTGTGGCAGACCAGACAAGGAAGGGGGAAGTTATAAACCAATACATCCATGCTTCCTTCTAGACAGAAGAACCTTAAGGAGAAAAAGATGACAAGGGAGACAGAGTCTTGCAGAGGGACCATGTGATCTGTGGCAAAGGAGAGAGCTTTGATGAGAAACAGATAAAATGGAAATATTCAGGTGGATGTGCACCCAGAGAAGCCTCCGAGACTGCTTCTGTGTAATTCCACTTTCAAAGAATAGAATCTTGAGAGAGCAACAGTTTAACTGTCAGGTAGATATTGTTAACTGTCATGGCTGGAGAGAGACCGTATGAAGTACAAAGAGAAAGGACTAAGAGAACTTATTTCCTGAGAAACTGAAGGCATTGACTCGTTTTTGAGACATTTCCAGAGAAAACTGAATATAGCTTTTACACTATGGAGAAAGAAGTATAAAGAGAATTCTTAATGGACTTTGCCATCATGAGAGAACTAAATGATGGCACTATATTTTCAGAGTTGAAAAGTCAGCAGTTAAAGTAGATTGTCAGAATTCTGGCTACGACATTTTTCATTGTGATACATTGTTGAGGCATCTGAATATGATTTTGTATTTTTTCATTACATTGTTAATAAATTGTATAGCCAGTAACATTGAGGTCTGTTCAACAACAGTAGCTGTGTGTATATATGTATACACATGTATATATGCACATATATACACACATGTGTATGTGTGTAGAGAGAGACAGAGAGACAAAAACGAAGGGAGGAGGGAGAAATGGACAAAGAGGAACAGAGATAATGAGAAAGAGAAGCAAAAGCTTATGGGAAAAGATTTCTTCAGTTTAACTTAATAAACTAGATTGGGAGTTCAGAGCTAATTGATTAATGAGAGAGATTATGTATTTCTATTTATTTTGAATTAATATCAAAATGTACCCTCCCCTTAGTTGCCCTTGAACCCAGGTTGAGAATTTAGTAACTATTCAATTAGCAGGCTGAGGAGTAGCAAATTTGGACTGGTCATTAATACATGCCGTGCACACATCTGAGACCTATATAGGCTACTTATTGGGGATAGGTGGCTGCCTCTAAATCTCTTTTGATTCCATCTTCTTTCCAAGGAAGGAACAAGGGCTTGAACGAAACACAAAGGCATAGAGAAATAAGAGTAGCCACAAGAGAGTCAGAAAAGAGATCAGAGGCCAGAACTGAGGAGCAATGAGATGCAGAGCAAACCAGATCTTGCCTTTCAGTAGTACTGTGAGTCATGTAGACTGTTCAGGTCCAAAGTGGGAACCAACAACTCTCTAATGATTCCCACTGAAGAGATATTGTCCACCGGGGGGGGGAAATCCTGATTATCAACCATGACCCACATAGGATTGGAAAAAAAGGTCAAATATCTAGCGACTCTGACTATGTTCTGCATAGAGAAACTGGGACACTTCTAGGAAGGGAAGATAGCCATGCAAGAAGGACCTCAGAGTGCATGTGGGAAAGCAAGGCTTATTGACTATTGTTCTTCCAGTCTTCTTTCATCTTACAACTTCCACCCATTACACTTTATAACTCTATAAACCAGTGACATTGGCCTCCTTGTTCTCCCTTGAACAAGACACTCCATCTCTCAGCTCTGAGTGTTTTCACAGGCTCTCTCCCACACATGAAATATTCTTCCCCTCCTCCCCTCTGCTTCCTAAGTTCCCCAAAATTCCTGCTAAAATCCCAACTTCAACAGGAAGTCTCTCTCAATCTCTCTTAATTCTAGTACCTTCCCTCACTGATTATTTCCTCTTTATCCTGAATATATCTTGTTTGTACATGGTTGTCTACATGTTACTTCCCATGTTAGATTGTGGGCTTCAGTAGGGCATGGACTGTCATTTGCCTTCTTTGTAGTCTCAGCATTTAACACATTCCAAGGCACAGATTGGGTACTGAATAAGTGCTTATTGATTGACAATTGTGGATTTAAATAAGTCTTCTGTTTGTGAAGAGGGGGCTAGTTTCTTCTTTGTGTTTTATAAAATAATTACATTCTGTCTTAGAATCAATACTGAGGATTCGCTCCAAAGCTGAAGGATAGTTAGGGCTAGGCAATTGTGGTTAAATGACTTGCTCAGTGTCACACACACTTAGGAAATGTCAAAGGTCAAATTTGAACCCAGGCCCTCCTGTCTCCAGGACTGGTTTTCTATTTTTTCTCTGAGCCACCCTAGCTGCCCTTGTGTGTGTGTGTGTGTGTGTGTGTGTGTGTGTGTGTTCTAATCAGTAAATAAAATCTTTTCTATATTCAAGGCCAAGTACTTATGAGGGATTTAAGGACCCCTTTTTTTGGGGTGGGAAATGATCCTAGGAGGACCAGAATAAAGAAAATCAACTATTAAAATTCCTAGGGCCTACTTAGTTGAGGAGATAAGCCAGAGAGATCTTCTTTTCTGAGAGGCCCTCCCAGAACTGTATCTTGGTTCTCATGATAGCAGAAACACTAAGGTGAAACTTGAAGTCATATTTTCTAGATGAGGAAACTGAGGCTCAAAGCAATTGTCACAAAATGACTAAGTGACAGAGCAGAGACTCACAAACATTTGCTAGAAAGGAACTTTGATCAATGAATCTACTTGAACTCAGTTTTTCTGACTCTAAGTCTGGCCTCTTTCCACTGCCCCTCACCATGAAGAAAGTTCATCGGGCTCTCATGAGTACTGGGTCACAACATTCATTATAGTATTGACTACAATCCTAGCCAAAGACTGAGAATTCTCTTCCAAATACTCCTTGTGTTCCAAAGATTCAATCCACTTTTGTGAGGGTTATTTCTGCTCTTTTGTTCCTCTCTCTGGTTTCCTATTTAATGATCCCTTCAGATATTCCTGTATGCTCATGGGAGCAGTAGTTACACTGGTAATTCAAAGAGCTAAGACTTCAGAGAAAAGGAATCCTCCCTTCTCCCTTCTTCCCCATAGGCTCCTGCCAGTTACTTGTATAACTTCTCCTTTACAAATGCTAAAGAAAAAACTGTTCTTTGTTGATTTTTCCATTCACATTATGGTAAGGTTAATAAATGTTCTCTGTGGAGTACCTTCCTTCATCTATTCACACTTCTATCTCATGGATATTTGGCAGGGAGAGTCTCACTACTTTTCAACTTCATTCAAAGGCAGCAATGTTCTTCTTACCTGCTCAGTAACTGGTAGTAGTTGTGGCTTCAAAGAGCATCATGGGATGCAGATAGGAAAAAAAAAAAAGCAGTGAAGACACCAAGCTGTGAATGAATGGATGGATGAATGAATGAATGGAAAAGTTTACTTACTCTGCTAAACCTGAGGATGTAAACACAAAAGTGGACCTTCTCTATCTTTAAGGAGTTTAGATCCCAATATAGGGAAATTAAAAAATGGGCCAATGGTCAGAGAGGAATGTTATGGTCTGGCAAGGCAAAAGGATTGTGGATGAAGCCATTGGAGACTTGATTGACACAAGTCAGTTTCTAGTAGCAATGGCAATATTAATTTGATTACCATTCTAGAGCTGGAAAGTGGGGGTGGTATAGATTTAGTTGGACTGATAGCAAGGAGATGGTCAGGATGAAATGTGAAGCATGGTTATGACCACCTAAAAAGGGTGGATTATATGTCACACTTAGCATTCAGAATATCACAGACCCTCCCCACCCTCCAGTCCAGGAGTTATGGAGCTTAGAATGTTAAGCCTCCTAAATCAAGGTCTCTGGAGCTCCTGGTGGTCCAAAAGATACATGATGAAGAGCAAGGTTAGTTAGAAGGCTCTCATTCCCCTTCTGTATTGTTTTGTTATTTATACACTTATCAAATATTTATTGATTATCTACTATGTGATGGCACTGTGCTAGATGCTGGGGCTATAGGAATGAGGATAGGAACTGGACCTATGATTTCATTGGCATAGAGAACTCCTGGATGAGGAAACTTCCTCTTCCAATTCAGATCAGTCTCTTCTATGAAATTTAGAATCTTAGACATTTGTCTCAAGCCCTAAGAGTTTAAGTGACTTGCCCAGGGTTACACAGCCAGGATGTGTCAGAGACAGAAAAAGTGCTGGAGTTATAAAGACAAAAATTTAAAATGAGGGCTTACACTCTGATTTATGAATAAGTCCTAGTCCAGTAATTCCATAGGAATGTATAAGCATATCAGCCCTTAACTACGGATCCTCTGATTTTAAGCCATATTCAATATAACCAAACTCTCATGCAACCTGGGGATTTGAACAGTCTCTCCCAGGAAGGGGATATGGCCTACATTGCCTCCAATTCCTTTTGTTTTCCTTTCCTTTATATTTTGCTGTTCCCCTCCCTTAGTCTTTCTTTTCTTCTTAGTCTTGTTCAGTTAGTTCCTTTTCAGGATTGCTATCTACTTCTCTTTCCTCTGTTCTCTCATTAAATTTCTTCCCCTCAGTTCATTTCCCCTCTAATCTCATTAACATCTATATCTCCCTCTCTATTCATTCAGTTAAAGATCTTTAGCCATAAATAGTGAACTCTTAATTCACATGAATGACTGACTAATTTCAATGTGGGGTTTACCAGATGATGAGTGGGTCATTTGATTTGAGCCCCCATCCTAAGTCTTTTGGGAACTGCTAAGATCACTTCAGTTCAGTTTTAATCAAACCAGCAGACCAGACAATTTACATACATTTTATTTTATTTACCTTCCACCTTAGAATCAATACCATGTACTGGTTCCAAAGCAGAAGAGTGGTAAGGGCTAGGGCAATAGGGTTTAAGTGACTTGTCCAGGGTCACACAGCTAGAAAGTGTCTGAGGCCAGATTTGAAACTAGGACCTCCCATCTCTAGCCTGGCTCTCAATCCAGAGCTACCCAGCTGCCCCCAATTTACATACATTTTAAAAGTAAGTTATTAATGGAGATGAAAACAATTATTGAAGGAATAGGAAAGCACTCTCAACATGAATACTATAGGGATTTCTGATGTATCCTCAAGTAAATATTGTGAGAAACAAGCTACTTTATCACCACATTCTCAAAGGCATGACCAATGTTTCTTTATAAGTCAACCAAAGGGTGGAGAGAAAACTTGCTCATGCAGTATGATTGAACTGAAAGTTTCCCATCATTCGGAGAAGCTAAGGATTTACCAAAAAAAGAAAAGAACATACCTAAAGAAAGCAGAGAGCATAGAGTCCTAGAAGTCCCTGAGTCCAGGAATGAGGGTAATAATTTAGGGCAGGCAGATATTTTCAATAAAGTTCTTTGGACAAGTAACAAAATATAATTTATATAACCTTAAAGTGCTATATTATAAACTTTTATCCCATAATGATTTACATTTGCATGTTTGACACTCAATGTCCTTTACAGTCCAGACTATCTTACCATTCCAATTTTATCTCATATGACACCCATTCATGTTCTCCACTCCCCAAGGAAACTGGACAACTCTTTTCCCTAAGATGTCTTACACACTTGCTTGGACCTCTATGCTTTTGCTCGCATTTTCCCTATGCCTTCAAGTTCTTCCCTCCTTTCCCCCTTCATCTGTTGAATTCCTTCTCCTTTAAAACCAAATTCAAATTTTACCTCTTGCATGAAAACTTCTCTGATCCTTGTAGTCATTAGCCACCTTTCCTCATATAACTGTAAGCACACGAGTCATATCTTAGCTAAAGTTTGTTTCCCAAGCACCCAGCATCAAACTATAGAAGCAGTAAGTGTTTGATGGATACTGAAGTTGAAGTTGTTGGATGACACCATCATAATACTTGAATTGTAGTAATAGAGAGATCTATATCTATAGCATGGGACTACAGTTTTGTACCAGGGGAAACTCTTCCTTCTCAGGAAAGTTTGCATCTTCCCAACATTGTCCGTCAGTCAATTAGTCAATAATTGTCAATTTATTAAGCCCCTACTACATGTCAGGCACTTTGCTAAGCTGTGGAGGGTGAAAGATAGTAAAGAATCCAAGACCTAGATTGTGAGCCCTAGGGGACAAGGAAGGTGGTGGTAGTCTTGGTAATAATCAGGAAATTCGGAATGGGGAAGGCTTAGGGGGAAAGATAATGAGTTTAGTTTTGGACGTGTTGAGTTTGAGATGCCTGCTAAGCATCCACTCTGAGATGCCTAAAAGGCAGTTAGAGATGTCACACTGGAGGTCAGCAGAGAGATTTGGAAAGAACAGGTAGATTTGAAAAGCAGCAGCAGAGATGATAATTAAAGCCATGGGAGCCAATGAGATTAAATGCAATATAGAAGGAGAAGAGACAAACATAAAGTACAACTCTTCGAAAAGCCTATGGTTAGAGGCTGTGACAATGAAAACAGTGGTCCAAAGACTTCCATTTCTGTGTTTCATGAGACAACTATCTCAGTACTTTACTGAGGATTCACAAAGAACTAACACTCATTTTAAGCCATAGTTTTTATTGTAAAAAATGAACAAACATTGCAGAAGCATTTTTAAATGCTTTAAATATGCCAAGTACTGTGCTAAGTGGGATGTAGAGTTACAAATAGTTTATCCATGATCAGATAAGATCATGTAATAATAAACCATATTATAACAGAGTTCTGCTCTCCTTCTAGACTATGGAAAGAAATATAAGGCTTTACAAGGACAAGTAATTGTGAGACACAAAACCATCATAAACTGAGAAATGTTTCTAAATAATTCAAGACACTTGAAAATGTCTGTACAAAGCAGATCAACTAGACAAATCAAATGGATTTCCTGCAGCTCTGAGGCAATTAAGTCTGGACCTGACCACAGGCAGACCACTAACAATTATTACACTCAGAGGGACCCTAGAGTGCAGGGGAAAAAACTCAATGTGATCTCCTCTCACCTCTCAGCAAAGCTTAAGGGAGTGCCTATGTACTGGCAAACCCAGGAAATTGAGCTCCAAAGCTAAGTCAGATAACAAAAGAAATCCATTCCTAAGGCAGCCATCCTTATAATAAAAATCATATCCCTCTTCAGGAAATTCTCAGAAATATAGGAAGGAGAAAAATAAGCATTTCTTATATGTCTACTATGTGCCAGACACTTTGCAAAAATATCTTGTTAAATCTTGACAACATGGGGAGAGAGGTGTTATTAATTCTTAACATTTTACAGATAAAGAAACTGAGGCAGGCAGAGGTTAAGTGGTTTTCCCAGTGTCACACAGCTAAGAAGTGCTGGTCTTGAACTCAGATATTCCAGACTCTGGCTCTGGCACTCTATCCACTTATCTCATTATCAACTAAGCTAATACTCAAGAGGTCAGAGTCAAGGGAGGATTCTGTATTGGTTATGGCACTAGATATCTGCTTGTACTTCAATCTAGCTAGATTAAATAAAACATCTGGCAGAAGTTATGGAGATTCTCTGATTACTAATGGGGAGGAGTTCCCCATGTGATTATTAAAATAATGAAGCCTTTGTGTTTGAGGTTAGGGACAGAGAAATAAGTTGCTCGTAGGGATAATTAGAAGAGAGAAAAGAAGAAATAGGCTTTAATGCTATTGGATTGATATTTTAAGCCCAAGGGTAGGACGCAGAAGCAGGATGATGAACTGCTGAGTTGTCAGATTCTGCCACAGCCTACCACACTCCCCTGTCCCAATCAGATTAAAATGCAATTGGAAAATATTTAATAAAATAAATAAAAACAGAATACAACATAGATAATGTTCATTTGTGTCCTGCAGGGATCCATTACTATTTGAGTTTGATAGCACTGGTATAATGGATAGATGTTGGAACTTAAAGTTACAAAGGGTAGAATTTATGTCTAATATTAGGTACCTCCTAGCTATGTGACCCTGGACCAGTCACATAACTAGCGTTTTTGTCACAGTTTCCTCATCTGTAAAATGAGGAGGCTGAATTCAGTGGTCTCGTAGGTCCCCTCTAGTTCTAGGCCTTATGACTTTATAATTATCTCTTTTACATTTCATTTTTTTCCACTGATATCTTTTGCCAGTAGGTTGTCATGACAATCAGGTGATTCTGAGATCTCAAAGACGATAATACCAGTAGAAAGCAAGCCCTGACAAGTATTACCAAAGGGGGAAATTTTCTAACATAAGCCTGGTAATACACTATATGCTTGTTTTCCAAAGACCAATCTGGTTAATGTCAAAGGCTCATTGCCAGGTTGGTCCTGGGATAATGATTTTCCCAACAACTTTTAAAAACCATCTACTAACTTAAAGAGGGGTAAGAGTTTTAATGGTTGAAGAAGTAACTATGCCATATGCAAACCAAAACAATTCTGAGGTATCATTTCACACCCATCAAATTAGATAAAATGATAATAGGGCAAAATGACAAATGCTGGAGGGGATGTGGAAAAATGGTAACACTGTAAACTGATCCAACCATTCTGGAGAGCAATTTGGAATTGCACCCAGAGAATTATAAAACTGTGTATACCCTTAGCCTCAGCAATATAATTGCTGGGTCTGTTTCCCAAGGAGATCAGGGGAAAAGGAAAAGAACCTATATGTTCCAAATTGTTTATAGCAGTTCTCTTTGTGGTGGCAGAGAACTGGAAATCAAGGAGTTGTGCCCATTTGGAGAATGTCTAAACCAATTGTTGTATATGATTGTGATGGAATACTACTGTGCCATAAGACAATGCAGAGTGGAATGAGGAGAACTAGGAGAACACTATATGTAGCTAAAGATTTACTATTTGAAGGATAACTTGTGAATGTTTGCCTCCAGAGAATTAATTGAAAATGGAAATGTAAAAGACATTATATATATATATATATATATATGTAAAATGCATATGTATATATAATATATAAGATGTCTTCTATAGTGCAAAGTAGGGAGATGACTCAGATACCTGGAAATAAATTCTATTAATTAAACTTTTAAAGATAAAAAGATGTAATTATGACAAAAAGAATCATAGAACTTTCTGACAGTAAAGTAAATTTCATCTTATTCAACTTGACCTCTTGTTTCAATCAAAACTTTTCAAAAGACTATCAAAATCTTTTCATTTCCTAATTCTATACTTCAATCTGTTGGCCATCTCTTCCAGTTTTGTGTCATTTGCAAAGCTAATAAATATGCTATTTATGGCTTCTAAGGAATTAACTAAAAATATTGAACACTAACCCTAACCCTACTACTAACTTGAAACTATTGAATCCTTGTTGTAGTTATCTACCAGCCTTTGGGACACACTCCTTACTTTCTAAAAGAGTTCAGCACTTGGCTTGGCCTTCCTCCCCATCCTATCATCTGTCCTCATTCATTGGAATTCACATATTATATAAGTTGGTGTCCCTTTAGCTAACCCTGGCTTTTAGTTTGTCAACCTCCTCAGCTCTCATTATCTATATATTCACCTGACCTCAGCAGTCCACACCACAAAGTTCATGCCTTATATCTCACCATTGTCCATAACTGCAGAACTTTCACAATCTTGAATTCTGAATTGCCATTCTTTATGATCTCCTTTCCTTCCATCTCTTTCTCTTCAGTACACTTCTAAAACCTATTCATTGTTATTACTATGAAAGCCAGGTTCTCCGACCCTCCCTGTTCCAAGACATCATGCCTGTTCTCTCCTTCCTCCATTCACAGTTAAGATTCTGTGTATGACTTGAGTCTCAGGGTCATCATCTAGAAAATTAAGAATTTAGCTAAATGAGAAGACCACATAATTATATTTCTTTATAACTGCAAAGTGTTCCCTACACATAAGAGTTTATTTAATTGTAAGAACAGCCCTATGAGACAAATATCACAAAGATCATTCGGACCATTACAAAGAGATGAAGAAATTGGTCCTTAGAGAAATTAAGTGATTGTTGGACCAAGGTTGCATCATTCATAAATGGAGGAGCCAAAATTTGAATCTAGATCCTCTGGTTTTAAGTTCAATACTCTTCCTACTCTATCATTATTCTCATTTGAAAATCTTATAATCCTACTTCTACTCACCCTAAACTCCCATCTAGTTCATTAATGCTTCTATAAGAGAACCAGAAAAGGGGGTGAGGAAAGGGAATCTCAATCGCTTCCTTTTTCAAGGGCAAACCTACTTCATGGTCATATATCCAGTAAACACTCAGTAAATAACTGAGAATCATGATTGTGGTGATGACGATGTTGGATAAGAGTGAAACCAATATCTAGAAAGAGATTTGGAATTATTTATTTATTGTGTCCTTTCTTGACTTTGTTTCTGTTCACAGGAGATGACTGGTTATACAGTATTCATTGTTGTTTAGTGAGGCTACAATAACTGGATAAAGACTTTAAAATGGACCTTTCCTCTGATAACTTTTTCCTCCTTACTTAAATTCTGTTTTTTTTTTCATGAACTGATTCATTTTTTCAAATGCATTTCCATGCCCTGTATTTTTTTTACATTAAGAATAAAAAAGTATTTGCTAAGGACAAGTTGTCCTCAATGCAAGTAGCAAGGTGGCCAGTGATATAGAAATAGGAGGGGTTGCTGATATTGCTTCTGTCATCCCAGAAGTGATTCATGACTGATGACACAAAATCTTGGATTATTTTGATGAGGAATGATGTGTGTGTGGCAGCACCTGCTTTCTCAACATATATCTTCATTCCATGGTATGGACTTGCATGGGACTTTCCTAAACAAAGGGCAATGCTAATTGTAGGCAAGTTGTTTTTTTACAAGTCATCTATATCTGATCAGTTAGCCTATTCTCAATCTCTTGTATTTGGCCCTCATTATAAAAATAAATATATACATTTTTGTCTAAAAGTATTTCTTGAGACAAATGAGAAGTTGTGTTGGAACACAGAACAATCAAGAAAATTACCTTTTTTTCCTAGAATAACATACTTCTCTGAAATATAATCCAAATAGTATATGTTCTAGAATTAGCAAACATAGGGCCCTCTTAGACCTCCATCCAAAAGAGCTCAGTTTATGAATTTCCTAAGGCAGGCCCATGAGCAAACTGTGGATCAGGGCACAGATATGGAAGACTGCCTGATAGTAAGACTTTTGATGGGTGTATTTTAGGGTATTATCCCCCGATTGAATAAATACATCTTATAAAAGGCCATTTGTATCCCAAAGGGCCATTTGCATCCAAGTTCTATTCATTTTATTTTCTGCTTAGGGCCTGCTGCAATAGGAAAATGGCAAAATGCATACAAGGCCATTATTAACATCATTAACAACAATTCATTTATACAAATCTGAAAGAGAATTAGATTTTAATATCTCTTTACCCAAAGCTCTGGTGCCAGCTTCACCCAGGTCCTTCCCACTACAAAGCCAGATGAGCCGGTGTTTGATTTATTCCTGCTCAAGCTGAAAGTTGACACTTTATTCATTAAACTACCTCCCCCCTTAACACATTCTGAAATCATTTCTTGCCACTGAGATCCAGACTCGTTTTTATTTCTGCATTTCAACTGGACTGGCTTTCATAACGAATTCTTTTTACCTGACAAGGGAAGTTAAAAACCACCTCTTCCCGCACATCTGAAAGAGAAACTCAGAACCCATTTTGTCAGGCTGTTTATCATATCTAGAAAATACTCCAATCCATTTCCTTTGGAAAAGGTTTGTCTTTCTATGACAGGCGTATAAAAAGGTTTTATTACAGTACTCTATTCATGGGAGCTGCTTTGCCCAAAGATAAAAAGGAATTCATTTTCTGAATTTCCCTTGAACGTCATCTTCACAATTCCCTTCTATTATCAGAGTTCTTAGCCTAAGAAGAATTGGGGGGAGGGGATGTGAAGGGCCAGAATTCAGCTGGGTACACAATCTCAGGCTTCATTACTAACATATGAAAGCCAGCAATATCAACTGCAATCTGAGATGAAAGAAAAATGGTAAATACAGATAGCACAGTCTTTACAAAAGGTCGTTAGTGGGTGATGTCTTATATGTGTTTTAAATATAACTATAACAATTATAGTAATAGTTTACATTTATATGGTTTATATAACACTTAGAGGTTTGCAAAACATTTTATTTAAAAAGATCGTTTGAATGCATTACTATCCTATGAAGCAGAAACGATTATTGTCATCATCACCTTCATGATACAAAGGAAGAAATTGAGCTTCCATGATTCCAAATGATATGCCTGAGGTCACACAGCTAACATGTGTCCTGCTGTAGGATTCAAATTCAGGTCTTTCTGGTACCAAGCCCAATGCTCTATCCATTATACAACATGGTTTCTGTATAGCTCTACCACTATATGGCATCAATATCAAAAGTTTCTGAAAAATCCAAACAGTGTAATATCTTAAATATACTTAGTTCAGCAGATTAAAGTATGATGCTTAGGGGCAGCAAGATAGCTCAGTCAATAGAGAAAAGGTCTGAAGTAGGGAGGTCTTAGGTTCTAATCTTGCCTCAGATACTTCCTAGCTGTGTGACCCTGGGCAAGTCACTTAACCCCAGTTGCCTAGCCTTTCCAGTTCTTCTGCCTTAGAACTAATAATTGGAATTTATTCTAAGACAGAAGATAAGAGTTATAAAAAAAGTTTCTGAAAAATCCCAACAGTGTAATGTATAAAATATATTTCTCAGTAGGTTCAAGTATGATGTTTAATGAGAAAGCCTATGTGGTGCAGGGGAAAGAGCATTAATCACTTAGAGAGTCAGGAGAGACCTGAGTTGGAATCCTATCTCTGATATTTGCTAGTTGTCAGTTAATAAGCATTTAGTATGTGCTTCCTATATACTAGGCAGTGTGTTAAGCTCTGGGGATAAAAAGAGAAGCAAACAAACAGTTCTTGACCTCACAGTGCTCACAATATAATGGGGGGGAAGGGGAAAATGAGCAAACAAATACACACACAAGCTATCAGAGGCAAAATGGGTTTTTTTTTGTTCAGTTGTTTCAGTCTCTTTATGGCCTCATTTGGGTCATTTTCTCGGCAGATACTTTGGTTTGCCATTTCCTTCTCATTTTACAGATAAGGAAACTGAGGCAAGCACTAAGGCAAGTCACTTACCTTGCCCAGGGTCACACAGCTGGTAAATATCTTGAGGTCAAATTTGAATTTAGATCTTCCCAACTCTAGTCAAGGAGGTGCCCTGACCACTGCGCCACCCAGTTGCCCATTGGAAAAACAGGAAATAATTAACAGTGGGAAGGCACAAGCATTAAGGAGGAACAGGATAAGCTTCCTGTAAAAAGTAAAATTTTAGCAAGACTTGAACAAAGTGAGGAAAGCCAGGAGATGGAGATGCCAAGAAGGGAGAGAATTTCAGACATGGGAGACAACCAGAAAATTCCCCAAAGTGAGAGATGAAGTATCTTGTTCTTTCTCATCAAGTCACAACCTCACTGAATTTCTGCATCTTCATCTATAAAATGAGGCTAAAATGTCTCCAAGGTACAACGTTGTTGTGAAGGCTAAATGAAATAATGTGAAGGAAAATATTTTGGAAATCTTAAAAGTATTATGTAAATACCAGCCTTTGTTGGTATTAGTGACACCAAAGTAAGAGGTTCTGTCCCTCCTGAATTGGGTTCACCTATAAAATGAGGCAAAAAAAAAAATTCCTACAGTCATCATGTTGTTATGAGGACCAAATGAGATAATGTAAGGAAAGCATTTTGGAAACCTTAAAATATTGTGTAAATACCAACTATTACTGTTATGAGTGGTGCCAAAGTAGGAGGTTCTGCCCCTCCTGGATGAGCCAGTTTGTTTTCCTGTTTCCTAGTTACAGATTGCCCCTCTGCTGATCAGCAATCTCAGAAATGCCTGCTGGGAGAGACCCAGGATTTTTCATTGATCCGTGAAAATCACCACAAAACTGCATCTTCAAATAGACAGCATAACCACATAGGCCATATTTACTGTTGTCCTAACCACAGAGATGTCTAGTCTTTTCAGAAGGAACAGGGAGGACCAACTCTGAGTTTATGAAAACCAGGCTCCCTGCGAAGATTTAAATGAACCATCACCTTAATAGATAGTGTATTTCATACACAACGTAATTGTAGTGGAGTTTAATAGGATATTAATGGGGGAGGGGTGTCAGATGACACTCCCCTTTGCTGCTAACCCAGAACAATTTTTCCACCAGCTTCTCCCTCTATTCTTTGATCTAATCAGTTACCATGTCTTGTCCATTTCACTTTTCCTCTTGCTCTTGTACCCATCCTTTGAGTTCTATTCCCACTGCCACAGGCAGACATGACACTGTGACAAAAGATTTTGCTCTGACTGGAGTCAGAGGGCTTGGACTCATACCCTGTCTCTGATACTAACTACTGGTGGGAACTTGGGGCAAACCCCTTCATCTCTTTGGGGCTCAGTTTACTTATCTATAAAATAAAGGAGTTGGACCAGATGGTATCAGAAGCTTCTTTCAACTCTTCTCTATGCTCACTCTAATACTATTCCATATCATCCACTCAGACTATCCTGCCTGATCCAGTCTAGCCTTCACACCTCTACTAGAATAATCTCCCATACTTAGGAGTCTTATCATGTCACTTTCTTTAAAAATTTTCCCATTCTCTCCTAAGTAAAATTCATGCCTCTTTGGCTAACATTTAAGACTTTTTGGAGGCAGTGAGGTGGCTCAGTAGAGAGAGCTCCCAGCCTGAAGTCAGAAGTACCTGGGTTCAAATCTGGCCTCAGGCACTTCCTAGCTGTATGACCCTGTGCAAGTCATATAACTCTATTTGTCTAACCCCAGACCTTCTGTCTTAGAGTTGTTACTAAGAAAGAAAGTAAGGTTGGGTGTTTTTTTTTAACTTTCCAAAATCTGGTACATTCTACTTTTTCAGGTTTCATTGCACCCTTAACCCATCAGTATGAGCACTCCTTTTCACTATTGCAGATTGTGGCTCATCTGTAATTTTTTGTCCCATTTGATTCTTGTGCAAGTCTTTCCATAAATCTTCTACAAAGCCTCTATTTGACAAATTAGAAGCCTTTGACTATTTTGAAAATAATAATGCAATGCTGGGCTGCCTGTCTTTTAATCTCTACTTTTTCTGTATAACTAGTTTGCCTCCTTTACTATCAGTTGTTCTTATAGATAGCTTTTACTCCTGTACATCATCACTGTCAATTGTAACAATCAAAATTCTCTGGAGACCATGTCTTAATTTTTTTATTCTTATCTATTAAATAGCAAAAAGTGGGCCAGAGAAAGAGAGAGAAGCACAAGCCACTGATCTGGCTAGTTGGGAGAGCAAGAGCCTGGGGCTGCCCAGCCAGTCAGCATTTCTAGCCGCCTGCTCCATAAGCAGCTACACAAGCCCAGAGACAGCAGCCTCCTGAGTCTGCAGTTCCTGAAAAAAAGCCCCAACTTCCTGTCGTTTCTATCGATTTATGCTTTTCACAATGTCCCCTCCCAGGGAAGACCTCTCTGAAGGACTCATACCTCAATCAGAACAAGAGGCAGGTCTTCTGGACGCCAAGATACCCATGCAGCAATCATGGCAGCATGCCACGCATGCACTCTTCCCCACATGGGGACTGCCTAGCTAATTTAATTACTTTACCACCAAAGAGAGTTCTTGTCTACAGATAAAACAGAGAGCTGGTCTTCACCCTGCCAGTTTTTACATGTAGACAAAATAAGGGAGGACTCAACACAGCATCAGGGAGAGACAGTTTGAGTATTAGCCGTAAAAATCAAACTGTTTAAGCTTTAAAAATCAAAAGGCCTTTTGGGGGACCAAAAAAGGGATACAGATTAATATTAACTTTCCACATTCCCCCCTATGATTCATTGGGAAACATGGTCTCCCCACTGAATTGTTCTATATATTATATCTATATCTTTCAGAATTGGCTCACCAGGATACACATACTATGCTTAGATTTTTTTAACATGTTAAAAATTTCTCAGAGATGCATTAATAGGGAACCACTGGGGGCACTCCTCTTTTTGGCACAAGGGTTTTACAATCAAGATATCAAGCCATGTAGAGGAGCAAAGGGAATGGGTAACAACTCTCACAGTTCAGTTTGCTATATCCAAAGGCTCAATCAGTCCCATGATGTAGCTGTCTGCTTTCTGGGAGCATCATCTATTGCTGTTATCTTCCTAGGCCATCTGGACTTACCTTGGTCCTTACAGCATTTTTTTCTGGCAGATCTTTTTTCCTAAGTCCAGGTCACTGATATTTTTCCCTAAAATTGCTTTAAAAAATAGGTCTTAATACAAAGAATCTATGAACCTTTAGGATAATTTCACATATTGTAGCTTAACCAATTTGGACCCATGATTGTCCTTTAAGTTATGAACAATTCTAATTATTCTGAAATTGTGGTGTTCCATGATTCATGGTTATATCTATCACATCACCAAAAGCACATTTATGTTTGAAATGCAGCCAAGTGGTGCAGCAGAGCAGGAGTAGAGAAATTTTTGCTTCTTTTTAAGTTGTTTCCACTCATGTCTGACTCCATTTGGGGTTTTCTTGGCAAAGGTACTGGAGTAGCTTGCCATTTCCTTCTATAGTTCAATTTACAGATGAGGAAACTAAGATAACTTAACTGACTTACCAAGGGTCACATGGCTCATAAGTGTCTTTGGCCAAATTTGAACTCATAAAGATTAGTCTTCCTCATTCCAAGCCTAGTGCTCTATCTATTATGCCACCCTGTAGTAGAGAAGACCTAAGTTCAAATCCAGACTCAGACTCTTAACTAACTGTTAGAGTCTAACTCCAAATAGGTCACAACCTCTATTTGCCTTGGTTTTCTCCTTTGTAAAACGGGGATAATAATCACAGTTGCCACCCCTTGGTTGATAAGAGGATAAAGAAAGCACAAAGTGTTTTGTAAACCTTAAATCACTATATAAATGCAGTTGTTTTTATTGTTATTTTTAAGCTGAGTTTTCTGGTGGGGAGTATATTATCATTGAAAGAGCAACATAATTTCACAAGTGTGCTATATACCACTAACTTCCTGATCACACACATACAGTGCCACACACATATAACATAGACATGAATTTATACATGTATATATGTATATAAGTATCTGGGTGTGATTGTATATGTTGTTATATCTCTCAAGAAATTTAAATTATTCTGATGGATGGATGGATGGATGGATGGATGGATGGATGAAAAATATCTCACTGGGGGGAAAGGTGACTTTAAGACAATGTTTTGCTCTACCAAATCAAGTGATTTTTTTAAAAAATCAGTTATAACTACAATGGAATCTTATATATTATGGTAAAGATGAAAGCATGACTGTTCCCTACTAATTCCCTCAGTGAAGATGCCCTTATGATTCTCATAAAAAATTATGAAAGCTTTGTTCTTTGTAGTGGCAAAAAATTGGAAAATGAAGGGGTGTTTATCAGTTGGGGAATGGCTCAATAAAATGTGGTATATGTTGGTGATGGAATACTGTTTGCTAAAAGGAATAATGAACTGGAGGAATTCCATTTGAACTGGAACGACCTCCAGGAATTGATGCAGAAGGGAAAGAACAGAAGCAGGAGAACATTGTACACAGAGACTGATGCACTGTGGTACAATCAAATGTAATGAATTTACTCTCTACTAGCAGCAATGCAATGACCCAGGACAATTCTGAGGGACTTATGAGAAAAAACACTATCCACATCCAGAGAAAGAACTGTGGGAGTAGAAGCACAGAAGAAAAACATATGATTGATCACATTGCTCGATGGGGATATTAACTTTAAATGATCGCTCTATCACAAATATTAATAATATGGAAATAGATTTTGAACAATGATACATCTAAAACCCAGTGTTATTGCTTCTGACAAGATTAGCAGACACAGTGGACTGG
The DNA here is from genome assembly GCF_027887165.1 of Monodelphis domestica. NCBI lineage: Eukaryota > Metazoa > Chordata > Mammalia > Didelphimorphia > Didelphidae > Monodelphis > Monodelphis domestica. Next base: position 174,277,641 of record NC_077229.1, on the reverse strand, counting down.
AGGAAGCCACATAGAACTTGAGAGAGCAAAAATATTGGCTGATGTAATAACTATAAGAAAAGGGGCCAGAATCCAGAGTGAGGCTACTTGGGTTAACAAGGTGCAAATTGTACTGAGAGACCAAAGCTGTTTCTGAAATCCCCTTGAACTACAAGGAAATCGAATAGTTGGCATTTATAGAGAACCTCAAAGTTTGCAAAGCACTTTAAATGTTACCCCATTTGATCTTCACAATAGTCCTGTGAACAAATAAATGCCCAGACTTTAATAAAACTGAAACAAACAGTTCTGCTCCCTCTGGTTTCCCATAATATACTTTGTTTATTTTCAGGTATACATAATATTTTATTGTCTTTAGCATACCATAATATTATATTAACATGCTACAAATTGCTCATTCTCTAATTGTTAGAAATATTTATTAAGACCCTACTGGGGAGCAGCTAGGTGGTGCAGTGAATATAGCACCAGGCTAGGAGTCAGAAAGACTCATCTTCCTGAGTTTAAATCCGGCCTAAAATACTTTACTAGCTGGGTGACCCTGAGCAAGTCACTTACCCTATTTGCCTGAAAAAGAGCAGGGGGTGGGGGCAGCTAGGTGGGTCAGTGGATAAAGAGTCAGGCCAAGAGACCAGAGGTCCTGTATTCAAATCTATCCCCAGGCACTTCCTAGCTGTGTAACCCTGGGCAAGTCACTTAACCCCCATTGCTTAGCTCTTACCACTCTTCTGCCTTGGAACCAATACACAGTATTGATTCTAATGTAGAAAATAAGCGTTAAGGGGGAGAAGGGAAAAGAGCCTCTTGTGTTACAGCTACAGCATGCACAAAGGCAAAAACACATCCATCCTCTCTAAGAGCTAATAGTCTAAGGAAGGAAACAACATGCAAACATTATGTAAAAAAGGTTAAATAAATAGATATATATTATTATATATATATATATATATATATATATATGTCTTTTGTCTTGCCACTGGACTTTGATGACTCTAGAAGAGAGAGTGAAGCTGATGACTTTATGCAACTCTATCTCACTTAAGTCTGATTCATGTGCAAGTCAAGACATCACCCTGTGATGGCTTTGGTCCTCTTCAAAATGAAGACTAGACAGAGACAGACAGACAGACAGAGAGAAAGTTGGATAGACCGATAGAGATAGATATGGATATAAAAATAGGTATAGATGGAATAGATGGGTAGATTGTGTTGATAAACAAATGGATAGAAAGATGGATAGTCACAGATATAGCAACAAGCAAACAAGCAGAGAGAGAGTTTTAGACAAAATGCCATGAGTAGATACAAGATAACATTAAAGGGAAAGCATTTTTGCTAGGAAAAGCAGTAATAGTATACTCTGGAATGTGATACTTGAGCTGATTCTTGAGGGAAGCCAAAGATTCTAGAAGTTAGAGATAAAGAGGGAAAGAACTTTAAACTCAAAACACAGTTGGTGGCAAAGTTTATAATATATGTAGAATCATGAGTAAAACATCATAGTCTGGTATGACTGTACCCCAGAGTGTGTGAAGGGAGGTAACATGTAAGAAGACTTGAAATATAGGAAGGGACCAGATTATGAAAAGTTTTAAGTGTCAAGGAGGACTTGACATTTGCTCCAAGGAGTAAGGCACAGTCCCTGGAATTTCCTGAGTATGGGGAATGGGAGTAGGTTGACATGATCAAATCTAGAAAACCACTTTGGTATCAGAATGGAAAATGGACTAAAATGGAAAGAGACCTGAAAGACTTAAACAGTGGTGACCGTGCAAGGGAAGAAAAAGGGGGCATACATGAGAGAGATTTTGAAGAGCTAGAAATGACCAGTCTATTTAAATAGGTCAAGTTGATACTTTTGTATCTGCACAGTTTTGCGATATATATTTTTTCTCTGAATTTGCTATCATTTTCTAATTTCTCTACTTAGTCAATGTTCACACTGCTTACAGGTGTCTGATTCTGAAATTACTCTCAGTAATCATTTCCTTTATACTTTTTAAGGAATAGGCAATTTCATTTTGTGACAAAGTTCAATGCTTGTCACTTGTTTCTTTCTTACTTTTTCTTACTGTATTCATTAGGGCTCTGAATAATCTATAAACCTTCATACACTTTAATTTCTTAATCTGCAAACATTTCCCATTTTTTTCCTTTTGCCTAGGTCTGCATTGAAGTCTGATTTCAAGACAAATACTAATTTGGTTTTATACGTCTTTATTATAACTTGTTCTTAGTGGCCTTTTCATGTGCTCTTTACTTGACTGCTGTTACCTATTCAATATGTTACAAGAATATAAATTTCGACTTTTAGAAGTGAAGCTTAAGTGATGCAACAAGCTCCTGCGTTTGTTACTCATTATATATTGGAACCTCATTTTAAGAGTCCTTTCCCAAGCAGTAAGAAAAAAGAAAACAAGCATTTATTAGGCACCTACTATATTCCAGACATTCTATACAAATGTTATCATACTACATTAAGCACAATTAATTATGGCATTGTATTCACTATGGTTTATTATGATCCTTTTTGTTTACATTTTAAGATTATCAACATTGTTTACATATGACCAGCTGTATAATATCCTTTAATAAAATCTACCAGAATACAAGTGAATTATCTATTGGGTTTTGCTGGTATTTTTTAGTGTTGTGAGAGTAACCATTAGCACAAAGCTCACTATTTGGAGAGCATTTGCTGGTAAATGTTGAATAATGAGTAGGAGAAACTGATCATGTCTCTAGTCCTCAGAATTAGTTATTCAGAACTAGCAAAACTTTCAGAGAATTTCTCTACATCAGCTATTATTACAGATGGATGCATACATTAATGGATGCATATTGGCTTAGGTTTACTAGGAAGAAAAATGGCCAGAAATTATTTTTCTTGCTATATAATGAAACCCACCCTTTACTCACCTCTCCAAGATGAATTTTTCAGTCATTTTTCCATTTAGTTTTATGTCTTCTAATTTCATGAAGAGTAAAAAATGTCAGTATAGATGTGGTTCATTTCCTCAGATATTATTTTTTGATTCCTAGACAAATATTTAGACTACCAAGAGTTATATTAATTATTGCAATGATTCTAGAGATTGTATGATTAGGTACCCTCTGTTTGTTCTGCCATTATCCTTAAGGAAGTAGAATGGGACCCTATGAAATTATAGGTCATTTTTCATTTTATATTTCATGGGTTGCTATGGTCCCAAAAGCAACACTTAGTATTAGTACACCTGATGGTGATGAGTTCTTTTTTTGTATTTAACAAGAATATCATAAGAGAGAAACAGATACCATCTGTATTAGACCCATGCTTGGAGCATTTCCAACTAAATATAATCTATCATACTTTGCTCTGTGTTTTCATAGTCTTCAAGAACAGAGTCAACATCGCACCATGATGAAGGGTTAAGGTAGGATTCTAATAGATAAAGTAACTGCTTTAAATTGGTTGTTTAGAGGGCATGCCCATCAATTGGGGAATAGCTGAACAAATTGTGGTATATGTTGGTAATGGAATACTATTGTGCAAAAAGGAATAATAAAGTGGAGGAGTTCCATGGAGACTGGAATGACCTCCAGGAAGTGATGCAGAGCGAGAGGAGCAGAACCAGGAGAACATTGTACACAGGGACTAATACACTATGGTATAATCAAACGTAATGGACTTCTCCATTAGTGGCAGTGTAATATCCCTGAACAATCTGCAGGGATCCAGCAGAAAAAACACTATTCATAAGCAGAGGACAAACTGTGGGAGTAGAAACACCGAGGAAAAGCAACTACCTGACTACAGCGGTTGAGGGGACATGACAGAGGAGAGACTCTAAACGAACACTCTAATGCAAATATTAACAACATGGCATTCGAATCAAGAACACATGTGATACCCAGTGGAATCACGCGTCGGCTACGGGGGGGTGGGGGGGGAGGAAAAGAAAATGATCTTTGTCTTTAATGAATAATGCATGGAAATGATCAAATAAAATATTATAAAATTTAAAAATAAATTGGTTGTTTAATTTTCTATTTTGAAATGAAGTAAGGAATCTCGGAACTAGAAACTGTTCATAAGTCATCTACTCCAAGTCATTTCTGAACATAAAGAGCCTCTATACCAGTGATGGAGAACCTTTTAGAAACTAAGTGCCCATACTTCAATCCTCACACCACATGTTAGCCAAATTCATCCCAGACAGGGGAGGGAGGAAGTGCTACCAATGGGCTATTGGGTAGAGGAAAGGGTGAGATGTAAAATGTCCTCAGGATCAGTGGAGAGGGGGAGGGAAGTAGCTCTCTTCTGGCATGCATGCCATAGGTTCACCAACATGGCTCTGTCTTAGAGTCAATACTGTGTATTGGTTCCAAGGCAGAAAAGCAATAAGGGCTAGGCAATGAGGGTCAAGAGACTTGCCCTGGGTCTCACAATTAGGAAACATCTGAGGCCAGATTTGAACCTCTCTCTGGGCCTGGCTCTCAATCCACTGAGCCATCCAACTGCCCCCTATACATACCTTTTTAAAATCAAACATGTTTGATGAGTTTCCTGCTCCTCCCACATTGTTTCTTTTCAACAATTCTCCCTTTTTTACTCCTAATCAGAAGTGTTTCTTTTTGTCTTCAGAATTTCATTCTTGAAAACCCATACCTTCTCAGGAAACTTTCCACATAGAATTTTAGTCCATGAGATCCTGTCCATGACTCTCAGCTCTTTGAAATCTGCTCTATCAAAAATTTAGAACTATGCCTCCAAAGTTACTAAGTTTTTCATTAATCTTTGAACAGTACTAAGCCTATATCCCAAAGAATTCCCCCCAAAAGGAGGAAAAACCTATAATTATTTGTATATATTGTATATTAATTTATAAAGTATGCATTTCAAACTATGCCTGCATTTTTTCTCCTTTAACAGAAGCTCTAAGGAGTCACCACTTTCCACAAAGTCCCCATCAAATCAAGAAAATATCTCCTTTGCTTATGGCAGAAAGAAAGAGTAACTCCAAGAGAGGTCAGGAAAATTGAGGTCCCTCATCATTTTTGTCATACCTTTGTGCCATACTTGGAATATACCAGATTCCTCATTAATTTCCTTTTTCTGTCTAGAATATATGTGAAAATACTGCTTCCATTTCTATCTCATTTACCTTCATCCAAATACTTCCCATCAAATTTCCCAGATCTCTTCACATGAGTATTGTCTTCTTTACATACACTCCTTTGTATCAGGTTTCTTTTAAGTAAAGTATACCCTTCAAGAGCTATCTTTCTGCCATGAATTTCATTCCATCAAGTGTTAATGATTTCTGTAAGACTAAATTTATTTCCTTGCATTCGGATCTTCAACTCATCTTGCTCACTGTCCATGATTTATATGTTTTCATATACATATTTCTAGCCCTTGATTTTATTGTGGTCTTCTTTATTTTTTACTATGAATTTCCAGGTATCTCTGCCACTATTCTTTTCATATGTGTCTGGCTTGCTGGATTATACAAACAGTTGGATAAGGTTGTTTTTTTCTCGTACTACTTTTTTTTTTCTTTTTCAAGCCAATTTAAATCATTTCTCCCATATCAATTATTTTTCAAACCACAATGACACTAACCTGGCTAATCATCACTTCCATGTACCCAAAGTACTTTATAGCAGAATGAAAGAGAGTGTTGGAACTAGAGTAATGAAGTGTTGTGGAATGAATGATGACCTTAGACTAGACATGCCAAAGGTCATACATTGTTTCTTGTATGGGTCCAGACCTATAAAATATAATTTGGCCACTCTTGTTATTAAACCTTATGATTTTGGCTAAAGAAAGAGAATCTTGGAGAATAAAGTTGCCCTAAACAGCTTAGTCTGATTTTACTCCAAGGTAGAAGAACAAATAAAGCATTCAATGCCTTACTAGGCCTTTTGTAAATCCACATAAATACCTTTGATTTTATTTTTTAGCAAATTTTTTTCAATGAACAAACTTTTATTTTCTTTCCATCCCACTACTATCTATTGAAAAAGAAAAAAAAAGAAAACTCTTGTATTATGTATGCATAGGTTAAACAAAAGAAATTCCTTCATTGGCCACATCCAATACTATGTCTCATTCCACATATATCATGCTTCATCATCTGCCCCCTGGAATCCTATTTGATTATTGTTTTGATCAGAGTTACTAAGTCTTTCAAAGTGGATTGTTTTTACAGTGTTGTTGTTATACATTTTTCTCTTGGTTCTGCTTATTTTACTCTGAATCAGTTCATAAAAGTCTTCTTGAGTTTCTCTGAAACAGTCTATTTCATCATTTCTTACAACACAATGGTATCCCATTGAATCCATGTACCATAATTTACTAAACCAATCCTCAATTGATTAGCAACCCCTTAGAGCTCAGTTCTTTGTTGATACAAAATGTGCTGCTATAAATAATTTTGCACACAAAGTTCCTTTTCCTCTTTCTTTGATCTCTTTGTGATTTCTATACATTTAATACTGATCAAAGCTTATAAAGAGGTTAGTAACTTTGGAGGCATAGTTCCAAGTTGCTTTACATAGCACAGAGATGGCCCACAGGTTCTTTTTTTTTTTTTAACCCTTACTTTCCATCTTAGAATCAATACTGTATATTGGTTCCAAGGCAGAAGAGCAATAAGGGCTAACAATGGAGGTTAAGTGACTTGCCCAGAGTCACACAGCTGGGAAGTGTCTGAGGTCAGATTTGAACCCAGGACCTCCCATCTCTAGGCCTGGCTCTCCATCCACTGAGATACCTAGCTGCCCCCTGGTCCATGGATCCTTAAAGGTCATACCAGCAGAATACAAGCCTTACCAGATTCAAAAAAGCTAGAAAGGCTTCAATCATGGTCTAAGAAACAAACTTTATCATCTTTCTCTAGACTATATATTTCTTTATCTTTTAGCAGCTCCAACCTTCTATTCTCCAGGTTCTCATTACCTCCAGGCTTTCTTAGATCTCCCATTTTACATCCCAGAGCTGGAAAGTCTTCATCACTAATGGACCTTTCTCTTTATGGACCAAAACATCCCCATTTTCTGGACCTCACTTCAAGCAAAGACTGGAGGATTACTTGCTGAATGAAACAAGTGCATCAGTTGAATTCAGCAGTACTTTCCAATCCTAAGATTCTTCAATTGTGAGGTTCTACATTAAAGATGAGAATCAGATATCAAGTAGGTGCCAATCTAGATGAGGTCTAAGATTTATTCTAACTATGCAATTCAATTCTTTGACTTGAGTTTGAAGAAGCAATTGGAGGAAATCATTCACTTTAGCTAACTACACAATATATATTCTGAGAGAGAATGAGTTGAAATTAAGGCATTAAGGAAAAGCTTTGGAAAATAAAAAGGAACTGAATGAAGCATAAAGGGAGCAGTTTTTAGGTAGGAAGGACAGCTTCTCTTCCATTCAAGAACTTAGTTGTTTGAAAGAAAAAAAGTTAAGACTTCCTCTTTTAACCTATATTAGTATGAACAATTGCCTCTTTTGTCTGATCTTCCATTTGGTATGGTATTGGATTCTTTCCTATGTGCTTGTTAGGAATAAGGTCAGAGGTCAGAGACCAGACCTGTGATTTCATTCCTGGAGGGAGCATTTGTAAGGAACTCCCTCTACCAATGTCATCTGGTATTTTCTTTGTAATTTATAGTATTAGAGAAGGAAGAAAACAAGCCTTTATTAAACAACCACTATGTGCCAGGCACTGTGCCAAGTGCTTTACAAATATTATCTCATTTGATCCTCACAGTTTGGGGAATTAAATGCTATTATAATGACTATTTTATAGTTGAGGAAACTGAAGCAGAGTCTAAGTGTCTTGTCCAAGGTCACACAGCTAGTACACTTATGGGGCTGGATTTGAGGTCAGGTCTTCCTGGCTCCAGGCCCAGTGCCCTGGGAAGACTTAGGATTCAAGTCCTGCCTCCAATATATAATGGCTATGTGACTCTGGACATGTCATTTAATCTCTCAATGTTCTAGGAAACTCTAGGCAACTATCTCTTCAAGGCTAGCTTTCCATCCCTTATGACATGCTACCTCTTAGTACAAAGGTTATTAACTGGCCAGAGAAGACAAAGATTCAAAAACCTGAAGACTGGGGTTTCTCTACATTATTTCCCAAATTTCCCAACCTTAAATGGGCCAGGGAATTTTAAAATTAATCTTTCATGGTCTAGGGTCATATAGCCATTATGTGTTGGAGATGGGGTTTGGACCTCAGTTTCCCTGATTTCCTATTTTTAAAAAGGGCCCCACAGCTGGGTAGCTCAGTGGATTGAGAGCCAGGCCTAGAGACAGGAGGTCCTAGGTTCAAATCTGGCCTCAGACACTTCCCAGCTATGTGACCCTGAGCAAGTCACTTGACCCCCATTGCCTAGCCCTTACCACTCTTCTGCCTTGGAACCAATACACAGTATTGACTCCAAGATGGAAGGTAAGGGTTTAAAAAAAAGGGGGGGGCGCCAAATCTGGGCTATTCTGCAGAAATGCTATTTTTCACATCAGCCAGTCCCATGATTATATATGATTTCACACTAAATCTACCATGGTCACAGAGCAGTTGGGACCCCTCACAACTTCTTTCTGAATCCAAATTTTTTCCCTTCTTCCCTACAAATCATACCAAATGAAAGAGAAGCTGCTTGTCAAGACTACAAAGTCTAAAGAATTAAGATGCATCTGATACATATGAATCACACATGCCAACATGAACCTTTGGATCTCTTAGGCAAGGATTCAGAGGTTGATCAGGAAATGAGAGATAGTTAAGCAACTGGCAAGAGCCAACAGGCCTGAATTCATGGGGAATATTTGGGGAGTCAGAAAGGGAACTCTGTTCTTGCTTTTTCATCATCACTCTGTAGAACAAAGTGGCGGGATTGCCTTTGCTGTGCTATCGGTTTTCCCATCAAGAGACCTGCCAGGCAATTAGGTCTTGTTCCCTCCAAATTTCAGCAGGAGCTTGGAGTTTTATTTTTAACTGTGCAGGAAGATGTCGTCATGGTAACATAATGAACTGCAAGAGCAATATGATTGATTGATGATGTTGTGATGAAGAAAGATTGACATGAAAAGCTGGAATAAAAATTCATCCAGCCTACTCAATGCAAGCTTAGTTTGTTCAATGTCGCTTGTCAAACACTGATAGTATGTGATAAGCATTTATCCTTTAAAAAAGAAAAGTGGACTTAAGATGCATTGTTCTCTCAGATCTCCAAAACAAATAAAAATAGATTTAAGTGTATCTGGACAGAAGAGCTGAGGCAATCAGCTAGAAAATTAATTCTAGGCTGGACTCAAAACCAATTAGGTAAGCATAAATTAAGTGCTTATTATATGCCAGGTACAATCTTTGCCCTCAAAGAACTTACATTCTATCAGCATAGCTTCTTCATCGTCAGTTTCTCTGATTTGTCATGTTTTTTGTTTTTTTTTGGTGAGCCTTGCAAGCCAAGTCCTTGGCTTGGACCAACACTTCATACTCAGCACAGGAAAGACACAATAGGAGAGGCAAGAACCCTAACAAACACCACTGGTTGTTCTTTCCAATCCACCTGTCCTCTTTACCTTTATTCCTTCCATATGATTCCCCTAAATGTTCTAGCTGAATCCCTAGTAAATATGTGCCAATAGATGTCTACTACAAGCATCTAATTTTCATTAGCCCCAGCACAACAAGAATATCCCTGGGAAATCTCCCATGTGCTATACAAAGTGCCACCTAAGCCCCCCTTCAGCATTCATGCTCTACTTCCTCAATACTCCTTCATTCTATTATAGCCACTATAGAAAATAAAAATATGGATTTGAACATTAGGTGAGTGAAGTAATAGCCTGGCATTTAAGAGACACATATTCAGTGTGCCACATGCACATCTTCTATAGCCTCTCTACTCAAATGCCCCCTCATGGTACAGAGGTGACCCTGGGTTCTTAGAGCCAACATCAGTTAAGTGAAAGCAATGGTTGGTCCTACCAAGTTGGAAATCCTTCAAGCATGGACTTGGCTATGATTGTGCATCTGTCATCCAAGAACCAGCCTATTAAATTCAGAAAAGCTCATAGCCAGGAAGTTGGCAACCAAATGATGACATTTTTTCCAAGCATAGCAACACATGAAACCTGTCTACTAAAGTGTCAAGGGGTTATAATTTGCATCACCAAAAAGAATTCTCTCCTCCTCCCAAAGCCCACTTAAATTATAAATGCTTGAAGTTTTGAAGTATGATAAATGTTTCTGGAAAACAAAGGATGCCTTAGAGCATCTTAACCTTTTTATTTTTTTTAAGCCCTTACTTTCTATCTTAGAATCAATTTGTGCTTCCAAGGTAGAAGAGTGATAAGAGCTAGGCAATGGGAGTTACTTGACTTGTCCAGGGTCACACTTGGGGGAAGCCAAATTTGATCCCAAGACTTTCTGCCTCTCAGTCTGAAACTTAAACATTTTTATGTCTTATTGCCATAAAAATTGACATATTGACAGTCTGATCAAAAGGACCATATAGTCCTTTTCAAAATAATGTTTTAAATGTATAAAATAAAATCTAATATAAAATATAAAATATATAAGTATAAAAAAGACTGTCAAAACACCAATTATGTTGAAATAGTTAAAATATTTTTTTAAATAAGTTTATACACCCCATGTTAAAAACCCCTATTCTATAGCAAGAAAGGCAATCTATAACATGGGAATCTTTGCATAATACCCTGACACTAAGCACTTAAGTGCATAAAAAGGATGTGGTTCAGTGGAAAGATCCCCAGATTCAAGTCAAAGGACCTAGGTTGGAAAACTGACTTTGCCACTTACTTTGCCACTTAGGTATATGATCTTTGGACACTAATTTTATTTACTTTGCTGGCCTTCTACTCCTTAACTATAAAGTGAGATTGGACAAGATAACCTCTAAAATTCCTTATCATTCTAAATATGTGATTTTCAGTCTTTCCATTCCAAGTATTACACCATAATTTTCCCTTTCTTTTTTCTTTCATGATATTTTCATTTTCCTCCACCTTTGACACCTTTTGCTATGTCTTGTTGGACACCAGGTCTTGATACCTCTTCCCAGAAATCTCTTACCATGTATGACCCCTCTCCTAGCTTTCCAGGACTCCTTTATTTGTTGTCTTCCTTCATTAGGATGAAAATTTGAGGATAGACTGTCTTGCATGCTTATATTTGTATCTATAGAAAGCACATTAAGGAATACACTATATACCTACCTCCTTAATAATCTAGACTCTAGTTTTTCAGTTCACTATCTCCTTGTTCTCCTACTTGTCTGACTGTCCTTTCTTAGCCTCCTTTGCTGAATCTTTATCCAGATGCCCCATAATCAAAAGTATCCCATAGAGTTCTTTACTGGGATCTCCTCTCTTCCTTCTCCATTTATAATAGTTCACTTAATGATCTCATCAGCTCCCATGGATTTCATTGCCATCTCTATGCTAACCATTCTCAAATCTACCTATCCTACCCTAACCTCTGTTAAATTTATGGTTGGACTGAACAGATTTAATTGGTGGTCGCCAGCGATTTAATTTCTAAATCCCCAAATGAATTGCTAAAGTAAAATGTAATTTATGGTAGTTTATTTTACAATAGAGGAAGATTTAAGGAGGAGAGAAAAGGAGAGAGAGAGAAAGCTCTGGCTTCCTCTAAATCAGTTAGAAATTCTAAGGCACCAGTCAGGGAAAAGGAGTCTCAAGACAATGGGTCTTTCTAGGAGGTTCACACCTCCAGAAAGGTCAAGGAAAGAAGTCAGTCTTTACACTTACCACAAGGAAAGTAGTCTGAGGTCTCCTGCAGGAGCTCTTCCAGGGGTCCAGTTCCACAGCCAAGTGTCCTCACTCCAAGTCTGAGTGTCTGTTTTCCAGTCTCTCCTCAAATGTCTCTCTTCATTTCAACTCCCAACGTCTCTTTTCACTCTATCCAACTCTAAGTGATCTGTCTTCCAGTCCAAATTCGAGTGACTCTTCATCCAGTTCAACTCTGGGTGACTAATCATCCAATATGTGTTTCTGTTTCTATTATTTAAAGACCATTTTCTCTTGTCACCTCCCCTAAATTTTACATCTACCAATCACAGCCAGTGCTCCTCTCCAGGACTGCCCACTCTTTCACACATGGATCACAGACCTCCCACTCAATGTATGAAATAGGTGTTCATACCTTTTTTGGTTAGTTCACACCGTTTTTTAGTTCATACCTTTTTGTGATTAAAATTGATAGATCTACTGTAAATATTGGGTTTACACTTTGGGGATTAAAATCTAAAAATACACAGGGGATTACAATTTAATCTTCACAATAAAGGAAGAGCTAAATACCTTCATTGTTACAATCAGGAGAGAGCCAAATCCAATCTCCACACCTCCCAACTGACATCCAATTTCACTCTTCCCACCACCTTTCAGAAATCTTGAACAGCAAAGGCAAAACCAAGCTCATTAGCTCTCCTACCATACTACCTTCTTAATTGCTGTAGAGGGCAACACCATCCCCCAAGTCCTTCACTACTTACTATCTTTTCTGCCCCTTATTTAATCTCCTGCCAAGATCTATAGATTTCACCTTTACAACATTTCTCAAATGTGTTGTCTCCTCTGACACTACTACCACTGGTAGTCTCTCATCCAGGGCCTAGAGCAGTGATGGAGAATCTATGGCATGGGTGCCAAAGATGGCATGCTGAGTGTTCTCTGTGGGCACATTCCCACCCTCTCCCTCTGCCCCCCCCACCAGAGTTTATTACTAGAAAGGCAGAGGGACTGGGGCAGGACTGCTCCCCTCCCCCTCTCCACTGTGTCTGATGATAATTTTTCACATCCCCTGCCCCTCTGCTCAGCAGCCAATGGGAACACACAGGGAGTAAGGTGGGGAGCTCACAGGTGACAGAGCTAGAGGGGAGTGGAGCACTGGGACCATTTTCCCTCCCCATCTTTAGACTTGCTGAAGGCATCCCACACTTCACTCACCCCTCTGCCCAGCAACCCAATGGGAGTGCTTTCATCCTCCCCTGTGTGGGGTGATAGGGGGGGCAGATTGTACCCAGCACTTTGTGGGGTGGGACATGACATGACATGTGATCTCTTGGGGGGTGGGACTTAGCACTCCATCTCTAAAAGGTTTGCTATCACTGGCCTAGAGATTCAAGTTTCTCTTTACTCCAATTTATCCTTCATTCAGTCCAAAGTGATTTTCCTAAAATATAAGTCTCAACTATGTCATAAACACATTCACACATGTGCGCACACACACACACACACACACACACACACACAAACACCTCCATACTCAATTCCAGGGGTTCCCTATTAATTCCAGGAACAAATACAAAATCTTGTTTTGTACTCAAAGACCTCCGTAATCTATACCCCTCCTGCCTATCCAGTCAGTCTTCTTATTACTTATGTTCCACACACTTTTTTTTTTGTTCCAGGCACATGTTTATTCAGAATTTTAACAAAAGACTTCTCTGCAAGGTAATTTTGTATTTCTGGCACCACAGTTTGCCTTTTCCCACCTCTCCTTACCCACTTTCATTCTATTTCAGTTATAGTTGAAATAGTGAGTCTTTCACATTAGGCTCTGGTATATATGTGTATATGTGTATGTGTGTGTGAAGTGAGGAAAGTAGTGTAGTAGACATAATTATACAATTGATATCAGTAGAATTGTTTTAGAGAAAAAATTAGCCTTTTTAATGTGTCCTTAATGGTTCATGTAGATACTGCTTATCTGACATATAAAGGGGAAGATGCATGATCACAGTTCATTATAACAGCTTACATTTTATAGATTCACTCCTCCTCCATGTCATCAAACAACTAACTTTTCCAAGTAGAGACAAAGTAAAGACCAGAGAATAAATCTACAGACAAAATGGAAGAAATCAAAAGAGTTCTCAAGGGGGGGGGGGGGGAATGGATCCACATGAACATAATTTGTTATTCATTACATGGCAACTAGTTCCTTTAAAAAAAGGAAAAAAGGAAAAAAGCTTTGATCCAGTGATGCTGACCTCCTTGCTCTTCCACAAACAGGACATTCCATCTCCGAGTTCAGGTTGATTTTTTCTGGCAGTCCAAAGACTAGAATGCTCTCCCTTCTCATCTCCATCTCTAATTTGCTTTAAGTCTCAACTAAAATCCTATCTTCTAGAAGAAGATTTTCCCAATCCTGCTAATTCTAGTGTCTTCTCTCATTTACTTCTTATTTATCCTGTATATACTTGGTTTGTACATATTTGCTTGCTTGCTATCTCCTCCATTAGATTGTGAGTTCCTTGAGAGCAAGGACTTTCTTTTGACTGTTTTTGTATCCCCAGCACATAGCATGCTGGTTGGCATATAGAAGGTATTTAATGAATGTTTATTGGTTATCAATCTCTTCTTTTTTTAATAAATTTTTATCAATATTTTTATTTTATACCTACATTTGCCAGGGTACCATTGTCTCCAACTTCCAGTGAGTCATTGCTAAAAATAAAGAATTTTTTTTAAAGAGATAGGGGGAAATCAACAAGATTAACCAACATAATAAAAAAGTCTGACTATATGCAGTGACTTCTGCAAAAAATGGGTTCTTTATTGTTGTTTTTTCCATTGACATTATTGTAGTCATTATATATATATATATTTATATATATATATACATATATATATATATATACATCATTCTCCTGTTTCTGAGTATTTTATATTACATCAGTTCATATAAGGTTTTCCAGGCTTCTCTATATTCAGCATGTTCATCATTTTTCATAGCATAGTAAAATGGTAGTCATTCTCCAATCAATGGACATATACTTTGTTTCCAGTTCTTTTCTGGTGGAGCTTAGCTATCAGGAATACAGGTGCCTTTTCTTCTTCCTCAACAGAGACTCCTCTTAGAGAAGGGTAGAATCCTCCAAAGATATGACCTGGTGGTATAGTTGAGGGTGGAAGGAAGCCCAGGCAGATTTGAGCCCTGAGAACCCCACCCACCCACATATCTACTCTTAATTTTCATTTTATATTTTCTTCTACTTTCCCTGCTACCTTTTATCCTCCCCTTCTTCCATCTTTCCCTCCTTCTCTCCATAACTCATGGGGCAAGGGTTCCTAAAACAGTGGCTCACAGGGATGAGGTGTAGTCTTTAATAAAGGACATGTTTACCCCCTCCCC
The DNA here is from genome assembly GCF_027887165.1 of Monodelphis domestica. Classification (NCBI taxonomy): domain Eukaryota; kingdom Metazoa; phylum Chordata; class Mammalia; order Didelphimorphia; family Didelphidae; genus Monodelphis; species Monodelphis domestica. Next base: position 174,262,450 of record NC_077229.1, on the reverse strand, counting down.
AAGCATATGAAGACTTATCCTGGCAGAATGGGCAGATGAGAACAATTTATTCCAAGATTCATAGAGGCAGGTAAAGCAGGCACTGTGGAGCACATAGAGCTTAATCAGACATCAAACACACCAAGTCATTCACTGCATCCTAAGCCAGCACCAGTCATCTTAACTTTTCTCCTACCACTAGACTTGGATTCCTGAAAAATAAGAAAGAGATTGACAAATCTGGGCAATTTGGCCTCACTTAAATCTAATTCCCATGCAAGTCAAGATATCACCCTGTGATGTCATTGATCTTCTTTGAAAATGAAGGATGCCGGGGCAGCTATGTGGCTTGATGGATTGAAAGCCAGCCCAGAGACAGGAGGTCCTGGGTTCAAATCTGACCTCAGACACTTCCTAGCTGCATGACCCTGGGCAAGTCACTTAACCCCCATTGCTAGCCCAATACACAGTAATGATTCTAAGATGAAAGGTAAAGGTTTAAAAAAATGATGGATGCACAACAATATTCAGTTCTGGATATCACAGTTTAAGGATATAGATAAGAGAAAGACTGTCCAAAAGAAGGCCACTAGGATGGTGAAGAACTTTGAGTCCATGTCATATAAGGATTAGCAAAAAAGAATAGGTATTGTTAGCCCAGAGAAGAGAAGACTCTGGGAAGACATGAGATATTTGAATGGCTGCCAAGAGCTCTTTGGAACATCTCTCAATTGAAATTAATGTTCTGAACTTGAATTCATGTTTGATTCCTGCCAGTAAAGCCCCAGGTAAGTCCGAAGTAAAAGTTCATCTTTAATACTAACATTTGACTTTACATACTTGAAAGTTTTGCAAAGTACTTTGCAGACATCTCATGTGATCCTTATGGTGACTCTATGAGCTAGGCAGGAAGAAAACAGACTTTCCCTCTAATTTCACTGCTTACTGTGTGACCATTAACAACTGATAATTTGACAAAGTTTTTGTAAGAAAATCACTTTGTCAGCTAAATTAGTCTGTAAGTAAAAATTATCATTGTTATTATTAAATAGGAATGATCTCACAAGCAGTATAAATTCCATTTATTTTAAACCAGAACAGAAGCAGAAATCCCCATTCATGCTATTTTGGATAAAGTTCATCTCTGTGCCTGGCATGGGCTGATAGACTAATAAGTTTATAGATTTAGAGCTATGAGGAAGTAGAAAGTCTATTGAATTGAATCCCCTTATTTTATAGATAGTGAGCTGAGCCTCAAAAATGTTTGATGATTTGACCAAGGTCACATAGCAGGTGGCAGAGCCAGAGTTTGGACCCTAATCCCAAACTCAGCATTCTTTCCACTGTATCCCCAGAATGAGGACCATGTGCATGGCTGAGTGAAGTGAGATAGGACTACCATGCTGCTGTCATTTAAAAAAAAATGAAATCTCAGGCCATTTCTTCACACAAGACAAATAGTCATAGATATTTCAAGCTTCTTACACACACACACACACACACACACACACATTCTCTCTCTCTCTCTCTCTCTTTCTCTCTCTCTCTCCCTCTCTCTCTCCCCCCCCCAATTCCTCCAACCTCGCTCCATACAACCTCCCCTTAGCTTTGATCCTTTGGTCTTGAAATTCAGTTGAGGGGGTAGCTGCATAGTTCAGTGGATTGAGAGCCAGGCCTAGAGACAGGAGGTCCTAGGTTCAAATCTGACCTCAGCCACTTCCCAGCTGTTTGACCCTGGGCAAGTCACTTAACCCCCATTGCTTATTTTTACTCTTCTGTCTTGGAACCAATACACAGTATTGATTCCAAGATGGAAGGTAAGGGTTTAAAATTTTTAAAAATAATAAAAAATTTTTTAAAAGAAATTCAGTTGACAGCTTCCTGCCTAACTCTGGAGAGTTGCTTCCGGTAACTTTGACTATAACCCAGCTCTTTTCCTACTTGTATGGTGTTTTCTATGGCTCTTGCTCCACTAGTCATTTTCTCTAGGGTCCTAGAGGTAGTTAATTGCCACTAATCTACAGTACTTGTTGCCCCTCTCTAACCCTGGAAAAGTCAGTAACTAAAAGGTTCCAAGTCAACCCAGAAGACCTGAATATCACTTAAAAATAATTGGGAGAAGGAACAAGAGGGAGAAAAAAACTAATGAATGTCCTTTCATCCTAAACTTTTTCTTCTCTTATTCCTTCCATTTTCTGGCACTCACTGGTATTTATCTTCCCTTTGATAGCACAACATCCCTGGACACTCTTTCCAATTTTTGTTATACTTTCAATCCTAAACTCCTACTCCCATGATGGCAAACCTATGACACACACGTCAGCACTGATATCTGTAGCCACTTTCATTGACACGTGGCCACATGCGGGCTCAGCAAGCCTCGGGCCCTTCTGGGGAGCCCTGAACCTGCAGCCATGGCTATGATCATGCCCTGGCCCTGTCTGGGGGAGAGGCCTGCTCCATGTGCTGGCCTGAGGGTGGGGAGTGAGTGGTGGGTGGCACATGCCATGCAGCTGGGCATATGGGGCTCCCGTGGGGGCAGGGAGGAGGAGCACACTTGGAAGGAGAGAGCAGGGCAGGCAGGCAGGTTGGTGGTGCCCCCCTAAGCCAGCCACCTGGAGAGGGGTAGGAAGGGGAGGGGCCAAGCCAGTGGAAGACTGGGCAGGGCTCCAGCCCACATGCAATGGAGGAGTGCCTGGGACCAATTACCAGACACTTTTAGCACCCTGAAAAATATAGCAATGCCTTTACTCACAATTTTTTCCCTCTGCGTACTTTTGTGAGCCCTTATTCTCAGCATTACATAATATCAAAACCAACAAAAGAAACAGATTAACAGATGAAGTTAGTAGCACTTGCTTGGGCTTGAAGTGTACAAAATACCAACCTTCAATTGAAGATTTAGCCAATGAAATTCAGCAACAAAAAAGTCACTAATAGCAAGGTTAGATAAAGAATTCTCCCTCACCCTCACTTATCTTAGTTCATGGCACACTACACAAGTTAAATAATATCCAGACCAACAAAAGAAACCTACTGACAAATGAACAAAGAAGTCACTAAGCAGATAAGTTAAATAATTAGTTTTTAGTTTATTAAATACAGTTACATATTATAATTATATATTTTTGCTATTTAAACTATAAATATTGTAAAATTATGGAGTTTTTTTCTCTAAGTGACATACCACCCAAATTATGCTCGGTTTTTTTGGCGAATTTTGACTCACCAAGCTCAAAAGGTTGCCCATCACTGTTCTACTCAGTGGTTAAGGAAGAAAAGTAAAAATACTTTTACTACATTCAGTTTCATAATTTACTTCAGCAATTTAGAAATTACCTCTCCTCTTTTGAGGTTAATGTTATACAAATTTATGGCCCAAGTCAGAGCCTGGTGGCCATGTCTAAAAATCCCCTGGGACATTCTCCTACCTTTCTCAATGAGTTTAGCACCAATCTCAAAAGTCTTTCTCTCTGCCCTACCTACTGCTCTTTTATTAGGAGACTTTGACATACAAATCAATGTACTTTCCACTATCTTAACTTCCCAGTTCCTCAGTCTACTGAAATCCATGACCTATTCCTCTAGTCTACCTTAGGTACAAACAGAGATGGTCATAATCTTGAACTAGCCATCACCTACAAGAATTCCAACTGTATGTTCATAAACTCTGAAATTTATCTTATTAAATCTTTTTGTAAATTCATCTTTCCCTCTGCCTTATGGTTTCTAATCTTGCCTTTCATCTTCGGTATGACCTCCAAGCTTTCAGTTTGTTCCCAGACTCTCAATGCCTGCATAGGTAACTCTCTTTATTCTTTCATTTTTCAACTCCTTAGCATTTATTCCCTTCTGTCACTCCCTGACAAACCCAAACCTTGGATTACTTCCACCATATGCTTCCTTTGAGGCTATTTATGTGCCTTTGAATAGAGCTAGAGAAAATTATTAAACCATACTGATTAGACCCACTACAAATTTGTTACATAATCTCAACTGGACTCTCATTGCATCAAGACAATACTTTTATATCTCTAATTTCCCTTATAGCATCTTTTCCAAACCTTCTTATCCAAATTCAGGCTTCTCACAGCACCCACTCTGATATTCTCTCAGTTAAGGACCTTTCTCATATTTCACTGAAGAACTGAGGCCATTCTCTAACAACTACCTCTTCTTTACTATTTTTATCTCAGATTGCCCAGACATCTTCCCCTATTATCTCTTCCTTTACTCTTGCCTTCTCCATGCTTAGGCAAACCCTGCTATATGACCCCTTGATCCCATCACTTTCTGCCTTTCCAACATATTTCCCTCACTATCATCACCATTTTCTAATACTCAGTCTCCCCCTACCTAAAGGATCATTTATTCTATGAAAGGTAGGTGGTACAATGGACAGAGCACCAGCTTTGGAATCAAAGTGACTCATCTTTCTGAGTCTGAATCCTGCCTCAAACACTTAATAGCTGACCCTAGGCAAATCACTTTACTTTGCCTCCAATTCCTTACCTGTAAAATAAGCTGAAGAAAGAAATAGTAATCTCTTCCTTATTTTTGGCAAGAAAGCCCCCAGTGGGGTCACAAAGAGTCAGACATGACAGAAACAAGTGAACAACAAATAATAGTACCTACTTTAAGTCATTGTGAGAATGAAACAAGATCATATGTGTAAAAAGGTGCTTAGTGCAGAGTCTAGCATTTAATGTCTTTTTCATTCTTTGAAGATCATGATTTTGGTCTTTTTTGTTGTTGTTGTTGTTCTCTCAGTGTTTAGCAAAGCTACCTTCCACATAAAAGCAATGTGAGAAATGCATAAAACAAGGGAAATCTGATGGGAGGAAATTTTGCCCTGCGTTGTTTGTTTTAAAGAGTACATGATCAGATAGGGTGGAATGGCAGAGGAGAACGATTCAGAAAAACATCTTTGCTCTTTCCTCTTCGTTCTTTAGAGGCCTCAAGTCATTCCGCACTTGGCAGTTCACCAAAAAGCCAATCCCTTTGACAAAGATCCACTCATTCCAACCCTAGCAGGTATTCATTTCAAGTCTAAAAAGGTGATAATGGCCTGAGCAGTTGGACCCCATTTGGAGATCCTTTACCTCAGCAGGACTATTTGCAGCTCTAGTTCAAAGGACCTCAGTTACTTTTGTATGTCCTTAATCATTCTATCAGTCACCCTAAGTACCAGTGGTGAATACATTATTTGGGACCTGAAATATCTCTTCAAGGAGACCTTCATAAGGCTTCTGTTGGTTTAGCTTTTTGTAGTTGGGTAGAGAGGGAGGGAGGAAAGGAAGAGAAAGAAGGGGACAAGTGGAAATGGATAGATAGGGATGGTTTTTGATGATGATGTGGTGAAATACTAAAAGACACACACAAAAAAGCAACACCTATAAGGAAAGTCTAAAGGAATTGAAAGTAGGATGAAGTCAAAACTGACCTCTTTAAAGCATGTGACACTCTTACATCCTGGACACCATTTCCTCTCCAGATTTTCATGATACTCCTCTCTCTTGGCTCTCTCCTCCTACCCATTGGATCACTGTTTTACCAGATCTTTGACATGTCATACCCACTAACTGAGCATGTTCCCCAAAGTTCTCTCCCAGCTGGGCCCCTTTCTTTTCTCTCACTATACTCTCACATGGTAAACTCATCAGTATCCATGGACTCAATTATTACCTCTATACAGATGACTTCTAGATTTTTATATCCAGCTGGTTTCTCCCCTAAACCCCCTAGCTCCAGCAGCCTCTTGGACATTTTGAATCGAATGTCTCACAGGTATCTCAAAATCAACATGTCCAAAAGAGAACTCATTATCTTTTCCCAAAATCTTACCCCTCTTCTGAGCATCCCTAGTTCTGCTAAGGGCACCAGCAGCCTTTCAGTCACTCAGTTTCTTAGCATCAGAGTAATTCTTAACCCTTTATTCTCACTCACCCACTCTGTCCAACAGTGGCCAGATCTTGTCAGGTCTGCTTCCACACTCTCTCACACACATTCCCTTTTCTCTATTCACATGGCTTCTATTCTTATCCAGACCTTTTTCACCTCTCTAGAGCAAGACTGTTGTGATAAACTTCCTAACTAATCTCCCTGATTCCATTCTCTCCCCTTTCCAAATCATATTCCACATGTCTGCCAAAGTGGTATTTCTAAAATACCTCCTAACTAGAGAACTTCAGTGTTTTCCTCTTGCCCTTAAAATAAAATGCAAATGCAAACGCCTCTCTTTGGCATGGGAAGACCTTCCCAATTTGGCTGCAGCATACCTTTCCAGGTTTGTTAGACATTTCTGCCCTTTACACACTCTACAATTAACTTAAAGTGGCCATTGTGATAACACCTAAACACAATGTTCCATCTCTGTACTTTTACATTGGTTTTTTTACACACAACTAGGATGAACTCCTCTCCTCTATCTCTTAGAATCCAAGGCTTCTTTCAAAGCTCAGTGCCTAACATGAGGCCTTTCCTGAACCCTCATCCCACCTTCTAGTGCCATTTCCCCTAATTAAATTGTACTTCATTTGCTTATATTTTGTATGTACATATATGTGTACATATTGTTTCTCCTAATAGAATGTAAGCTACTTGAGGGCAGGAACATTTTTGTTTTTGTCTTCATGTTCCCAGTACTAGCACAATAACTGGTAAGTTATTTGGTAGGGGATGAAAATTTTGAAGTACTCTTTTGTGCCTTCCTTTTCCAACACATTCCATATTCCATATGCCACTGGGATATCTCTCATATCTATCTCTTCCTTTTCATTTCTACTACTACTACCTAGTTCAGGACCATCACATTTAATTATTATTAAATGTTATTCAAATAATTAAAAATATTAAATATAATTAAATAAATAAATAAATATTAAAAATTGTTATTAAGTGTTATTAAAAATTAAAGGTTATTAATTTATTTTCATTATTATGTCATATGTTAATACCATATATTACTATGTTACATATAATTAAAGAAGTTAATTATTTTTCTATCATGTGCACAATGTCCCTATTATTATTGTTATTATTCAGTTGTCTCAGTTTTGTCCAATTTTTCATGACCCCATTTGGATTTTTTTTGGCAAAAATACTAGAGGTTTTTTGCTATTTCTTTCTCCAACTCATTTTACAGATGGGGAAACTGAGGCAAATAGGATTAAGTGGCTCATTCAGATCACATAACTAGTAAACATCTGAAACCATATTCAAACATAGGAAGATGAGCTGTGCTGACTCTAAGGACAGTACTCTATCCCCTCTACCACCTAGCTATCTTTAAATAGATCCTAAATTCCTTGAAGGAAGAGATTATATTTCTTTATATCTCCATTTTTGGTACTCACTAAGGCATTATGTTAATTAAATTGATATCATATTCAAAGACTACTTTAATTTCTTTTTTGTTTCCCTAATTCTTAGTATAGTACACAGGTCCATTGTAGGCACTTAAGATGCTTACTGAATTGAACTGAGTTGAGTGAAAGACTGAAAAACAAACAAACCGTATAATAAATCAGTTAATACAAGCTGCAGTGCCTGACATAATAAAATTTGGGTGAATTTTCAGACTCTGTCCATTGATTCTCATTTACTGTGACATATGTCCAAAGATAGGTTAGACTGAAATTTTGCCCTGATATTCAAAGCACATAAATCCAGTTTTAATCATCTGGCCATGTAAGGCATCACCATTTCCCCTTCTCTATCCATAGAGTTATTCGTCAAGTTCCTTTTGTTGAGTGGACCCTGACATTCCAAATATGTGCACCCATTCAGTCAATCGATTAATAAGCATCTGTCTAGAACCATCTCTGAGCTAAGCATTGTGTTAAGCACTGGGGATACAAAGAACATAATGAACTAGACTAGAGTGAAAAAAAAAGGGTTTAAGACCAAGCTCACCTGTCCTGATCAAGACAGGGCCAATCCTCACATCTGGCCAAAATGAGCAGATTCTATTTGAACCACTGGTGGCATTCCATGTTCACCCTAACAGTTCATGCCAGCATCTTCCCTCTCAGCTTCATAGAGTGGTGTCTACTCATTGTATATATTTGTGGGTCTTTAGAATACATCTAAAGGGCAACAAGGTGGTGCAGTGGATAAAGTGCTGGGTCAGGAATCAGGAAGACAAGTTCAAATTTGGCTTCAGACACTTGTTAGCTGTGTAACCTTGGGCAAGTCATTTAACCTGTTTGCCTCCATTTCCTCATCTATAAAATGAGCTAGAGAGTGAAATGGTAAAGCACTCCAGTATCTCTACCAAGAAAACCCCAAATGAGCACAAATTAGGACACGAAGAGACAGCCACAATTAAAACAACTGAACAAGAAGAATAGATCAAAAGCAAGTTATACTTCAAGAAGGAAAGGCTTGTTTTATTTTTGTCTTCATATATGCCCCCAGTACCTAGAATGATAGATGGCTTGTTGATTGATTAATATACAGGATTAGAAGCATAGGGGAAAAGATTTGGAATCAAAGGACTTAGGCAGAAATCTCCTCTCTATTGCTTACAACATATGTGGCCTTGGGAAAGTTGCATGAAATCTCTGTGGGATTTGACTGTAAAATGCAAAAGTAAAAATTCCTCCAGCTCTAAATCTGTGATCCTAAGAACTTAGCTCTAAGCCCCCACAAACTGACAATTTCCCCACCTCCATTGTTAAACTTGCTGAATGTTAATAGTCCTTGTGACCTTTGAGGTAGTAACCCATAGAAGACACCTATGTTTTCATGCTATATGAAAGATTTACTCTTACCATAGACTAAGTAGAAAATAACTATAAAGAACAAGGCATAACACACACAATTTCTACCAACCACTCTCCTTGAACTCAAAAGTTACCTATCTATAGGATTGATCTGGACCTAAAAATTCTAGGAAATGTACAGTTTGAACACTACACTTGTCATTTCATTATTTTATAATCTGTTTTTATTGAGTGTACTTTATTTTTATTTTAATTTTTACTTTAGTAAGGTTTTTTTTCTACTCACATATAAAAATAATTTTTGGCATTTGTTTTCTAACATTTTGAGTTCTACATTCTCTCTCCCCCTCCCTCAACTACCCCCTCTCTGAGACAGTAAGCAATTTGATATTGCTTATGCATGTGCTAGCATACAAAACATATCTCCATATTCCTAATGAGGTAGAAGAAATATTTTAAATGAATGAAATAAAGTATTATCTATTTTGATTTGCGTTCAAACTCCATTAGTTCTTTTTCTAGAGATGGAAAGCATTTTTCATCATAACCCCTTGAAATTGTCTTGAATTGTTGTATTGTTGAGAATAGCTAAGTCATTCACAGTTCATCATACAGTATTGCTATTATTGTGTATAATGTTCTGTATGCTTCATTCTGCATCAATTCATGAATGTCTTTCCAAGATTTTTCTGAAATCCTTCTACTTATTTCTTTTAGCACAATGGTGTTCTATTACAATCATATATGCCCCAGTTGATGAGCATACCCTCAGTTTCCAGTTCTTTGCCACCACAAAAATAGCTGCTACAAATATTTCTGTATAAATAGGTCCTTTTCCCATTTTTTAGAAAATCTTTATGAGATACAGACCTAGTAGTGGTATCACTGGAACAAAGATTATGGCACAATTTTATAGCCCTTTGAATATAGTTCCAAATTATTCTCCAGAATAATTAGATCAGTTCACAACTTTATGGAAAGGTGCATTAGTGTCCCAATTTTCCCACATCTGTTCCAAGATTTATCATTTTCCTTTTCTGTCATATTAGTCAACCTTATGAGTGTGAGATGGTACCTCAGAGTTGTTTTGATTTGCAATTCTCTAATCAATAGTGATTTAGAACATTTTTCATATAAATATAAATAGCTTTGATTTCTTCTTCTGAAAACTGCCTGTTCGTATCTTTTAACCATTTATTAGTTGAGAAAAGCTTTGAATTCATATAAATTTGTCTAAGTTCTCTATGTATCTGAGAAATGAGACCTTTATCAGAGAAACTTGCTGTAAAAAGAAATTCCCCGGGCTTTCTGCTTCCTTTCTCATCTTGGTTCCTTTGGTTTAATTTGTACAAAACCTTTTCAATTGAATATATTAAAAATTATTCATTTTATACTTTATAATGTCTCTACATCTTATTTTATCATAAATTCTTCCTTTATCCATGGGTCTGAGAGATGAACTGTTCCATATTACTCAAATGTATTTATTATAGATATTGATCTATATCTAGTTTCTGCCATACTGTTTTCCAGTTTTCCCAGTAGTTTTTACCAAATAGTGAGTTCTTATCCCAAAAGCTTAGATCTTTGGGTTTGTCAAACATTTGATTGCCATGGTGTAAAAATTAAATTAGTCTCTAGTAATAGAAATATTATATTTATGAGGTTTATTAAAGATTATTAGAAATCAAGGAATAAATAAAGCACAAATAAGAAAACCACGTGCCTAGGGCTGATTAGCCCATTCACAGCTTACTTACTAACATCTTGCAATGGCTGAGTAGAAACTGAGTGTGAGCCAGAGAGCTAGTTAAATATTCATTGTGATCTCGCCCAGGTGGAGACTCAGGTGAGATTATAGGGAATTCTGGGAAATACCAAGGACTTCTGGGGATTGAAGTCTAGGGTTCAAATCTCCATTTTACAATGGTAATTTACTATTGTATATTGTTTACCTAATCTATTCCATTAATCTATCCATCTCTATTCCTTAGGCAGTACCAGACTGTTCTGATGATTACTGTATTATACTACCGTTTGAGATATGATCCTGCTAAGCCAACTTCCTTTACATATTTTTTCATTTATGTCCTTCATATTCTTGACATTTTGTTCTTCCAGATGAACTTTATTATTTTTTCTAGGTCTTTGAAATAATTTTTGGTAGTTTCATTGCTAAGGCACTGAATCAATAAATTAGTTTAAATAGAATTTTCATTTTATTATATTGATTCAGCCTATCCATGCACTCTTACATGAGTTCTTAATGTTTTTCCATTATGTAGATTTGACGTTATTTGTGTGAAGTGTTTGTTTGCTTGTTTGTTTTTTGTTCCTGGGTTTATCTTCATAGGTAGACTCACAGGTATTTGATATTGTAAAGATTAAAATTTAGGAATATGGGGAGACTGAGACAGGTAGAAATTAGTTTCTCTCTGCAAGGAGTATTATATTTTTTAGAGGTTTATTAAAGGTTAAAGATTAAAGAATATACAAGTAAGAAACATGTGCCTAGGCCAGAGGCCTAGACAAAATAACCTCACATCACACAAGAGACGTGTCTGCTCCAAAACGGAAGCCCAAAAGAGCCCCAAAAACCTTTGCCACCAGCTTAAATCCTTCCTCGATCTCAGCCCACCTCAGAATTCCCATGAGATTACAAAGCATATTGGGGAAGTGGAGCAAAGGCTTGTGGGGATTGTAGTCCTGTATTCAAGTCTATTTTTTACATTCCCTCGTTTGATCGTTTGCAAAAAAATTAATTTTTTTCCAAAGGATCATGAAAACATAATCAGTTTAAAGATTACCATAATTTGATGATAAGAGAAAAAAACAAACAAACCCAATAATTGCTGAACACATTTACAAAAAGCCAGTTACGGGGCAGTCCCCTTTGGTGTGAAAGTACAGATACAAATAAATGTTCAATCAACCACACCCAAAGTTCAATTTTGTGCAACTTGTGGTCTGGAAGCTTCTTCATGGTGGCTTCTCCAACAGTTCAGTTCTGGATTCAGAGAGGTAGCATCTTCTTTACCTAAAATTCTTCTCAAAAGGAATTTAAACTTTACTATTTAAATAATGATATTTTTTTTACATTCCCCCCGTTAAGAGGGTGATTTAAAAAAAAAAAGGATCACTTAGGGATGCATGGCTGAGGTATGAGGTATATGAATCAATTGGCAAGAGATATTAAAAAGACATCAGAAAAATCAAAAAGAAAAGAAAAATTTCTGGATGAAAATATAGATTATCAAAGTCTTATGTGTAAAAATTCCAAGTAAAAAAATAAATAAATCTATAACAGGTCCTTGAATCAGGGCCCAATCAAAATGATCTAAGCAATGATGCATTTACCCAGTCAATAGCCAGGACTACAGAAAGGTACCACACTATGAGAGGCAGAAAAGGGGACCAGAGTATATAAGCCAAGGTTCCGGGAGCCAAGTTTGAGGTACTTGGTAGAATGTGGAACAAGGAAGACCTGCTTTTAATACATGTTAAACAGCCGCAACCTTGAACCCCAAACACGTTCAAGTCCTCTTTGTCTAGGCTCAAAGTGACATCAATTTCACCGGGATTGGTTGGTCTCTTTGACCTTATGCTCTATTGGCACTATGCAGTGACTCTTTTGTGTATATCTTGTCCTGGAATCAGACAGAATCATTAAGCAAAGTCCCATAATTTATTTAAATAATTAGTGGCATCATTTTTATAGTCACAAGCTTTTTAGGGCATGCATTAGCAAATGTATTTCAAACTTGTAGCACTGAAAAGTCAAAAAGTTAAAGAAAATCTTAATGCTGGTGACATGTGCTTCAAATATAAAAAGGAGAGAAAAATAATTTAAAAAACTGAAAAAGTATATTGCACATGCAAGAAAAATATAATAATAAAAGAGCTTTAAAAAATTCAAAAATATAGCTTATAGTCATTGACACTCTGTGTCAGCTAAGAAAATATAAAATGCAAGGCTTCCTCACCAAAAATGAGATCCATTTCCTCTTAATATCTGGCCATGATCACTGTGAGTAGAAGGCAAATGACTTGAACAAGGTTAACAATTTTTCATTTTTAAAAATACAGTAGTACAACTATGTAGTTACCAAAATCCCCAAAATTCTCAATAGCCCAATTAATTACAATAGCAAACAAACACACTTTCATATTTCACATAAGTTGCTGTATGACATTTTTAAAACCTATGAATTGATGGACATTTGTCACAATTTTTACAAACATAGCAATCTTTCAACCTTGGTATTTAAACATATATTTTTAAACAAAGTAAAACTCATCTTGGGCTAAGAACATAATCAAGAAATCTATATATCATTCTGGTGGAAGTTAAATAGTGAGCTGAAGAGTATAAATAAAGGGGTGCTCCTTTTTTGGAGGCTTTTAGGGATACAAATGCCCTGAGATTAACTGCCCAACTTCCATTCACATATTTAGAAATGAGGGAAGGTTGGGGGTTATAAAATGTATTTCACTTCAGCTACTGTAATGGGCCTTACCTCGTGGTAGGGACAGGCAAAAATAACCAGATTGTTAAAAAAAATTCCAAAAATCATATTTAAAAAACCCTTAAAATCAAATCATTTGAGGCATTTAGCACATTAAAATTTCCAAGGTTGTTAATACAATTATAACCAGTTCTGAAGTCCATCTATCCTCAGCAAAATAGAAAAAAGCTGTTTTTTCATATATGGGCTTATTCACAATATTTGTTCAATAGTTATAGGGGAAAAAACAACAGGATTTTTAAAACTCAGTACATTCAAAATAAATTCAATCAACCTTCAGTTCAAGCAGAATAATATTGAATCCAGTAATATATGAACTTAAAATCACAAAGTTAAACCTTAAACAAAAAATGCAATAGAATACAAAGATTTTTATAAACCATTGGAGTCTGAAATGCCTTAGAATATAGCCTTTAGTCTCTTCAAAGTTCCTTAGGTGTGTTTATCCATTTAAATGTCTATTGTCCGAAGGCAGAGTAGTAAGAGCTAGGCAATGGGGTTCAAAGGACCCGTCCAGGGCCCCATAGCTGGGAAGTATCTGAGGCCAGATTTTAACCCAGGACCAAATGTCTTTAGGCCTGGCCATCAGTTCGCTGGGCCACCCAGCTGCCCCTTCAAAGTTAAAGTTGAATCTTTGGGCTGAGTCTGTTCCCTGACAGGCAGGTGAAGTCAATGAAATTACCAGAACAGTCAAAAGGTATCCTTTTAAACAGCCCATTGCTTAAAAGTCTGTTTGAAAAGTCTGTTTCTTCTCCTCTCCCTTTTCTCTCTCCCCTGCTCTGATACCTCCTCCTGCCCCAGTCCACATGGAGCCCAGGCCACCCACGTGGAGTCAATACACCCCACCACCCTGACCCCATTTTGTTACCCACCAAGGATCTGGGTTTGTTGGGCAGGCAGGTCATCAGGTGATTACAATCTTGGTTGAATCAGGTGGGCCAGGTGAGTGAGAGAAAGTCCACTGGGCCAGGGCCAGAGACAGAGCACAGACAAGCAAGGCCGAGTGGAGCAGGCAGCCGGGGAGGGGCCGGGAGAAGCGGCTGTCTGAAGCAGTTGGTGGCAGCAGGCAGGCAAGAGCTAATCAACAGCTTTGGGAGGGTAAAAAAAAAAAGACAAGCAGGGCCAGGAGCTTGGGCACGAGGTGAGAGGCTGCAGAAGCAGGAGCAGGAGAGGGCCGCAGGAAGGAGCTGATCAAGATAGTTTTCTAAAGAGCATCTTGGAGAAATTTGGCTTTAAAAAAAATCATTATCTAGGCTAAAAATTTTGAGAAGTTCTCATCTCTTCATGGTCGCCATCTGTAAAGATTAAAATTTAGGAATATGGGGAGACTGAGACAGGTAGAAATTAGTTTCTCTCTGCAAGAAGTATTATATTTTTTAGAGGTTTATTAAAGGTTAAAGATTAAAGAATATACAAGTAAGAAACATGTGCCTAGGCCAGAGGCCTAGACAAAATAACCTCACATCACACAAGAGACGCGTCTGCTCCAAAACGGAAGTCCAAAAGAGCCCCAAAAACCTTTGCCACCAGCTTAAATCCTTCCTCGATCTCAACCCACCTCAGAATTCCCATGAGATTACAAAGCATTTTGGGGAAGTGGAGCAAAAGCTTGTGGGGATTGTAGTCCTGTATTTGAGTCTATTTTTTACATTATGGTCCATTGTTATTTTAAGTAGAGCTTCTCTTTCTATTTCTTGCTTCTGGAATTTATTGGTAATATATACACATGTTAATGATTTGTGTGGGTTTATTTTATATCCTGAAAATTTGCTAAAGTTGTTAATTATTCCAAATAGGTTTTTTAGCTGATTCTCTAAATATACTATAATTATCATCTGCAAAGAGTGGTAGTTTTATTTCTTCATTTCCTATTCTAATTCCTTCAATTTGTTTTTCTTTTCTTATTGTTGATAACATTTCCAAAATAATACTGAATAATAGTGGTGATGATTGATATCCTTGCTTCACCCTGATCTGTAAACCTCAAAATTTCTCAGACTTATGAATGTTAGGGGTTTCCCCCACTGGGGAATCTTCTACTTAAAAAAATTCCCTAGCAGATGGTGAGAACTCTACTTGAGTGTGGGGGCTCCTAGCTATGGGAGTGTCCCTGCTCCACCCTACTTAAGACTGCTTTAGGACAGAAAAACTGCTTGCTAAACAATGAAAGTACTTTGATCCATGCTTATGGAAGGGACAGGAAGTTCTTTGAGTCATGACTGTTTTAGAATTGATACAATGGGATACTAAGTACCTATAAAGGTGGGGCAACTTGTAAACTACTTAAACCTAAAAGGGTGATAACTTATTCAGAGGTTTTTTTCTTGTAAACCTCAAAATTTCTCAGACTTATGAATGTTGGAAATTTCCCCCATTGGGGAATCTTCTACTTAAAAAATTCCCTAGCAGATAGTGAGAATTCTACTTGAATGTGAGGGCTCCTTGCCTTGGGAATATCCCTACTCCACCCTACTTAGGACTGTTTTAGGACAGAGAGCTCCTTGAGAACAATGAAAAGTACTTTGATCCATGCTTATGGAAGGGACAGGAAGTTCTTTGAATCATGACTTTTAGAATTGATACAATGGGATACTAAGTACCTATAAAGGTGGGCAACTTGTAAACTACTTAGACCTAAAAGGTGAAAACTTACTCAGAGGTTTTCTCTTAATGAAATTAGTCAACACAGCAGCATTTTTTTCTCTCTTACTAAAGAGATTAATCTTCTCAGCTGTGAATTCAAAATGGGCTGTCTTTTGGAAAACATCTACAGTGATTGGTAGATGTAGGGACTTAGGGGAAGTGACAAGGGAGAAAAACCCCTATATAAGAAAAAGCATAATCTCTTGAAGGGAGAGATCCTTTTGGAGAAAGCCTTTTGGAGAATCTCTGATGAGGACCGCTGAGATGGAGCTGGCCTGGTGTCACTAAAATCCTTGTTTAGTCAGACTTTGTGGTGAGTGTAAAAAAACTGACTGATTCCTCTCTTAAGGCTCAGGTCTAAGCCATATTGGCTTGAGGCCCTTCATTCTTATTCCTTTCTTACTCTCTCTTTCTTTGATTACTCATTGTATTGTGAATTAAAATCTCTATAAAACCCAATTGACTTGGGTATTTGAATAATTGGGAATATTTCCCTGGCGACCACCTTATATTTGATTTTAAAACCCAAGACACTGTAGTGAAACATATTTCTGCAGTCAAATTTACTCACCCTCTCTTATATCTATCACAATTTATATCTTCCACTATTTTAATCACTATAGTTTAAGACCTCAACCATTTTAAATCTCACATTCTTAATGAAATTTGTCGACACAGCAGCATTTTTTCCTGACTTACTAAAGAGATTAAAACTACTCAGCTGTGAATTCAAAATGGGCGGTCCTTTAGAAACATCTACAGTGATTGGTAGATGTAAGGACTTAGGGGAGGTGACAGAGGAGATTTTTCCCTTAAAAATAAGAGCTCAGAGAAGGGGATCTCGATTTCTGACTCTCATTCTGGAGGATCTCATTCTGAGAGACTCATTTCCTTGAGGACTGATGCTTGAGGGCTCTTTCCTTGGAGATAGATCTCTTTGAGGAGAAGTGCTCTTGGAAGAAATCTCATTCTGAAGGAGAGATCCTTGAGGAGCTCCTCTGAGGGGCTCTGTCCCTCTCGGGTAGGAGCTCTGGAGGCTCTTGAGAGAGGCCCTTTGAAACAATGTCTGGCTGGAAGCCTCTTTGAGGAAGGACGCTGGCCTGGTGTCACTAGTATCCTTGTTTAGTCAGACCTTGTGGGGAGTGTTAAAAAACTGACTGATTTCTCTTTTAAGACTCAGGTCTAGGCCATATTGGCTTGAGGCCCTTCATACTTATTCCTTTCTTACTCTCTCTCTCTTTCTTTGATTACTCATTGTATTGTTAATTAAAATCTCTATAAAACCCAATTGACTTGGGCATATTCATAATTGTTCTATATTCCCTGTCTCCCAAACATTTTAATTGTAACAGATCTTACTGGAACGGTTTTTAGCTTATTCCCATTACAGATAATGCTTGCTGATGGGTTTGAATAGTTATTATTTGTTGTTTTAAGGAAATCTCTATTTATTCCTATCCTCTCTGACATTTTTAATAGGAACAGGTGTTATATTTTGTCGAAAGCTCTTTTTCTGAATCTATTGAGATAATCATGTGATTTCTTCTAGTTTTGTTATTGATATGGTCAATTATGCTGATAATTTTCCTAAAATTGAACCAGCCCTGAATTCCTGGTATAAATCTCACCTTGTTATAGTATATGATTCTTGCGATATGTTGCTATAATCTCCTTGCTAGTGTTTTATTTGAAATTTTTGCATTAATATTCATTAGGAAAGGGCGATAAAAGACTATCTGCCCTTTGATCCAGACATAGCACTGCTGAGTTTGTAACCCAAAAAGATAATAAGGAAAAAGATGCATACAAGAATATTCATAGCAGTGTTCTTTGTGGTGGCCAAAAATTGGAAAATGAGGGGATGCCCTTCAATTGGGGAATGGCTGAACAAATTGTGGTATATGTTGGTGATGGAATACTATTGTGCTAAAAGGAATAATAAAGTGGAGGAATTCCATGGAGACTGGAACAACCTCCAGGAAGTGAGGCAGAGCAAAAGGAGCAGAACCAGGAAAACATTGTACACAGAGACTGATACATTGTGGTGCAATCGAAGGTAATGGACTTCTCCATTAGTGTCAATGCAGTGTCCCTGAACAATCTGCAGGGATCTAAAAAACACTATCCACAAGCAGAGGATAAACTGTGGGAGTAAAAACACCAATGAAAAGAAACTGCTTGACTACAGGGGTGGGAGGGATATGACTGAGGAGAGACTCTAAATGAACACTCTAATGCAAATACCAACAACATGGAAATGGGTTCGAATCAAGAACACATATGATACCCAGTGGAATTGTCAGCTATGGGAGAGGTGGTGGGAGGGGGAGAGGGAAGAAAAGAAAATGATCTTTGTTTCCAATGAATAATGTTTGGAAATGACCAAATAAAATAATGTAAAAAATAAAAATTAATTTTAAAAAATTAATATTCACTAGGCAAATTGACCTATAGTTTTCTTTCTCTGTTTTTGCTTCCCCTGGTTTAGGTATCAGTACCATATTTGTGTCATAAAAGGAATTTGCCAGAACTCCTTTTTCACCTCTTTTACCAAAGAGTTTATATAATTTTGGAAATATTCTTTAAATTCTTGGTAGAAGTCACTTGTGAATTCTTCTGGATGGCTTGTTCAATTTCTTTTTTCCCAAGGTGGAGCTATTTAAATATTCTATTTCATGTTTTGTTAATCTGGGCATTTTATATATTTTTTAATATTCTTCCATTTCACTTAGGTTGTCAGATTTATTGGCCTGTAATTAGGCAAAATAGTTCCCATTAATTGTTTTTATTTCTTCTTCATTGGTAACAAATTCATTCCTTTCATTTTTTATACTGGCAATTTGATTTTCTTTCTTTTTTATAAACCAAATCAACCAATGGTTTATCTACTTTACTGGAGTTTTTTCATAAAACTACCTCTTTATCTTATATATAAGTTTAAAGGTCTTCTTACTTTCAGTTTTATTAATCTATCCTTTGATTTTCAGGACTTCCAATTTGGTGTTTAATTGGAGATTTTTAATTTGTTCTTTTTTTAATTTTTTATTTACATGCCCAATTCAATTACCTGTTCTTTCTCTATTTTATTGATGTAAGTATATTTAAACATATATATTTTCCTCTGAGTACTACTTTGACTGCATCCTATTAATTTTGATATGTTATCTCATTGTTGTCATTCTCTTTAATCAAATTATTATTTCTATGATTTGTTCTTTGATACTCATTCTTTAGAATTACATTATTGAACTTCCAATGAATTTTTAATTGAGGTTTCCATGACCCTTTACTGTTTATAATTTTGTTTCATTATGGTCTGAAAAAGACATATTTAATATTTTTCTTTTCTGCATTTGGTTGGGAGGCTTTTATGCTCAAATATATAGTCAATTTTTGTATATATACTATGTACTGCTGAGAAAAAAGTTATATTCCTTTCTATTTCCACTTAATTCTCTTCAGAGATATATCATGTCTAACTTTTCTAAAATTCTATTCACTTACCTCACTTCTTCCATTTTTTTTAGCTGTATGTATCTACTTCTGTAAGGGGAAAGTTGAGGTTGCCCTCTACTATAGTTTTACTATTTCATACCATAACTCATTTAACTTCTTTTTTAGGAATCTGGTTGCTATGCCATTTGGTGTATCTATGTTTAGTATTGATATTACTTCATTGTCTATAACACATTTTATTAAGAAGAAGTTTCCTTCATAATTTCTTTTAATTAGATCTATTTTTACTTTTGCTCTGTTTATGATCATTATTCCTATTCTTCCTTTTTTTTAAAGCTTCAAGTTTAGCTTAATAAATTCTGCTCTTGCCCCTTACCTTTACTCTGTCTGTGTCTCCCTGCTCTAAATTTGTTTCTTCTAAATAATATATTGTGGAATTCTGGTTTTTTATCCATTCTGCTGTTTCCATTTTATGGGTGATTTAATCCTGTTCACATTCATAGTTATGATTATTATGTGTTTTCTTCCATCTTATTTTTCCTACATTTATCTTTCTCTTTTGCTTCTTTTGTCCCTTCTCTATTTACAAGTGTTTTGCTTCTGACCACCACTTCCCCAAATTTGTCTCTCCTTCTCCTATTTTCCCTCCCCTCCTATTTCCTTGAAGGATAAAATAGATTTCTATACCCAACTGAGTGTGGATGTTATTCTCTCTTTGAGCCAATTCCAATGTTCAAACATTGCCTGCCACCTCCACCATCACCCATCTTCCCCTTCACTATATTGTTTTCCATGCCTCCTCATGTGAGGCAATTCATCCCCTTTCTATATCATTTCCCCTCTCTTCTCAGTGTATTTCTCTTTATTATTCCTTAATTTGGGGGGTGGGGAGGAATATCATCCCATCATATACAACTTACTCACCTGCAACATTCTACATGCATGAACAGGAAAATCAAACACAATTCCTACAGAATATTTAAGTCTGTAAGAACCAAAATCAGGTGCAGATGCTGAAACTTTAAAGGAACTCTGTACCTCAGTATTATGGCGTCAGGAAATAAATTTTGCATACTGATGAGCTCAAGAATCTCAACTCAAACTAGAATAAGAAATTAATTTCTGCCTACCTTATCACTGGAGAAGAATTCCAGTCTCTTCTAGCTGAAGCTAACCCATCACAGAGCAAACTAACTGGCTTCAGGGAATGGTCCCATCAAAGAGAAAACTTCAGATACCATTGTTGGTTCTGGTATCCCATGATTCTCCAAACCTGAGATTTCATGAAGTACCTTACTACCACAACTCAATCTCTCTCCTTCCTACCAACATTCCCAGGTGAATAACCTGTTACTCTGTGCAGTCAGGTACAAAAGAAACAGACAGTTTAAGAGTTTAAAAAAACAACTGGAAAATTCTGTATTCACAGTGAAAGTCTATGGTGTTGCCGCTAGCCTACTCATTTGTGAATTTAATTTCCTTTTGAGTAAGAATAATAGCATCCATATATGACTTTGAGGATATAGAGTACTTTATAAATGATGTCTCATTTGATCCTTACAACTCCCTTTTGAAATAGGTGCTATTATTATTCCCATTGTACAAATGAATAAACTGAGGCTGACAGAAGTTGAGTAACTTGCCCAAGATCAGAAACCTAAGTGGGCATCTCAGGTAAGGGTTTAGGGACTTCAAGTTTAATAACATCTAACAGTTTGGAGTATAAGAAAGGTATACAGTTTTGCCCTGATCAGAATACCAACCAAAAGCCAAATAAGTGTTGTTTTGCTAAATGAAGGTAGAAATGTGGAAGAGTGTAAAGTTGGGATTTTACCTTCTACCCTTGGTTGTTCATGAGCAATTTCATTTGCATGCAATTTCCAGAGTACCAAAGTGAATAGATGAGCTTTGGAGCCCCTGTTATAACCCACTTCTTAGGGGAGGGCTTTACTACACACCTTCAAATGGGTGTGAGGGACATAGAGTTAAATAAGGACATCCAAAGCCATGTCACTGCTGGAGGAAAGAAATTCTCCCCCTTATCCATAATTCTATTTCACTAGGTGGCCTTTGCCAAAACTCCCAGGATGGCCTATAGACTAAGAAAATTCTTTTATAAGGTCCTCTGCTCAAGGAAAATTGCTGCCCTGTTATTGTTTTCCAACCTAGGGAACATATTCTCCATGCAAAGACACAATGAAAAAGAAATGAATGTTGTCTGCATATAGCCTGAGGAATTGAGTAGGCAGCTTTACTGTAAATTCTCACCAATAGTCACGAATCCGCAAGTTAATAACATATCCTTCTAAATACTAAATTGGGGGTGGGGGAGCCCTAGCTGAAGCCAAGAGAGGAAGCTAGAGGTTTCTCACCTTCCCCCCAAACTGGGCAGGTTAGTTACATTGAATCCTGTGAATTTTAAAACTACTCCACTGTACTTTAGAAGATTTGATTTAGCTATTTCCTGATTATAACAATGGAGATATTTGGTCTAACAGAATCAGGAAAGGAATTCTACATTGCTCCACCTTACTTAGTCTAACGAGGTCAGGAATGTCTGCACCCATACTTAAGGATTAAGTATCTAGGAGGATGGCCTTTGATAGATATGTGCAGAAACAGCTGACAGACCTCTGGGCTGTCCTAAGTCAAGCTAAGCTACCATTGGTACAGATAAGACACAGGAAAGTGATGTAAAACCGTCTATATAGGGCACATCACTTCCTCTCTTTGCTCTCTTTCCCCAGAGAGGTGGATCTGGCCAGTGACTTCCTGTGAGCTTCCTGGGTGCCAGTTCAATCCTGGAACTCGAGCCTGGAGGAGCTCCCTCAGACAGCTTCCTTGAGACAGTCACTTGGTGAGTTATAAAACTGACTTTCCTTTCCCTTAGCTCTCAGGGAAGGCCCCCTTGGCCAAGGCCTTGAACTCCTGCCTGACTCAGCCTGAGCCAGAGCAGTTTAAATTCACTCTCCTCTCTCTCTCTCTCTCTCTCTCTCTCTCTCTCTCTCTCTCTCTCTCTCTCTCTCTCTCTCTCTCTCTCTCTCTCTCTCTCTCTCCTCCTTAATTCCTTCCCTCTATATTAATTAAAATCACCATAATTTCCAGCTGACTTGGGTATTTTAATATTTTGGGATATCCGATGGTGACCAATAATTAATTTAGATTTTAAATCACATATATAAAATTATCCTTACAATCCTGCATAGGCCACCATACTCTATCTAGTATCTCTTCTACTTTTTCAAAAGTGTAATTAAATCTACTGTTAATAATACAGGAGAAGAACTCACTGTTAAAAGAGGGAAATTTTCCTAATGCTATACCATCCATATCATCACAAAGATACCAACAGGACTGGGATGGAGTTCTCCCACATCACTGAGAAATTCTACAATTTGTCAATATTGTATTAGTAAATCCAAAAAAACTACAGTATTTTCCCCACCTTCCCAAAGTAATTTTTTTTGTTTTAATCTAGAGAAGTAAGGACAATTTAAATTGGATCTCAGCAAGCAACAAGGAGAGAAGGGGAAACAGTCATTTTAATTAAACCAGCAAAAGGAAGGAGTAAGCCACAGTCCTCTCAGGTATGTCTTTACAGTGACTCATTCTGAATAAGGCTTTGCTTATGAGTAGAGTCAAAGACCAATGAGAGTTATTTTTAAGGATGTGTAAAACCAATAATGCTGGTTCTATGCAAAACTATTTGCTCTGCCTTGGCCCCATTGAGGTAAAACATAGACTGTTTACTTCTCTGCAAACTTGTAGAAGGTACATTACACCACCCAGTCTCATTCCAAGTTCTTCCCACTAAGGGAACACCAGCACCATTCACATCAAATCTATTCCCATCTGGCCTTCAAAGACTCTGACTTAAAATTCCAAAGAGGGACCTCTAAAGAGATCCCTTTTTAAAGAAATATGCACAGGACATCCTGATCCACAGGAAAAGGATTAGAGGCAGAGTTCTTGTATTTAGCCATAGAAGAAAACTTTCCTTTGCACCTTTTCATGCTGTTACATCCTTGCCATTTGGATCTTTCCCTGCCATTGAATCAAGTTGCCTTTGGATCTTTCTTGGCCATGTTCCTCAGTCAATAGCCTTTCTCAAAGTTAAGAATGTTACAGCAATTTGACTTCTGATATATTTAAACACTGGCAAGCCATGGAGACTTGCATGCCATTTACCATATTTATTCTGTATTGTTCATGGTCTGAATTATTTTAGGTCAAGCCAAAACTTTCTGGCTACAAGTATATGACATCAAAAAACTTAGTATAGTTTACCAGGTCCTGATTTTAAAGGCCTTCTAGAGAGAAGGGATGATTTATAATTTTGTTCATCTCCTTGTGAACCTTTCTGTAGGAACATTTGTGTATTTCCCCTCTATGAACTACTTCCCCCAGCTCAAGACTTTGAGGGAGAGAAGAGAGTGTGAGTTCTCATATAGTACAGGCTCTGAGGCAATAATTCCAACCCTCAATTGCCCTAGAAGGTTGGTCCCCAAGCATGGCTATTATACATCTCCCTGATAGACTGGAGGTAGGAGCAATAACTTTTTAAAGATACAAGTCATGAGCCCCCACCAGTGTGCTTCTCCCATGATTGTCAGTTGATTGTTATTGATTTAGCCAAATGTAAATACCTTTGAGAAAGGGATATTTACACAAATCCAAAATCCTTTGATATGGGACTCTAACCTTGTGTACATCTCTGCCCTTTGACTGCATAAGATGGGGGAGGGGATTGTTTAGATGGAGTAAAAGGAGACTTCTTCAGGTTCTTCAAGTCTCTTGAGTCTCTTTAGGGTTTCCTGTTGCTTTGGGTATGTCTGGTTTCCAGTTTTGAGAGAAAAGAAAGACAAGGCTAGTCAATCTCCTTTCAGTTTGTTGAAAAGAGAATAAACCTGGGGAAAAGCCAGCATGAGAAGAACTAGCAGACTCCATCACATTCTTATCTCTTGCTTGATATGCTAGAGACTTCAAAGCATTTTGCCCTATGGGTGACATCGATGTCCGGGACTTTCTTAGTTGAACTGAATTACCTTGCTCCCAATGGGAGAGTTCTTCCATTCTCTATTATCATGTATATATTCTTATATATATATATATACATATGTACATATATATATATGAGAAAGTATAGATAGGAAGACATACTTTCTCTGGTTTCTGTTTTGTTATCAACTTTTTAAAAAATTGGTTTATTAGCTCCTTGAGATATATATAGATATAGACATAGACATAGACATAGATATTGATATAGATATAGATATAGATTCCTTATAGAACTAATGTTTTGTAGGAAAAGGTCAGGTCTTGGACATAAAGTTTGTGTCCTCCTTTCCCCATTAGTGAACAATGGTCAGAAGTTTAGCCTGAGGGAGCAGCTGGGTGGCTTAGTGGATTGAAGGTCAGGCATAGAGACAGGAGGTCCTAGGTTCAAATCTTACTTCAGACATTTCCTAGCTGTGTGATTCTGGGAAAGTTATTTAACCCCCCATTACCTAGCCCTCACCACTCTTCTGCAAGAGTGATGAGGGCTAGGCAATGGGAGGTGGGGGGGAGGGTTATTGGTTCCAAGGCAGAAGGTAAGAGTTTAAAAAAAGAAGAAGGTTAGCCTGAACCTGAAAACTAAATCTCCTAGACTAATAATGTTTAAGAAAACACATTCCAGGAGACAGGATGTCCTGGGTTCAAATATGGCCCCAGTTGTATGACCTTGGGCAAGTCACCTAGCCCTTATTACTCTTCTGCCCAAGAAGCAATACCCAATATCAATTCTAAAACAGAAGGTAAGGATTTTTTTTAAAAGCCTAGTAACCCTCTCTCTCTCTGAGGAGAATAGAGTGACCCCAATCTTATACTTCTGGCCTCATTTCTTGGTAGGAAGAGAAGTCTCTCTTAAAGAAAGATGAGAGGAGAAGAAGCTAGAAATGTCTATTTTACTTCCCTCTGACCACACAGCACCCCCATCCTATATGTTAGGAGCAGCCCTAACAGCACTAAAGTGGTATAGAAGAACAGCTGTTTCAAAATATCCTCTTCCAAAATCAGTGCTATGCTCTCTCACTAGTATATTAGAGTCCTGGGAAAAGTAGGTTCAATTTTGGAGAGTGCCTGTGGCAAAGTGAAAATTCATAGCCTTGTTTCTAGGAGGACTTCTCTCCTCATTTATAGGGTACTTTAAAAGATCCTCTTAAGCAGGGGTCCCCAAACTGCGACCTGTGGGCCACATGTGGCCCCCTGAAACCATGTATCTGGCCCCCACTGCACTTCCAGAAGGGGCACCTCTTTCATTGGTGGTCAGTGAAAGGAGCCCTGAATGTGGCAGAGCCGCAAAGCATGGTATCACTTACAGTACTACTTCCAGTGACATAATCCTTTGCATGGTGCCTTAGAAAGAAGCCGGGAGCAAAGGATTATGTGGTTCCACAATGGAAGACATGGTGAGCAGTGATCTGGGGGAGGGGATTCCGCATTGTGTATACTGCTGCCCAATTAGGGTTAGGGTTAGGTTTTTATAGTCCAGCCCTCCAATGGTCTGAGGGACAGTGAACTGGCCCCCTGTGTAAAAAGTTTGGGGACCCCTGCTCTTAAGAATTGTGCAATTTAGGGGCAGCTAGATATATAGAGAGCCAGGCCTAAAAATGGAAGGTCCTGGGTTCAAATCTAGCCTCAGACACTTCCTTCCTGTGACTTCCATGACTGTGGACATGTCACTTAACCCCAATTGCCTAACCCTTACTGATTTTCTGCCTTGGAACTCATACTTAATATTGATTCTAGAAGAGAAGGTAAAGGTTTAAAAAAAAAAAAGAAGAATGATCTAGTTTTCTTCTTGGTTCTTTGTAGATATATGATTCCTTAGTCAGGCTGTCCTTGGCTCCCAATACAAGCACTGCTATCAATCAATTTGTTCCAGAGATGATGAGAAGATAGGAAGCTCTTTGAAGTTTATGAGATCTTCTCCTCCCATCCAAAGCAATTCCTCAAGGGATTTAATTAGAATGCTCCCCCCTCCTTCCACACTCACCGAAATCTCTATCTCTCAGTTTTCCACTGGTCCACCATCTTGTAGATCTCCAAAGAGTGACCAATCAATCTGAAGAGCATTTCTCTGTAATGCAGAGTGACTAAAGTCAATCCAATGGCCCATCAGGGACACCTAAAATGGTGATGTCTTTTACATCCTTAGTTGCAAAACTATAGATTGTCTTGATTCAATCAAGACTAGTTCCTGCCTGATAAAGGTGCCAGGGCATAGCATTTTATCAATTGCTTTAGGCAAAGTGGGATAATTTGATGAAATTACTCAGTTGCTCTCACTTTACACTGAAACTGACTTCTGGAGTCCACCAGACTCTTGCAGTTGTTTGTAAGTGACAGACCTTTATGCAATTAGTGACCAGGAGGACCGTTAGAAATAGGGTAGATATAACTGTCAGAGATGGTATGTACCTAAGCCTCTGAATCTCTTTGCTAGTTGGGTGATCTAATCCACCAGCTCATTAGGGCAGAATTATTTCCCACAATGTTTTCCTGTTCCTTTGTTCAGTCCAATTTAAAATGATCACCACTGTGGGACTTTTATTGCTTTCCTTGGGAGCCTAGTGTACGATCCAGTAGACCTCACTATTAAGAAATTTTTCCTCATACTCATCCTAAATTTTTATTGGCTTAGCTTTGATCCTAGTTATTTCCCCTTGGAGCTCTGTAAACTGTTCTACCTCTTCCCTAATGTTTATACTTCAAATACTTGTAGAGAGTTAACATCCTCCCTCTTCCTCACTGTTTGGCTAGGCTCTACACATATTTAGCCATTGTAATCCTTTCTGCTCCCTGACCTCCTCTTCTACCCTGTAAACCAGGAACTCCAGCCTCTCAACTGGAAAGAGCTCTGACTTTGGAGTCAGAAGACCTGGCTTCAAATCCTGCCTCTGCAGGTTTTAGCCTCCTCATCCACCAAGAGAAAGATCTAGATTAGAAGGTCTCTAAAGGCCTTGCTAGCTCGAAATCTATAATCCTAGGAGCTCATCTGTTGTCACATGAATTCCTTTGTAATTTGTCAGCTCCTACAACACACTGGCTGCCAGCCTGGCACACAGTAGGCACTTCATACCCTAACCTCCAACTCTCTTTAGAGACTGTATTTGACATCCTTTTCTCTCTTTCATCTAATGATTTTAAAATTCACACAGGGGATCTGGCGCGTTATCACCATGCAAATCAGTCAGAGGTTCCCGAAGTCCATATTTTCCTCATAATCTAGCTGCAGTTACCTGTAGGGGGAATTACTTGAGCTGTGATTTAACAATGGGTAAACCAAAATGAACCGTTAGGCAGTAAAGTGGACAGAGTTTAGGACCTGGAGTCAGGAAGGCATCTTCCTGAGTTCAGATCTGGCCTCACATAATTACTAACTGTGTGACCCTAAGCAAGTCACTTAACTTTGCCTCAATTTCCTCATCTGTAAAATAAGTTAGAGAAGGAAATGGAAAACACTCCAGTTGTCTTTGCCAAGAAAACAGGGTCATGAAGAGTCAGACACTACTGAAAACAATGAACAACAGAAATTATTTACAACTGTGTATACACTCGGCAGAGATCCTGAGGCCTAAACAGGTTGAGGCACTTGAGAGTCTATGGGACTTGTTTCACATATTGGTGCCCTCCCAAATAGGCATGCCATAGGAATGACTTTGCTCCATTAGAACCAAGTCAAAGGGAGCAGCCAAATAGCTCAGTAGATAGGCATAGAGACGGGAGGTCCTGGGTTCAAATTTAGCCTTGTACACTTCCTAGCTGTGTGACCCTGGGCAAGTCACTTGACCCCCATTGCCTAGTCCTTACCACTCTTCTGTCTTGGAACCAATATACAGTGTTGATTCTAAGACAGAAGTTGAGGGTTTAAAAAAGAAGAAAAACCAAGACAGGTTGAATGAGAAAGAACAACTGAACCACAGAATTATATAATAACAATAATAAAGACAATAGCATTTCTATAATGCTTTAAGATTGGAAAAGTGATTTACACATGTCTTATTTTATTCTCAAAACTACCCCATGTAGTAGGTGTTATACTCATTTACCAAAAAGGAAACTGAGTCTGAGGGGATTAATTGACTGGCTCAGAGTTATATGGCTAGAGAGTATCTAAAACAAGATTTGAACTCATGTCTTCCTGACTCCAGATCCAGAGCTCTAGCCACTGAATGAATTTACTGCCTAAATTGCACTTAGGAGAAAAATCTGAGATGAGACTACGTATGCTTATTTAAAAGTGAAGGATAACATTCCAAGGAAGTACATAACATTGAACCTTTCACCCATAATACAGCGAGGTGGCCCCATGGCTCAAGATATAAAGATGGTTTGGGGAGTCAGGAAAACGTGAGTTTAAATAGCACCTCTGACACATATTAGCCATATGACCCTGGATACAGTCATTAAACCTCCCTACCCCTCAAAATCCCCAACTTATTTCTGTCCTCTCCTTTTCCTTCCCTCCAATCATTTATTATTTATTTATTTATTTATTTATTGTATTTGTTTATTATATAATAATATAATATATATTATAATATACAATATAATATAATATTTATTATACACCTATTGTGGGGATTCTTTTACTGCACCACCTCCCAAAAGATTTCCCCTGAAACAAAAGTCCATCCTCCTAACATTCTTCCAATGATGTTTCAAAGGGCATCAAATGAACAGCTAGGACCAGGGAGTCTGAATTCCTTCCATCTCTAGTCCTATGATCCTATAACCTAAGAAATCTCTTGTCATAGAGCCAACAAACCGGAAAGGCTCAAAACTAAAAGGTATTCTTTGAGTACTATTAAAGTTGTCCATCCTTCTACATTAGATCTTGTTTTTTTTTTTTTCAGCAACTGAAAATCATTCAATTTGCTCCAAGCCAATAAAGATAGGTAAGTGCCTACTTGATGCTAGGCAGAGCAGAAACAAAAATAAAATGAAAAATGGGAGATTGCCCCTTCTTCATTCTAATATCTTCCCTCTGTTAATGATGTCCTTTAGATCCTACATATAGCCAGAGGATCTAAAAGGTGGAGACGAGCGGGCAGAGGAGGAACAGACAACATAAGGCATGGAGAGGAGAGATTCAAAGATCTGGAAGTTTTCCACCAGAACACAGAGTATGTGGAGACAAGTAAAATGCAAGAGGATTAGAAGAATAGAAAGGGATCCAGTTATGGAAAGCTTTAAATGCCAAGCAGTATATATTTCATCTTGGAATCAATAAGTAGCCACTGGAGGTCAGTGAGCAGAAAGTTTACCTGGCATGACTTACACTTCAGAAAAATCACTATGGCAATTGAATTTGAGGATAGTCCGGAGTGGGAAGAGCCTTGAAACAGGAAATTCAATTAGAAAACTATTGCAGTACTCCAGACAAGAAGAAACACAGTTGTGATCATGAGAGTATAAAGAAAAAGACCTACATACATGAGATATGTGTTTTAGGAAGTTTATTTCAAGTGAAGTTTGGATTGAAATAGAGACTCTGGGAACTGGAGACAAATCTGGTAAACAATGTGGGTAATCATGCTAGGCAGTACAAGTTTGGGGTTAAAAAAAGAAACTATGAGTGAATATAAAATAATGAAAATAATTCTCTTGGGTTTCTCTTGAATTGGTTCAAAAAGTTAATTCCAAAAGAAGGATCTCCAAAATGTTTTGATTAATAGTAGCATCAGCAATGTGATATAATAGAAGGGATATTGGTCCTGACTTCAAAAAATCTAGATTTTAAACCAGGACAAAGTCACTTAACCTTTTAAAGCCTCAGACTCCTCACCTTTATATGGATAATTTCTACTTTCATATATAACTCTGTTTCCAGCCATACAACTTTTTTAATAGGTAGAGAAAATACTGACTTGATCTTGTGTGACTTTACGAGAAACAGAGTTAAAATAAGAACTTTGGAGAAAAGAGACTTTTTCATTTCTTCTTTGAGAGGACACTTATGGTTCCAGACTCTTTTGGGGAGGGGACCAACTTTCAGAAGAAGCAAAGAGAGATTCCCTTGAAGACATATTGGGGAAACCATTTTCTCAACATATCCTTGATTTCCAGGTTGCCTTTCTAGATACATCAGAGAATTTCCCCTTGGGTGAGATTGAGATCTCTCTCCTGTTTGAATGGGAGCATTCGTTCACTCTGTATTTGTTATATATTCTAATCTGAATAATTTCTACAATTTCGGCTTGCTGTTTATTTGGATAAATGGATTTACTTTTTATTCACTATTTATGATGATCTTTTGTGTAATCTAGATTTAATAGGAAGGGGACAAGTTAGTGAGTATAAAGTTCAGTTACCTACCTCCCCTAGTCCACTTAAGACATAGTGACCAGGAAGGTGGGGGTTTTGCACCAGCAATATTTAGAAGGAGCAATAGAAACAAATCATCTCATACCACCTTTCTCAGATGGCAATAGAGTAGCTAACCTCATTACACTTTGTTTTGCTCCTTAAAAGGCAAGAATTTCAGTCTTTCTTGGAGAGATGTGAACAAGTTTCAGAGCTTATCTCTCAATACCTCATGGGAGTCTTATTTAGACAACCCATATGAATAGATACATTTTACATGTGTACACATTATATACTGCTATTGTGCAGAATATGCTTTTTCTAAACGTAAGTGCTATATGCATGTAAATTAAGATTCTAAGTATAGCTCCCAAGGCAATTGAACTAATTTCATTTTTTCAACAAGTATTTATTGTTTGGTTTTAGAAGTTCTGATGTGGTTGTTAAACTTCTACCTCTGTTTTATAAACACCAATTAATATTTATTCTATTGCTAAAATCTTGGTATTTCTTTTAAATAATTATACATGTTGTTACAAGGGAATCACTTTAAAAGACTGATATATATTAATTTAAGGTCGCCAAGGAATCAGCTATGTAATTCCTAAATGAAAAACTCAAGTCAGCCGTCAGCCTTTTTTAGAGTTTAATTACAATAGGAGCAAGAAAGGAATTAGAGATATATATATAGAGAGAGAGAAAGGGGAGAGAAGGGAATAGGGCTTAAATACCCCTTCTGTTTAGGCTGGGCCAAAAGGCCCAAGCCCTTAGATAGCTGGGGCAAAGAAAAGAGATCAGTCCCTATTACTCACGTGTCCAAAATGGAGAAACAGTCTCAGAGGCCCCCACCTTCAGCTTCCTTCAGAGCAAGCTTCCTCAGAGCCCAGGAACAACACCGACCAAAAAAAAACTCCCCCCCCTTCAGTCTCCAGACCCTCCTATCTTTAAGGACACCATCCAAGTTGCCTCCCCTCAGTCCTCACATCTACCAATCACTCTTCATCAATTTCCCTGTCAATGGAGGCTCTCGCTTAACCCAGGACCGCCCAGAGGTTTCTGGCTTTTGCACATGTCTGTTGAAGGTCATATTTTCAAATGATTAAATCTTTACTCTTTTGTTACAGCCCTTTCTAAATCCTGTTAACTTGAGTATGGTAGAGATTGGAATAATTAAATTTTGATCTAGGCTGCAGCCCTTACTCAATCCTATTAGGACTGAATAGGGTGGAGATTTATTCCAAGTATCTCCATTGTATCAATTCTAAATCAATCAAGACTCAAAGAAATTCCTGTTCTATGCTTAAGCATAGGTCAAAGTCCTTTCCATTGTTCAGCAAAGGGTTTCTGTCCTAAAGTAATCTTAAGAAGGGAAGAGAAGGAACCTCCCATGCCAATGGAGTTCCCATTCCAATAGACTATCAGTAAGAAATTTTCCAAGTATGAAAATATCCCAATGGTGAAATTTTCAACAATTATAAGTCTAAGGAAATTTGAGGTTTACAATCCCCCCTGATGATCATTGGGAGACTAGTCTCCCCATTGATCATTTAACATAATCATTTTGTAGTTCTAAATTCACTTCTAACTAAAGATATACACAATATTCAATTTTCTAAGAGAAATTAGAATAGTGAGAGAGGAAATAGAAAAGAAAAGAAAGCAAAACCAATGTTTGCTAGGCGCATTGACAGAAAGCCAAATTAGGGGCAGTCCCTTTTGGCATAAATGTTACAATAAATGTTCAATCAAAAGTTCAGTCCAATCAATCACATCCAAAGTTCATTCTTGATCTTCTTGATGAAGTGTAGGTTTTTGGCATCTTTCTGCAACAGTTCATTCTCTGGATATAAAAGTTTCAAGCTTCTTTCTTGAAGATCTTTTCTCGAACAAAATCAAAATCTTTGAAAATTTTTTATAACAGTAAAATCTTAAACAAAAGTCTTGGATTTTTATAAAAATAAAATCTCAAACAAAAAAAATTCAAAAATTCTTAGATTTTAAATTAAAATACAATCCCCCCTGAAGTAAGTATTAAAAAAAAAAAATCAAGTTAAGCTCAGAATGCAATGTTCAGGTATGGGGTTGTATGTGTCAATTATCAAAAAAATAGAAAAATAATCAAAAACATAAGAAAATTTCAAAATAGACCTTGTATAGGTCCAGTTTAAAGTAATTTCTATCCCACAAGTATGTAGGACAGAATGCAGTAATATTTCACTTAGCCATTTGTAGCCAAGACTACAGGAAGTTGCCATAATATAAGAAGAAAAGAATTAGAATTCTATTTTGATGGGGAAATGTCATTCCCTTGTCTGATTTTTTTTCCTTCAGAGATATAGGGAGCCAGCATGATAGTCAAGCTTTGTACTTGTTTGAGTACTTCGAAAGGAGTGTAGATACAAGGAAGTCCTACGACTTAAACATAAGTTAAGCGTCGCAACCTTGAGTCTCACTTTAATATTTCATGTGTGCTCTATTGGCACTATTCAGGTTTAGTCTGTGCTCCTTGTTTTTATCCCTTTTCCTGGAATCAGACACAAACATTAATCACAGTCCTATAATATTTTATCAATAAATGGCAGGTTCCCATAGTTTAAAGCTTTTAGGCATATATTGATATTATAGCAAGAGTATATATATTAACTTGTATTACTGCAGGGAAAAAAATATTAATATTAATTATGTGTACCTTCAGTACAAAAATGAAAAAAAATCAAATATTCTGATAAAAAAAATAAAAGAAAAGAAATAAGAAAAAATAAGAAAAAAATCAGTAATTCAATATATTCTTGAAAGAAAAACAGCATCCATTTGTCTATGGATTATTATCTCCAATTCTTATGATAAGATAGAGTCACAATTTATATGATAGGATAGAGTCAATCAGTCTCAGCAGAAGATGCTTTCTTCACATGTGAGCAGTGAATCCAAGAGTCTCTTTCTCCAATCTTTATAGATATTGGAGTAGTTAATAATATTTGGAATGGTCCTTCCGATGAAGGTTGAGTTGCTCCAGTTCGCTTGAAATTCTTGATATAAACTTTATCTCCTGGGTTCAGGTCATGCAGAGAAAAGTCTAATGGTCCAGCTTGTACTGCAGCTCCGGATTCATGAAGTTCACGTAGTTTGTGCTGTAACTCCTGTATATAGGAAGCAATAGTAATATCTCCCCCTAATAGCGATGTATAAGCCGGGGAGAAAGGCTTAGCCTGTATAGGCGGATGTCCAAAAAGCATCTCAAATGGTGAAATATGTAAGTCTCCTCTAGGCCTGCTTCTAAGATAAAATAGGGCCAGAGGGAGAATTTCAGGCCATTTTAAATGGGTCTCAGTGCATAATTTGCCAATCATAGTCTTAAGTTCTTTATTCATCTTTCCTACTATTTGGAGAGGAGAGAAAAAAAAAACTGAAAAAGGTTAATTAATATCAACAAAATCAATACAATCTAAGAAGAATCATCTTTATTATACTGGGAAGTTCCCTGGGCACCCTCCTGAAGGGCACCTCTCTGAGGATCATTAGCACCTCGAGTATTTTTTGGACGAGCGCCATTTCTCATATATTGTTGTTGAGTATTATCATTTTCTTCATTTGGAGAATTGTCATTAAATTCCCAATTCCTATTTCTATAATTCTGGTTTCTAAAGTTCTTATTTCTATATTCATTATAGTTATTTCCATAGTCATTATTATAATTTCTAGAATTCTGGTTTCTATAACCATTATCATAATTTCTATAGTTATTATTTCTAAAACCATTATTAAACTGTGTATTCCTTCCAAACATCTTAAGAAAGGTTCTACATTCCATCATTTTGTGGCCCTTCTTCTCACAGAAGTGGCAAGTAATGGATTGATAATTGGATTTCTGGAGAGGGGCAATTGTCGTTGGTTCATTATCATGCCCACTTTCTAATTTAGTTATCCTATCTATTACACATCTCATTTTTTTCTTCATTTCCTCCATGTCATCATTATTCTCTTTCTCCTTTTCTTCGTTTCCCTTAAAAACATATATAGCTGTTTTTCGCAATTCTTCAAGGTCCATATCTGACCATCTTGGGCATTGTGTTTTGAAATAATTTTTAATTACTTTGCAACAATTATTTACAAAGATTCTTCTAACTTGTCTTAAACTATTCTCTTTATTTAAGTCCCAATCTAAGTATCTGTCCCCAAACTCGATAATTCTGTCCATAAATCTGGAGGGTGTTTCGTTTTCCTTTTGCTTAATTTTTTCCAGTTCCATCCACTTATCTGTACTGTCCGCACATTCCTTCATGGCCGTGAGGATGGCCTCTCTACAACGGTATAGTTGTAGATAGTCCTCAGGATTATTATAGTCCCATTCGGGATCCTGAGATGGCCAATGTGCTGCATTACGCCCCCGGGTTTTGTTGACATGAGCAATTATTTTATTTTTTTCACGTTCACTTAAAAAAGCCTGTAGTAAGCTCTCAACGTCCTTGTAAGACGGATTATATTGAAAAAATATGTCTCCCATCTTTTTTGTTACTAGAAAAGGATCTTGTTCATATGTGGGGATATTTCGTGTAAATTCATTTATTTCTTGGGGAGTAAACGGTATCCTATGTCTTAAAGTCACCACATCCCCATTTCGTCCTATTTCAGGTACTTCTCTTAGAGGAAACAGGCCTCTAGTTGAATTTTGCACCTGTGGGTCAGTTTGACAAGGACAGGTTTCTCTAGGAGGACAAGATCTCCCTTGCATTGGAATTTGGTTTTCTGTAGGAGAAGGAACATGAGAAGCTGGGATTGCAGGGGAAGGGTTTTGGGGATTAAATTCAGACAAGATTTGCACTGCACGAGAGAAGCAGTCTGTTAACTGGGCTATAGGGAAGGTGTTTTCCATCTCTATTTCAGGGAAGGAAATTTCCTCATTCAAAGGTTCAGAAACAGGTCTGTTTCTGGTAGAGTGGGTGTTTGCCCATTGATCCTGTAAGAAACATTTTAGATCTTCTAATTGGGCTTGCATTTTATCCTCAATTTTTCCTATTTTATCTTCCATATCTCCCATTTTATCCTCAATATTTCCTATTTTATTTTCAATATTTCCTATTTTATCCTCAAGTTTTTCTATTTTATTCTCAATATTTCCTATTTTATCCTCAATTTTTTCTATTGTATCCTCAATTTTTTCTATTGTATCCTCAATTTTTTCTATTTTATCCTCAATATTTTCTATTTTATCCTCAATATTTTCTATTTTATCCTCATTTTTTTCTATTTTATCCTCAACATTTTCTATTTTATCCTCAATATTTTCTATTTTATCCTCATTTTGTTTTATTTTATCCTCATTTTGTTTTATTTTATCCTCATTTTGTTTTATTTTATCCTCATTTTGTTTTATTTTATCCTCAATATTTTTTATTTTTTCATCTCTAAATATAGTATTGAGGAGTACAAAAATGACAGTACCTATTAATATAAAAATTTGGAGGTATCCTTCATTCCTCAATGCCCCTACTTCTTCAGCTGCCATATAATTGTCAAAGAATGTAGTACTCATTTTTATATGTATATTTTGTAATTTCACAAAACACGTGGGGAACAGGGCAAAGCAACAAACTTTCCACAGGGTTTTTTTTTTTTTAATCCAGGAAGTTGTTCCTTAAGGGAAAGGATATTTAGAAACAGTTCTTCCAGCCAGGACTTCAGAGTCCTGTTGCTGAGATTTAAAAACAGCTGTTTTCTGTCTATCAGAGTCACACAGCTGGGAAGTATCTGAGGTCCAATTTGAACCCAGGACCTTCTGCCTCTAGGGCTGGCTCTCAATCCGCTGAGCTACCCAGCTGTCCCTTAAGATTAAAGGGAAGAAAAAGAAAAAACTGCTGATTCCAATTTAACTTAAGGAGAAAAGAGAAAAAGTTTTTTATACTCACGTGTTCTAGCAGCTGTGTCTTTAAGCCAAGTTTTTTTTTTTTTTTAAAAAAAAGGACTAAGTGGTGAAACAGTATAGTAAAAAGGCAAGGAAAAAGTTTTATTGAGAGGATTCTTTAGACTCCCGTGTGGTCAGCCACAATGTTACAAGGGAATCACTTTAAAAGACTGATATATATTAATTTAAGGTCGCCAAGGAATCAGCTATGTAATTCCTAAATGAAAAACTCAAGTCAGCCGTCAGCCTTTTTTAGAGTTTAATTACAATAGGAGCAAGAAAGGAATTAGAGATATATATATAGAGAGAGAGAAAGGGGAGAGAAGGGAATAGGGCTTAAATACCCCTTCTGTTTAGGCTGGGCCAAAAGGCCCAAGCCCTTAGATAGCTGGGGCAAAGAAAAGAGATCAGTCCCTATTACTCACGTGTCCAAAATGGAGAAACAGTCTCAGAGGCCCCCACCTTCAGCTTCCTTCAGAGCAAGCTTCCTCAGAGCCCAGGAACAACACCGACCAAAAAAAAACTCCCCCCCCTTCAGTCTCCAGACCCTCCTATCTTTAAGGACACCATCCAAGTTGCCTCCCCTCAGTCCTCACATCTACCAATCACTCTTCATCAATTTCCCTGTCAATGGAGGCTCTCGCTTAACCCAGGACCGCCCAGAGGTTTCTGGCTTTTGCACATGTCTGTTGAAGGTCATATTTTCAAATGATTAAATCTTTACTCTTTTGTTACAGCCCTTTCTAAATCCTGTTAACTTGAGTATGGTAGAGATTGGAATAATTAAATTTTGATCTAGGCTGCAGCCCTTACTCAATCCTATTAGGACTGAATAGGGTGGAGATTTATTCCAAGTATCTCCATTGTATCAATTCTAAATCAATCAAGACTCAAAGAAATTCCTGTTCTATGCTTAAGCATAGGTCAAAGTCCTTTCCATTGTTCAGCAAAGGGTTTCTGTCCTAAAGTAATCTTAAGAAGGGAAGAGAAGGAACCTCCCATGCCAATGGAGTTCCCATTCCAATAGACTATCAGTAAGAAATTTTCCAAGTATGAAAATATCCCAATGGTGAAATTTTCAACAATTATAAGTCTAAGGAAATTTGAGGTTTACAATGTGCATCAGATGATATGAGAATTCTTGGAGATGCTCTGTAGTATTCAACAATAATTTCTTAAAGAAAGTAGAAGACATTGAAAAAAAATAAAAGAAAAGAATACTTCCTACAGTTTGTGGAATAATTTCATAGGCAACAAATGGTACTCCCTTAAGTGTTAAATTCATCAAGAAAAACATTTGAAATCCATTCTCACTTGCACTTCATCAAGGAGAGAAATAGGGAGGGGAGATCACGACAATTTAAGTAAAGCTTTTCCACACCCTTGGTTCCCATCTTCAAAAATATTTGGATAAAAGGAAGTCTAAACATTTCTTTTTCAGTTCTTTAGAGAAAAATATTGTGACTAAGTATGAGAAGTCTTGTTTTAAAACATGCAAACAGCATTCCCTAGTCTCGGATAAAGTTGATTTTAACTGGAAATGTTCTATCTGTAAAGCATTAGCCTGTGGATGTTTTTACAACATTAAAAATGACTTTTTAAAAAATGCTAGTTTACAGTCTCATCAATTCATATCCATCAATCATTCTTTAAAGATAACAAACTCATATATGATAGAACAACTGATCTGCTGACCGAGATCTAGAAACCAAAACATGACAGTTACTGTTCTCACTTCAAACTCTACCTTGGTTGCTAAAGCTCCTATGGGACATAATAAAAATTTTCTCAGAATAGGATCTGGCTTAGTGATTGTTAAGATTGCTTCAATTGAAACATCATTCAAAATGCTGTTTACCTTCAACTCAATAGGATGCTGGGAAATTGCAAGCAGTTTGAAATCTTAAATTCCTAGACCCTATTTTAAAAATAACTAAAAGGGCTCATTTGTGGTCTAAAACAAACTGGTCCCCAGAAGGCTATATCTGTATAAATGTCAACATTCATCTCTAAAGTCAACCCATATCCCAGTGCTCTGGTCACTTTTTCTTTAAAGGGAGAGTAAATTCCAAAACTGGTCTATGGGACAGAGAATCAAGACATTTGGAGCACAATGCAAGCTTATCCATTCCCTGCATGATTCCTTAGCTTCTATTTGTTTTTCTAGTACTTCAAATGGCAAATAACAAGGGAACCACATAGACTGTTGCACAAACTGAAAATGCTA
The DNA here is from genome assembly GCF_027887165.1 of Monodelphis domestica. Lineage (NCBI taxonomy): Eukaryota > Metazoa > Chordata > Mammalia > Didelphimorphia > Didelphidae > Monodelphis > Monodelphis domestica. The sequence continues at coordinate 174,223,642 of NC_077229.1, read as the reverse complement.
GAGTGAGAGAATAATAGCAAGAAAGGATGTAGGTAAAAGCTTAGTAAAGTGGACTTGTTAATAGCTTTGGATACATTTTTCTAAATCGAGATGGCCATATTTTTGAAAGAAGTTCTTTGATTAAGAACTTTTAGAGGACACAGAGAACATCGTGTGCTCTTAGGGCATCTTTTCTTGGAATGTTCTGCTATAGTAACTTGGAAACAAATAAGACATATATGACTCCCATTCACAAATTTTATTCAACTTCTTGGAACACAGACACAAAGCAACACCAAGAATATCTGCTGACAGAAGTCAAAATAAAATTCCTAGAGAATGTCAGCTTGTTTTACTGAAACTCGTTTGGAGAAAATCCCAACAATGTTAAAAAAAAATACTGCAAGGACTGTCATGTTTCCAACAGGACCCCTGAAATGAGCACTCATCCTGGAACAGACTGACTCACTATCTCCAATATAGAAACTGGTCTGTAAAATAGAGATAATCATAATACCTAGCTCAGACAAGATAATATATATGTATGCATATAATTCTTTATAAGCCTGAAAGTGCCAGTTATCATTAGTATTACTGTTGTCATGCAATGCAATAGTAATACTTCCCATGTACATGACCCTTTCCATGTCCCCCACCCTCTCTTCATCATTGTCTCATATCCAAGAACACAGTTATGATACCTAACTCCTTTCCTTCACTGCCATTGGGTCACCTTCTCCATCTCCAAAGCTTCCAGCACCAATCTTGAGACTGTTTTGGTAAATTCTAGATAACTCTTACATGCTAGCAAATGCCCATTTCTCCTGGCCTTGCAACCCCTCTTCTTTTCCATTTTCCACATTTTGTTTCACAGTGTTTCCAGCTTCTGATTCATTTTTTGGCTCAGGAAGGGAGAAAAAAAAACACTTATTAAGTACCTACTACATGTCAGGAACTTTGCTAAGCAACTGACAAATATTATGCTTGATCCCCACAACAACCCTGGGAAGCAGGTAGTGCTACTGTCCTTATTTTACTGATGAGGAAACAAGTGAACAGGAGTTAACTGAGTGGCTCAGGGTCATCCATCTAGTATCTGAAGCCAAATCTGAACTCAGGTTTTCCAATACTCTCTCTTCTGGGCTGACTAGCTGCCCCACTTGTGAGTGGGAAAGAGTGAAGAGACATGGCTGGTTCATTAACTATCAGTAAAGAAACTGTGAAAAGCTCTGCAGGACCAGAGGTGGTTGCTCTTTATCCTCTTCCTGATCCTTTAAAGTCCGGGTTCCCACAGGTTCTATTCTTGGACCACTTCTTTCTCTTTTGTTGATGAATTTTCTTCTTTGATGAACATGCCTAGCTTCACTAGATGGTAACAGTAGGAAGAATGGTAGACTTGGAGTCAGAAGGACCTTTGACTTTGGGCTGTGTAATCACCAATTCTCACACTTTGGTGTCTGTCTTTCACTCAACCCTCTCCTGTGGCTCCAACAAGCTGGAACATTTGCAACAGCCACACCCTGGTAAAACTGTCTTGGCAGATTGGCTAAACCATGTTGAACATAACTGAGAGGTCTCAAGCCTTTCAGTGAGTTAGAAGGATGTCTACCCCAAGGAAGCGAAGGCTTCCTCCAGCAGAATGGGTAGATGAGAATAATTTGTTCCAACAGTCATGAAGGCAGCTAAAGCAGGTGCTGTGGAGTTCATAGAGTTTGACCAGATACCAAAGAAGCCAGTCATCTACCCAGGCCATCCCAGGCCATCACCAATTATCCTGACTTTTGTCTGAGCACTGGACTTTGCTGACTCTGGAAGAGAGAGTGAGTTTGATGACTTTGTGCAACTCTGCCTCACTTAAATTCAATTTGTGCATCAATCAAAACCACCCGCATGATATCATTAGTCCCCTTCAAAACAAGAAGAATGAATAAATAACACTTTCTAACTCTCACAAATGCTAGAAGGTTGGTTCCTCAGAAGGCAGCTGTCTACTATTCCCCTTTGGGTGCTCGGCTGAGAGAAGGGGTGTTTTTCTAAAACTATAGCCAATGAGCCCCTATCAATGTGTTTCACTCAGTGATTATTAGTTGATATTAATTAGCCAAGCAGACTTAATTTGCTTTTTAAAGGGGATATTTACTCTAGTAGTATAGTTGGTACAAAATATTCTCCCCCTAAAGTCAGTAGCACAATCTCCCACCCATCTATATATAATCCAGGGGAAAGTTGGATCAAGCGTGGAAATCACTTGAAGCAAAGGAAGAAGTTACAGCTCTTGCTTGCTAGAAGTTCTTTTCTTCCCTTCATGGGGTTCAGATGAAGTTCCCAGTAAGCATGGCATAGTTTTCTAGGCTCCTTATGAATTCTTGAAGCTACCTTTCTTCAAAGTATCTAATTTGTTCTCAGCAAATAATGCAAACATTACTAACAGTGTTATAAAGAACTTTACAAAACTTAAAGTGCCATATAAATATGAGCTATTATTATCATTACTATCATTATTACTACTATATTATATAATATATGTATTATTATAATTACTATTATTATTATTGTCATTACATCAGTCTTTTGGGGTGGTTGCTAGGATGCTTAAGGAAAGAGAAAATCTTCTATATATTTCAAAACTCACAAAATTATTTTCTAGCCAAGGAATAGAGGGATATAGAAAAGACTAAGGCCAAGAGGATTCCTTCTTTGGGTCATAGATGAAATGATTTTCTCTCCACTCTATTTCTAGACATTCAAATGCCTGAATTAGCTTGCTAAACTTATAGGGTATACAAGTCTTTTCAGTCAGTCTGGATATACTTCCTGTGCAATGTTATTCCATTTCATCCAATGTCTTTCAATGACTTCTAAATCAATAAAGAGACATCTAAGAGGTTTAATGGGTGGAGTACTGGACCTGGAGTCAAGAAGATCTGAGTTTAATTCCAGTCTCAGGCACTCAATAACTGTGAAAACCTGGGCAAGTTGTTTAACCTCTGTCTTCCTCAGTTTCCTCAAGTATACAATGATGCTAATAGTAATAATAGCACCTACCTACCAAGTTATTATGAAAATAAAATGAGATAATCTTTATAAAATGCTGGGCATAATATTTGGTACATAGTAGGTATTTAATAAATGCTTGTTTCCTCACACCTAGCATATTGGCTAACATGAAAGTAAAGGAAAGTAATGAATGCTGGAGGGGATGAGGCAAAGTCGGGACATTAATGCATTGCTGGTGGGGTTGTGTATTGATCCAACCATTCTGGAGGGTAATTTGGAACTATGCCCAAAGGGTGACAAAAGAAAGTCTACCCTTTGATCCAGCCATAGCACTGCTGGGTTTGTACCCCAAAGAGATAATAAGGAAAAAGACTTGTACAAGAATATTCATAGCTGAGTTCTTTGTGGTGGCCAAAAATTGGAAAACGAGGGGATGCCCTTCAATTGGGGAATGGCTGAACAAATTGTGGTATATGTTGGTGATGGAATACTATTGTGCTCAAAGGAATAATAAAGTAGAGGAATTCCATGGAGACTGGAACAACCTCCAGGAATTAATGCAGAGTGAGAGGAACAGACCAGGAGAACATTGTACACAGAGACTGATACACTGTGGTACAATCAAAGGTAATGGACTTCTCTACTAGCAGCAATGCAGTGATCCTGAACAACTTGGAGGGATCTATGAGAAAGAACACTATCCACATTCAGAGGAAAAATTGAGACAGTAGAAACACAGAAGAAAAACAACTGCTTGATTACATGGGTTGAGGCTGGATATGACTGGGGATGTAGACTCTAAATGATCACCCTAGTGCAAACATCAAAAACATGGAAATAGGTTCTGATCAAGGACACATGTAATAGTAGTAGTCTCTCGGTAACCGAGGATGACGATTGTCTTTGTACGTTTTCATCTATGATAGATGAGTGTGCACAAAGACACTTGTGCCCAGTGGAATTGTACGTTGACTACAGAAAGGGTGGGGGAAGGGGAGGGAGGGAAATAATATGATTCTTGTAACCAAGGAATAATGTCCTAAATTGACTCAATAAATAAATTTAAAAAATAAAATAAAATAAATGCTTGTTTCCTTCTTTCCTTCCTTCCTGAAAATAAGTATCAGGGCTATCAGCTTGTCAGTTATTTTAGGTGGAATGGAATGATTTGATTGACTCAACCAACGTCACACCTGGATTCAAATCCTACTTTAACTCTTCTTATATAAACATAGGCACTTCACCTGGCCTCACTGAGTCTCAGTTTTCTCATCTATAAAAAGAGGAAGTTGAATTGTAATGCTCTTTCTGATTGTAAATCTATTACCTAATATCTTTGTTAATCTCATTTATTCCCACTTCTACTTGAAAAACATTCATAATTAGCGATCAACAGGCATTTTATTTTTTTTTTAATTTTAAACATTATTTTATTTGGTCATTTCCAAACATTATTCACTGAAAACAAAGATCATTTTCTTTTCCTCCCCTCCCCCCCTCCCACCACCTTTCCCTCTCCCATAGCCGACACACAATTCCACTGGTTATCACATATGTTCTTGACTCGAACCCATTTCCCTGTTGTTGGAATTTGCATTAGAGTGTTCATTTAGAGTCTCTCCTCAGTCATATCCCCTCCAACCCTGTTGGAGCAGTTGCTTTTCATCGGTGTTTTTACTCCCACAGTTTATCCTCTGCTTGTGGATAGTATTTTTTAGATCCCTGCAGATTGTTCAGGGACATTGCATTGACGCTAATGGAGAAGTCCATCACCTTCGATTGTACCACAATGTATCAGTCTCTGTGTACAATGTTTTCCTGGTTCTGCTCCTCTTGTTCTGCATCACTTCCTGGAGGTTGTTCCAGTCTCCATGGAATTCCTCTACTTTATTATTCCTTTTAGCACAATAGTATTCCATCACCAACATATACCACAATTTGTTCAGCCATTCCCCAATTGATGGGCATCCCCTCGTTTTCCAATTTTTGGCCACCACAAAGGGTGCAGTTATGAATATTCTTGTACAAGTCTTTTTCCTTATTACCTCTTTGGGGTACAAACCCAGCAATGCTATAGCTGGATCAAAGGGCAGACAGTCTTTTATCACCCTTTGGGCATAGTTCCAAATTGCCCTCCAGAATGGCTGGATCAATTCACAACTCTACCAGCAATGAATTAGTGTCCCCACTTTGCCACATCCTCTCCAGCATTCATTACTTTCCATAGCTTTCATGTAAGCCAATCTGCTAGGTGTGAGGTGATACCTCAGAGTTGTTTTGATTTGCATCTCTCTGATTATAAGAGATGTAGAGCACTTTTTCATGTGCTTATTAATAGTTTTGATTTCTTTGGCTGAGAACTGCCTGTTCATGTCCCTTGCCCATTTGTCAATTGGAGAATGGCTTGATTTTTTGTACAATTGATTTAGTTCTTTGTAAATTTGAGTAATTAAACCTTTGTCAGAGGTTTTTATGAAGATTGTTTCCCAATCTCTTGCTACCCTTATGATTTTGGTTACATTGGTTTTGTTTGTACAAAAACTTTTTAATTTGATGTATTCCAGATTATTTATTTTGCATTTTGTAACTCTTTCTAATTCGTGCTTAGTTTTGAAGTCTTTCCCTTCCCAAAGGTCTGACATGTATACTATTCTGTGTTCGCCTAATTTTCTTATAGTTTCCTTCTTTATGTTCAAGTCATTCATCCATTTTGAATTTATCTTAGTGTAGGGTGGGAGGTGTTGATCTAAACCTAATCTTTCCCACACTGTCCTCCAATTTTCCCAGCAGTTTTTATGAAATAGTGGATTTTTGTCCCAAAAGCTGCGATCTTTGGGTTTGTCATATACTGTCTTGCTGAGGTTGCTTGCCCCCAGTCTATTCCACTGATCCTCCTTTCTGTCTCTTACCCAGTACCAAATTGTTTTGATGACCGCTGCTTTATAATATAGTCTGAGATCTGGGACTGCAAGACCCCCTTCCTTTGTATTTTTTTTTCATTATTTCCTGGATATCCTTGATCTTTTGTTCTTCCAAATGAACTTTGTTATGGTTTTTTCTAAATCAGTAAAAAAAAATTTTGGAAGTTCCATGGGTATGGCACTAAATAGATAGATGAGTTTGGGTAGGATGGTCATTTTTATTATATTGGCTCATCCTATCCATGAGCAGTTAATGTTCTTCCAATTGCTCAAGTCTAGTTTTAGTTGTGTGGAAAGTGTTTTGTAGTTGTGTTCGTATAGATCCTGTGTTTGTCTCTGGAGATAGATTCCTAAGTATTTTATTTTGTCTAAGGTAATTTTAAATGGGATTTCTCTTTCTAGTTCTTGCTGCTGAGCTGTGTTGGAATTATATAGAAATGCTGATGACTTATGTGGGTTTATTTTGTATCCTGCAACTTTGCTAAAGTTGTTGATTATTTCAATTAGCTTTTTGGTTGAATCTCTAGGATTCTTTAAGTAGACCATCATGTCATCTGCAAAGAGCGATAATTTGGTCTCCTCCTTGCCTATTTTAATGCCTTCAATTTCTTTTTCTTCTCTAATTGCTACTGCTAGTGTTTCTAGTACAATGTCAAATAATAGAGGTGATAATGGGCATCCTTGTTTCACTCCTGATCTTAATGGGAATGGATTTAGTTTATCCCCATTGCAGATGATATTAGATGATGGTTTTAGATATATACTGTTTATTATTTTTAGGAATGACCCTTCTATTCCTATGCTTTCTAGTGTTTTTAGTAGGAATGGGTGTTGTATTTTATCAAAGGCTTTTTCTGCATCTATTGAGATAATCATGTGGTTCTTGTTGGTTTGCTTGTTGATGTCAATTATGTGGATAGTTTTCCTAATATTGAACCAGCCCTGCATCCCTGGTATAAATCCTACTTGATCATAGTGGATGACCCTTCTGATCACTTGCTGAAGTCTTTTTGCTAGTATCCTATTTAAGATTTTTGTATCTATATTCATTAGGGAGATTGGTCTATAATTTTCTTTCTCTGTTTTTGGCCTGCCTGGCTTTGGAATTAGTACCATGTTTGTGTCATAAAAGGAGTTTGGTAGAACTCCCTCTTTGCTTATTATGTCAAATAGTTTGTATAGTATTGGAGCTAGCTGTTCTTTGAATGTTTGATAGAATTCACTGGTGAATCCGTCAGGCCCTGGGGATTTTTTCTTAGGAAGTTCTTTGATGACCTGTTGGATTTCTTTTTCTGATATGGGATTATTTAAGAAATCTATTTCTTCTTCTGTTAGTCTAGGCAATTTATATTTTTGTAAATATTCATCCATATCACCTAGGTTGGTATATTTATTGCCATATAGTTGGGCAAAGTAGTTTTTAATGATTGCCTTAATTTCCTCTTCATTGGAGGTGAGATCCCCCTTTTCATCCTTGATGCTGTTAATTTGCCTTTCTTCTTTCCTTTTTTTAATTAGATTAACCAGTACTTTGTCTATTTTGTCTGTTTTTTCAAAGTACCAGCTTCTAGTTTTGTTTATTAGCTCAATAGTTCTGTCACTTTCGATTTTATTAATTTCTCCCTTAAGTTTTAGGATCTCTAGTTTGGTTTTCTTCTGGGGGTTTTTAATTTGTTCGTTCTCAAGTTTTTTGATTTGCATTTCCAATTCCTTGATCTCTGTCCTCCCTAATTTGTTAATATATGCACTCAGGGATATGAATTTTCCTCCAAGTACTGCCTTGGCTGCATCCCAAAAGGTTTGAAAGGATGTCTCGCCGTTGTCATTTTCTTCAACGAAATTATTAATTGTTTCTATGATTTCTTCTCTAACTATTTGGTTTTGGAGTATCATATTATTTAATTTCCAATTAATTTTTGATTTGGCTCTCCATGTACTCTTGCCGATCGATATTTTTATTGCCTTGTGATCTGAAAAGGCTGCATTTATTATTTCTGCTTTTTCTGCATTTGAGTGCCATGTTGCTATGACCTAGTATATGATCTATTTTTGTGAATGTGCCATGTGGTGCTGAAAAGAAGGTGTATTCCTTTTTGTCCCTATTTATTTTTCTCCATATGTCTATTAACTCTAATTTTTCAACAGGCATTTTAAATCTACTATGTCCTAGGTGCTGTATTAGGTGCTAGTGACTGGGTTCTGGGTAAGAAAAATCAATTTAGCGACCAGGCTAGCAATAACCAATAAATTAATGGTCCATGCCAGTGATCAGTGACAAATCATAGAGTATTGAATCATTTAAATACAATTCTGTAAGTTCATTGATTCAGTCCTCTCCTAAACAGCCCAAGACATCTCTAAGTGGTGAATACCTAATGAAAAGATAGGCTAATATTTTCTAGCCCCTCCCTGATCTTTTCATAGTGGTGGTAGGGAAGTCACATTCCTGATCACAGGATTCCAACATCTTTGCTAGATGGAGAAATCAAGTTTGGGCTGGTTAATCTTGACTTCCATCACTTATCCCAATGGAAGGAATCAAGTACATAGCCATGCCACTCCACTCCCACATGTTTGGTCAAATATAGTTTTGTTTATAAGAAAGAATGGTACTTGCATTTCCAATCTTAATTTTAGGAGCTGCTTTGAGGCAAGGAATGTGAGGGCATTCCAATGTTTGATGTGAGACAAAGGAATGAAGAAAGACTTCAATGTAAAAACGTAATGTTACAGAGCAAAATTAGAAATTAAGTCACACAGTATTAAGAATAAATCTCAAAACTGTCCTGAAACAAGAGCATCATTATAGACAGAACTGCTACCCACAATTACCTGGATATAATAATTGCTCACAGAATTTTAAAGCAGTATTTTTAAAGGATGCTGCCATACTGGATACTTGTAATCTCCAAACTATATAGAAAAAAGGAAAAGGATCATATTATCTCTGTCATTTTATTTGTTACCAGAATTATCCCAAAGATGTTCATGGAGAGTTTACAGTAGGTGAGCATAAGTCTCAATGTTCTTATCCAGTTGGAAAAAGTAGTCATTTTATATACCTATGCAATATGCTAGATAATGTTATATATAAAGAAATCATGGAGGACAGCAATTTCCCTCAGGATGCTTCTATCTTTAAACCCATTTTGAAAAAACAAGATTAAGATGAGATAATAATAACTCCTTCAAAGCCCAAGTAATATTTCTTGTTGTGAGCAATCATCAGTAGCCAATGATATAGTAGCCAAAAAAGCTCAGAATATTCTAAGCTTCATTATGAAAAGCACAGACTCCACAAATAAGGAGGTGATGGTCCCACTTTGCTCTCTTCAGAGCACATTGAGAATCTTGCTTCCAGATTTGGATGCCATATTTTAAGAAAGACATTGCTAAGTTGAAGGGCATCCTGAAGACTAATAGGAATTTGAAGGGGCTGGAAGCACTACTATACAATAATTGGTCAAAGAAACCATGAATGGTTAGCTAGAAGGAAAGAAGACTTAGTAGGGACATGATACTGTCTTCAAATATTTGAAATCCTGACTTGAAGAAAGGTTTGACTTTTCTTCTTGGTCCTAGAGAGAAGATCTAGGATTGTTGTCAGGAAAAACTCTTAACCATTAACACTGCCCAAAAGTGGAATGGGTTCCCTCAACAGATAAAGTAATAACAGTCAATGAAGGACTTCAAGCAGAGGGTCTGCTATAGAAGAAATTATTGTTAATGTATGGGCTGGATTAGGTATCTCCTAAATATATAATTCTTTGGTCTTTGAGAGGCATGGCTCAATTGATTGAGTCTCTATGAATTAAGATTAAAAAAAAAACTAAAATTAAAAACTATTCCGTCCTTTACTGAGTCTCTACTTGAAGCTTTCTCATCTTTGTTGGATATGTTAAAATTTGTTCTCCACTGATCAAGTCCCTGAGCCTCTGAAAACCTAGCATTGACTCCATACCACAATGAGGAATCAGAGTAAGACTTTAATGGGCGTCTTTGGTTGCCATATATGATTTTAACCATATCCAACTTAATTTGAATTCAGCAAACATTTACTATATACTATATATACATACATATATATATATATACTACTATATACAAGATAAGATTCCATGCATGTTGAAGCATGATAGGGGAAGCTGATTATTCTAATGAGTTTATAGGGAGAGGAACTACAGTATAATGGAAAGCATTCTGGAAATCAAAGTACTGGAGTCCCAGGATTAGAGTTCAAATCTTGCCTCAGTCTTTTCCAACCTACATGATCTTGGGCCAGGCATATATTGGATCCAGCTTGAAATCTGAAAGCAGATTATTAAACCTTCAGCATTAACATTTACATCTTAGAAATGGGTAAACCCTATGCATTAGGGATTGATTTATTGTTCCATTGATTTTCTAGACTTAAGAAAGTAATGGAGATAATATTAATAATGCAAATTAAACTTAAAAGTGTATTATTTCATTTATTTCCCCAGAGAGCCATTTACCAGCATACCATTGCCTTGAGAAAGGGAACTAAATGACCTCTAATTAGGAGTTTTTCCTGACAACAAGAACTCAGATTTGAATCTTTATCTCTTTTACCCATTGCTCCTAGATCTACTCTCTGGGATCAAAAAGAAAAAGACCTCTGGACCAAAAGACCTTCTGACTCTAAGTCTAAAATCCTAGGAGTTTGAGCTTTATATCTTCTTATAGAGGGTGTAAGCATACCCATTGAGTTGATTAAGGATTGTTGTTCATCCATCAATTCAATGAGGACCAAAAATGTCATAGAATAATGTCTTGACTGGCTTGTGAATTGAATTTCAATGAAGCAGAGTTGCACAAAGTCATCAGCCTCACTTTCCCAGAGTCATCAAAATCCAATGGCAAGACAAAAATGAACATGAGTGGAGATAGCCAAGGATACAGTAGATAGCTTTGGCTTCTTCAATGACTGACAGAGCTTTAAGTACTCCACAGCCCCTGCTTCAGTTGCCTTCGTGGCCATTGAAACAAATTGTTCTCATCTGGCCATTCCTCTGCAGGAAGTCTTCACATGCCTGGGGTAGACACCCCCCTAACTCATCAAAATGTTTGAGGCCTTGTTATCATCAACATGGTTTAGCCCATCTGCCCAGACAGTTTTACTAGAGTGTGCCTCTATACACACTACAGCTTCTTGGAGCCACAGCAGAGAACTGGGTCAAAGGAGGACGAGGACAGCAAAGGTGGATAAGCAGCCCTGAAAAGGACTCAATACTGAGACACAGCCACATGCATTGAGGATGCATTGTTCTCAGTGACTGGGAATGAATTGATTGACTTGAGTTTATGGATCAGCAAAATCCCCTTCAGTTGGATTCATAAAAGCCCATAAAAGAATATCCTCATTGCAGAGTAGTTCATTTTGGGAAAGATCAGCAAGAAAACTGAGCCAAGAAAGAATGTACATATCT